>NC_083403.1:131923678-132561892 GCF_020745735.1 Hemiscyllium ocellatum
AGCCTGTTCAGCCTCTCCCTATAACTCAGATCCTCCAACCCTGGCAATATCCTTGAAAATCTTTTCTGAACCCTTTCAAGTTTCACAGCATCTTTTTGATAGGAAGGAGACCAGAATTGCACGCAATATTTCAACAGTGGCCTAACCAATGTCCTGCACAGCCACAATATGACCTCCCAACTCCTGTACTCAATACTCTGACCACAACCTATTCTAAGTGATTGAAGACTTAACAACAGTCTAGGTTTGTTCAATACATCACATTAATTGTATGACACTTTGATCTTATACTATGAATTCTGTGTCCTATGATCCTGTCCCACTAGCTACTTGATGAAGGAGGTGCTCTGAAAGGTTGTACTTCCAAATAAACCTGATGGACTATAACCTGGCGTTGTGAGATTTTTAACTGTCTCTAGGGCTAATGCAATATCCTATTAGTATAAAATATCATTCCTGTAGCCATTGCATGGGAGCAGCGTGAACTTTATCGACTCAAATTTTTGAGATGTTTTATGTTTCCTTCAGACTGACCTTATCAGCAATCTTGTCTGAGCCCCTTGTCCATCTTGCAAGCTGGATGGAAAAACTATCTTGAGGGATAATGGCTATCCGAATGAAATCATTGTTTCCTGTGTATCGCACAAAATTGCAGTCTGCCACACTCAGTCCTGAACAAAGCCCAGTCTCTTTCAAATTACCACAGAAAGGCAAAGTATCTAACAATTTTGAATGATATGTAAAGGAGACATTTTACCTACCAGTGCAATGGTGCCAACCTGTTTAGGAGGACATTATGGCCTCACCACAGGCATTCTCATTCTGTGCCTGCAAACGTTGCCATGCTGGGTATTGGCATATGAATGGCAGAATTGATTTCTACCTGCAACTTTTAAGTACTTCGAGAGTCAACAATCCAAGAACAAAAACTACATAACTATCATTAGATCCTAATTTGAAGCTTATGTCTTGTAAGCTGTCAGATGTTTTAAATTCTTCCTTACTGCAAAACTGCATTTAAAATTTAGAAGCTAAGAAGTAAATGTTTTTGTTTGGCCTTACAATTGCTAATGGACACCAAAGATCGCACAATAATTTCATGACATTATCTATCACAGAATATGAACTTTGGGCTCCAAATTTAAAGGAATTTGAGGATGATCCTAATGTTTTCTTACAGAGAAAATACTATTTATTGAATTGATTACCAATAAATATGAAGAATGTTGTGTGGGGATTGCTACATTGTCACTCAACTATTTCCAGTTTTGGGTGTGCTATTATGTAATTGGCATAAAATCCAAAAACATGATGCTCGAGTGTCACCTCAATCTGATTGGTAGTGATGAACAGCAGGCAATACAATATTGAGGGATAATGAAACAATCATTTCAAATATAGTATTCCTCTACAAGAACTATTAGTGACCTTCCTTCAGTTTACATCAGAGAAGATCATTTCATTCAACAGGTCCATATTGATGTTTGTACTTTTCATGATTCTCCTTCCCCTATTCTGCATCGCATCCTTCTACACATTTCTCCCTGATCCTTATTAATCTCCCCTTCAAATACATTTGTGTTATTCCTCACAACTACTTCAGGTCATTGGTAATTCCACCTTCTCAGTAAGGTCCAGCACTTAACAACAGAATTCTGTGATTGATCATTAACTTATAAAGTTGTGATATTTCCACTCAAATTTTCTACAGATGTCATATTAACCATGGAAAAGAACAAAACACAACATTTTGTGAGATCATCATTCCATGCACTATTCAAATTCAGATCCTAGTTTTATGGTTTTAAACATCAGGGGGAGAAATAAGAAATACTGTGACATTTTCAAAGCATTTCATAAGTGCTACATTTGAATCAAGGAACGCTAGATAATCAAAGCAAGAACTTTTCTGGAGAAAAGGAAGGAAATTATATCATCAAAAGTTATCTTTGTTTGTAGAATGGTTAAAGGCAAATAGAAAAGAGTGGCTTTGTCAAGTGAAATGTCAAAGTCATGGTGAATTGAGAACAAGAGAAAGCTAAGAGATGCAGGAAGTGAAGGGGTTTACAATCCAATATTAACATGGGAAATTCTATGGGAAGAAAGACAACAGCTTAGAATTAGAATTTTATTATCACTTATACTCAAGTACAGGAATAGTACGGTGGAAAATGTACAGTTGCCATTCAATGGCACTATCTTGGTTACAAAAACATAGCGTTACAAATGCTGCTACATTATTGATCTCTTCCTGTCGCCACCACGCGATTTGCTGCAGCAGCTGCCGCCTATCCTCTCTTGTTGCTATGTTAAAGAGAAATTGTGATAAAATAAAAAGTAATGAAGGTCAATGTCATGGCAATGGCATAGTGTTAATGTCACTGGTCTAGTAATTCAGCCGACTGGGCTCATGCTGTGGGGGCATGTTAGAATTCCACAACAGTAGATGGTGAAAATGAAATTCAATGAGTAAATCTGGAAACCATTATTAGTTGTCGTGAAGTCCCATTTGGTTCAATACTTCGTATTAAAGAAGGAATCTCTGCCATTCTCATCTAGTCAGGGCAAACTGTGATTCGAGATCTACCAAGCTCTGAAGTGCCCCCAGCAAAACACAAGTTGCATCTTAACAAAACAAAGTCTGATTAAAGGAATAAAGCTGAACAAACTTGATATTGAATGAAGCAAGGAAAATAATAATTTCACAAACAGCCTTGTTGATCCTGCAAGTTCATCCATAATAATGTGTGCATGTCAGTATTTTGTGGTTGACTGACTAGTCAAGCAATAGCCTAATATAATAATTCTTGAGGTGATATGCCATACAGACAAGTCACCAGACACCATCATTATCATCTTTGGGTCTGATCTGGCAGCTTCAATGGGAATCTACAGCACTGACATTAGTTATACAGTCATAGAGCTATCCAGCACAGACACAGACTCTTCATTCCAACTCATCCATGCCAACCAGATATCCTGAACTAATCAAGTTCCATTTGCCAGCATTTAGCTCATATCCCTCTGAACGCTTCCTATTCATACACTCATCCAGATGCCTTTTAAATGCTGTAATTGTACCAGCTTCCACCACGTCCTCTGGCAGTTCATTCCACACATGCACCACTCTCTGTGTGAAAACGTTGCCCCTTAGGTTCCTTTTAAATCCTTCCTTTTAAATCTATGCCCTCTAGTTTTGGACTCCCTACCCTGGGAAAAATATCCTGGCTATTCACCGATCTACGGCCCTCATGATTTTATAAACCTCTATAAGGTCTCAACCTCAGACACTTCAGAGAAAATAGCCATCATTTCCTTATAGCTCAAACTGCCTATCCCAACAATATTCTTGTAAATCTTTTCTGAACGCTTTCAAGTTTAACAATATCTTTCCTATAGCAGGGAGACCAGAATTGAATTCAATATTCAGAAAGTGTCCTAACAAATATCCCGTACAGTTGCAACATGACGTCCCAACCCCTTTACTCAATGCACTGATCAATGAAGGCAAGCATGTCACACACCTTCTTCACGATCCTATTTATCTGCGACTCAACTTTCAAGGAGCTATGGACCTGCACTCCAAGATCTCTTTGTTCAGCAACACTCCCACTTACCATTAAGTGTATAAGTCCTGGCTTGATTTGCCTTTCCAAAATGCAGCGCCTCGCATTTATCTAAATTAAATTCGATCTACCACGCCTCAACCCATTGGCCCATTTGATCAAGATTCAATTGTATTTTGAAATAACATGCTTCACTGTTCACTACTCCTCCAATTTTGGTTTCATCTGCAAATTTACTAGATTCATGTGCGAATCATTTATATAAATGACAAGAAGCATGGACTCAGCATCGATCCTTGCGGCACACCACTGGTCACAGTCGTCAGACCAAAAAACAACCTTATGCCACCACTCTTTGTCTCCTAAGTTCAAGCCAATTTTGTATCCATCTGGCTAGCTCCTCCTGGATTCCATGCAATAACATTGCTAACCTTGTCGAATGCCTTGCTGAAGTCCGTATAGAGAACGTCTACCGCTCTGCCTTTACCAATCCTCTTCATCACTTCTTCAAAAGACTCAATCAAGTTAGTGAGATACAATTTTCCACACACAAAGCCATGTTGCCTATCCTTAATCAGTCCATGACTTTCCAAATACTTGTAAATCCTCTCTCTCAGAATCCCCTCCAACATCCTATCCACCACTGACATCAGGCTCACCAGTCTATAGTTCCTTGGCTTTTCCTTACAGCCTTTCCTAAATAACATTAGTCAACCTCCAGTCTTCCAGCACCTCATCCATGGCTGCTGATGATACAATTATCTCAGTGAGGGACCCATCAATAACTTCCCTAGCTTCCCACCAAGCTCTTGAATACATCTTAACAGTCCCTGGGTATTAGGCAAAAGTGAGGGCTGCAGATGCTGGAAACCAGACTTTAGATCAGAGTGATGCTGGAAAAGCATAGCAAGTCAGGCAGCATCCGAGGAACAGGAAAATCGACATTTCAGGCAAAAGCCCTTCATCAGGAATGGGCTGATGAAGGGCTTTTGCCTGAAACATCGATTTTTGTGCTCCTCAAATGCTGCCTGACTTGCTGTGCTTTTCCAGCACCACTCAGGTCCTGGGTATTTATCCATTTGAAGATGTCCAGCACCTCCTCTTCTGTAATATGGTTACTTTTCAAAATATAACTATCTGTCTCCCAAATTTTCGAGCTGCTATATCCTTAGTCCTTGTGATGTCAATTGGTATCAGGTGCAGTTGTCAGTTAACAAAGGAATCTCCATTTATGGATCTACCATGACAGGTGAATCAGGTGTCCTCCATTTTGAAACACACTTGGAGAACTCACAGGTGATGGCAAAGATATAGAACTTATTCTGGGTGAGGAATTTCAATTCCCATCCCCAAATGTGACTTGGTTGCATCACTATTGACAAGATGTTCAAATCTAAAGGACACAGCTGTGCAGCACATGATGGGAGAACCAATTCACTTCTAGCTGATGCATTTGGGCATATCAATGTCAATATGAGTGATCACTACACTGTCCTTGTGAAGACAAAGGCCAGCCTTTACATTGAGGATACTATCCTTTGTGTGTTATGTGGCACTCTCACTGTGCTGAATGGAATAGATTTCAAACAGATCTAAAAATCTCAAAACTAGGCATTCATTGAAGTACGGTGGGCCATCAGCAGCAGAATTGAAACACAATCTGGAACGTCATGACCTCAGCGGTTCCCCCACTCTAACATTACCATTAAGCGAGGAAGTCAACACTGGGTCAACAAAACGTACAGCATAAGCTTTCAGTACTACTGCTACAATGTTACGAAGTGCACAGATTTTGCATTATGCAGTGTCTTGTGCCCATTTCTTGATCAATCATTGAAATGAGTTGAATTGGCTGAAGGCAGGCATCTGTGATACTTGGGACCTCAGTCAGAGGTTGGGATGCATCATCAACTTGGCACATTTGTCTGAAAATGGTTGCAAATGCTTCAGCCTTGTTTTTCTCACAGTAGAGTTAATACTTTAATTACCCTCGTTTCGTGCAAATGAGTTATGTAAACCTTTCTTGCAGAACTAACTTTGTTTCTTTTACCACTTTGTGTGGAATCAGTTTGGGCTTGCTGTGAGCTGCTGACAGTAACTTATTTGAATCTTTAAAGGAATTTTGATCCCAACTGAGTTTCCAATCAGTTGACCATATCTAAAATATGGAATCAATTACCCTTAAGATATAGTTACCCCAAATACAAACAGATTTGTGATAAAATACTGCACTGCTGAACAGTCACTGTGGTTTCAAGTATTTGCAATTCAGATAACTGATTATGAAAAGGATCTTTTCTTGAATTTGTTGATATGAATCAGATTATTGTCCTTCCGTTGTGACTGCGTGGGTATCTGAAATGTGAGGTTATAAATCTAATTTAAATTCTTCCAGCTGTATTCAAGTCTGTTGCTTTTAATCTGTGTGTCTCTGAAATGTCACATTGTCGCTGAGCATAAATAATGCATTTTTTAAGGAGCTAAAATGTTAGCGAAATCTAATGAATTTGTGAAGGTGACTTTTTTTTTAAAGATTGTCATTGACGCTAACTCCTGATATTTCTTAAAGATTTTTAAAAATTCATTTGTGGGATGTGGGTGTCACTGGCTGGTCCAGCATTTATTGTCCGTCCCTGGTTGCCCTTGAGAAGGTGGTGGTGAGCTGCCTTCTTGAACGTGCTGTGGGTTGACCCACCATGCTCGTAGGGAGGGAGTTCCAGGAGTTTGACCCAGCGACAGTGAAGGAACAGTGATATATTTCCAAGTCAGGATGGTGAGTGGCTTGGAGGGGAATTTGAATGTGGTGGTGTTCCCATGTACCTGCTGTCCTGTCCTTTTGGACAGAAGTGATTGTGGGTTTAGAAGGTGCTGTCTGAGGGTCTTTGTTGAACTTTGATAGTATATTTTGGTGGTATATTTTCCATGTAAGTCTTAAAGAGAACTCTACAATTCTTTTTACAAACATTATCTTTTAAAAACTGGATGTTTATATTTTTTATTGAATATTTGACATTAATCAGAAAACACTGAGGACATTATTGGATGTCTGTGTTAAATTCCTGATGAAGGGCTTATGCCCGAAACGTCGAATTTCCTGTTCCTTGGATGCTGCCTGACCTGCTGCGCTTTTCCAGTAACACATTTTCAGCTCTGATCTCCAGCATCTGCAGACCTCACTTTCTCCTCCTGTCTGTGTTAAAGGACCAACAATGGTCACCAGTTTGTAGGAACTGGAGCAACATAAGCAAATGAAAATGGTACAATTACCCTGATGTTATTAGCATGCGCACGCGCACGCTCACACACACAAAACACAGAAATTGCTGAAAAAACTCAGCAAGTCTGGCTGCATCTGTGAAGACAAACCCAAGTTAACGTTTTGAATCTGGTAACTCATCTTCAGAACTGCACTCAAAACGTCAACTCTGCTTTCTCTCCACACTTGCTACCAGACCAGCTGAGTTTTTCCAAGCAATTTCTGTTTTTGAGCCTTTCAGATCTCCAACATCTTCATGTTATTGACTGTAGCTGCTGGTATTCATTAACTCTCTCACACACATCAACTTGTCAGTACAGATTTTGTCCAACTGATTGATCTCTACCATTGGTTACATTTAGATGACCAGGAAATTGATGTTGTTTTTAAAATTTCCCGGGCTCTGATCCAATATGCAATGTTCTTAAGCTGCACGTGTGTGTACTTGAGTCCCGCCTGCTTTGAGCTGTATGTTCATAACAGCTTTAAGTTCCAGTGTTTGGCTCAGGTTCCTTTACAGTAAAAACTTTACTTCCAAAAAAACTTTAAAGATGTGGAAATCACATTTTAGTTTTACTTCGTTCAATTAGTATTTATTGTGCGTGTTTATTTCACTTGTGCATTTCTCAAAGCACAGGGGATCTTTAATGGGTTCAAGCATCTTCCTGCATTTCCTTTGAAGCCATCACTTACTCCTCCTCCCTTGTGTCTTTTAAATCACGCAGTGCAATCTCCTCATGTTTACTAATTGCATCCTGTGAGGTGTGAATCGATGTGGGGCTGCTTGCAAAGCAAAGCTTGCTGAGAAACACACAGCATAGTCAGGGAGCTCATACCATACAATGCTGCAAGCTACCATTACAGACCCACAATATCAAAAAATGAACTGAGGTTGTGGCACTGTCTTCAAATGACACGTCCCAATAAGAGCTCACATTGCAAGTGGGCCCCAAGATCCATCGCTCTTATGGCAAACTTCTTGCCATTAGTGTACTAGGCTGAGTGCAGGAAGCATCATGAATTAGGTTGGAATCTGTGGTTAGATATTAACTACCTGACTTAACTAGAGTCATAGAGAGGTACAGTGCAGAAATAGATCCTTCAGCCCAAATCATTCATGCTGACCAGCTATACTAATCTAGTACCTTTTACCAGCATCTGGCCCATTTGCCTCTAAACCTTTCCTTTTCATATATCCATTCAGATGCTTTTTAAATACTGTAATTGTATTTTCAGAAATATGTTTACATATACATTCTATTTTGCTCAAAAAATGCATAACCTACAGGCAGTCAATCCATGTAATATCTTGTAAGTTCCACTTTAGAAATAGAACCAGTCTGACTCAAAATTGGGATACAGACAAACTTTAACCTCACACCTTTTAATGCATTGTTTGAGCTGAGATGGCACCTTTTGTTATAAAACCTGAAGTTATCTTGAGAAGGTGACTCAAAAGAAGTTATGGGATTTACATATTAAAGAACCGAAAGTAGCAAACCCACTCTAAAAGATGAAAGACTTAATCTAGGTTTGTTCAATATATCATTTCAGCTGCATGACCCTGTGACCTTTCGTCATAAATTCTGCGTCGTATGATCCTGCTCCACAGCTACCTGATGAAGAAGCAACATTTTGAAAGGTAATGCCTCCAAATAAACCCATTGGACTATAACCTGGTGTAGTGCGATTTTTCTCTTTTTCCATCCCAGTCTGACACCAGTTCCTGCAAATCATCCTTGGACAATTCACTTAACCTGCAAATCTTTGGAAATCAGAGCAAACACGGGGAGAATGTGTAAACTCTGCACAAACTGTAGTCTAGGGCTGGTATCAAACCCAGGTCCCTGGTGCTGTGAGGCAGTGGTGCTAACCACTGAAACACCATGACTTAATGCCCATATTGTTGAAACAAATAGAGAGGTGAAAATCAATTGTTTTTTTTAATGCATGTTACAATCTTGTTTTGTACATAGTCCAAACTGGTGTGTGTAGTTATTAGAAATAGCTTCATGTTTTAAAAGAAAATATGCATCAACTAAATTTCAGTAAGAACATTATCTTCCACAATTCTTGCTCTGACAGGTGACCCTCGATGCTAGTTCCAGCTGCTTGCTGTCAAGAATTCCTTCAGTTAATGCCAGACAGTTATGGTTGCTCGATTCATCAGTGACCATTTCACCTTTGTTGGAACAATCTTGTTTCCTTTAAGGGCTTCCTGTCCAAATATGTTTCAATCTTACTTTCAGGTCCTGAGTATTATGTCAACACCACCTGAGGCTGACAAATAAATGGTGCAAAGCCAGGTCAAATAAAAGAAGAAAAACAGAAGAGGAAAAAATTACTAGACTATTTGAAAATATCAGAGTTCACTCTCTGATTTATTTTTAGCCATCTTTTCCCATTTTGTTTTCAGCTCTTTTTCAGTATCAAAATACTTCACATTCCTTGGATGTGTTTGTTTTTAGCAAATAAAAGCAAAATACCATAAATGCTGAAAGTTTGAAACATACAGAGAAACTCAGCAGGTCATGGTAAATGCAGAGTTAAAAGGAATAGGACAGGGGTGTCAGGCTGGTTTTGGGTGGGATGCATGTTGGGTGGTCAGCGTAGCCTCAATGGGTCTAATGGCCTCCTTCCATGTTGTAGGATTTCTATAAGTGTGCTTTTAAGATTCTGTTAATGAATATGGAAAGGACCTAGTCAACTTTGCCACCCTATACCACAATTTTGTAGTTCAGGTTTGGTTACAAGATAATTCTATGTTGGGAAGACCATCTGGCCTAACAGGTTTCCACCAATAACCCTGAATAATCCTGAAGCCTGTCCAATAGAGTATCAAACAAGCTCTTAAATGACTCATGTGTTCACCTTCGCTACTTTATCTAGGATTCCAACCCCTTCCAGAAATTTCCATGGCCTCTTTCAGCTGGTGACCATAATGTTAACAGAATATCAGCAGAAACCCTGCTCAAACTGTACAGATGGGAGTTGTGCTAATCCCTCACTGATAGACAAGCAGGGGGCTGGAAGAACACAGGGTTATACCAGAAACATTGACTTCTCCACCTCCTGATGTTGCCTGGCTTGCTGTGTTCTTCCAGCCTCCTGCTTGTCTAGCTTGGAATCCTGCATCTGCAATTTTCGTGTCTCACCTCCCACTGATGTCAAGGCAACTAATTGGGACAATCCAAGGCAAACGGATATTCAAAATGTTGATTGATGTTTGTGAAGTGAAAAACTTTTAGATGCAGATTTAAATTTGTCTGGTATCAGTTTGAACCTTTTGTCATCGGTTCTACTCCCACTATTTAATGAAATGGAATATTCTGAATCACTTCATTACCACACTACAATGATAATGCCTGATAATGCCTTTAAGGAATGAAAACCTTAGGTCATTTCTTCTCAACTGAATGCTCTGATATTAGAATCTGTTTAATAGCTTTTTTTTAAACTTTGGGTCCCTTTTTTACCAAGCTTCCCAGTGTCCCAATGAACAGTACTAGAAGCAATGGACAATAGACAATAGGTGCAGGAGTAGGCCATTCAGCCCTTCGAGCCTGCACCACCATTCAATATGATCATGGCTGATCATTCCTATTAGTATCGTCTTCCTGCCTTATCTCCATAACCCTTGATTCCACTATCTTTGAGAGCTCTATCCAACTCTTTCTTAAATGAATCCAGAGACTGGGCCTCCACTGCCCTCTGGGGCAGAGCATTCCACACAGCCACCACTCTCTGGGTGAAGAAGTTTCTCCTCATCTCTGTCCTAAATGCTCTACCCTGTTTAATCTGACCACAATTAGGCACAATCTTCTGCTCTTGCTGGTGGTAAACTTTGAGATGAAAATAGTATTTACTGAGGTATATGACATCATACTTGAACCCTAATGCCCTCAGTCTGGTCGAGGAGTTCAGTCAGGTAGTACCAGCACAGTAAAGCAAGGGTAATCTCTAATACCAATCCAGGGATTTGGACATGATCAGTCAGCGGCTTGGGGGCAGCTAGAATTAGGATACTCTCCACATTAGGGGTGAAGAGCCAAATGTTAGGCAGCTCACCACACATCTTGGCAGTTTTTGCTCCATTATGGACTGCTTTCCTTTTGAAATGCGAGAGAGAAACTGATTAAAGTGATTGGAACCAGGTAGATCTTAATACTATGAGATCTGTGCAGGTTGTTAACCAATGCCAATCAGGGAGCCCTGGCTGACAGATATAAACAGGGGATTTAGAATCTACTCAGGTCAGGAGACTGACTCTGAGCTGGCTGGCCAATCACAGTGTACTATGCACAGGTAAATAAAGGGTGATTTAGTGACTGGATATCAGCCTGTGTGCAGCTATTTCATTGGTTTTAAAGGAAATGAAAGTGGGTAGCATAGCTGTGAGGAAGTGTTCTGAGTGAATGTGTCGGCAGCACAGAGAACATGCAAGCTTAGTGGTTTCAGAGGTTGAGGTGGGTGACAGTAAGTTGAAAGTGTTGCAGGGAATAGTGAGAGTGGTGGAGCATGAGTCTTTGTGGGATGTAGGTACAGTAGAAGAGATAATGACCTTCAGAATGCTTCCCTTGACCACTATAAAAGTTTGCTTCAGTTTTAGTCTGTCAATCGGAATCCCTGTAGCGGCAAAATTCACATGTATCCTGTGTCATACGGTACTGGATTACAGTACAGGGATCTATAGTCCCAACATTTGCTAAATTAATTACAGAAAAATGAACCTTGTAGGATTTTACGTCTGAACTTTGGGGTGCTAAAGAGTGCAATGCACAGTAATGAGGTGGATGATCAATGAAAAACATTGGATGTCTCACTTGAGGTGCAATTTTGCACTGAACATGTAACACATCTCCCTGCAGATTAAGGAGTGATAGTGAACATAATGAGTCATTTCTGCTGAGGCAAATTCTTTGAGAAGTTCAAACTTTCTTATCTATCTAAATGGAATTGTTAAATGCAGCAAATGACAAAAGCTGATTCCAAGCGTGACTGCTCTTAATTCATGAGTTTTATTCACATTCCTTCACTACTGAAGAGAGATGGGGGAGCTTTTTGTTGTCTGCTTAATGTCAGGTGCCAAACTGACTTCATTTATTGATGATTTACCTTGAGATTAGTTGGAGTGGTCAGTGATAAATTAGTGCGCTTGTAAAGACTGTCAGAACTCTTTAACACACTAAGCTCAGTCAGAAAAATGAATTGCTCCTTCCCACATCTCATTCCTGTGTCCTTCTATCAAATCTTACTCTTCAGCTGCTTTTGTACATTCAGGAGTACTGTAATTGACATACTTAACTATTTAAAATTAAACAGGGAAGACATTGAAAACATCATGCCACTGATAGCGATAAAGTATAAATGTAAATACTTGAAATGCATCTAAGTATTTTGACATATAGATAGGTTGGTCTTTATTTTAACTTGAGGGTTTCTGATTCAGTACAGGTGTCAGCTATGATTCAGCTAATCTCTTATATTCTTCCTTTAAGTTATTCCTCAGCATTCACAGTAGTAACAATGATTCAGAGCCAATGTTGAGTACAATATTGATTCATAATACAATTACTTTATGAAACTGGGAGCTATTATGCAAGACATTGAAGTAAATGCTGTAAATTTGATGTGCAGCTGGGAATGAATACCTGTTCCCTCCAATGCGGACTACATGCAAACTTTATATTGGGACACTTATGACCATAATCATGGCATGCAACAAGAACTAAATATATTAATGCCTGGTTATGTGGCTTAACAGGAATGGCTTGCACAAAAGGTTGAACAGTCTGTAATTTTTAAAGGAAGGGCATTCTAACTTCACTCGATGCATCTGTATTGGAGCAGGAAAACTACTGAAAATTATCATAACAGGAAATCAGACATGGTCCATGCTCACCTGCCGCACTGTAGGTCTTGGTTTTATAGCCTGGGGAGCAGCGAAGGATGGTGTATGGCCACCTGTCAGACTACCCTGAGGCCTGTGCCTTCAACAGAGTGGAAGAAGGGGGAGAACATCCATGCTATGAATCTCCTTCTGCATAGTAAAAGTCATGGGTTTGAATAGTGCTGCCTAAGTAGAGTCTTTACTTCAAGATGCTTTGATTAAAGGAGTCAAGGTGAATTTGAGGACCTGTACAGAGCCTTGGTGAGACCACCTTTGGAGGATTGTGTGCAGTTTTCAACTCCTTCCTGAGCAAAGAAAAACTTGTTGTAGCAGCAGTTCATTGAAGAGACACAAAATGAGTTCCTGTGCCCAGGGGAGATTGTCCAGTGCGGAAAGATTTAATAAACTGGGACAATGTTCTTTGATGTTTAGCAGAATGAGAGGTGATCTCATTCAAACATGGAAAATTCTCATCGGGATTACGTTGGTATATGCAGGCAGGATGTTACTCCTGACTGGGGAGTTCTAGACCCAAGGGAGGATTTCAGGATAAAGGGGACAAATTTAAGACTGAGATGGAGAAAATGGATCTGCTCAGAGGGTGGTGAACCTAATCAATTCTTAGCCCCAGAGAGCTTTGCAGGCACAATCATTGCATATGTTCCAGACTGAGATTAATAGAGTTGTGTATATTAAAGAACATCAAAGTGTACAAGAAAATGGTGTTGAAGTTTAAGATTATCCATGATCTCTTCAAAAGGCTTGCTAGGTTAATGAGAGGCAAGAAAGTCGATGTTTCAGTCATAACCCTTCTTCGGGACCCTTCAACGGTTTTGCCCAAAACATTGACTCTCTTGCTCCTCAGATGCTGCCTGACCTGCTGTGCTTTTCCAGGGCCATGCTTTATCAACTCTGACTCGCTAGCATCTGCAGTCCTCACTTCTTCCTGATAGGCGAAATGACCTACTCCTACATTTAGCTCTTATTTAATATTCTTATGTTAGAGATGTCAGCTTTTCCAGCTTGAAGGAGGCATGCTCTGAGATTACAATGTTGCCTATAATTGATGGCAACTGATAGTCCTTTGTGAATCAATTTTACATAAAGTTCCTCACTGGAGTTTGAGATAGGATTCTTTCTCTCTGAAGACACTGACTGAGTGGAAATAACTTGCCACTGAAAGCCATTTTCTCTCTCTCTCTCATCTTCCTCCCCATTTGAACGGTTTGTCCTCCTCAGTGTTACCTCTGCTCATTCTCTCTGCTGTGTCCAAGGCCAGTGGAGCTGCCCCCATATCTGAGAGCACGTGGTCAGTGCAGAAGCTTTGAAGTCAGAACTAAGGCCTTCAACACATGACACGTGAAATCAAAGATGTTAATAGTGACAGCATAAAACCTCCAAACACTCATGTTAATTGCCAGCAGAAATCAATCAGTAACTAACCTGTAAGTGGCTGATGATCTCTTGAAATAACATTTTTGGGGCTAGGATGTCAGTGCACTTCCTTCCTCCTGCTGAAAGAATGTTCAATTATGCGAGTTTAGAAGAGGGTACAGATGGATCTTGGTGGTTAAACATGGCACCATTACAGCCAAGACACCATTTCATGATGACTGATTTCACCAACTTGTTATTCTTCATATTGCTAATGTATTAACTCACAGCCTACATTAATGATCTGTGCAAAGTGACCCCCACAATGGCCATACCAGAACTTAGCACTTCATGGCCTGGATGAAATTTGGACACAAAAATAATGGATGCAATGAAATGTTGTAAAGATTATATATTTATTTCCCGAATTATTATCCGCACTGTAGATTTCTGCTTAATTTTTAATTGTATCCCATACAGTAGCTCTGAATAACACAACTCTCTTTCCTGGTGGATATGTTCTATTTAGATATCGATAGTAAATTCACAACAGAGGAAAGATTTAACTTGCTGATCATCAAATATCTATTATCATCATCAAATGCATTTAATTTATACATTTTGAGCATTGCTAAAAGGAGAAAAGAGGTTGAAGCTTTTTGTATTGCATACAGCAGAGCTAGGACACAGGAATAGACTTAAGAAAAGAGATAAAAACAACGAGGTATAAACAATGACTGCAGATGCTGGAAACCAGATTCTGGATTAGTGGTGCTGGAAGAGCACAGCAGTTCAGGCAGCATCCAAAGTGCAGCGAAATCGATGTTTCGAGCAAAAGCCCTTCACCAAGAATAAAGGCAGTGAGCCTGAAGCGTGGAGAGATAAGCTAGAGGAGGGTGGGGTGGGGAGAAAGGAGCATAGAGTACAATGGGTGAGTGGGGAGAGGGGATGAAGGTGATAGGTCAGGGAGGAGAGGGTAGAGTGGATAGGTGGAAAAGGAGCTCGGCAGGTAGGACAAGTCCGGACAACAGTTTCCTCATTTCCCCTTCCCCCACCTCACCCTAGTTCCAAACATCCAGCTCAGCATTGTCCCCATGACTTGTCCTGCCTAGCTCCTTTTCCACCTATCCACTCCACCATCTCCTCCCTGACCTATCACCTTCATCCCCTCCCCCACTCACCCATTGTACTCTATGCTACTCTCTCCCCAACCCCACCCTCCTCTAGCTTATCTCTCCACGCTTCAGGCTCACTGCCTTTATTCCTGATGAAGGGCTTTTGCCCGAAACGTCGATTTCGCTGCACTTTGGATGCTGCCTGAACTGCTGTGCTCTTCCAGCACCACTAATGCAGAATTAAGAAAAGAGATACTATTTTTACAGCATGAGAAGAAGGCACTAATTTGTCTTGAGATGCAGCAAGAACAGTTAATTCTCAATCTTTATTCTCAGTGGAGAAACATAAATTCTGATTGGTCAGGATATTGCCATGGGGATACAGTAGTGAAGGACTCATGCCCGAAATGTTGATTCTCCTGCTCCTTGGATGTTTCCTGACCTGCTGCATTTTTCCAGCAACACATTTTCAGCAGTGACTGGCTGTCTCCATGACCTCGGTGCAATGTATGTGCAAATTCCTTTCACTGACACAGAAGAGGATCCTGTATCCTTACATATGTAGTTTCTTGCACATGCAAATGTATCACAATTTCCTGTTAGTGGAGAAAACTTCTCCCCAACCTTGCAGTCACTGCACAGGAGCAGCACAAGATAGTTTCACATGTTGTGAGACATCTTTCCCCTTCCAATGTAATCTACTGTAGATTGGTCAAGGCACAAAGTCAAAAATGGTGGATATAGGGCTATTCTTAAGGTTTTTGCAATACACAAAGAGTGATGATTTAATCAGTGTGTCCATGATCACACGGGAGAGTTTTAATATGCCCAACCCAGTGTTAAGCTTGAATAGTGAGCAGATGATTAAAGCCCTATTCATGATAAGATTGATCTTGTAGTGTCTGATTCTGTACCCAATGTCCCCATTGACCACAGAATATAAGTTTTTATTAGGTAGTAGCTAAGAGTCTATTTTCCAACTTTTCACCCCAATACATCAAGGAGCAGGAGCTAATTGAATTGCTCCATTTCAATAGTTATCTTGAGCATAGGATGGAGTTTATTAGAAATACATTTTTTAATGCCTATTGAAATATCACAAACATGTGATCTACATATCAAATGTATCGGGAGCTAGGAGGTTAGCAGTCCTTCGATCAAAGATGGATGGTAACCAACAAAGCTTTTAGCAAAGACTGGCCGTTTAGGGTATTGCATGGCAATTTGAGTAATACGGGATGCCGTGGATAGTGAACTCAACCTCATGAGTTGCTAAATTCAATAGCACAGAGGTCAATAAGCACAGGATCAGAGACAGATAACACCTCCAGGCACTGGCTTCTTTGAGGGGTAAATATGCAGGGATGAACAGCACATGGGCATGCTGTTGCTCTCAGCATGTAGATCTTGTATGATCTCAGTGAATGTGAAGGAATCCTTCATTGACTATGTGGGAAACTCATTTAGAACTAATTGCAGCAACTCACACAACCAGTGTGTACCCAGCTCATGTTGTACAGAGGTGGTCCTAAATAGGATAGGACAGAATGACATTGCTTTTGTGTGCCTTGGGTAGCTCAGACGTGAGGACAAATACTAACATATATTGCCAGGCAGATTACCACCATTACACAGGTGCAACAAGTAGCTCTGCAGCTTGCTCTTGAGTGTGGCATTTTGGTCATGTGTAATGGCAGGTGCTATAGTTAGGAATTCAGAGCCATTATTGAGCACAGCATGTATTTTGTTGATGTAATCACATGTCTCAACTATGACAACTTCAGTCAATATCTCAAGTTTATGTCTCTGTATATTGGACTTCACCTTGATGTTATCTATGAGTATAAACTATTCGCATGGCAAATGAAAATGTATCAGTCCATTAGGTGTTACACAGTGTTCCAGGTCTTCTAGGTGAGCATTCAAAGCTTTAGGATTATGATTGGATGCTGGTTTATGCTGAGGTAACTGGCAATGAAGGGGTTTGAACTCCTGTTTCATACAGGAAGAGGACTGACCAAAGTTGAGGCAATGAGTAAGAGACCATGCTCAGAGAGATTTATCACATGTTTAGTTATAGAGTCATAGAGTCATAGAGATGTACAGCATGGAAACAGACCCTTTGGTTCAACCATGCCGACTAGATATTCCAACCTAATCTAGTCCCACCTGCCAGCACCTGGCCCATATCCCTCCAAACCCTTCCTATTCATATACCCATCCAAATGCCTCTTAAATGTTGCAATTGTACCAGCCTCCACCACCTCCTCTGGCAGCTCATTCCATACACGTACCACCCTCTGTGTGAAAAAGTTTCCCCGAAGGTCTCTTTTATATCTTTCCCTCTCACCCTAAACCAATGCCCTCTAGTTCTGGACTCCCCGACCCCAGGGAAAAGACTTTGCCTATTTAGCCTATCCATGCCCCTCATAATTCAGCATCTTTAATTGTGCTATTTCTGTTTAAATAAATTTAAAGGGCAGGTGCATTTTAAGCAGTTATGGACATTTTGCTGAAATCATGGAGGTCTTTTTATTATGAATATCAGCATTAATTTTGTTCTTATTCATAGAATCAAGTGGTAAACGTAAGCCAATTCATAGAAATTATTTTTCTGTACTTCTGTGCACACAGAGCAGCTGTTAAAACTGGCAACTCATCATTAGCAAAGCTATCCCCACATTATGTATATCTATTGTAGTCATAATAGCTCTATAATTGAATGCATATTGTTATTCAAAGTGACAGCTACATACACAAGCATATGTATTATGAATGCATGGTTACAGACAGGATGTATATGTGGGTACCAGAAAATATTTGTGTGAAATAATATGTATGTTGGAGGGAAGAAAAGACTTTGAGGGTATCATGAAATGAACCATTGGAAGAAGAACAAAGAAAAATGCAACAGGACCTCTGATCAGTACAGACTGATGTTCAAACGTCAACATCCTGCTATATGCTTCCATCTGATAGACTTTAACTAAAATTATTCCTTCTTGTTTATGCTTTAGGCTTTTTTTTTCAGTTTAAATGTACGTGATTACAAACTCTTCTAAACCACATAATGCTCTTGTGAAAGGCATCAATGATAATCATGCAACAGCAGAAATGTTCATTTTCAGTTCTTTTTCTGGGAGAAGACATAAAAACCTTCTCAATCTCATTGCTTCTAGGTTGCTTTTATCCATCTGGATCCGACTATTCTGGTGGTTTCCTGACTGGCGCCCCAGATTTCACCCTTCAGAATGCTATGGCTCTAAGGTTTTATGTGTTTTTTGGAATGTCTCATTAAAATGGAGTGGTGGAGAGGATCGTATTGTCTGCTTCCAATTCTGCCCACAGCAGTTGGTGCCCGGTATACACAAGGTGATAAGATTGTCCATTGTGGTCATTGTTGGGAGTAAAATAAAAAAAAATGTTCACACCTGAAAACAAAAGCTAGAGCATCTGAACTGTGGATAGACTTCCGGGTACTGGGATTTAGAATAAAAAGAGAAAGAGAGAGGGAAGTCTCACAGGAAGATAAAGGATTACAGCTTGTGTGGAGGAAGTGGTTTTCCTTTTGTAAGCAACTAAGCAAAAATGTGAGAGGGAAGATGGTCTCTGCACAAAGAAATGTATCCTATGGCAATCTAAGGAATCTGGAAGATTTATCTTGACATGACCAGGCACAAAACTTACCACTGGTAGCCTTGGCACTACTCCAGAAACTGCAAGAGGTGAATTTTGATGTTTATAACTTGGTGAAAGGAGAAGAAGCAAAGCCATTGGAAGTTGGAAATGATGTTGGAATGGTTCATCTCAACACTTATTATGCGGAGTGGAACATGAAATATAACTGTGACATGGGGATTTCAATCATGTTGACAGTTAGCAGGGATTAGTTTTTCTGTAACTTGGTATTAACATGGTGTTTTAAGTGATGTTTCATAAAAGTAGCTTGAGTGGTTTGTTAAAATAAATGTCTTGAAGCTTGAAATCTTGTCACATAATTCCGATTTTTTATTCATCTTGTATTTTATTCTTTCTATCATTGGCAAAGGCAGCATTTGTTCATTATTTCTGTTTTCTGCCCTAAAGCTAAAGGCAGTTAAGAATCAAATGCTTTGCTGAGGGTCTGGAGTCATATAAAGGCCCGGACAGGTATAGATGGCAGATTTTCTTTTTCTAAGGCCATTACTAAACCAGACTGGTTTTTAAATAATCAATGGTACTCATCATGGTCACCATTATTGAGACTAGCTTTATCGTCTAAATGGATTAATTGATACCACCAGCTGCTTTGGTGAGATTTGATCCTGTGGCCCCAGGACAACTATACTGCTTCAGGGTGGCCCGGTGACTTAGTGGTTAGTACTGCTGCCTCACAGCACCAAGGTTCCAGGTTTGATTCCAGCCTCGAGCAACTGTCTGTGTTGAGTTTGCACATTCTCCCCATGCTTCCAGGTGCTCCGATTTCCTCCCACAGTCCAAAGATGTGCAGGTCAGGTGAAGTGGCCATTTTAAGTTGCCCATAGTGTCGGGGTGAATTAGTCAGAGGGAACTGTGGTTGGGTGGGTTACTCTTCGGAGGGTCGGTATGGACTTGTTGAGCCGCAGGGCCTGATTCCACACTGTAGGGAATCTAATCTGACTGGGATTTAGGATTGCTATTCCAAATGATCACTGAGAATTCAAACCTCTTTATAAATCTATCAGTTTCTACAGGAAGCAGTATAATAAATTGTAGCTTACACTTGAACCAACTTACATTCACCCGTCATCATTGCATTTGTCAACCAGCTTTTGCTCTTGATCCATCAATGCCTGAACAGCACAATTCTTATTCTTATATTCAGACCTTTGCATGGTTTTGCCCTCCATATTCTGCATTCCTTTGCAGTCTGGCAATCTTTCAAGAACTCTATGCTCCTTCAATTCTGGCCTGTTGTATCCCAATTTGACTTCTTCAACTCATTGATGCTCTTGTCTTCAACCATCTTGGTGCTATGTCCTGGAATTTCTTGTCTAAAATATTCCGCTTATTCACCTTCCCTTATTTTAAGACAGCCCTTAAAACAAATTGATTTGACCAAGCTTTTGACCACGGTACCCAATGCTTTTTCATTTGATTCAGTGTCAATTTTCACTTGATTATACTCCCCTGAAGCAGCTTTCACTGTGTTACAACATTTCATTCCAAGTTTTTTTTTGCAGTATTTATTTACATGTATTTTTTACTTGTTCACCCCCATCCAATCCTGCTTTGGTAAGGAAAGTGGGGTGACCTTTTCCAAGTAGGTCTTCACATTCTTGTACCTCATTCATAGGGTTCTGGATTCAAATCCCACTCTGGAACTTAAACACAAAAGTCAGGTTCTGAGGCTCTGGGGCATTATTGTGAGTCAGAAGTACTCTGCCTTGGGTGAGATGTTAAACTGAGACCCTATCTGACCAGATATACATCAAAGATACCATAGCACTACATTCAAGAAGAGGAAAGGAGTTATCCTGAGTGTCCTGGTCAATATTTATCCCTCTAATCAACATCATAGAAACAAATTATCTGGTCATTATTGCATGCAGTTTGTGAGAGTTTGCATGAAATATGTTGTTGTGTTTCCTACCATTCCATTGTGAAATAACCTCAGAAGTAATTCAATGGCTGTAAAATGCTTCAGAATATCTGCTGATTGAAAGAAGCACTATCTAAATGCAAGGTTTTTTGGCATTTTGAGTATAAAATTCAGAATGCTAAGAATTACGCTAACAATCAGTTTAAGGTTATCAGCCTGATTCCCAATGTTGTCTTGGCTCACCTACACTTGCTAGAATCTGAGGTTTTTTTGCCGAAAGGATAAAACCCTGTTTGTGAACATCAGAACCATTCTACAATGCAGTATAAATTGATGCTCTCTTTGAAATCTGATCTCATAATGTCCCAAAGCACTTTATAGCCAAAGACGTGTAATCACTATTTTATTGTAGGAATCATACAGTTCCTTCAATTACTTTGTAGTTACACTGTTACCATCAGCAACTGCAAACTCAAATATATAAAAAAGAGTTTCCTATTCAGTATCCAGTGCAGTCTTGCAACACACTTATAGTCTAATTTAACAATGAGAAAAAGCCGGAAAAAACTTAAGCAAGAAACAAATTCAAATAAAGCAATCCATTGCTGTATGAAAAGGAATAGAAACACATGGAATGCTCTCTACGTATCTGGTAGAAAAAGGTTTTGTTTTGTTTTGCATAAAGTTGACACAGCCCATAAAGGCTTAAGGTACATTTGAAGAATGGGGAGTTTAGCATGTCTATAACAACACTATTGTAGCTTCACACCAACTTCTTTGTGATCAAACATTGTCCAGCGCAGCTGTATCTCTTGAACTCTTTTGTTTGTTTACAGATAGGTTCATGATAACATGACAGATCATTAAACGTGCTGTCAGTATTGAGAAGGAGCAGTGGTTACTCTTCCATCATCTCCACATTGAGAGGGTACTATCAGTGACCACCCTCAGCATCCGCTGCTTTCAACCAAAATGTCACCTTGCACTGGCAAATCATTGTAAACTCATTTGTTCAAAGATGGTGGGAAAGATTGCTTGCTTGGAGATACAGCACTCCTTTTCACAGTCATGGATTAGTGTTCACAGAGTCTCATTAACAGATCTATTTAAATATAGTGATTGGCAGGTGGAGGTTGTCAGGATGTGATATTATTTTGAATGTACTATTATCCTGAGATTTGCAGTTCAGCAGGCATGTATTTTAAGGCTATAACATCTTTCAAACAAGATTGGAGCCTAAAGGGTGAATTACCTTGCAATTTTCAGTACATTAATGGTAGATAATGGCATAAGATCATTTTCACACAGCTGCTAGCTTGCTAGAAGCGACATATATTCATATGAAGAACTGAAGCCGCTTCAGGAAAGCAGGAGTTTGTTCAGATATTACAGTCTGTCCAATAAAACAATAGCTTGGAGGAGGAACATTGGTTCCCTGTGTATCCTCAATGGCAATGCCTTAGCCAATTTGAAACCATTTGTGAACCGGTCAATGCCCTGTTTGACATGCAGTATAAATTGTTGTTCCCTTTGACATTTGGTATTTATTGGGCTATCATAATGAGTACAAACCAAGCATTTTCGGCCGTACTCAGGATGTGTGTTTGAGTTCCTGGGCTCTTGGAACCTGGGAATGGAACCAAAATGAATGTTGTAATACATGGAGGCGGATTGGTGGGGACAGGAGGAAAGTTTAACACAGTGTTACACCTGACTCTTTTGGCAAGAGATTTGAATGGAATGAACATCATCCAATGTAGAACAACTACAGCAGTGTCAGAAATGCCAGAAATCCTCTTGTTGCATTTTCCAGTCTTTATCACAGCCTCTCAGATTAATGTGTGGTCTCACTCTCTCAATGGTAAGCTGGTGGGGTGGTCACCCATACCTGTTGAATGTGTACCATCTTTATTCATCAAAATCAGAGGATTGGGAATTGAGCAGCTTGTTTAGGAGGTGGGTGGATCTGCTCCTTTAGAAAATCAAAGTTATCACTCGATATGAAGCATGACAATTAAATTTCAATCAAAGTAGTAAACCTCCAGCTAATGTAACTGATCTGAAGTTCTTACTAGCTTGTGTGTTACTTCATTAAAAACCCTGTGTTCAGTATTAGATGCTACATTCAATGTGGTTAATGTGTAATATTATAGACAATGTTACAGTGACACACCAGTCTGATTTATGTCACTCCCCATTAACTGTTCTATTGACTTCAACTGAAATACAATATTGAGAGAAATGTAAAACAGATTGCTGACTTGCTGTCACCCGTTTTACGCTGTCACCACAAAATCAAAATGGTGCCAATAGTTTACTTGCTCTGTCCCATGAATTGCAAAATAAGGCTGCTGTTATACATTGTAAATGTCAAACCTCAGCCTGAGCAATGCACGATCTTTAATTGAATAGTAAAATTCTGCAAGCATTGCCAAATAAATTAATGTCTGAAATCCATAGGAGGCACTGACTGACTGTCACACTGAGATTTTTTTTATTTGTGTCCAACTGTGCAGAGCTGCTGGCATCAGAAAATGCATGAAACAACCTTTGTTGTTTTTTGTTATCTTCAGAGAGCTGTCCTCCGAGAGGTCCTTTTGCTTTAGCTCCGATTAAACTGTAAATTCTGTTCCAACTGAGAATTAACAAAACCTCTCTCAATAATTAAACCTGGCCAACCTTTCTGAAGAAAATGATAAACAAAACAATCTGTAGCTTCTGCCTGGTTGTAAATCAGTAAAAGACAAGTGGGAAAAGAGCTATCTGCCAACAGCAATAAAACAGAAAGACATAACAGCCTGTCTGTTGTTAGATTGGAAGTCACCAGCAATTTCTGTCACTGTATGCTGGATTCTCCACTATTACAGAACCAAAGAGTACCTTTTATGTGGCAGGACCTCCAGCCATTACTAAGGGGCATTCCTGATGCCAGCTGAATTTGTATTCTAAGGGTATTTACATGATTTTATCCAGATCTTTGCTTTCCTTTGGGAAGCCTGCCTAGAGGATTGGAATGCAAACCTCTGTGATGCTGGTTAAAGAATTTAAAGAAAACCAAAATATTTTAATACTGTGCCAAAACCCTTAAAACCGAACATTCTGCATCTTTTAAAGTTAAGACCCTCCCGCCACAATATGAACATCACAGAGGTCCAAACAGCTGTCCAGATGCCCAGTGTAGGTTAGGCTAATGTAACACAAAATACTTCAAGTTAGCTCTTCTCATTGTCTTTAGAATATACCCTAAGATCCATGGTCTAGTGCCCACCAGAGCCAGTGCTGATCGGTGCTAGCACCCACCAAGTCTCCCTGATAAAAGATAAAGCAATGGAAAAGTGAGTGGGAATGAGCCAACGATGAAGCTTCTGTTAATCTATTTCCTGTTATTCAGATCTACTGAGAAATTGATGGATGGAAGACAAAAAAATCCTGCCCACAATTTCCCTTCTTGGATGAAAAAATTCATTGATTACTTCCAGCAATGACTGTAATACAATTCTTCCAAATTTTGTTTGATACAGTATAGAAGGTTAGCAGACTTCTCTTCTAAATGAACCTCTCAAATTGTAAATTTAAATGTTGATCTCACTCCTTGCGCATCTACCCTGCTGCTGTATTGTATCCTTCACTCTGTTCTGTAACTTTAATGCACTTTGTATGGTATGATCTGCCTGTACTGCACGGAATAAGAACTTTTCGCTGTACCTAGATACACGTGACAATAATAAATCAAATCAAAAATATGTATGTTCACCAAATTATGCCTATGTTGTTTAATACATTACCAAACAGCATTATAGAAATAAACAGTTCCTTAAACAGACCATCAGTACTGAGAAAGAATAATGGTTAGTTGCCTATAAATTCATTCTGAAATGGTTGACCATCATCAGCTGCCTGTTAGTTTATTAGTTAATCAATATTGCAATGGCTTTCATAATTTCTGCCTGGTTCCCCAGCATCAAGTTAAAAGATACTTTATTTTATTTAGGAATAGCCATCCATGCTCGTTTTTTTGCTGTGAAGGTGCATATAAATTATTGGCAAGACAGAGCTGTTCTTCAGTTGCTGTCTCTCCTTCCCATGAGAAAATTCAAGACTGCTCTGTTTTGAGGGAGGAAGAGGATCCTACTAACACAGACCAGCTGGTTGTTTCCTGAGGATCCAGACTAAATGGACCAGATTCATGTGAATGAATGAAGAAACAGAAATGTCTTTCATTACGTTCTGGGTCAGCAGTCTGGCGAGTAAGGATCAAAACTGCACTGCTGAGGCATTGAAATAACTTGGTATAAATAGAAACAGTTTCAATGTCACACTCTTGCCTCTGGCAAGTCACATTACCTAAAGTATTATTGGATAACAGATTGCACAAAGGCCATGATCTTTGCCATGTGGGTCTCAATGCATTATTTCCTTTCTTAGTTCCTACTTAAAATCTAATTTTATCTGATATGGCAAAAGCAGCAATTTTCTAAATGATTGATAACAGTAATGACAGAAATGAAGTAATCAACCAAAATTAATTGTACTTTCTTTTATAGCTTGGCTATTATCTGCCTGATTTAACAAGGCTATCTCTGACCATTTCCTTATCTTCCTTGCCACCCACATCTCTTTGCTTGTGTCCAGTTCCATTATTCGCATAATTTGCCCAAGAGAAAACCATTTCAATAATCCCCATGCCAATTCATTTCCAAATTCTCAACTCCTTTGTGTTTATCGAACCAGTAATGCTTCCATCTCAGACCTGTTGACCTGATCTCTTATATTTATCTTTGATTTCCTAGATCCAGGAAAGCAATCATTGCAACTGATCTTCCTTCATCCTTACTCTCTCAAATCAGTGGTGCTCAACTTGCTAGGTCATTTTACTAGATCTGGCTTGGTCCTATCAAGGTTCTATCAAATTGCTTTTTTCCGCCATAAGCACATGCAACTCCAAGGTTATCCTTGAGGGGAAAGCTGAATCCTAGCTTTGTTTTATTATGTTAAAATACAAATGAACCCATCCTTATTTTACTATTAACTGTGAAGAGTCCATGCTTACTTCCATGATTATTTCCAATGATGTGGTTACTGTCACCATTTTTCACCTTAATCCTTCGCCACTATAGACCTGAACCTTATATTTTTGTAAATCCTCTTCTCACTGTTTGCGAGTACTGTTTCCTCTCTAATAACTCCTGATTTTAACTCATTCAACACCCATCCACTTACTAAAATCAGATGTTGGTTATTAAATTTCCCTTTCTGGTTCCTGTCTTTCCACAGGCTTTATTCTTCTCTCCTTTAGACTTTCCTCATCAAATGCCTCCCCAGTATTTGATTTATCTTTTCCAACTACCAATATGTCCTCCTTCTTTTCAAAGCTTTTCAAGTGGTTTCTCATTCCTCACTGCCAAAGTCACCTTTCCCAAACCACTGTCCAAAATCATCAAGCCAACTTGCACTTCTCTGTTTTGGAAAATTAAAGAAGTTAATTACTTCAGAAATTAAACATCTTTGTTATAATCATCACATCTCATTGCAGTTCTTGGTTGTGGTATCAGACATTCCTTTTATTGAGTGTTATAAGGAATGTAGATCCCCCTACAGCATAGACAAATAGCATTGACAGGTTCTGCAAAACTCTACTAACCCTATTCTTGTTGATCTTTATTGGCTTGCACTCACCCACTCCATTAAATATGAAATTTTTATTCTTATCTTTTAATTTCTCACCCACCATATTTCTGTCATCTTCTCCACTTCTAAATTTCCTCCAAAAATTATTCCATTCCTTTGTACAGTTCGTTTCCTTTGTCTCACCATTAGTGAAAAAGCTTCAATGATCTTAGTATTATTCGTTGGAACTCGGTGCATAAATCTCTCTACCTCTCTGTCCACCTCAAATATCTTCCAAAAGCTTTTTTGTTTACCTAAATTATTAGTCATCATACCTAAGCGTTTTTCACTTAGCATCCACACTCATCCTTTGCAAAGCAACTATGAATGTTTCTTAATCTAGAAGATCCTATAAAAAAGTGAATTTTTGTTGGTGGTTAGCTGTTTTCAGCCTTAGTTATTCAGTTGCAGAATTAGTCTGACATATTAACATGATAACATAGTTGGCAACCATAATAAGCCAATAGTAGAAATGGACTGAATATAAAAGTCAGCATTTCAGAATTTAGGAAGTCAAAGGTAGAAAAGACTTGCATTAATATTACAATTTTCAAAGCCTCATGAGGCTTCAAAGAAGTTTGCAACCAGAAAATACTGCAAGTCTACTACTTTATAAGATTACAGACTACTTTATAATGTGAGGGAATGTGGTGGCCATTTTACAGCTTTCCAAAAACACAGTATGATCGTTTTGGCAAAAGTAAATCTCCAAAGCCAAATGATGATCTCCTCATTTGTTGAGTTTAAGTTGATTAGGTTGCCACTTACTTGATGGAAGGGACACTCCTCAGCACTGTCTGTGTCTATCCAAAATGCAGAAAGAGTTTGTGCTGAGCCTCCAGCAGTGGAGGTTACTTGTTCAACAGCCTTAGTTTACCCTGATGTGGTGATCACCTGTCATTACATATTAGTTAAGGGACTTTTAAAATTTTGATCGTGGAATATGGCTGTTGCTGGCTATTTATTGTCCATCCCTAATTGCCTGGAGAAGATGGTGGGAGCTTCCTTCTTGAACTGCTGTGAGGTGTAAGGACATTCACAGTGCTGTTAGGAAGGGCCTTCCAGGACTATGATCCACCTACTCTGAAGAAACAGCAATACATTTCCAAGTCAGGATGGTGAGTGGCTTGGAGAAGAACTATCAGATGATGGCTTCCCATGAATCATCTGCCTTTGCCTTTCCAGGTGGTAGAGATTTGGAAAGTCTGGAGCCTTACTGATTTCCTATAGTGCATCTTGTGGTGAAGGAAACAAATGTTAAAGGTGGTAGATGTAGTTCCAATATAACACGTTGCTCAGTCCTGGTGGTACCAAATTCCTCGAGTGTTTTTGCATGTGGCCTCACCTAGGAAAGCATTCTATGACTGTCCTGATTTGTGACTTGATCTATACTGGGGTGGCAGGAATGAGTTATTTGCTGCAGATTCCTAGACCAAGTATTGTAGCTGTAATACTTGGTCTTATAGCCACAGTATTTATATGGTTGGTCCAGTTTAATCTCTAGTCAATGTTCAGCAATGGTAATGCTATTGAATATCAATTGGCATGGTTAAAGAGTCTGTTATTGGAATGGTTATTGCCTGATAACGTGGGTGGAATAAATGCTACTTGCTACTTATTAACCTAAGTCTGAATATTGTCCACATTTTGTTGCATGTAGGCAGAGACTGCTTCAGTATTTGAGGAGTCATGATGCATAATTCAATGAGGAATGTGTTTAGACCCAGGGATCTCTCCTGTTCTTTTTCAAAAAAGCAACATGGAAATAATTTCAGTCTACCTGAGAAGGTAGATACACCGACTAGCATCTCACCTGAAAGACACCATGCTTAGTATTGTTAGCATCTCACTTGAAAGTGGCAACTAACACGATTAGGTAAAGAAAATGAAATAGTCTAATTACGACACTGTAATTAGGCATCTTTCACTACTTGAAGATGCTGTAATTGAATTGTTCAGTACATGCTACAAGCTACTATCATATTAAAATATGAAGACTTTTCTTAACTTAGTAAAAGGAGACTAGGAAAAACTCTAAATAAAAAAAAACTGTCAAAATAAACTGTTCCAACATATCTTTTTACTGTGGCATATGCTTAATTATTCAGTAATTTAAATTTTTAGAATGATTATTAAGTTAATTGTTGATAGCTTCATTGCTTTAAATAGTTAAAATTGAAACACATGAGAAAGGTGATTGTGTTTGTACAAAAGTTAAGTGCAAATCCTTTCAAGGCGTAAGCTGCAATTTAAGAGTGGGAGAGGGAGACTGAATTATGACGATTAGCTTGTGCAGCAAATTGACAAAGAAGACTAATAAGCATTAGCATGCATGATCAGAAATGAAAAAATGAATATTGCCTGTTTTCTGATTGCACATATTTTCTTCTGTCCGGATATACTTGTATGTACATTTGCATGTATTGTGTGAATGTGCTGCTTATAATTAAGTGCATATATTATATATATATGTATACATGTATATAGGTATGTCTGGTATATTTATCTATGTCTATGTGTGTGTGTGTGTATATTTGTGTATATGCATATACATCTGTAAGTATCTATGTGCGTCTGTGTGTGTCTGAGCATATGAATATGTCCATATACATCTGTGTGTGTTCCCTGCAAACAATTCTATCAGCTACACCTTTGATTCACCTCCACTTCCTTACTAACCAAACATTCCTCCATCGTCTCGACAGATTCCACACTCAATGTTTTTACTAGTAGTTCAGGCCAAAAATTAAGGGGTGGAAGAAATTAGCCCTTAACTGATCAAGAGTTTTGTTTCTTCATTTTGTATTTCTTTCCATTGTTTTTGTAATAAAACTTTGGTAATTAGTTTTACGGCAGGGAAAACAGATTCTGAAGGGGCTGGCATTTATATTCCTGGTAAATCTTTGGATTTGTGGTAATAACTAAATATGCATTAAAATGGTGACTGTGTTGGATGAAGTCTGAGCTGTAATATTATAGTAAGCGGCTTGTAGGTCTAGTTATGTGGGGCCAATTATGCTATGACATTCTGCAGGAGGATAAACTTCTAAGGATTTAATGGAATGGATGCTTTTTATTGAAACAATTTCAGTTTAGAAAGCAGAATGAATTCCTTAATAATGGATTAAAAGTCTCTCTCTCAGAAATAGAGCCCTAACAGTTGAGAGTCTTTCCCCAGCTACATACCCTCACAGTTTACTGACAACATAATTGCTGTATCACCGAATTCCTGAGGGACTGTCATTAAGATATAATGGAAGCTGAAGTATTTCGTCTCATTCACTGCTCGCTCTACCTGAAAAGGGGAACAACTTCTCAAATCATGAGCTGAGGCATTGAGAATGGTTTCTTTTAGTGCAAATAAACAAAAGGATAGAACAAGCTCTCAGTTTTAAAAAAAAGACAAGTATGGTACCAGTGGGAATATCATTGGATGTAAAAATGTTAAGAATGAAGGATAATCTAAAATGAAGACACAACATGGAACCTAGAGAAAGGTCACAGCAAGACTGCCCACAACCCCCTGTCTGATGGTGATTGAAATGAATATCTTCTGTACCATGTGGAACTAAACCAAACCAACTTTTTTGGATCACCAACTCTTGGTCGGAAGTGCTAGAATGGCTTCGATCACTCTATGTTATACAGTAAATGGCAGCACATTCAGGAGAAGTCGTGTATTTCAAAGAAGATGGCAAGATAAGCCTCACAAATAGAATATTCAACTAAGCAAATAGCCCAAATGTCCCCATGCGAAAAACAGCTGCAATTAATACACTGGAAGCATAAGCACCTCCTGAGCAAAGTGCACAAGTGATCAACAGCAAGGAGCAGTTATAGAAAGGAAGCCAATACTTGCTGACCAGATATCCACACAGCTACTGTCAATAATATCTTGCAATCACAGGAAGCCTGCTGCCTGGTAACAATCCATTGAGCTGATACAAGTTTGTGCAAGTGATGAATGTAATATCTCATTTCCAAGCTCTCTCTGGACAATCACAGAATGGTGAGAGTGCAGAAGGGGGCCATTTGGCCCATTGTGCCCATTCCAGATCGCATCTCAGCTCGTCCCACACGTCTGCTCTTGCCCCTTAACTCTGCAACCTTCTTTCATTCCAGATGCCTTGGAGCCTACGTCTTGGAAGCTTTTATTGAATCTCCCTCCTCCACATTCAGACAGGGCATTCCGGATTCTAACCATTTACTGTGTGAGGTTTTCCTTATGTCCCTGTTGCTTCTTGTGCCAACAACATTCAATTAATGTCCTTTTGGTCTTGACCATTTCATCACGAAGGAACAGTGTCTCTCTATTTACTCAGTGGAGACATCTTATTATTTTGAACACTTCTACCAAATCTCCTCTCAACGTTTTCGCTGAGGGAAACAGTCAGTCTGCATAGCTTAAATCACTCAACCCAGCACGATTCTTTTGTGTACACTTTTCAAAATCGTGACTTCCAAAATGTTTGGCATCCAGGATGGAACACAATACTGCAGGTGAGACCGAATCAGTGTTCTATAAAAGTTTGTCAGAACTTTCTTGCTTTTGCACTTTCTGGGTCAGACATTCAGATTAACGTAAAAACAATGCAGTCCAATGATATTTGTATTAAAATAATGCCCATTTACCTTCTGTTTTGTGCCTGGTCTCCAAATTGGGACTGGGTGCAGCTGTTGAAGAGGGGGTTAGTAGTAGTTGGGATGTTGGTTCAAGTATCAATGGGAAAGGGTTTGATGTTGGATTGTGGAAGTAAGATGTTGGGTCTGGGAGGGGATGGGGAGGGGGAGATGCGTACAGTGGTGTCCATGTCAGATCAGAGAGTAGTTAGAATGAGCCAGGGTATGTGTTTAATAGTTATCCAGAGTAAGTTTTAATTCCTCTAACTTTTCCTGCATAAAAATTCAATTAAGTGAATCATAACACCCAAACTCCCTGATTCTGACTGAGTTGGGAACTTTTTAAGAGTAATTGCACATTGGAAATTTACAGTTCCAAGGGCAAATCCGGCAGAGTTAGTTTCACCATGAATTCAGCATGATCCTAGATTATGCTGCAGTGGCTATCTTCCTTTTGGAAGATCTGGGCCAAAGTCCATACTTTAAAAGCCTGTAGACCATATGGGAAGATCCAGTCCCACCAACTAGGTGTCAATGTCCCAAGAATTGAAAATCTTCATCCTGCACCATAGCTCCAGGATTGCATTAATCAGCTCCGCTGTCTTACTTCTATACTCACTTGGCACTTCCACTAATTGGAGATTGCTACCTTCGAGAGATTGCTTGCAAGACTTTTCCTTGGCTTCCTAAAAGCTGTTTTCATGTCTCTTTCTACCAATGGCATTATTACAGAGATGAACCATGACCTCTGGCTGTTCACCACCCCCCTCACTGTGCTGCACTACTATTCAGAGCTCTCCGTACTATGTTCAGATTCATCAGCAAACCTTTGTGCTATTGCAGCTACAGAATTTTCGCACAAGTTATGGAATGGCAGCAAGTTTATGGACACTGAAATCTACTCTGTTTAGGAAGAGGTGTCGCTTTTGGTAGGTGTTTAGCCTATTTGTTGTAGGAAATCCACCTTATCAAGAAATGCAAACGTAAGACAGGCAATACACTTTCTGTATAGTTCTGAACACAGTCAAGTTCAATACTTTTTCTTTTGCATTTGGTACTAACTTAAATAAAGTCACATAAAGTTTATTACTGTCATATGAAAGTCATACACTTGCTCCTTCTCACCAGTCATTTCTTTCAGATATAATGAAAGCAATTTTGTTCTCAATGTTCCAAGCTTTTACAGCACAATGGACTTGGTTGTTTCAAATGTATTGAGTGGAAATAAATTGCATACAGAACACAATTAATATTTGTTTGATCTCTCCATTTAGTATAGTTTTAACTGTCATGTGATTTTTGCATTAAATCAGCAAACTTTATTGTCACATCCTGTGAACAATCCATTATTCTACACATGATGACGTTGTTGGGTTTGTCATCAACCTTGCATTTATTTTATTAATATGAATAAGCATTGCAAATATAGTAAGCAGCAAGGTTGGAGGAATAAATGTAATCCCATTCTCCAAAGGTACCTGAAATCACTGTAAGCTAAAGGGAGACAATGGCCTAGTGGTATTATCACTTAAAAACTTTGAATTCAGGAATTGTACCTAGGAGCTGAGGTTCAGATCCCATTATGGTAGATAGCGGAATTTAAATTCAATAAAACATCTGGGGTGAAGTGTCCAGTGATAACCATGAAGACATTGCTGATTGTCAGGAAATACCCATTTGACTTTTCAATGTGCTTTAGGGAAGGAAATCTGCCCACTTTACTTGGTGTGGCTAACATATGGCTCCAGGCCCACAGCAATGTTGTTGGCTCTTAACAGTCCGCTGGGCAATTAAAGGTGGCTAATAAAAACTTGCCGAGCCTGTGATATCCATGACCCCAAATGAAAAAAAGAAAAAGCTTGCTTTTACTCTCATACCCTGTCAGAATCATTGGTGACCTTTAAGCGGCAATTGGATAGGTACATGGATAGGTGCTTAAGCTAGGACAAATATTCAGCACAACATTGTGGGCCGAAGGGCCTGTTCTATGCTGTATTGTTCTATGTTCTATGTTCTATCACCTGATCCATTGATTGAAACATAGTATTCCTCCTTAATTAACCAGAAGCAATATGTTGTGGATGCTGGAAATTCAAAATAAAAGCAGGAGAAGTATCACAGCTTGAACAGTTATCTCTTGAGTCTCTCTCCACCATCCTGACATTCCATGATTTTCCATTTTTGTTAACCATTCAGAAAATTAAACATGCCTATATTTCAATTTAATCTATAATGATGTCGCGGTGATGTCTCTATACAAGTAACTATGAGTGTGGACCCAACATTTCAGAGAGTGAGTCTTCAGATTCTGTGATGGTGGGTTGAATTATGAATTTAGTCTAAATGCAATTAAAAATCATTAAAAGTGATTGCGAAGACCTTGGGTTATCTCACAAAACCAAACGATTCACTGATTCTCCTCAGCGAAAGAAGTTTGCTCTCCTTATCTGGTTTCACTTACATGTTTAGCTAATCCCAAAGCAATGCAGCTGACTCTTGGCCACACTCTGAAGTCATCTGGAAAGCCATTCAATTGCGTTAAACCTTTTCCAGGCCAACCAGGAAATGGGCACTAAATATCAGCCTTATCAGCAAGGCTCAAATCTTTCAAATGAATAAAATCATGATTTTTAAAAAATCTTTAAGCATGTAAATTTTGCATGAGTTGGTTGATATACTGTTTAATTAACAACAGTTAACGACACATGCTTTGCTTGGCAGTAGTAATCAGCAGTCTTTCAAGTTTAATGATTGTTACTGTGATACGGAAAAAACAGCAAATCCCAACCTAAACTAACTTGCTTAACCAACTCAGCTACTGTTTAGTATTAAACATGGGCAACATTTTCCAAAACTCTGCACCAAAGTTGAAGGACCTCATACAGCACCACATCAATATTCATTGCAGTACCACAGAGAGGAGAAGGTGATGTATGAGGTATTATATCCAGGATACGTTTGATAAGTAAGCCAATTGTCAATGAATTTCATGGTTTTAAGGTTTGAATGTCCTTTTCTTAAAAACTCCCAGACTCTCGATGTAGGATCTGAGCATATGCATGTCTATTGCTTTTATTCACAGTCCTTTGCTCTGCTCTTTCAGATGTTTGCTTGTTTATTTGGATGCAACACTGGCATAGCTGTGATCTACTCATCCAAACCGCACTAGCCATAATGGCAGTGCTGGCTTAAGCAAAATAAACTGAAGAAGAAAGTGTTAGAAAAATAAATAAACGTGGGAACATTTGGCAGAGCCTTTGAAATGTCTGGCAATATTGTTTTTCCCATTAGATTCATTTTGAAAAAAAATCTTCAGAAATGAAGATGCAGAAAATTGTAGTAAACAGATTTATTCCGGGATTATAAAATGATGATTGATGTGAGATATTTACCTACATCAAGAGTAAGTTTGAATTTATCATTGCCTGATGTGTGTTTTGTTGACATCAGTCATCCATTTTATTTTAAATGTTAAAGTGTTTTGTTTCGCAGTTTAAAGTGTATAGGTTTGGTTTCATGACGCTGAAATGGCTGTGCTTCAAAATTTGATGATACAGTTGATTGCAGATATAATGATTCCTGGGGCTCCTGTATTTATGTTCATGTTGAATGGCCAAATATGCAAAACTGAGCAATAAATATGGTCTGTTCCTCAGTAGCCCCTCGTGGTTATGTTTTGTATTGAAATACACTCTGTGTGAAGGATTTTAATTACCTCCTTTGTTTTTCTAGTGATAATGTGAAATCTCTGTTGTTTTGTGTTGACTTGCCTATTAGTATAAATAAACTGGCCTCTATTTGTCTTCAGATGCTCAGAGGAGAATTTTAATCAGCTGGGGGTGGTGGGGCGAGAAGGTTACATTCTTAAAAAGAGGAAAATGGCTGCAAAATGCGTTTTCATTTAGTTTAGCAGAGGTGGCTTGGTGGGAGCTGAAATAAACTGTTTTTGAAGGATTTGATATTTTTGAAATGTTTATGAGGCTTCTGCTTTTAACAGCCATTTGAATAGAGCGACAGTGGGCTGTGTTGCCCACGATCTGGTTAACTGGTCCCTTAAAGAGAAGGAAGAATTGCCTCATTGATCTATTTGGTATTGTTTATATGGGTCAAGGGGAGCAGGAGTGCTTACCCACAGGTCCTATCCTCAACCTACAGGCTAATAGCCCCAGGGTCTCTATATCAGCTCCTCGCAATCCAATGCTGACCTATTATCTGCCCTAGCCACTCTGTCATCTCCCTCTTTACCCTCATCTCTCTTCTCCTCTTCTTTCCCAGCATGTGATCTGTCCTCCCCAGCAGCTTTCATTTCTTGCTGAGAAACAGAGAAAAAAAAGATTCAAATCATGTCCTGTTGTTAAATTCAGTGGAACCTTCAAATGTCTCATATTTGGGAGTCTCAGCCACTTTACTATATCCTCCAAACTTGCCCTCCATGGCTTACATTAAATATGGGGCCAACGTAGCAGAAGATTGTGGGTTCAAGTTTTACTTTAGCATTTCAGCATAGAACAAACCTGACTTGACTCTGTACTTCTGATAATTGAATGCAATGTTAAATCAACAGCCATCAGATGGATACTGCCATGGAAACAGTCAGTCTCTTATGGAATTGTCTCCTGAAGTGGAAACAGTTTTAGCAGCTCCATCACAGTACCACTGTGAACTACATTCTAGCTTGAGTCCCTCCTGATCCATGCTATCTCATACATTATCTGAAAACTGCAGGTGTCAGAAACTTTCCAGTTTAATTTCAAGGTGGCCCAAGACCTAGTTTTGAGCAGACCTACCTGTGCTGGTGCAGGAATTACACACAGTGCCCAGTTCATACAATAGCTCCGCAATAATCCAATTTCTTTTTCTCATCTTCATCCAGACTCAATTACATTTCTTTGGTCACTATTTTGGGCCAGTTTTTAAAAAAAAATTCCTTTAAATCTGAAAAGCAGTTTGACTTTGGACTGCACAAGCAGATTACTCCTGTGACTTGCCTTTTAGTTTCTCATGCCTGGAATAACAGACAATTAGGATTGCTTTATTTCTAAGCAAGACAGATTTTCATAATTAGCGAATGATATCTTCACAAAATGATAAAGTCAAGCATAAGCAGTAATTAAATTTTACCTGATGTAATATAGCAAGGCACAGATGTGTGTTTTTAATCTCTCAAACATACTTTACCTCAATGTATTAAATGAGCATAATGTAGGTTGGTAAAAAAATACCCTATGCCATGTGTGATTTTGGCACCATTTGATATTGTCACGATTGCTTCACTGTTTCTTGCCAGGAGTTAAATTTATTCTCCTCAGTCAGCTTTAGGAATGTTTGTGGAAAGACAGGCCCCACGTATTTCTTTTACGATGAGGAAGCTCCTGTTGAACTGATGACAGACCAAGGTGCCTAGCTTTCACTGTTTTCAAGACATATCAGGCACAAGCAGAGATTGTAACTTTACACTAACTGGGATTGGGCCACTTTATGGTTTAATTTATTTTTAGCATGTGGAACTGGGGATTAACAAACAATTCTCCTTTCTTACAAAACATGACTTCCTGTGTAACAAGGATATCCCATGACCTCATTCCTTGCCTGGAAGGTGCTAGTGACAGAAAAGTGATGCTTTGAACTCAGAAAAGGAACCAGATACAAATTATCTCACTTTACTGATTTGGGCATTGAAAATAAACTTCATCATGGACTTCTCAGACAGGAAGGAGTAGTGCCTGAAACAAACAATAACTTCCTCAGTGCGAGTGGACTGAACCAATCTACATTTCCTTCTAATAAGAGCATTACAGCTAACCGCTATTAGCTAAGGGAAAGATCTGTTTTTAGCTCTAGGCCTCTGACAACTGCTCTGTTTAAAATTAGAGTTGAAGAACTGCGTGCCCTATAAAGTGTGGCTCCTGATTTGAAATACAGCGCAAATAACTGCTGTTCCCTTGTGCCCAGAACTGACCACCAAATGTGGACTGACCAGTGATTTGTAGAGGTATAAGATCCCTTCCTTACTTTTATATACTATGCCTTTATTTATAAACCCAAAGATTCTCTAAGCCTTCTTATGGAAGGTTTGAGTTATAAGGAGAGGCTGAACAAGTTTGGACTATTTTTCCCTGGAGTATTGAAGGCTGAGGGGGTGACCCAATAGAGCTTTACAAAATCATGAGGGGCATGGATAGGGTGAATAGCCAAGGTCTTTTCCCCAGGATAGGAGAGTCCAAAACTAGAGGGCATAGGTTTAGGGTGAGAGAGGAAAGATTTAAAAAGGACTTAAGAGGCAACTTTTTCACACAGAGCATGGTGTGTGTGTGGAATGAGCTGCCAGAGGAGGTGGTAGATGCTGACACAATATCTAAAAGACATCTGCATGGATGTATGAAGAGGAAGGGTTTAGAAGGATATGGGCCAAATGCTGACAAATGGAATTAGATTAATTTAGGTGATCTGGTTGGCATGGCTGAGGTGGACTGAAGGGTCTGTTTCTGTGCTGTACATCTCTGTGATTCTATGTATGACTCCAACACTGTTTCCGCTTGCCTTCTGAAAATCATGCATTTGAACCCCATGGTCTCTCTGCTCCCGTACTCCCCTCAATGTTTTACCATTGACTCTGCGTTGGCTCTCTGTGTTTCTTTTATCAAATGCATTACCTCATATTTCTCTGCATTAAAATTATCTGCTGGGTGTCCACCCATTTGGCCAACATGTCAAATGTCCCTCTGAAGTCGATCCATGTCACCATCATAATTTACTATTCTCCCTAGCTTAGCATCATTGACAAATTTAGGGTATGTTGGACACTCAGCCTACACAACACTTTCTCCAAATTGCTTCAACCGGGGCCATGATGGAACAGACAATACTGTTTCTAAGATCCAACTCCACGGTCTGGACCAGGCTCGGAGGAAATGGGGGGTGATTGCAGTATTGTCTGGACAGACTATGCCACATCATCCTGGCTTTGGAGCAGGGAATGTGGTAATGTGACAGATGCTGAGGAACTAGGGTACAGTCTACTGAGGAGGAGAAGGATGAGGACATTGTGGAGAAGGAGGGTCTCCTTGTTCACGGCAAGGGCCTGACTGACAGTAAGGCCTGATAGGTAAGAGCTGAGTAAGACCATCAACAGACCATTGGCTGGTGTACAGTCCATGCAGCAGACCATCAGTGACTATACATCAGTCATTGGTCACGATGCCAGCACTTGGTTTATATAATGGGGGTGAACTGCAACCTCTACTTTTTACTTATGGCATCTGTAAATAAAAGCTCACATTTAGAATTGTTTGATTCCTTGCCATATGTGACATTCCCCAACTCTTCAATGACGAAGATGTAGATCTGCACAGAGCACTGTGGACAGGGTAGCTTGTGGTGACTTGGAGAGCATGTTCAGTCAGTACATAGCTAAAAACAAGGAAATGTGTGGTCTAGCTGTTAAACAGTGACTTGGCTGTGGGAATGGGTTTGCAGATGCGAGAGATTGTTAACCATGCCAGTAATGTGCCATGAGCAGTGTGGCATCATGACTGCTGTGACATAACATTTCTGGTGAGGGGCAATGACAGATTGCCAACTCTTGTCTGGGTGCACAGAGGTCTTTTGTAGATGATGAGGGGGCAAGGGATGCTAGTCTTTCAATGGGCATCCACTTAGTTTCAAGTTGTTCCAGAAATGGGGTATGGTAAGATGAGGCTTGAATTGAACATGAGAGACACATGGGGCTGTGGTGGATATTTAACAAAGTATGTTTACTAAGATATGGTGAGAAATCTCACTCAGCCTCCTGTTGAGAATCCCTTTATAAAACCCGACAGAACTTGCACTTAGCCAAAACAAAACATGAGATTCAGTCCCATGTGTCTTTTTCAAGTTTGTATTTAGTTTTAGTCTCTTATTGTATTCATTGAACTTTATTCATTCATGAAATATTTCTATTACTTGTAGGAATATATTTATTTCATACTATATTGATCACAGACTTTTATTTTCACTTTCAATCAGTTTTGCTAATGTTTCCTCTACAGTTAATTTAGGCCAGATCCCTTCTTATCTCATTGACCTATGCCCTTTTTGAATCTAACACCCTTCAGCTTGCACTCCAGAACTATAATTGCAAGAAGGTTGTGTGCAAACCATCTCCAATTGCCTCAGAAAAGAGAAGTCTTTGTTGTTTGACAATCTGCTTCATGTTAATGGTATTTAATACAGAATTATGGATATCTGGGAGTGGTTATAAAGCAGTAATCTAATTGAATGGTTAGGATGATCTCATAAACTGAGGAAAGCTTGAGGGGTTTAAATTATGTGAGCCCCAAAGTTCGAGCAGTCCCTTGAACTCACTGCCTGGTGTCTGGATTAATGTGGAATATCCATTTTTTCAAGTTTACATGAAAAAGGGGTGACCATCTTTTACTTTTGTGCTGGAGTTGGATACAAATATGACATGTAGTTGTCAGTGAATTTAATCCTTGATACACCAAACGTGGAAGAAGGTTGCTTATTACTGAGGATTATGTGGATTTCATTTAAGAGTTATTGTGCATGATAAAAGGGCATAAATGGCAGCACATGAATTTCATTCAAAAAGTATCCTCTCACAATATTGAACATTGCTAAATGCAGAGATAAATAATAAATGAAATGATCTTTCAAATGCTGTAACAGCATAACAGTCAAGTGATTTAGCTTTCAGCTAAGTGGTTAACTCCATTGGAAAGAATTAAAGTTATCAATAAAGTATCAGCACATATGTGGATGTTTTGAAATGTGGTATTTTAATGTGTATTCCAAAATCTGTCCCAGGTTGAGCTATCTGCCTGTCTGAAGTATGATATCAGGTAAGGTAGTTACAGTCAACAAATTAGTTGTTAAATTGTTCCATTAGAGAATGTCACTATATAAATGAGGAGAAGTGCAGTCTGCCCTGTGCCTTTGCAGCACAGTGGTTGTGTCTCTAGCTCTGGGACAGAAGGACTGGGTGCAATTAATAACATTTCTGGACAAGATGGTTAGCGAGTATCTATAAAGAACGATATCTCTACTAATATTGAAAAAATGTCTTCATGTCTATTAATCAAGTGACTAGTGTAAAAGAAATGAACACCACTCAAGTGCACTGGCTAAGGAATAGCAGTTAGATATTAATATGCCTATGTTAGATGCACATTTGATCAGGAATCATCTATATAATGAATTGGTGATGGTTAAGGTGAAAAAGATCTGGTTATCATTATTGATCATTCCCTAAATTTATTTAGTAAATTAGTAACTATTATTAACAGACATAATCCCATATCACGTTGGTATTACACGATAAGGAAAGCTTATTTATAACTGCTACTAAAATAGATTGCATTGTATTTTGTGCAGTATTCAACACTTTGTTATTGATTTTCAAATGGGTTATCGTGTTTTGCAGCACTAATCACCATAAATTGACCAATCCAATACAAACATTACAAAATCTCAAGCTCCAATTACATTCAGTGTAAGCCGGGTTTCCACAATCTTGTGCATTGGTTCACCCAAAACATTACACTAGAAGCTGGCATAACCTCTGTCTTAAGATTTTATTTGATTACTTTCAGGCATTTGGGATTAATTTCACAAGACAGCACCTTCACTGTGATTGTACTCAGCTGCTCCCTTAAGGATACTTGATCCATGACTGGTCAAATCAAACAGTGCCTGAGGAAGGAAGAGAGTTTATATTATATATTTATGGTTTTCATGTTCCACATTTTCTTTGTTTATTAAAATATTCCACTCCCTCTTGTCCAGAGGTTCCTCTCTAACCATCTTCTGCATCTCAAAAGCACCCCACTCATCACTTCTCGCCTCTGTTGCATCTCAAACAAAGATAAATGGTGATTCTATTTACAAATGTATACAAATTTGTAGACTTTGACTTGGACAATATCAAGAGTCAAATTCGAATTTCTATGAATTTTTGATATTTCCATGAATTTTGGGACAGATTTTGGAATACACATTAAAATGTCACAATCTGTTTTACACTTCAGGCATTTTATTAAGGAACAGCAAATAGGACTTGAAGAAAATGCCTGTGAACTCTCCAGTTTACTGTAGCATTACATAAAAGTCATATGGTCATAGAGCTGTACAACATGGAAATAGACCCTTTGGTCCAACCTATCGATGACAACCAGAAACCTAAATAAGTCTCGTCCCATTTGTCAACCTTTGGCCCATATCCCTCTAAACCTATATACCCATTCAGATGCTTTTTAAATGCTGTAATTGGGCCAGCTTCCACCACTTCCTCTGGCAGCTTGTTTCCACACATGCAATTCTCAGTGTGAAAAAGATGTCTATAAAGTCCCTTTTAAATCTTTCCCCTCTCATCTTAAACCAATGTTTTCTGGTTTTGGACTTGCCCAACTTGGGGAAAAGACCTTGGCTATTTACCCTGTTCATGCCCCTCATGATCTTATAAACTTCTATAAGGTCACCCCCTCAGCCTTCGCACTAGCAGGAAAATAGCCCCAGTCTATTTAACCTCTCTTTATAGCTCAAGACCTTCAACCCTGGCAATATCCTTGTAAATCTTTTCTGAACCGTTTCGAGTTTCCAACATCCCTCTGATAACAAGGAGACCAGAATTGCATGCAGTATTCCAATAGCATTCTAACCAATGTCCTGTACAACTGTGACATGACTTCCTAACTCCTATACTCAATGCACTGACCAATAAAGGAAAGCACACCAAATGCCTTGGATGACATGGTGGCTCAATGTTTAGCATTGCTGCCTCACAGTGCCAGAGACCCAGGTTTGGGTGATTGCATGAAGTTTGCGCATTCTCCCCATGTTGGCGTGAGTTTCCTCTCACCATGCAAAGATGTGTAGGTGAAGTAGATTGGCTGTGCTAAATTACCCCATAGTTTTCAGCGATGTGCAAGGTAGGTGGGTTAGTCATGGGAAAATGCAGGGTTAAGGGAATAGAATGGGGGAGGGGGGAGTGGGGGGGGTGGAATGGTGGGGGGGCAGGGTATGATGGGCTGATCTTTGGAGTATCAGTGTGGGCTCAATGGGCTCAATGGCCTGCTTCCACACTGTAGGGATTCTATGTTTAAATTGAAAGTCTAGTTTCTTGGCAGCCAGTGGCAGGATAGTAAACTGCATAGTAATGTGGCAAGGTTTAGCATTAGTAAAGCTGTTGATAATCAGTTTATAGGCATTGCATCACTGCCAATAGAGAATCTTGTCTCAACACCAGAATCTGGTTGGAAAAGGCAGCTAGTTGTTCCTGACGTCGGGAATTTTAGCCATAGTGAGTTTCTCCAATAATTTTTCCATATTTTGCACCCTAGTCTGTTGTTCAGGCTCCTATTTCAGTTTCTGTGCAGGGTTACCCCCGCTCTGGATCACTAAGGATGTAAGCTTCAGACATTTTAATATCACTTCTAGGATGACAGATTTAAGAACAGCAATAATCCTTGAAAATTATTTGATCCAGGAAATCCTTCTTCACAACATCAGGCACTAAGCTCCACTGTGCTGACACAACAGTTAAATGACCTGACCTTACAATGCTTACATATAGGGCTGGATGTACTGCAGTCCCAGTAGCCCTGTCCCAGAGCTAGATTATTGATTCCAAAGAAGAACAAATATTTGAAATAACGCATGAGTCAATATGACAGAAATAGAAATATTGAGAATGTTTGCAGTACAATTCGATGCTGTGACTGGATAACCAGACTACTGAAAGAACAAGCATCCTTTTCTATTCCAACATTTTCTTTGCATTCATATGATTTACAAAGAGGAAAGAGTTTTATTCATGTGGTAGACCAGGAATCGTAGCATCATGGTCATGTTCTTCGATGAGTCATGTAGAGCTTTGGCCGAATGATATGGAGAAACCCAGGCACTGGGAGGGCTGTAGAATTTAAATACATTTAAGTAAAAAAAAGGATTAAAAAGCTTGCATCTGGTGACCAGTTGTTGTAAAAATTCATTCGGTTCTAATGCGCTTTAGGGAAGGTTGGCTTTCTGGCCTATATGTGACTCCAGGCCCATAGCAATGTGTTGGTTTTTAACTGCGCTCTGGACTGACCAATTTTACAAACTATATTGAAAAAGAAACTGGATGGACCACCCAACATCAATCAAAGCATTGGATTAGAGCTGGAAAAAGGCGCAAACACAGCATGGCTGATTCTGTGAAATTCTCCTCACTAATTAATGTCTGAGGGCTTGTTTCAAAGTGAGGAGAGTTGTCCCGTAGACTAATCAAGCAGTACCTTGACTAAACCTGTGTAAGAGAATAAGACCTTTCAGCCAAGATCCCAGATGTCTCCATCACCACCAGGGGTTTAACCTGCCTTACAAACAGGGCAGCTTCATGAAAAGTATGGAAGGATTTGTTAATAGAACTTTCAAATAGCATTTACTCAGCAATAACCTGCTCATCAATACCCATTTTGATGCGGACCACACCGCTCACTTGCACACCCTTTTACTAGCACGTTGCAGACTTGGATAAGAGTTGATGCATTAGTGATTATCTTTCCAAATTCTATAGGTTCCAGAATGCTTCGCGGGAATTGGAAAGCAACAAATCACACCCCATTGCAAATGAAAGATAAAACAGGTTACTGTGAACCAGTGAGCTTTCCATCGGTAGAGGGGAAATGCTTGAAATGATCTGTTAAATAGACAGTTGGATAATAACAACATGATTGCATTTGGGAAAGATTTAAAGAATTGAAAATTATATTCGCAAAGCTTTTGGAGTTTATGGAAGATTCTACTACCAAAGTTAGTAAGGGAGAGCTAATGGACATAGTATACTGAGATTTTCAGAAGGCGTTGATAAAATACCTGGTTAGGAAAATTAAAATACATGGGAAAGGCAATAACATACTGGCATGGATTAATGATTAGATAGTGACAGAAAGCAGAGTAGGAATAAATGGATCATCTACATATTGGCAGGTCATAACTATCACAGGTGTGCCTGGGTCCCAAATACTCACAATATACATCAATGATTTAGAAGAGAAGATCAAATGCAATGTCTTCAAATTTACAAATGATACAAAGCTAATTGGGAGTTTGTGTTGTTGTTCCCAAGATCTAAAGTGGCTCCAATTTGCCCTACTGGACCAACAGATCCATGTCAGATGCCATATCATTTTGCTTCACTCCTCCCTAGAACAAGAACAGCTAAGTAAGAATCCTTCTCATTGACTACAGTTCAGCCTTCAATACTATTATCCCCTTGAGACTGATTACTAAACTTAGTGATCTCAGGCTAAGCCCCACTCTCTGCAACTGGATCCTCAGTTTCCTGACTCACAGGCCACAATCAGTAACGATTGGGGACAATATTTCATCTTCACTAACATGCATCACTGGGTCTGTACTCAACCCCCTACTGTACTCACTGTATACCTGTGACTGCGTTGCCAAATCCAAACTAATGCTATTTACAAGTTCACTGATGACACCACCATAGACGGTCGAATCTCAGATGACGAAGAAACAGACTACAGACGGGAGGTGGAAGACATGGAAAATGGTATTCTGAGAACAGCCTAGCTCTCAATGCCAGTAAAACCAAGGAACTCATTATTGACTTTCAGCGGGATGTTACTCATGCCCTCTACACAGCTACAGCATAGAGGTGGAATGAGTGGAGAGGGTCAAGCTCCTGGGAATGGTCATCCACAACAAGCTTTCTTGGACTCTTCATGTGGACACACTGGTTACAAAGGCCCAACAATGTCTTTTCTTCCTCAGGCAGCTGAGGAAATTTGGCATGACAGCAAATGCCCTTGCCAACTTTTATAGGTGCACCATCGAGAGCATTCTGTCTGGATGCATCATTACCAGGTACGACAACTGTACCATTCAAGATTGGAGACAGTTACAGAGAGTGGTGAACTCAGCCCAGACCATCACAAAGGCCAACCTCCCATCTATAGAATCCATCTACCAGGTCCACTATCAAGGAAAGGTCGCCAGCATTCTCAAAGATCCATCCCACCCTGGCAATATTTCTCTACAATCTCTACCATTGGGGAGAAAGTACAGAAGCCTGAACACATGCATCAACTGGTTTCAAAAAAGTTTCTACCCTTCTGTTGTTAGACTACTGAATGGATTCACAAACACTTAGCATTCGCCTGTATCCATGTTTTAGTTTTTGCCGCTGTTTATCTATTATTTATTTATGTGTGCTACTTAACTCTGTGATCTGCCTGTATTGCTTGCAAAACAAAGCTTTTCCCTGTGCCTTGATACATGGGACAATAAATTCAATTAATTCAACTCAATTTAGAAGGATTTGGAGTCAATGAATGAGCATGAACATATCAGATGGAAAATAATGTGGAAAAATGTAAAGTTATCCACTTTGCTATGAGGATTAGATATGAAGAGTATTTCATAAATGGGAAGAGGTTGGAAAGTGTAGACATACAAAGGTGAATGGAATGATAGCATTTATTGCAAGAGGTTTGAGTACAGAAATAGTGTAATCGTGCTTCAGTTGTATAGGAGATTGGTGAGCCTGGCCATGGAATACTGCATACAGTTTTAGTCTCTTTAACTCAGGCAAGATATTATTCCCATCGAGGTAGTGCAATGAAGGTTCACCAGACTTGCTCCCAGGCTTTCAGGACCGTCCTGTGAAGAGAAATTGAGTAATCTTGGCCTGTATTCTCTAGTGCTTCAAAAAATGAATCATATCACAGAGTCATAGAATCCCTACAGTGTGAAAACAGGCCTTTTAGTGCAACAACTCCACACTGGCCCTGCAAAGACTATCCCAGACACATTCTTCTACCTTATTACTCTACATTACCCTGACTAATCCCCTAAACTACACATCCCTGAACACTATGGGCAATTTAGCAGGGCCAATTCATCTAACCTGCCCATTTTGGACTGTGGGAGGAAACCGGAGCACCCAGAGGAAACCCACAGACACACAGGAAGAATGTGCAAACTCCACATAAAGGTAATTATTTTTTCGAAACTTATTAATGATTTAAAGGGGCAGACAGGGTAGATGCAAGTAATATGTCTCCCCTGGTTGGGGAAGTCTAAAACCAGGGGAGCGCAACTCAAAAATAAAAGGGATGCCACTTAAGTCCAACATGAAGAGAAATATGTTTACTCAAAGAGTTATGAATCTTTAGAATTCTCTATATCAGTCATTGACAATGTTTAAGGTAGAGACTTGCAAGTTTCTGATTACCAAAGGGTCACTATATAATGAGGATGTGGTGTGGAAGTGTTCAATCAGCCACGAGTGATTTAATGACAGGACAGACCTGATGGACTAAATGATCTACTCCTGTTGCTTTATTCCAAACTGACACCTAGATCTAAGATAACAGAGTTTGCCCTTAATATTGGACAAATTTGACTGAAAGTAACATTAAAGAGACTTGGAGTGGGAATCAGAGCTAACACAAATGATGACTGTTGTGGTCATTGGAGGTCAATCATCTCAGCCTCAGGACATTACAAGAGTTTCTGGGACAATGGCCTGGCCGTACAATCTTTAGTTGTTTCATCTATCATCTCTCCTTTATCATCAGGTTAGAAGTTTGGAGGTTCATTAACTGTTGCATTTGATCTGTACCCTATCCCGATTTTAAGGGCTCACTCTCTCGTCATCATCGGCACATCATATCTGCAGTGTGTAGAATCTACCAGACACAATTTGCCAAGGTTTCTTCAACAGCGCTTCCCAAGCCATCTACCACCTAAAAGCAACAGATGGTGGGACCATAACTGTCTGCAGGTTCCATACCAAGTCCCCCAGTATCGTGCCACGTAACTCTTTTGCTGTGCTTTCATCAAACTTGGCCCATCATGCCTATATGAGAGCGTTAAATAAACAACATTACCTAGTTGCAATCCCCTGCTTTCTCCCCATAGACTAGCATGATATTTTTAACCTGAATAATAATCCAGAGCCCACTTAAAATGCTTCAATTGAACCTGCCTCCACCACTTTTCCGGGCAATGAGCTTCATACCTTAACAACTGGCGTGTGTTAAAAAAAGGTCTCCCTTACTTCACTCTTGCTTTGTTTGCTGATCCCTTTAAATCTCTGCCTGCTTGTTCTTGTTCCTTTTCGGAGACAGTTCAGTTTTTCAGAACAGCAACCTGATGTAGAAGAAGAATAATTAGTGTGGGGAAAGCTCAGTGGACCCAAAACGTTAACTCTGATTTCTCTCCACAGTTGCTGCCAGATCTGCTGAGCTTTTACAGCAATTACTGTTTTTGTTTTTGTTTCAGCTCTCTTACATTTGATTTAAGAAATCAACAAAAGAATTGACTCATGGTTCTGGCTGAGAGACTTGCTGACTTTCCACTGTGCGCTATCGTTGTATCAACTATATCGTGTAGAGCAAGGTGACATCATTATTTTCCTGTGCAATGATGTCAGCATTAATATCTTGATAGAAAGTTATCAGGAAAGGAAAGGCTCAATCAAAACTATTTCCTGCTCCTCATGCTCTTGAAAGGAAGCACATTTCTTGTCTGATAATTCTGTCTGGAAAAATATGCACTGAATAGATTTTCTGTACAAAAGGCGTTATAGCTGTCAGGCTGTTTATGTGAACAGTTATGCAAATATTTCCATTAATCAGTCCGAAAATGCAAAAGTGAAACTTTTTTTATCAGCACAGGTTATTCAGGTTCACATGACTTTTGTGAACAACAACAGCAGCTTGAATTGACATAGCAGCTTTGATGTAATGAAATGTCCCAAGAGGCTTTACATTTTTCTCCTCAATCAGAAGATGGGGACATAAAGTGAATCAGGTCTGATAACCAACTGTACGTTTAGACCACTTTGTTTTCAACAGGGAAGAGTAAGATAGAGAGACAGAGTGGTATAGGGAGGGAATTTCAGAACTTAGGGCTTAGGCGTCTGAACATTAGTGCACTGGGGGCGGCACAGTGGCTCAGTGGTTAGCACTGCTGCCTCATAGCCACAGGGACCTGGGTTCGATTCCAGCCTTGGCGACTCTCTGTGTGGAGTTTGCACATTCTCCCTGCGTCTGTGTGGGTTTCCTCTGGGTGCTCCGGTTTCCCCCCACACTCCAAAGATGTGCGGGTCATATAAATCAGCCATGATAGGCTGATAGGTGCATTAGTAGGCAGTAGGTGAATGGGTCTGGGTGGGTTACTGTTTGGAGGGTTGGGGTGGACATGTTGGGCCGAAGGGCCTGTTTCCGAACAGTACAGAATCTAATCAGGTGAGCAATGCAGAGACAGTGACAGCAATCAAGTGCTGCTCCTGACTTGGACTCCCAACCCCGACCCAAACACATTGAACCCACTCTGACCACAAGCAGACTGGACCCTCTTGAGCCCTGGGACATGTCCCAGACCTTGGGTGGATTAATTATGATTGGGGTGCGCAGGATTAGAACAACGTAAATATCTTGAAGTGGTTTGCAGCTAGAGGAAGTGAGGCCATGGAGAGATTAGAAAAACACAACGCTAATTATGAAATCAAGTTAGCGTTTGACCAGGAGACAAAGCAAGTCAGTGAGCATAGAGGTGATGGGAGAATAGGACTTTGTGTAATTTGAGACAAAAGCAGCATGGCCTTAGATGACCTTAACTTTAGAGAAGGTTGATTAAGGCAGACCTTTGGAATGAGGATTTTCTGCAGCGGATGAGCTGAGACAGGAGCAAATTCAGGTGACGTTGTGGATGCAAATTTAATGCATTGTATTTATTCATGCTGCTGAGATGATTACTAACAAAATGAACAAAAACCAGAACTTCCTGGAGAATGTTAGCAGACCTGGCAGCAGCTATGGAGAGAAAGCATCATTTTATGGTTGATGTATCACACATGAGGTGGTTTGCCGCCATGTCACATATTGAACCTCAAATGTCTCAAATTAACCCCATTCTGACTACTTTGTGGCTTTTGAGGTTATCTCTTCAATCTGTTCAGAGAAGTTATTACACACTTCTGGAGCAGGTCGCACAGAAAGCCAGGCCTCCCAACTCAGTGGGAGGGACACTACCACTGTACCGCAAACATCCTTCTTGCGTTAGTGTACTTGGATAATGGGGGCAGTCAACCAACCTATTTTCAGAGGGCTGGTTGGCAATTTAAATGTTTTTATTAGGGCGGACAGCATCTGATTTAACCTGCTCTGTCAAGTTAGCAGTGGCCAGCTGAGCTTGTCCGGCCTCTAGAAATGTGGCAAGGATAGTGCCAGGTGAAGGTAAGTGTTTTTTCGGATGATGTTTGGGCCTGAAGGAGCGAGGGTGCTTTCACTTAACTACCCAAGTCTCATACAAAGGATCAGCTGATTGAAAATGCCCATCCCACGACACCCAATTACATCCCGTTAGTGTAGTATAGTCATTATCACAATTTAGCTAATGTGCGAAAGGTCCCTAGTTCAAAACCAGGCATAAACAGCAATTCGCTCTCATTCTGTGGGCAAGTGGTGCTGTCCCACTTGCTGCCACAAGTGAATAGAGTTTGTCATTTTACAGGGCATGGATAGGGTGAATAGCCAAGGTCTTTTCCTTGGGGTAGGGGAGGCCAAAACTAGAGGGCATAGGTTTAGGGTGACAGGGAAAGATTTAGAAGGGACCAGAGGAGCAACTTTTTCACACAGAGGGTGATACAGATACAGATACAGAATAAGCTGCCTGAGGAAGTGGTGGAGGCTGCTATAATTGCAACATTTAAAAGGCATCTAGTATGTGAATAGGAAGTGTTTAGAGGGATAGGGACCAAATGTTGGCAAATGGGAACAGATCAGTTTGGGGTATCTGGTCAGCACAGATGAGTTGGACTGAAGGGTCTGCTTCTGCATTGTATAACTCTATGACTCTGACGATAATTTTAGAGTCAGACATCCCAAGATCAACCAGGACCTACCTCCACTGGGTTTAAAGATTGTACCTTCCTGTTCTTGATATGAGTCCACTGAGGTCAGTGATCACAACTTCCCACTCACAATCTCAGCAGCAACTTCAGATTCCCTAACTGCAAGAAATGCAAAGCTTGCGCCCACATCTCCCCCTTTACTTTCCTCCAATGCCCCAAGGGATCCTTCCATATCTGCCACAAATTCACCTGCACCTCCACACACATCATGTACTGCATCCGCTGCACCTGATGTGGCCTCCTCTATATTGGGGAGACAGGCCGCCTACTTGTGGAATGTTTCAGAGAACACCTCTGGGACACCCGGACCAACCAACCCAACCACTCCGTGGCTCAACACTTCAACTCCCCCTCCCACTCCACCAAGGACAGGCATGTCCTTGGACTCCTCCATCGCCAGACCATAGCAACGCTACGGCTGGAGGAAGAGCGCCTCATCTTCCACCTAGGAACCCTCCAACCACAAAGGATGAACTCAGATTTCTCCAGTTCCTCATTTCCCCTCCCCCCACCTTGTCTGAGTCCCAATCCTCGAACTCAGCACCACCTTCCTAACCTGCAATCTTCTTCCTGACCTCTCCGCCCCCACCCTACTCCGGCCTATCACCCTCACCTTATCACCCTCACCTTAACCTCCTTCCATCTATCGCATTTCCAACACCCCTCCCCCAAGTCTCTCCTCCCTACCTTTTATCTTAGCCTGCTTGGCACACTTTCCTCATTCCTGAAGAAGGGCTCATGCCCGAAACGTTGATTCTCCTGCTCCTTGGATGCTGCCTGACCTGCTGTGCTTTTCCAGCAACACATTTTCAGCTCTGATCTCCAGCATCTGCAGTCCTCACTTTCTCCTGGCAAATAGAAGAGTCACACAAAAACACCACAGACAACGAAGGGTGCCTAACTCCCAAGTTTCATATCCAAACTCCCTCCCAGCTTATCGGCAAATCACCCCTATCAATAATGCATTAATATGAGCTAAGCCAATTACTTAGAGGATCATGCAACACAGAAAGACACCATTTTGCCTTTGACTTAGACTCCAGATGGCCTGGAGGAGAAATTTGGGTTGGTTGAGTAAAAATGAGCAAATATGTCCTTAATGCTAACACACAAAATACGTGTCGATGCCAATGCACAGAGGAGTTTCACGTCTGTCCTCAGCATTTTAAACACAAACTAAGTTACTCTGAGGACTTAGCAGTATTTGTTGGTTTAATATAGGGTAGGAAAATTTTTGATTTATTCTGTTTCCTGGATGAGCTATAAGATATTGTTTAGATGACCTAATGAACCCTGATAAATTACTGCAGGAAATTTAACGCAAGAGTTGTTCGTGCTTTGCTGTCAGAGTGGCAGAAGTGGCAAATTTGCCTGACTGTTCTCAAAATAACATCCTGCAGCAAAGCAGTAAATGTGCTGCCAAAAATAACACTGTTTACAATGATAGAGGTTTTTTTGCATGAGTAACAGCACAGACAAATCCAAATGTGTGCATAATGCACACATTTATTGTTAATTGAGTCCTTCACAAGATCACTCCAGTGTCATGGTACAGAAGGAGCCCATTCAGCCCAACATCACTGCACTAGCTCATCAAATGAGCATTATTACCTAGTGTCAATCTTCTGCTTTCTCCCCATACCCTTGCACATTATTTTTATTCAAATAATAATCCAATGTCATCTTAAATGCCTCAATTGAACATGCCTCCACTCTCTCTCAAGGTAAACAAGTAGAAGGCTGGAAGAACACAGCAAGCCAGGCAGCATCAGGATGTGGAGAAGTCAACATTTCGGGTGAATCCTATCTTCAGGATTTGTTTTTTGTCTTTCCACTACCTCTCAAGACAACGTATTCTCTAACAACTTGCTGTGTTAAAAAGTTTTTCCTCACTTCACCCTTCTTCCTTTGCAGATTACTTTAAATCTCTGCCCTCTTGTTCCTTATATGAGCGGGTTCCACTTTGTCTAGTCCCCTCGTGATTTTAAGGAGCTCTATCAGATCTTTGCTTTGACTTTTCTTGAGAAGGAACAGTTTGAACGTCTTCAATGTATCTTCAGACCCAAGTTCCTTAACAAGAGTGATGGTGATGAATTGGCATCTTGAGCCACTACAGTCCATGTGCCGCAGTATCCAAACAATGCTGTTGGAAAGGGACCTCCAGGATTGTGACCCAGTAAAACTGATGGAATAATGATATGTTGTCATCCATGCCAGGACTGTGGAGGGGGACTTGCAGGTGGAGCTGTTGTCTTTGCCTTTCTGGGTGGTATGTGTTTGGAAGGTGTGGTGATGCATCTTATAAGTGGTACACACTGCTGTCCCTGTGTTGGTGATAAAGGAAGTAAATGTTTAATATAGTAAGGAAAGTGACCAGAGCCCTACCAACCAAGAACTTTCTCTCATTGGAGAGAGAGAGAGAGCAAGAGAGAGAGAGAGAGAGAGAGAGAGGACTGGTTGTGGCTTAACCTGAGAGCCACCATGCCTCAGGTGAGGGGAGAGGTTGAGAAGGAGGGTCCTGCATGGTGACCTCAGCTGGTGTAGGAATTTCCCACACTCTAAATATCACTCTGCATCACCAACAAGCCATCCTAGCAACTGAGCTAACCAATCCCCATTTAAAGTCATAAATGGGGTGACAATCAAGTAAGCTGCTTTGTTCTGGATGGTGCCAAGCCTCTTGAGTGTTGTCAGAGCTGCACTTACCCAGCTGAGTGGAATGTACTTCATCACGCTCCTGATGAATGGCTTATAGACGGTGGACAGACTTTGGGGAGTCAAGAGGTGAGTTCCTTGCTGCAGAACTCTCAGCTTCTAATCTGCTTCTCCACCAACAGTATTCAACAGTTAAGTTCAGTTGTCAATAGTAAGCTGTAGTTAATAGTCGGGGTTCAATGTTGATAATTCCAAGGGAAAAGGTTTAAATTCTTCCTTTTTGGGTTGGTCATTGTAGCAGGTTCTTCATCAGCCCAAACTTGAACATTTCCCAGGCCTTGCTGCAAATGGACTTTGACTGATTCAGTTTCTGAGGAATCCCAAATGGAACTGAACAGCTTGCAATCACCAGTGACTATCCCCATTTCTGTCCTAGGTAAGGATGATGGCAAAAATTATTCAATTGGTATTTGCAAGCAATTCTCTACTTGTCATCTTTCAGCATACATTTTGAGCTTGGCCTAGCAACTCATGCTGGATGGTATAGCTGCTGTGTTTAAGGTTTACTTTCTTTTTGAAAATCTGCTCAAATGAACGTATCAGACTGAAATACAAATTTCTGCAATTTGTACTTGCTAAACATTTGTTTTTTGAAAGTGTTGCCTCTGTGAGTTAATTTTGTTGCTGTTTGATCAACCAAATATGAGTACAAACATTGATTAATTAGGAAGATTACCATTATGTCTTTCTTTATTGGTCATCAATGCAAAATACGTAGCTGGTCTAATTACAATTCTGGTCACTTCCTGTGCTTATAAATGTACATCATAGAGTGGAAGTGATCAAACCCACATATAGAACTTTACAGAATTTTGTAAAGATAATTCCACAGGGCTCATTTTCCAGATCTTTGCCTTTGTGCAGTACCTGGTTCTCTGAATGTAAAAGATCACAAAGTCTTTGGCTCGCTTATAAATTGTTGTGGGATTTCTGCAGTGATGGAGATTGATCTGTGGCATGAGGCTTTCAGTCTCATCTTCCAATGGAACGCCAATTGGGCACTTCAGTCTGTGTGCTACAGTGCTCCCATTCAATTCCAAACCCCTGTTGACAATGGTGTAGTCAGGGAAGCTGAGGCATAGACTGCAAATAAGTAACTCTTTCAATAAGCACATTCTCTCCATTGCTGATACATGGTCAAGGTTCTCCAACAGATTATTTTTGAGTAGGTTCTGGCTGCTCAGTTTCAGCACACCTGAATGAGCTGGACAGGTATGTGGATCCATTCCCTTCTCCTGCTCCTATGCCATTGCTTTTCACTGCTCACCCTTAGCAAGTATGGACCAGGACAAGAATTCCGACTGGCACTGCAGCAGGGTGGGGATATCAAGCATCATAAATCACAAAGCAAGTCATTATGAACCTTAAAATTACTGTGAATTATTTGTATGTATATATATATGTATATTATTTCTAACTAGTAGTTTTGGCTTGAGTTTCATTGTCTATCAATCCAGAAATGTCAGGAGTACACATTGACGTTCCATAAAATCTCTAATGTATAAAGCCTAATAGTACAAAAGGTTCATTGTTCAAACTATTCAACATATTTGGTGAACAAGGTCAGGTTTCAGGTCACATGAAGTGCAGGCTTGCCTGTGGAGGCTGACTTTTACAGAAAGCACAAGCAAATATTGGGAATTACTCCAAATTATAACATCTGACAATTTCTAAATTGTGAGTAAAGTCCTCTGGGAGAAAGGTGGAAGCCATTTTATGCATTTAAAATAAAACAGGCCTTACAATAATTTCCATGTTTACAGCAGACCAGGTTAAAACAATTTTCTCTAGACTTTTCACTTGATATAATAGTTGTATAAAAAGAATCATTGCTGGTAAAATGGGACCTATATATTTTCACTGCCCCAGAGCCCATCACTTCTACTTCTACTTTATTTTCCTTCCTTTTCTCAATTTTATTTATGCCTTCCAGGCCCCCTCTCTTATCATCATTTCTTTTTTCATTTCTCCCTTAGTTGATATTTTTCTGTCTCATATCCCATCTCCAACCATTCAATATTTCAAGTCCATATTACTCTCCTGACACCTCATCAGGTTTTACTCTGTTCCACAACTCCCCTCTCCACCTCTCTTGATGGCTTTCCAAGACCCATTGAAGTATTTAACATTACCACCTTATAATGACAGGCCAACTGCTCTCTTCTAACGTTTCTTCAAATTCTCTGCCCAGTGAACCCATTTGAAGACCAATCTTTCCTACCTCCTAACTCTGAGATAGTGAGGACTGCAAATGCTGGAAAGTCAGAGTTGATAAAGGGTGGAGCTGGAAAAAGCATAGCAGGTCAGGTAGGATCCTGCTTGACCTGCTTTCACCAGCTCCACACTTTTATCAACTACCTCCTAAAACTCTGTCAATCAACTCTCCCAGTGCTAATTCTTTGGACTTAACCATTGGCTAAACTGTCCCAAGCCCTCTCGGCATCTCCTTCCAAGTTGACAGTTCACTTATGGGAAATGTTTACGTCGCTTTGGATTGTGAATAGTTATACTGACCTTGTCTTGATGGAAATTAGCATAAGCTGTAATAACACTTTCCTTCTCAATGAAATCCCCTATTCACTTACTTACCTCATCCAAAATGTTGCAATGACTATGGACTGCCAAGCAACAAATTACACCTTGGATTGTCACCTTATTATTCTGGCACTTACTCCTCCTTTCAGTGTCTCCCCTTATTTCCGTTCCCTTCCTCACTTAAAACCCCCATTTGTCTACCCAGAGAAGGTCCGCTGGGTTGACCCTGCATATGAAGGGGTTTGCTTATGAGTAGAAGTCGAGTAGTTGAGTCTGTAATCATTGGGGTTTAAAATCATGAGATGTAATCTTATTGAAACATGCAGGAGTCTGAGGGGACCTGACAGGGTAGATGTGTCTATAACCCCCTGTGGGAGAGTCTAGGACCAGAAGGCAAAATGTCAGATTAAAGTGTTACCAATTTAAGATAAGGAAGAACTTCTTCTCTCAGAGGATTGTGAATCTGTGCAATTCTTTTTGGCAGATGGCTGTCAAAGCTTGGTCATAAAGTTTCTTCAGGTTTGAGATAGACTCAAGCAACTGTCTGTGTGGAGTTTGCACATTCTCCCCATGTCTGCGTGAGTTTCCTCCGGGTGCTCTGGTTTCCTCCCACAGTCCAAATATGTGCAGGTTAGGTGAATTGGCCATGCTAAATTGCCTGTCGTGTTAGGTGAATGTGGTAAATGTAGGGGAATGGGTCTGGGTGGGTTGCTCTTCGGTGGGCCGGTGTGGACTTGTTGGGCTGAAGGACCTGTTTCTACACTGTAAGTAATCTAAATCTAAATCTATAGACAGACTTTTAACCAACAAAGGAATCAAGGATTATGGGAAAAAGACAGGAGAGTGGAGTTGAGGATTATCTGATCAGCCATGATGTCATTGAATGGTGGAGTAGAGTTGATGGGCTGAAAGGTTTACCTCTCTCCTTCTTGTTATGGTCTTCAAGACTTGACACAAGATGCATTATCTGTAAACTACATGCCTCCTGTTGATATTACAAATTTCATTGGAAAAGAGCAGTAGTTTTCAATCTGTGATGCAGGTTTTTCTAAACCAGATTAATGCATTACTTGAGTGTCCTTGAACTAGCATCAAGAAGGAATCTATGAATCTGATGATAATGAAAAGAAAGACATATTGTGCATACCTTTTTCAAGTATCATGGCACGATAGACTTGGGAAGTATAAACTTAGGAGCAAGCCTATACATGTCCATGGTCATCAGGTTTCAGAATGAAGGAGACAAAAAGAGAACTATCAAGATTTTCTTAACATAGAATGGATAAGTTTCAGTGAGAGCTTATCAGGGTTTTACTCATCTGCAAACATTACAGCAGATGAACAGGAAACCTCAATTCAGCACACAGTGTTCAATTGTTCTGTGTTTCATAATGTAAGCTTGTTTATTATTGATTCTCATTGTGCTTGATTGGTTAACACCAGGCTTGGTAAACACTAAACAGGAGAAGTTGCTGGAAACAAAGATCATGTAGTCATGGAGCAGACATTTAAAGAAGACACTTGGAAACAAGGTTCCTGCACATGTAGGAATTGATGTGTCATCTCTGCATTAACTCAGGATATAAAATATACAACATGTATAATCCACATTTACAAAATGTACTCAGTTTTTACAGATAAATAGAATATTGTGTGGTTCATTTGTGTTTCTATTGATTCAAGATACCTAAATCAATTTTGTGATTTGCGAAACAACTTTTCAGGATGCTCAAAGTTAAGCACAGGATTTTGTTATCTCATTTTATTGTAGAATTAAGCTGCTTACAGCACGTGGAAAGGCATATTATATTACATGCACATTATAGAAGTACTATATTTTCACTGTCAATGATTCTCCAGTCAGAATACTCAGACTAACAAAATAACCTTCACCAAATCTGTGCACAAGTTGTAAGCAGAGCTGCATGGGACAGGGTGTAGGGGTCCTGAAGGTGCAAGTCCACTGCTGACATGGATCAGGGAGGACCCTCCAGCAAATTCTGGGCAGAGTCTGCCCCATCATCCTGTTGTGTTGCTCTCTTTAAGACCGGAGCAGGCAATGAGATGATGTGATAGATACTGAGGAGCTGAGGAAATGGGAGCAGTTGTCTGAGCAGGAGGATGAGGACATTACTCAGGGGGAAGCTGTCTTTTTGCATGATAAAGCTCTGTGGCCATTGGGAGCAGAAAGCCTGATAGGACTTGATTAATTCCTGCTTCCAGTAGATGAGAGCTGGGTGCAGGAAACATCTGATTGAGGAGACATTTGCAGGAGCCAGTAGACTGTAATATAGTCATTGGTCAAATTGCCAGTGTTTGATTGGCACTGTGGAGGTGAACATTAGTTTTATTCATATTCCCTTTTTCTTGCTATAAATGAAAGCTCGTGTTTGGAGTTGTATGATACCATGCCTATACTTGATACAAGTCATATTTAACAGGTAAAACATAAGCTTCAGCCCAATGTCTACCTTACTAATTGCTATCAGGCAGTAAACTACATTTTGTTCAAGACAAGAGTGCCTTCTTGTTAAGACTTAGTTGGTGACAGTAAACTGTCCTAACCACAAGCTGCTGATAGTTGGTGTCCCAAAACAAAATGCAACATTTATCATCATTCATTACAGTGAGCTTCCTCTTTAATTAAGCCTGCATAGTTTGCTTCCCTGCTCCGAATCTGTTGCATTCTGCATTGTTCTGGTACAAGTGTAATATTAATGCCATTTCTATTAGAAGTATTTTAGATGTTCTTTGCAGAATTTTAAAATATTTGTTACATGAATTTGGATTGACATTAAAAACGGTTTGCGTTTTGAATGCTCATGATGTTAAAATCAACGTTTACAGTGTCAGGAATGGTTTCCAGCACAGTGAGAGATCATTACAGAGACATGGTTCAGGATTCTACAAAGGCAGTAAGGGAACTAAGGGTGGCACGGTGGCTCAGTGGTTAGCACTGCTGCCTCATAGTCCCAGGTTCGATTCCAGCCTCAGCTGACTGTCTGTGTGAAGTTTGCACATTCTCCATGTGTCAGCGTGGGTTTTCCTTTGGGTGCCCTGGTATCCTCCCACAGTTCAAAGATGTGCAACTCCGGTAAATTGCCCAGTTGCTGGTGCACTAGTCAGAGGGGAAATGGGTCTGGGTGGGTTACTCTTTGGTTTGGGCCAAAGGGCCTGTTTCCACACTGTAGGGAATCTAATAAAATAAAATCACCTTTAGAAATGAAGATATGTCCAGAGTCTGTGTGAGCAGATGAAATGATTCAGGGACTGATTTCCAGGCCAATTCAGGGCTATTTTATGATGAAATTTTAATTCGTATTGATGACCTTCCTCACAGAATGGTCAGACATCAGAAGACCAGCAAGTTAGCAGCTTTAGGAGCACCATCAGTACAGGTAACCATGGCTGAGGTTTGGGAGACCTAAGGGAGAGAAAGAGGGTGCCTCTGTGTTGAGATACCTTTGACTAGCTGGTAAGAATTGTTCTTAATGTGCCAGGACTGGGCAGAGAGAGCCAGTGATTAAACAGATGAATCCAGCAGGGAAATTTAGTCTATTGCATTTTTCTTTTTATCACAAATGCACCAATCATATGACAACAATTAGCAAAACAATACAGTGTGATCTTTATTTGAAGATAAGACCATTGACATACATTGCCAAATGGGAGACTGTGTTGACACATTTGGCCAGTAAGACTGTTTCTTGATTCTGCCTACAAAGTAATGACATTATATGTCACATTTTGATTCAATACAGCCAGCAGTTTAAAGTGTACCCTCTTAAAGGTACATTTACACTACATCACAACAGAGCTAAGGTTGCAAGCATTAGTAATGCTCCTGAGTAAGCAGAAAGGACAACACTTCCTAGACTCCAGGAAGAGGCTTGTATGATTTGTATTGTGATCTCCCATAATGGCAGTGACCCTTCCTGACACTGGCAGTGAGCAGGATGGAAAGTGATTTTTACTGACTCCATTATTTAACTGACTGCCTGTCTGGTTGGCTGTCATGCTGACCCCCTGCCTTCCCTCTTCTGCGACTATCACATGATGTCAGGAGGATGCCAGGCTTCTCTCGATAGTTTACCGGCACTCTTGCCTGCCCCCACTTTCTCCAGACATGGAGATGGTGGTATTGAAGGAGGTCATCCCATCCATCATTGCCATACCACACTGATTTGAAAGCAATTTTTAAAAAATTATCTTACTTTCAAGCTATTTAACAAATAGAAATAGTGAACTTCATCCTGTTAATCTCAGGATAATGAGTAAAAAATGAGGTCTGCAGATGCTGGAGATCACAGCTGCAAATGTGTTGCTGGTCAAAGCACAGCAGGCCAGGCAGCATCTCAGGAATAGAGAATTCGACGTTTCGAGCATAAGCCCTTCATCAGGAATATTCCTGATGAAGGGCTTATGCTCGAAACGTCGAATTCTCTATTCCTGAGATGCTGCCTGGCCTGCTGTGCTTTGACCAGCAACACATTTGCATCTCAGGATAATAATCAATACTTCCAGCATGTTTCGCTACTATTTATTTATAAAAGTGTACAATCCACTTAACAGTGTTAGGGATAGAGAAGAAAAATTGTCGATTTGCAAAATGACTTTTTCTTGTTACCATAGCAAGCAATCACATCAATAAAGTAATTACAAGGTGACTGCCGTATCCATAGGTCTGGCGACTGCGGTTTCAGTTTACTGTGGCATGAACATATTACATGGAAAATTCCAGAACCAAGGACCCAGGGGGCAGCCGGGGAGGTAAATTTCCCATTTAAATGAATAGGGTCGCTACTATCCACGGTTTTGGGCATCCACTGTACGTATTGGAACATATCCACCATGGGTACGGGGGAGCTACTGCATATTAGTCTACACGACCTTCTCCACTTAGATATTAATCTTTTTATTAGCATATTAAAATTAAAGTTATAAAGTCCTATAGAATGGAAGCAGGCCCTTTGGCTTAACTCAACCATACTGACCAAGTCTCCTGTCCTGAACGAGTCCCATTTGCTTGCATTTGACCCATATCCCTCTAAACCTTTCCTGTCCGTGTACCTGTCCAAATATCATTTAAATGTTGTAATTGTACTCACCTCATTTCAAGTTGTGTCCATTTAGCATCAGCCTTTATGTTGTCATTTGAGATATTACAAGTCTTCACTTTTCATTTCTTAAGAGGCACAAGAACATCTTATATGAAAGGAAATAGGAATTTTCTTTCTGCTTTAAAAATACTTGAAACATCAAGTCATAAATTTCTGGGAAAATAATGCCACATTATCATCTGAAAAAAGCATGTCGCACATTTTGGATTCCCTACAATGTGGAAATAGGCCCTTTGGCCCAACCATTCCTCCAAAGAGTAACCCACCCAGACCCATCTCCCTCTGACTAACATACCTAACATTATGGACAATTTAGCATGGCCAATTCTTTGGACTGTGGGAGGAAACCCATGCAGACATGGGCAGAATATGCAAACACTACACAGAGAGCCACCCAAGGCTGGAATTGAACCTGGGACCCTGCTTCTGTAAGGCTGCAGTGCTAGCCACTGTGCCACCCATCGTGCCACCCATCATATAGTAACATATAGCGTGCATCCATTGGCGTTGATACCATTAGGATTTTTAAATTATCATTTAGCATTTCAAAAGTAGTAGTGCATTTCCTATGAATGCAGTAGGCTCAGTATGAGCAATGGACAGGATTTAATTCCACCCCTCCACCCCAATGAGGTTAGAGCCAGGAATGGTGGGAGTTTAGCGGGTGACGCCCATGGTGTCTTTCCAGTCCCACCTGAATTTAGACTTTGGCTGGAGGGGCCACGGACAGCCTTCTCCTACCACAGCAAATTGATGTCCTTAAGTGACCAATTGATGCCCCAGCTGAACACAGTTTGAACTTGGGCCTCGCCATTGCAGGGAACACAATAAATGAATCCCTGCAGACTAGCTTGCAGGCTTTCAGATATGATGGAGCGCCATCTGTAGGAGTGTCTTGTTCAAAGGCATCCAGTGCCTGATCAAGGAAGTTGGCATTGACAATGCTGGAGGGCAACAGCTAAAAACTGCCTTCATGCTCTTGCTACTACCACCACCTTTCCCATGATCACATTCCACTGTCTCACTTATGGCCTGGGATCCAGTGATGATTCTAGCCTCAGATGGGTGTCACATGGGCAGCAGCTACTGCATTCTCAGTGATGTAGCTATTATTGTATGAGGCAGTTAGTGTCTGGAAAGATTAACTGGTATCACCTCCTCAGGATATAAAGGATTATACCTGGGAGTAGCTAACCCAAGTTCTCTTCTTGTGTCCTATCAGTGATTTTTCTTAGTGTCAATAACATGCAGCTAAAATAGTGATGTGACCGTACTCTTCAATTGAGACTGAGGTCTGGAAGTGGGTATCATGTATCTCAGAAGAATTGTAACTAGTTTATTGAACCTATTTACATTTTCTGCTTGAGGTGTCCATGGGAGAAGACCTTCCCTATTTCTATTCACAGCTTAGATTCCAATAGGAAGGATTAGAGGCAGCAAATCGACCCAAGACTTCCCAGTTGGTAAACAAGTTTTTATAAGACTGTGCTTTACAGTTACAGATCTCTGGCTTACTGGCAGCTAAGGAGGGAACAGGCTTCTGTCTCCAGTGTTTTTGATGCTGAGTAACCTGCATCACTGTCAGGTTAATTATCTGAATGGTAATTAATATTGCGGGTCTTTTCTAAAAGAGAAAGAGGTAAAAACAAGGACTGTACATGCTGGAAACAAGATTCAAGATTAGAGTGGTGCTGGAAAAGCACAGCAGGTCAGGCAGCATCCGAGGAGCAGGAAGATCGACCTTTCAGGCAAAAGCCAGTTTCTTCATTTCCCCTTCCCCCACCTCACCCCAGTTCCAAACTTCCAGCTCAGCACTATCCCCATGACCTGTCCTACCTACCTATCTTCCTTTCCACTTATCCACTCCACCCTCCTCTCTGACCTATCACCTCCATCCCTACCCCCATTCACCCATTGCACTCTTTGCAACCTTCCCCCACCCTCCTCCCTGATCTATCACCTCCAACCCCATCCCCATTCACCTATTGTACTCTATGCTACTTTCTCCCCACCCCACCCTCCTCTTGCTTATCTCTCCACCCTGCAGGCACTCTGCCTTTATTCCTGACGAAGGGCTTTTGCCCAAAACACCAATTTTCCTGCTCCTCGGATGCTGCCTGAACTGCTGTGCTTTTCCAGCTCCTCTCTAACCTAAAAGAGAAAAAAGTGATGCAAGAGCTCTTTGTCAGCTCACCCGCAGGTGAGCAAATCCCCTATCATTTCCAATGCGTACCGTCCAAGCACTCTGACTGAATAGGGTTGCTGCTGATGACCTCCTGCTGCTGACACTAAACAAAACAACTCTTCACAATTACTAAAAGACAATTTGGAGCCTGGGTTTCTCTCACATGCTTAATAGGCTCATGCAGAACGATAGCACACAGCAGCTCAGGAAGGAAGTTTCTTACCAGAAATTGGCCATGGGTCATTTTTGTCAAGTTTCATGGAGGATTCCTCTTCATGAGATCTGGTGGACTTTCTCACATGACTGTCCCAGAGTCACCTTGTTAATGATGCCCTTCTCACCCATAGTGTCATGCTTAGCCAGATGTTCCCACTTGCCACAAGTGGAATTACTCATCACTGGCAGGATATCCAAGGATTCCTGGTGCAGATACCATTTTCAAAGACGTTATGCACCTGGGTGGATCACGTTGCTGTCAGTCCCAGACACTTCCATCTCACACAATCCCTGGCTTTGCCTCATTCTAGGAGAAGATTGCATGCAATAAAACAGAGACTTCTAAAATGGTGCTGGAGTATTTTAACCTTTATACCTGAAAATGTGTTGCTGGAAAAGCGCAGCAGGTCAGGCAGCATCCAAGGAGCAGGAGAGTTGATGTTTCGGGCATGAGCCCTTCTCCAGCATCTGCAGTCCTCACTTTCTCCTATCTTAACCTTTATTAAGGAAAAGTGAAGGAAGAACAGACAGGTAAGCATTTTAGTTGAGATTAACGGGGGAACTGGACTCAGCATCATCAATACATTTACTGTCAATGAATGACAACTTCGTTAACTCAGTTCCATGAAGTGGTTACCAGGCAAATCCTATCTGAGTTGCTGCAGCTGACGATTCTGCATTGTGGATGGTGAAGCTTATTTTCCTTCTCATGAATGTCCTCATTTTCCTATTCTGTACAACGTTGCAGCTCTCACAGATTCTCAGCATCCATCACGTACACTCTCTGCGTCCTGAATGTTGACTGAAGCACAGCATGCAAGGATTACCTATTGCCCAATGTCTTTACTGTAATAAACCCATAGATCTGATCAGGCAAAGAACTCTTATGTTCAGGAAATAGCTTGTGACCCTCATCAGTCCAAGTGGAGAGAAGTGTTGCACTGCATATATGCCAGCTCTCAGGACATGGCATTCTGTTCTCTCTGCCTGAGTCTTTGTCCCCAGTCGTTGGTTCACTCCTACAGAAGGTAACATATAAGAATTGTGTGCCAGAGGCAGCTATCTGGGATGAGGCCACAGGTCAGTCATGATCTCATTGAATGGTGGAGCAGGGCTGAATAGCCTGCTTCTGTTCACGTACTCCTGTGACACAGGTAACTCTCCACAGAGTGAATCCTAGACTCTGCCTCTCAATCTTGGCTATTCCCCAAATCTTCATTCTTCTGTTCATCCCATCAAACCTCTTCATATCCTCACGCAATCCTATGATGTGATTGCTTATCTCCCCACTCTGTGCATTGAGCCGCAGGCCTACAGCTTGGTTATGGCAAACATTGTTATTCACCAACTCCCCCACCCACCCCACCTCCATCAAATCCAGGGTGATGATGAAAGTCAACAACCCCAAACCTCCCTTCAGCAGGTCCTCCCTCGATCATGAATTCTATGATTCATCACAGCCCAGTCTTTTTATTCAAATCCTTCTAACTCGTGTATTGTCTTCTAATAGCATTGGAAATCCAAAATAAAGCTGCTGGTTTCTTTGACATTATCTCAAAGAATTCTGCTTAGAGCCTAACCCACACACAGGCACTATGCATGGAAACACTACTTCTGAAGCTTTGGCACCTTGTTAGCTTATGGTCAGGAAGCTGTGAGTTCTCATCTCACATTAGACAACATGAAATAAGCCAACCCTTCTGATGGAGCATTTTGCTGTCAGAATGTTGCCTTGTTGATGAAGCAGAGTTAAACGGAGGCCTATTCCAGCTTCTCAGTGGCTGTAAAAGATCCAAATTCATACAAGTGCAGGAAGGTTTATGAGGAAGGCTGTTCTGGCTATAGAGGGAGTGCATCAAAGATTCACCAGACTGATTATTGTGTGGCAAAAGTGAGGACTGCAGATGCTGGAGATCAGAGTCAAGATTAGAGTGGTGCTGGAAAAGCACAGCAGATCAGGCAGCATTCGAGGAGCAGGAAAATTGAAGTTTCAGGCAAAAGCCCTTCATCAGGAATGGGACAGGGAGACTTCAGGGTGGAGAAATAAAATCCTTGCGTGAGCAGGAGTGACGTATAAAACAAACTGGATTGGTTAGGGCTATATTCACTGGAGTTTAGAAGAATAAGGAGGAATTTCAGAGACCTATAAAACTCTAACAGGACTAGACAGGGTAAATGTAGGAAGAATGTTCCCGATGACAGATAGAGGGATAAAGTGTAAGGATACAGGGTACGCCATTTAGAACTGAGATGAGGGGAAATTTCTTCCCCCAAAAGAATGATGAGTACGTAGTGTTCTCTGTCACAGAGAGTGGCTGCAGCCAAAACATTGAGTGTTTTCAAGGAGGACTTAGGGCTATAGGGATTGAACGGTATGAAGTGAAAGCAGGAACAGGGTAAAGAGTTGGACGATCATAATGAATGGTGGAACAAACTCGTAGAGCCAAATCATCCTGCATTCTGTGTTTGTCTGTCCAGGTCAGCATTAACCACTTTCAAAAAAAAAATCATTTGTTAATTCGCTTCATCACTGTCTTTTGAAAATTGCTTTGTACAATCAAGCTGCCACATATTCCTCCAAATATTAACAAACGTTTCTGAAAAAAAAACAGCTTGAGGGCTCTGAATTGTTTTAGGGTGATGACAGTACAAAGTGATGAAACCAACATAAGCTAATTTCGCTACTTCCACTTCAAAATAGTAAGAGAATAAATTCTTTGGTGAAGAAGGAACCCATAGACAAATGTTGTGTTAATAGTTGTGATGAGCTGGTCTCAGCTTTGGGAGAAACAGTCACCGAGAAGCAATGAGCAAAGGCAAACTAGAATCCAAGTGAATTTGGATGTATTGTGATTTTAGTTCTCTGTGATGGTGCTTAGTCGAGCTCAAAATTATACCAGGACCTCCAGGCTTGATGTGAAAATTTAATATTTAACACACTGGACAGCACTAATTACCAGTCTGGACTTTTGAAACCTGATTCAGGCAAAAGTGGACACAAACAGTCCAACCCCACCAACAACTGTCAGCATTTAGGTGCTCTGATTTTCTGAATGACTTAGACGTGACAGCCTGAAGGATGTGCTCCCCCATCCGACACCCTCTACACCCCAGGCAGATAAAAGCCCGGCCGTTCACATGGTTTTTCTCAAGGAATATTATTTTGGTTTGATGAAGCTGCAATTACAAGGTCTAGTGGTCCATCTAAATGACTTCATTCATCTCTCGATCATGTTTATTTGACCAAAGGTTGTGATCTGAAGCTAGCGAAAATGAAGGAGTCACTTGTACGTTACAGGAGGCTGTCAATATGTCTCCACTGCTTCAGCAGAAGGAGAACCACACATAAATTACAGATGACATTCAAAATGGAAACTGACAGCTTCTTAATTTGCCTCAAAGTCAAGAAAATCCAGATGCAAAACTTAACCCTCAAACTGCTGTTCAGCATTTGTGGTTCCAATCTTGCTGAGTTCAAAGGGTCAAAAGTTGAAGACAAAATACTGCTCCATAAAACAAAACCTGTTTGTTCCCAGTGATGTCTGTCAATTTGTCCTGTGTATATACCTCAGTGTCCCCACCCCAAATGCTAAGAAAGTGTTGCAGCATCATTGTAATTTGTATTGAGTCCACTGATCGATCTGGCAGCTAACTAAAGGCCATTCTGCAGTGAATCAGTTGCTAAATGCAGACACAGACAGAGCAGTTTCTAATTCAAATAGCAAATTTAACAGTTTATGGTTTTATCTATGTTTAAAGTGCAATTTAGTCAATCATCTAAACATATTCTCAAATATTATTGCCATAAGATTGGGTCTTCAAATGAATGCCTTGTGCTGATATTTGTTTAGAAACCAGTCATGGCAGCATTAAAGGTAGTAAATTCAGCCCACTGCCCACAGCCCATGTTCAGAATTCCAACCTTGCTTCTACCAACATATTATTGAGAACATATTTCTTCCCTATAAGCTATTTTGATTTGACAAACAAAATCCTTTTAAACATTGTCCTTTTGAAATTTTACAAGGTTCCTATACATTTTCCACAATGCGTAAATCGAGTTGAAAGATCTCATCTTACTTTGCCTACTTAGAGTAGTATGTAGTACTACTACTACTGTAGTCTTCAATTACAATGGTCAACTTGTTTAATTTGGCATATCATTGTCCCTTGTCCCTTGGCACACTGCAGTCTGGCATGGCTTACCTTTGTATATGGATTTTGAAAGTCAAATGTTGACATAAAAAGTGATAACCTGAATTGTTATACAGAAAATATGATTTGAAAATAAGAAGATTCTTTGCCATTGGCAAGAGTTTTAATAGTAGCATGTAAACATAGTGTATGATATAACATCAGATGTTATTAACAATTTAAGATGCAATTCAACACTCCATGAGTAAAGTCAACGACACAAATGACCTGTTACTAAAAATTAAGATGAGCATATATTTAATTGTTATAGTCTCGCTTTATTAAAACATTTTTTTTGAAAAACTTAAATTTTATTTCTTTACATTCAGTTGTTCAAACTTGTGCCACTAAGGTTTAGAAAGTAACATAAATTTACCAATGAAGTTACTTGCAGGTCAATGTAACTTGTGCTTGAATAACTTTGTATCCTGTTAAAAAGAGGAGAATCGAAACAAAATATAGTTCATATCAGATTTCTCCCCATAAATGTCAACGGTCAAATTTGGTATGATGAGTAAGAAACAGAAACTAGGTATGTTGTGCCTTTCTATTATATTTTTGTATCTCTTCCTCAGAATTTTCCTTCTGAAATGCTTTCCTTTATGATCAGGTTGTATGCTTTTTAACGAGTCAACTTTAAAGCTCTGCCTGCTGGTTTGGATCACATTACTTGCTGAACATCCTCGACACTTCATTCCATTAGGTAATTGCACCCCACTCTTGACCCTGACAATTGACCTTTAACAGAACTAATTCCCAGAAAATGTCTCCCTCAAAAGACTAACAGTCAGTAGTATTGAATAACAATGGCTTCATTTTATATGGATGCTCACATCTCTCCGAGCTTCCAAACTCGCTTATCCTTCAATGACCCTTGTTCTTGTGCAGAAGTACAAACGGACATGCATCTTATATGATAACATTCCATGGTGTCCTGCAAAGTCCAGCACAAACTTACTTTCTTAAAACAGAAATGCTGATCTCACATTTCAGCCTTTTCATGTGAGATTTGATCAGCGTGGGTTAACACTATAAATGTAATCTCCTGGAAAGGAACAATAGACCATGACTTCCAGTCTGCATGACATACGCAAGCAAATGGATTATAGTTCAGGGTTGGATTAAGGCAAGATGTTGAAACTATTACAATACAAAGAGCTATAAGGTAATCTCTATAAAAGCCCTGATTTAATCTAGCAAACAAAGAGTGAGTTGGGTAAATTAGAATGACAAAGAAAACTAAACTGCCACTGATTTAGCAAAATTTAAATTTATTGCTACCAAAGTTTATTGAACAGCCTGTGATACAAACTGTACAAAAAGACATTCCTCACAGGTGTTGATTTGCTGAACCAAATAGAATTAGGGATGATCTAAACGAGAGGAAAATATATTAGAGATGATTAATACAAATCGCCTAAGCTCTAAATCCAAAATCCAAGCCATGACGCCGAGATTCATACATTTAATTTCTCATCTGCAACCTGAGGTTCACTGAATAGCCATATTCCAGAATTTATTTTTCAACCACTTTGCCAGGAGATAGCACTCCTGCTTCTGAGTCAGAAAATTGTGGACTGAAGCTCCATTGAAGATGAATGGATTGTTGTAGACTCTGCACTTTTAGCAGCTGGGTATTAAAGTGGTGATGCATATTGTTATGATGATATGACGTGGGGTCGAATGATTCCCTTCTTTCCCTGCTCTTCACTTTATCACAGCAGGTTATTTTCTTTTGTAAGAGATATATTTGCCAATTTAGCGTGGACTTAATTGTTTACACTTGTGATCATAAAAGAGCCAATCAGATAGATTTTCTTCAGCTTAAGGAAGAAGTTTATATCCTTAAACTAATTTAAGTACAATAATAAATTATTTTCCTTTTACACACACAATCCTGAAGGTCACATGCAAGTACAAATGACAGGGAAAGTTAACTTGTTCAAGTCAGGGTCTTAAAAAAAAGGAATCAATAATTTGTAATGTGTTGCGTATGTTGCTCCACTTTTTAAAAAAGGCAAAAGTGGAAAACCAGAGAATTACAGACTGGTTAGTCTAACGGCCAAAGTGGGGAAATTATTGGAGCTTATATTCAAGAGTGGGGTAACGGAACACCTCAAAAATGTTTAGTTAATCAGGGAGCCAGCATGGATTCATGGTGGAGAAGCCTCATTGAAACTTTTGAAGAGATGGCTAAAGTAGTCAATAAGAAAATGACTTTTAATGCTTTGACTGGGACAATGCAATGATCATAGGACAAACCAAACAGAGGACAGCCAGAGAATTTCTAGCAACATGGCACTCATCCACAGGCTCTGTCAACAAACACACATCTAGACCCAATATACCAGCCACTACAATGAGCAACTGGAAGCAGCAAGGACAGAGCCAAATAAATTCCAGAAGACACAGTAAAGCAGCGCTTCACAGGAGGCTCCAAAGAGCTGAAGATATCACCTAGACAGGGGACGAAACGTCTGAAAATCAGCTACACAGCTTGGCAAATGCCCACAAAATCGACTATGGATGCTGTTCATATGGACGTCCAGAAGATATTTCATAAAGTCCAATACAAGAGATTTTTAATTAAAGAAGGAGCCCATGGAATTGCAGGCAAGTTACTGACATGGCAGGGAAATTAGTTCCTTGGCAGATGACAGAGAGTGAGAATAATGGTAGGTACTCAAATTGGCAAGATGTGACCAGTTGTGTCCTACAGAGAACTGTGTTAGGGCCTCAATTATTCACAATTTTTATTAATTACTTCATAGAATCCATACAGCGTGGAATCAGGCCCTTCAAGTCCTCACTGACCCTCTGAAGAGTATTCCACCCAAACCCATTATTCTACATTTACCCCTAACTTACACATCCCTAAACATTGAGGGCAATTTAGCATGGCCAATTCACATAACCTGCACATCTTTGGATTGTGGGAGGAAACCCCCGCAGACACAAGGAGAATGTGCAAACACCACACAAAAACTCGCCCGAGGCTGGAATTGAACCCGGGTCCCTGGTGCTGTGAGGCCACAGTGCTAACCACTGAGCCACCCTCAAGCACAAAGCCTTCATTAATGGCATCTAAAATTTTATATTCAGATTTGCTAATAACAGAAAGTTAGGTGTCATTATGGACATTGTAGAGAGACAAAGCGATATTGATAAAGTAAGTGAATGAGCAAAAAAATGGCAGATGTAAACATGTCTAAAAAGGGATAGATCAGAGTACTTTCTGGATGATATGAAGTTACATATGGTGGATGCCCAAAGAGACTTGAGGCTTCATGTGCATAGGTCTTTAAAATGTCACAAAGTGGTGTGGAAAATAATCAAGGAAGTTAATGGAATGGTGGCCTTTATATCTACCAGGACTGGAGGACAAGGATGAAGATGTTATGTTGCAGTTATACAAAACCCTGGTCCAACTTCACATGGAAAACTGTGAGGAGATCTGGCAGCAAACTTTAGAAAGCATATATTGTTTTTGGAGTTTTACAAGCATGATACTTGTGCTTCAGGGGTTACATTATGAGGCAAGATTATACAAATTAGGCCTGAATAATCCAGAAGTTTGAAGGTTAAGGAGTTAGCTAATCAAATTTTTCAAGATATTAACAGGAAAAGACAAGATAAGTAATGATAAACTATTTTCACTTATTGGGAATTCTACAATTAGGGGGCATTGTCTGAGAATTGGGGTTGGACCATAGAGGAGAGATGTTAGGAAGCACTTCTACGCAGGAAAAATGGGAGATGTTTGGATCTCTCTTCCACAAATGGCAGTGGATGTTATGATCAGTGATTAATTTTAACTCTGAAATTGGTCATTTTTTTTACTAAGCAAAGATATTAAGAGATTATGGACCAAAGGCAGGTAGAAGGCACAGGTTAGCCAGATCTCATGGAATGGTAGAAAAGACTTGATGGGCTGAATGGCCTACACTGATTCCTCTGTTCCTATGTTTTTATGACTCAGCTGTTTTCAGGCTGAATTCCTTGCTTTTATTATTTTACAACATTGATCCCATTACCTCTGATTTAAAGTTACAAATGGATTATGTAGCTGTTCTCCTGATGACAATAGTGCTGGGCTGATTTCCTTTAAGAAACTTTTGTCTGCAGCAGGGACATCTCTGGATAGTCATGGTTAGCAAACAAAGTTTGAGTATTTGAAATTGGATGGGAGAGAGAGGAAATAGAAGGGACCCCACAGAAGTCTTCTCTCTCAGTTTCTCAACTGATCTCCTCTTACTAACCATAAAATCTATACCATTACACAATAATTCAAACATAGTCATCAGTTGTACATTACTCCTTGCAACGTGTTTTACTTTGTGATTGGAATTTCCCTCTCACAGTGAAGGACTTATTGTTTAAATCCATTAGATTTAAAGCATTCCCATTATTGTTAGACGAGTTCATGTTTAGGGGGTGGGGGAGTCCTGAACTAGAGGGTATGGATTTAGGGTGAGAGGGGAAAGAATTAAAAGGGACCTAAGGAGCAACTTTTTCATGCAGAGGGTGGTATGGGTATGGAATGAGCTGTCAGAGAAAGTGGTGGAGGCTGATACAATTGCAACATTTAAAAGGCATCTGGATGGATATATGAATAGGAAGGGTTTAGAGTGATATGGGCCATGTGCTGGCAAATGGGACTCAATTGATTTAGCAAATCTGGTTGGCATGGATGAGTTGGACCGAAGTTTCTGTGCTGTTCATCTCTATGACTTTATGACAGTGACTCCTCTCTCAGCTACCATTCTATTATCAAGCATACTATTTTTATCAATTGAATATCTCATAATACTTTGATAACTGGAGCTTGGTATGTGGTTCACTCATATTTCCCAATGTACAATGCACAGTAATACAAATTGGAGTAGTCATCTTCAGCTGAAATCTCAATTTAAGCTTTGTATTTTGTTTTATGTTCAGAAAGTCTTTGTTTCTAAATATTCAATATCAGTTTCCAGCCAGTGGACTATAAATCATTTTTGATATGAAGCCCAATTTCATGACAGAAATCTCAGCATTTTTATTTTCTGTTAATTTTGTGAAGTAAAATGAGACTTGAATTTACATTAAAAATGCTTTTCATAACATCAATACATCTCAAAACAGTTTGTGATCAATGCTGTACTTTTAAAGTAAACTCACTGAAGTAAGGTATAATTGTGTAGTCACTATAGAAATGCAGTCAATTTGCATATCTGTAAACTCCCAGAAATAGCAATGTGATTATCAGATAATAGTGATGTCGATTGAGAGATATATTTTGAGCGGGATACCAAGGATACCACCCTGTTCTTCAAAAGAATGTAATGAGGTCCTTTGTATCTACTAGAGAAGGTAGGCTTGTCTTAATTTTGATGCTTCATCAGAAAGACAGCTCCTTCAGCAATGCAAAACTCCCTTGGTGATGTATTGGAATGTCAGCTTTCAAGTCTCTGGAGTGGGGTTTGAACTCATGACATTCTGATTCACATGTACCCACTAAATCAGGATTGAAGGAGTGTGGCATAGTTGGAGGAGTCCTTTAAGTGAGATTACGTAAATAGTGTTCTGGTATTATGGTCAACTTTCATTGCACATTAAATACAGACAAGTCATAGAAATTAACTGCACAGAAAAGTTTATTATGCCTGTACTGGTGCCACACCATCCTTTTATTGAAACAATTCAAAACTACTTATGCATGTTTCTCATTTAATTTTTCCAAAGAAATTGTAATAGGCCAGAAAAATGGATCAGTCTTGTTGGTAAGTGTTACTGTCAGCCCAGCAGAAATGCAGTGGACTACCTGTGACATAGGAGAAAGTGAGGTCTGCAGATGCTGGCGATCAGAGCTGAAAATGTGTTGCTGGGAAAGCGCAGCAGGTCAGGCAGCATCCAAGGAGCAGGAGATTCAGGAATCCTGAAGAAGGGCTTATGCCCGAAACGTCGAATCTCCTGCTCCTTGGATGCTGCCTGACCTGCTGTGCTTTTCCAGCAACACATTTTCAGCTCGTACCTGAGACATAGGCTATAGTCCATTTGAATGAGATCCTAGCTTTCTTTACTAGTTTCTGGTGCTTTGGTTTGGTGGAATTTGTGTTTATACTGTAAGTAAAATCCCATCCATGCTCAGAAGGATAGAACAATCACCATAGCGTGGATCCAACTCTGGGGTCAAAATTGCATTCTCTTCTGAAGTGTTGAAGTGGACTACAGTGAGGCATAATCTTCCAGGTCATGGAACCTGGCTATTTCTTCATAGAAACCCATGATATGAATTTTGCTTTCCCATTTTGTTGGGAATTGGCACTTCGCTATATATGAATGTATAGGTTAACTTCACCAATCATGTGGCCATTGTTCCAATAAAAAACTACTTCCAAAAGATATAGGATTTGGAGCTGGAGCTACAAATATTATTGAGTGAGATTGCCTCAGTAAAACAAGCTCTTGATGTTCTGCGCTAACAAAGTATACTCACATGAGTGATGAGGTCTTAAGCTCAGACAACAAATATGTTAAAAGGGTTTGAAAGACCATTCAAATTGATCATTTATCATGTGATCCAACATAATCAACTATTGACACACCAGATTGAAGTATTATTGTTACTTTATTTGATAAATGATAGTTGCTCATTACAATTAAATCCTTTTTAATTAATCACTCCATGTGGCTCTAGTTTTTTGCACATCTTCACAGGTAAATAACTGAGGACACAGACTAAAATTGAGCCATGGGCTGTAAACAAAGCATGACCCTTTAGTCATGCATGTTATTCCAATTCTGGACAGATCTCTGACTTAGATTAATGCCCTGTAACCTTACTATGCAACACTTAACACTCACTAAGATTTCAAAAGCAATTTAGAAGGGTGACTCTGAAATAAATGAATCCAGATATTCCAAGTGCAAACGGAAAGGTAGAAAAACAATACCTTAATGTTTCTTTTCAGGTAGTTTTCTTAGCATATAGAGCAAAAAATGCAGCTGATTTTATTGGTCCAATCCCACCATCAATAACCATCAACAAGCTTTAACCTCTTTGCTCAAGAGCATCTAAACTCAGTCACTGCTGCCCAGCTCCAAGGCATAGAAGTTGCAGACATTTGCACCTTTGGTAAAGCAAGGACCATTAGGAGCAACAGCATGCCTCTTAGCATCATAGGTGACAATATAGGATCAATAGTCAAGGCTTTTCTAGTTGAGAAACGTCTAAGTGGATTTGAGGATCCTGGATGTTACTAAACACTTCCACAGAGGAGCTTATTTGCAACTTTATGCCTGACCCTTGGACATTTCTGTTCTGTATCTGGCAGTGATTCAACAGCAATCAACATCACCATTTCTTTTTGCTTTGGGTCATTAGAAATACCCCTTCTTGGTTCATTAGAAAATCGATTCTGGTAAGATTCCAACCCATCCAGGAAAGCCCAGGAATGGAAACTCAATTGGGCCCAGCAAGCCAGGTCTCCATCCCTGACCTTTACACTCTGGCATCTGAGTGCGGCCGAGGGCTAAGAGTTGGGAAATTCAGCCCCAATTCATGTAGTGAAGCTTATCCTAGCATTTAAAAATATGTTTGGGACAGATATTGAAATGAAGTTTAAAGCCTGTTATTTAAGGAATGTTTCTGCAGATTTACTGGCATCCTGGACCATTGTTGTTTTCATTAGAGGAAACAAAATCTGTCCCACCCTCGAGTGAAGCTGACAGCCAGTTGAAAAACAAAACACAATATTATATATAGAGAAAAGTTATTTTTATTACTATTGTTGTTTTCCACTTGGCATGTTCGCCTTTATTTGTGCAGCTTGCTGGGATTGGGATGAGTAATTTACATTCAACGGTGGCATTTTATTTCAATGGAAACAATCTGAATTTGTCATTCTTGGCTGTGAGGGTAATTGACAAAGTGCTATGATACATTTCCACACACGCTAATTATCCATTGCTATCTCACACAAGTGATGCATGTTCATGTGTATCTTCACAGTGAGTGCTGGCAGGCCAGTAAAACGTTGGGGTCACCATTGCAGGATCAGAGCTCATCCTTGTCTGATTGTCACTGTACTCAGCCACATGGCGTGCCTAAGGTCGTAAATGAGGTCAGAACTCTGTTTCATTTTACCTTCCTGGCACAGTACTGTACAGCACAATGTCCTCCTCATCAAGGCCACCTTGAAGAGCATGGCACCCAGGCCCACCACCCTACTCTATCTCTGTCACCCTGCGTTTCCCATGCCTGTACATCCCTGGACACTATGGGCAATTTAACATTGTCAATCCACATTTTAGAGTCAAGGGTTATTACTCTCACATCAGCACTGGAATTCAGTTCTTCTGTCCATTTTTGAACCAAAGCTGTAATGAGGTCAGGAGCTCAGTGGTGCTGGCCGACCTCAAGCTGGGCATCACTGAATGGATTGTTGCTGAGGAGGTGCTGCTTGATAGCACTGTTTATGATTCCTTCCATTGCTTTACTGACGATCGAGAGTAGACTGATGAGGCAGTAATTGGCAAGGTTGTATTTGTCTGATTTTTGTACACAAGACACCCTTGGGCAATTTTCCACATATTCGGGTTAGACACCAGTGTGTTGCTTGGCTAGGGGAGCAGCAAGTTCTGGAGCACGAGTCTTCAATACTATTGTTGGAATGTTGTCAGGGCCTGTAGCCTTTGCATTAACCAGTGTCTCCAACCATTTCTTGATTTCACATGGAATTGGCTAAAGACTGGTAAGGCTGGGGAGCACTGGAGGAGATTGAGATGATTCAGCCACTTGGCACTTCAAGTGGAAGATTGCTGTGAATGCTTCAGCCTCATCTTTTACATTAGTATGCTGGGCTCTTCTATCATTGAAGATGGGGATATTTGTAGAGTCTCCTCCTCCAGTGAGTTAAAAGTGAGGACTGCAGATGCTGGAGATCAGAGCTGAAAATGTGTTACTGGAAAAGCGCAGCAGGTCAGGCAGCATCCAAGGAGCAGGAGAATCGACGTTTCGGGCATAAGCCCTTCTTCAGGAATGAGGAAAGTGTGTCCAGCAGGCTAAGATAAAAGTTAGGGAGGGGGGACTTGGGGGAGGGGCGATGGAGATGTGATAGGTGGAAGGAGGTCAAGGTGAGGGTGATAGGCCGGAGTGGGGTGGGGGCGGAGAGGTCAGGAAGAAGATTGTAGGTTAGGAAGGCGGTGCTGAGTTCGAGGGATTAGACTGAGACAAGGTGGGGGGAGGGGAAATGAGGAAACTGGAGAAATCGGAGTTCATCCCTCGTGGTTGGAAGGTTCCCAGGCGGAAGATGAGGCGCTCTTCCTCCAACCGTCGTGTTGTTATGGTCTGGCGATGGAGGAGTCCAAGGACCTGCATGTCCTTGGTGGAGTGGGAGGGGGAGTTAAAGTGTTGAGCCACGGGGTGGTTGGGTTGGTTGTTGGCATGAGGTTACAGATTGTGCTGGAGTACAATTCTGCTGTTGTTGATGGCCCACAGTGCCACATGGATGCCCTGTCCTGAGTTGCTAAATCTGTTCAAAGTCTGTCCCATTTAGCACAGTGATAGTGCCACACAACATGATGGAGGGTATTCTCAATGTGAAGGCAGGACTTTGTCTCCACAAGGTCTGTGCGTTGGATATTCTTACCAATGCTATCATGGACAGATACATCTGCACTCGACAGATTGATGAGGATGAAGTCCTCAGCTATGTCCTGAAGGACCTGACCAGCTTGATCAGTGGTGTTGCTAATGAAGGACTTTTACCTAATTTTCCTGCTCCACAGATACTGCCTGACCTGATGTGCTTTTCCAGCACCATCCTAATCTTGACTCTGATCTCCAGCATCTGCAGTCCTCACTTTCGCCGAGTAGTGTTGCTGTTGAGTCACTCTTGGGGGTGGACATTGAAACCATCCACCCAGAGTACATTTTATGCTCTTGCCATCCTCAGTGTTTCCTCCAAGTGTTGTTCAACATGGAGGAGTACCGAATCATCAGCTGAGAGAGGACAGTATATGGTAATTAGCAGGAGGTTTCCTTGCCCACGTTTGACATGAAACCATGAGACTTTATGGGGTCCAGAGTCAATGTTGTCAACCCCTAAGGCAGCCCCCTCCCATCTATATAGCACTGTGCCTCCACCTCTGCTGGGTCTGTCCTGCCAGTGGGACAGAACATATCCAGGGATGGTGATAGTGATGTCTGGGACATTGTCTGTAAGGAATGGCTCCTTGAATATGTCTATGACAGGCTTTTGCCTGACTAGTCTGTGAGACAGCTCTCACAGTTTTGGAACTAGCTCCCAGATGTTAGTGAGAAGGGCTTTGCAAGCTTGACAGAACTGTTTCTGCCATTGTCTTTTTCCGGTGCCTAGATTGATGTCAGATGATTTGTCTTATTTTGCTTCTTGAGATTTTGTAGCAATTGATATAACTGAGTGGTTTGCTCAGCCATTTCAGAAAGCAATTGAGAGCCAATCACATTGCTGTGAGTCTGGAGTCATCTAGACCAGACCAGGTGAGGATGGCAGATTTCCTTCTCTGAACTAGATGGGTTTTTCGATAATGCTTTCATGGTCATCAGATTCTTAATGCCAGCTTTTTAAAATTGAATTCAAATTCCACCATCTGTCAAGGCAGGAATTGAACCCAGACTCCCTGAACATTATCTGGGATATTGGATTAATACCACCAAGCCAGGTGGGGGATAAAACTCACTGGAGGAGACTCCACAAATAATTCAGTTATTAATGATGTGAGCAAGAGGCACATCAATGCAAATGATAAGACTGAAGCATTTGTAAGCATTTTCAGTCAAAGTTGCTGACTTAATGGTCCATCTCAGCTTCCTCCGGACGTCTCCAGCACCACAGATGCCAGCCTTCCACCAATTTGATTCATTTCTTATGATAGAAATACATAGCTGTAGGCAAGGAATGCCGTGATAACATCATGGTAATCAGGTGTGCTCCAGAGTTTGCTGTGTCCCTGGTCGGGTTTCACCAGGACAGCTATCACACTGACATCTGCCAGATAATGTAGAAAATTTCCCAAGAAACCTCGTCTGCACAAAACAGGACAAATCCAACAGGACTAATTAGGCTGGCTCTCAATCATCATCAAAATGATGTAAGGAGTCATTAACTGCATTGTCAAATAGTCTTAGATGTATGTGCCTTTTTGGATATATACAACAAAACAACAGCAATCAAATCAGTGATATAGGTTGTGAGCAGTTGGGGACCAAACAGTACCATCTGCAAGATGCACTGTGATAACCCACCAAGGCTTCTTACATCAAACCTTCCAAACTCACAAACACTTCCACCCAGTTTAACAGCGACATGAGAATACTGCTATTTGCAAAATCCCCTCCAAGCCATTCTGTTCCATCATTGTGTCTGGGTCAAAATCCTGAGAGTCCCTCCCTAATAACAACAGGAGTCTACTTAGACCCCAAGACCTGCAGCAGTTCAAGAAGGGTCCTCACCATTGGCTTCATCAGGGCAAGTTGGGATGGGTAATAAATGCTGGCCTAACCAGCTCCCATGAATGAATTTAAACATAAGGTGGGAGATGAATGGTTTCAGCGTGCAACTCGGGTCTCCTTCCTATCGGAAAGATGTTTTGAAACTGGAAAGGGTTCAGAAAAGACTTAGAAGGATGTTGCCAGGTTTGGAGGATTTGAAATATCGGGAGAGGCTGAACAGGCTGGGACTGTTTTCCCTGGAGTGTCGGAAGCTGAGGGGTGACCTCATAGAGGTTTACAAAATCATGAGGGGCATGGATAGGATAAATAGACAAACAGACTCCCTGGGGTCGGGGAGTCCAGAGGTAGAAGGCATAGGTTTATGGTGAGAGGGGAAAGATATAAAAGTGACCTAAGGGGCAACTGTTTCACGCAGAGGGTGGTACATGTATAGAATGAGCTGCCAGAGGAAGTGGTGGAGGCTGGTACAATTACAATATTTAAAAGGCATTTGGATGGGTATATGATTAGGAAGGGTTGAGACGGATATGGGCCAAGTGCTGGCAAATGGGACTAGATTAGGTTAGGATATCTGGTCGGCATGGACGACCTAGACTGAAGGGTTCGTTTCTGTGCTGTACATCTCTATGACTCTGTGAGTCTGGTGTTGTTGCCGTATAACATTCACTGTATTCTTGTCCTGCCTCTGAAGAGCAAACCACCCAGACCCATTCCCCTACCATAAATTTACCCCTGACTAATGCACCTAACAGCAAAGGTAATTTAGCAGGGCCAATTCACCTAACCTGCACACCTTTGGATTGTGGGAGGAAACCAGAGCACCTGGCAGAAACCAACACAGGCGCAGGGAGAATGTGCAAACTCCACAGACAGCCGCCTGAGGCTGGAATCAAACCCATGTTCCTGGCACTGTGAGGCAGCAGTGCTAACCACTGAGCCACTGTGCCATCCCAGGATAATGGGAACATACTGGCATGCCTTATCTCCCTTCCCAATTAGCCTGCTCTGCCTCCTCAAATAGAGGTTTTGAGATCAGCGTATGAGAAGTGTACAGAATACGAAGAGAAAAGCAACTGGGCTGGGGCAGGTTGCTGGTAAAATTTTATAGTCATTTATTTTTGGCTTGTAAAATGACCTTTATATGGTGTAAAACGTTTTAAAGTTTCATGTCGCAGGCTGGGTCTTGGGAATCTCTCTCAAGTTTTTCACTGTTCCTTTTAAGATGATTAAGAGGTGCACAATCACGATCAGGACCACTGCAGCAATACCAAGTTGAAGAGTCACCCTAGATAATTCCTGGCCTGTACCCACCAGCACCAATGCCTGTTTGTAGATTGAGGCGGAGCTATTCCACAACAGAGCGACCCAGCAATGCTCCAAAAAGATAGTTTCCTCATGAAGGTTGTGAAAGCTCCAGAAAGAGTAGATGCAGAAAAGATTTACAATGAATGGTTTCAAGTCAGAAACACTTCAGTTCATAGTATAGGAGAAACTAGGGTTGTTAATTGCAGAGAAGGGTGAGAGCATATTTGATAGCCGTGTTTAAACTCATGAAAAATCTGGACAATGTAGTTCGGGAGACACTACCCCATTGGCAAAAGTGTGATCAGTGATTGAAGGTGATTCTCAAAAGGCAATATGCAGTTAAGAAAAACACCTTTTAGTTCTAAAGAAGAATCAAATTGGAATCAGAATGTGAGCTCTGTTTCTCTCTCCCAACAGAAGCTGCCAGACCTCCTGAGTTTCTCCAGCATTCTCTGTGTTGTTTCAGATTTCCAGCATCTGCAGTATTTTGCTTTGATGCAAAAAATAAACCTTTTTATGCTGGAAACGTTGAGAATCTGGAACGCAATCCCTGAGAGTGTGATCGGGATAAGTCCAGTTGTGGCTGTCAATGCTGATTGGATAAGCACCTGAGGAATAGCGATTCATTTACTTATAATCATGACCTGCCTTTCCAGAGCAGGTTACTTGGTGATCCACCCTTGCCATTGCGATGGAGATTGAGCAAATTCATTCATTAGTGGTTTGAGGTTTGGTTTCGCCTCATTTGTGAACTAACCCCATCTTCATCCAGTACAAGTGTCTCCTGTATTTTAAGGAGGGGTACAATACTCTCCTCTTGGTTCCTCTATATCTGGTCTTTTGCAACTCCTCACCATCCCTTACCCCTCCACCACACCAAGGTATTGTTCCATCATTGATATGCATGCTTTCAGTCACGTCAAGCTCATTCATCCGAACTCTACTTCCAAATCTCCATAATTACTCCCATCTTTCTTACTTTAAGATTCTCCATCATCCTATCATAGAACAAATTATGATGTGAATTCAGATAACCAACACAGGCACAATGAGCTGAATGCCATCTGTCTGTGCTGCAGTATCTCTATGATCCTGTGATCTCTGACCAGGCTTTAGACTACATCTTCTCATCTCTCTGTCTGTGATGGTAATATCCATTTATATGATGTTTTTGATTGGGGCATTTTCATGAAAATACAAAACAGGAACAGAAGTGAACATCCTTGAGCCTGCTTAGCTCTTCAATACGGTCAAGGCTGCTGTTCAATATGGTCAAGGCTGCTCTTCAATACGGTCAAGGCTGCTCTTCGATATGGTCAAGGCTGCTCTTCAATACGGTCAAGGCTGTTCTTCAATATGGTCAAGGCTGCTCTTCGATATGGTCAAGGCTGCTCTTCAAAATGGTCAAGGCTGTTCTTCAATATGGTCAAGGCTGCTCTTCAATATGGTCAAGGCTGTTCTTCAATATGGTCAAGGCTGCTCTTCGATATGGTCAAGGCTGCTCTTCGATATGATCAAGACTGCTCTTCAATATGGTCAAGGCTGCTCTTCGATATGGTCAAGGCTGCTCTGTGCATATTTCAAATTCCACATTCCCATCCACCCCCATCTTCCCTTGCCTGACAAGAATCTATCTGCCATCACCTTGAATATATTCATCAACCTCACCTCCACTGCCTTCCTAAGACAGTGACTATCAAAAACACACACATTCCACTGAGAGAAAAGAAACCCCATTTCTGTCCTAAAAGGCAACCCCTAATTTTATAACCAGTACCTCCAATTTCTGGCCTCAAGCAGAAGAGGAAACATCCTTTCCTCACACCGTATTGAGACTTTTCAGGATATAATAATCTTAATTCAATTCACCTGTCAATCTTCTAAATCCAGTGGAAACAAACCCAGTCAGTCCAACCTTCGCTTATAAGATAACCCATTTATTCCAGGTACCAATCGAGTGAACCAGTTCTGAACTGCCCCATTGGCATCCTTCCTTAGATAAGGAAGATGCAGACAGTGTTTGAGCTGTGCTCTCACTAATGCCCTGCTTAACTTTTACGTTCAATTCCTCTTGTAATGAAGCATAGCAACCTGTCAGCCTTATTGAGAACAGACTGTACCTGTATGGTAACATTTTATGATTCATGCACAAATCTCCCTGCACATGGTAATCCTGCAGTCATTCTCAACAGAAATAATATTCTGCTTTATAATTGTTTTTGTGAAAGTGGACATTTCCCAATCTCATATTCCAATTGTTCAAGTTTTCGCTGACCCATTCAGTAAAAAATGAGGTCTGCAGATGCTGGAGATCACAGCTGAAAATGTGTTGCTGGTCAAAGCACAGCAGGCCAGGCATATTCCTGAGATGCTGCCTGGCCTGCTGTGCTTTGACCAGCAACACATTTTCAGCTGACCCATTCAGCCTAAGTTCTACTGTCTGCAACCTCCTGATACCTTCTTCATGAAGTAGAAAACATTCCTACCCGTCCTGATGTTGTCTGCAGCCAAAGACTCCCAGATATTTGTTCCCTCATCTAAATCAATGATGAATATTGTGAAAGGTTGAGGCTCCAGTAAAAACTTCTGCATAACTCCATTCACCTTGTCTTGCCACTCAGACAAAGATCCATTTATACAGACAGCAGGAGAAAGTGAGGACTGCAGATGCTGGAGATCAGAGCTGAAAAGTGTGTTGCTGGAAAAGCACAGCTGGTCAGGCAGCATCCAAAGAGCAGGAGATTTGACGTTTCGGGCATGAGCCCTTCTTCAGGAATGAGGAAAGTGTGTCCAGCAGGCCAAGATAAAAGGTAGGGAGGAGGGACTTGGGGGAGGGGCGTTAGAAATGCGATAGGTGGAAGGAGGTCAAGGTGAGGGTGATAGGCCGGAGTGGGGGTGGGGGCGGAGAGGTCAGGAAGAAGATTGCAGGTCAAGAAGGCGGTGCTGAGTTCGAGGGATTTGACTGAGACAAGGTGGGGGGAGGGGAAATGAGGAAACTGGGAAAATCTAGGTTCATCCCTTGTGGTTGGTGCCGTGAGGTTGAAGGGCTCCAAGGTGGAAGATGAGGCGTTCTTCCTTCTGGCGTCAGGTGGTGAGGGAGTGGTGGTGGAGAAGGCCCAGGACCTGTATGTCCTCGCCAGAGTGGGAGGAGGAGTTGAAATGTTCAGCCACGGGGCAGTGTGGTTGATTGGTGCGGGTCTCCTAGAGATGTTCCCTAAAGCGCTCTGCGAGAAGGCAGCCAGTCTCCCCAATGTAGAGGAGACCGCATCGGGAGCAATAGTTGCAATAAATGATATTTGTGGAAGTGCAGGTGAAACTTCGATGATGAGGAAGGTTCCTTTGGGACATTGGATGGAGATGAGGGAGGAGGTGTGGGCGCAGGTTTTGCAATTCCTGTGATGGCAGGGGAAGGTGCTGGAAGGGAAGGGTGGGTTATTGGAGGGTGTGACCTGACCAGGTATATTCTGATCAATCATTTGATCTGCCAATCAACTTTGCGTAATCGTCGATATTTTTAATCTCCCTATCCCCACTTTTTATGACATACCTCTGAAACTGGTGGGATTTGAACTTTGTTACACAATTATACCTTTTTCTTTCCACAAGTTAAATGCTTTCCTTAACCTTTTTGGTAAACCATGAGTTTTCCCTTTGGAATTTTTCTTTATAGTAGGAATATATTCATTCTAAGTACTTTGGAAAGGTTCCTTAAATATGTGCCAATGTGCAACTATTGGTCTATCCCCTAGCCAAGGGTTCCAGTGAACTTCAGCTAGCTCCATTCCTAATGAAGGACTTTTGCTTGAAACATCAATTTTCCTGCTCCTTAGATGCTGTCTGACCTGCTGTGCTTTTCCAGCAACACTCTAATCTAGCTCAGCTTTCAGGCCCACATAGTTGCCCTTATTTAGAGTGTGTGAAAAGATTTGTAGCTCGGCTGCTCGTTGTTGTGGTTCTGTTCGCCGAGCTGGGAATTTGTGTTGCAGACATTTCGTCCCCTGTCTAGGTGACATCCTCAATATACCGGCCACTGCAATGGGCAGCTGGAACTGACAACTGGAAGCGTCAGATTCAAACCACCACAAATGCTGGAGGAAAGATCACAGAAGTGTTTCACAGGAGGCTCCCAAGCACTGAGGATGTCACCTAGACAGGGGACGAAACGTCTGCAACTCAAATGCCCTTATTTAGGTTTGAAAACAATCAGCTTCTCCCTTTGAAACTGAATTGAAAGTTCAGTCATATTGTGGATGCTGCTACCTAGGGGAGTCTTTACTCGGAGTTCATTCATTAACACCATCACATTGTACAATACCTAATTCATTGGTACCTACAATGGCCCATGACCACTGGGTCCTCTCCTTCATGATGCGATTCTTTTCCAGCCCTAAGCAGGTGGCTTGAACATTGATACAGCTATCTGGATTCTTGCTCCTGCATGCAGAGGACAGTGTCAGTCCACCTCACATTAATAGCCCCCTCTACTATGCCATTTCTTGTTGCTCCCCCCCGCCCAGCTTGAATGGTTCCTGTACCACTGTCAGGTTTGTTATCCTTGCTCTCAACCAAACAGGCTAAGATAACATCAAACCACTGAGCGATCACAATGGCCGATACTTCTGACCTTCTGGTTTCCCCCTCTCCCCTCCACTGCCTCCTTTATCTGCCTCATTTTGCAGCCACAGTTTCCTGCTCATGAGCACTGACCAAATCAGATGATTAAGTGTTGTGCCTGCATCCTGGTGATGTTTCCCTTTCCCTGGTACAACACAGTGTCTGTGATTCAGCCTTCAGTTCCTAAACTCTGAGCCTATGTGGCTCCACTTCAAGTACACTTAATACAAACACGCAAGTAGTAGGAGTATACTTAAGAAAGAAATCAGGAGGGCAAAAAGGGGACATGAGATAGCTTTGGCAAATAGGGTTAAGGATAATCCAAAGGGTTTTTATAATACATTAAGGACAAAAAGGTAACTAAGGAGACAGTATGGCCCCTCAAAGATCAGCAAGGTGGTCTTTGTGTGGAGCCGCAGGAGATGGGGGAGATACCAAATGACTACTTTACATCAGTGTTTACTGTGGAGAAAGACATGGAAGATTTAGAATGTGGGGAAATAGATGGTGACATCTTGAAAAATATCTATATTGCAGAGGACGAAGTGCTAGATGTCTTGAAACACATAAAAGTGGATAATTCCCCACAATCTGATCAGGTGTGTCCTAGAACTCCATGATTGCTGGTCCTCTTGCTGAGATATTTATATCATCAATAGTCACAGGTGAGGTGCCAGAAGACAGGAAGTTGGCTAATGTAGTGCCACTGTTTAAGAAAAGTGGTAAGGAAAAGCCAGGGAACGATAGACAGTGAGCCTGACTTCGGTCGTGGGCAACTTGTTGGAGGGACTCCTGAGGGACAGGATGGACCTGTATTTGGAAAGGCAAGGACTGATTCGGGATAGTCAACATGGCTTTGTGCGAAGAAGGTTACTTCAGATTACAACAGGATCTTGATCAGATGGGCCAATGGGCTGAGGAGTGGCACTTGGAGTTTAATTCAGATAAATGCGAGGTGCTTCCGTTTGGAAAAGCAAAGCTTAGCAGGTCTTATACACTTAATGGTAAGGTCCTAGGGAGTGTTACTGAATAAAGAGACCTTGGAGTGCAGGTTCATAGCTCCTTGAAAGTAGAGTCGCAGGTAGATAGGATAGTGATGAAGGCGTTTGGTATGCTTTCCTTTATTGGTCAGAGTATTGGGTACAGGAGTTGGGAGGTCATGTTGTGGCTGTACAGGACATTGGTTAGGCCACTGTTGGAATATTGCATACAGTTCTGGTCTTGTTCCTATCGAAAGGATGTTGTGACATTTGAAAGCATTCAGAAAAGATTTACAAAGATGTTGCCAGGGTTGGAGGATTTGAGCTACTGGGAGAGGCTGAACAGGCTGGGGCTGTTTTCCCTGGAGCGTCGGAGGCTGAGGGGTGACCTTACAGAAGTTTATAAAATCATAAGGGGTTTGGATAGGATGAACAGACAAAATCTTTTCCCTGGAGTGGGAGAATCCAGTACTAGAGGGTATAGGTTTAGGGTGAGAGGAGAAAGATTTAAAAGAAATCTAAGGGGCAACATTTTCACACAGAAGGTGGTACGTGTATGGAATGAGCTGCCGGAGGAAGTGGTGGAGTCTGGTGCAATTGCAGCATTTAAAAGGCATCTGGATGGATATATGAAGAGGAAGGGTTTGGAGGGATATGGGCCAAGTGCTGGGAAATGGGACTAGGTTAGGTTAGGATATCTGGTCAGTATGCGCAAGTTGGACTGAAGTGTCTATTTCTGTGCTATACATCTCTATGAATCTGTGACTCTATGTTTGCCCTAGATCACAATAAAATCCAGTAACTTGCAAATGCTGCAGTCTTGACACATCATCAGTTCTGCCCTCCTCAATGAATCATAGAATATCTGAGGCCATTGGGTCCATTGAATCAAAACTGACCCTCTAAGGAGCATCCTACACAAACTCAGCACTCAAACCCAGAGGAAGGTAGGGCTTTTCCATTCGACTGGAAGTGATTTTTTTTAAAGTAAGGCCAAAAGATCTGTTTGGCACTGAGACTTAATTTTCACAAGTGCACTAGCCCATTGTTTCATAATTTAATTGTTGTTGAGAACATTTTATTGTTAAAAAGGTTCTTTTCTCTTTTCTTCCTCTGTGTTGCGTCACTTTGATTCCTAATTTCTCTCCTTTTTTTTCACAATTTCAATAAGTGAATTGACAATGAATTAACTATTCCGACGTGCATTTCCTGGTTTAGACTCTGAGGTCTTTGTAGGAATCCCTCAAGCTGATTGAAGAGATATATAGTCGCTTGCCTGGTTCCATTGTGACTCAGATCTCTGTCTGGGGTATTGCACTGCTCCAGGCTCCCAGTGAATGTGAAATGCCATGTTAAAGAATCCAAAATGTATGTGGGCAGAGATAAACAATAACTGAATGTCAAGTACCATCTGTGCACCACTGACTGCAAAATCAGTGACATGATGTTGCTGTCATCCAAATCAAACCAGTCTCATTCAAAATTAATTAAATTTAGGAACCAGCTTATTTATATGAGCTGCATGGATTTTTGTCAACAGACAAGGTGGGGATGCAAATGGGAGTTTAACTTGCTGTTTGACCTCCTTCCAACCAGCTTCCTGATAAAGGCCATCCTTGATGCAGCATGAAATTATTCTGCTCTAAAAAGCTCAAGATTCAATCCACACACTGTGGGAGCTGACCCTTCAGTTAAAGCAGCAGTTAGGGTGCTGCAGCTGTCCTTGATACTTCCCACTGACCAAGTGAAAAATCAGAGTTGAAGAGGGTGGTGCTGGAAAAACACAGCCGGGTCAGACAGCATGCGAGGAGCAGGAAAGGCAACATTTTGAGCATAAGCTCTTCATCATTCCTGATAAAGAGCTTATGCTTGAAACGTCAATTCTCCTGCTCCTCGGATGCTGTCTGACCGGCTGTGTTTTTCCAGCACCACACTTTTCGACTCTGATCTCCAGCATCTGCAGTCCTCACTTTCTCCAAGTGAAAAGTCAACCAAAGTTTCTCCTCCTGACAGCACAACTGAAAGGTGCATGTGTTTAAACCCAAGCTGAAGGCAGAGTTGCTTTTACTTGTACATTCTCTGCAGTTAAATTTCTTCCCAACATTGTCTCGACTTCCCCAGTAAGTGACCACAAAATTGTTGTTGTTGGAATTATAATTTCAAAAGGAGTCAACATGTAAAGCCAAGGTGTCAAAAACAGTGAACAAAATGGAGAATAGTTTTCAATAAGACTTCGTAGCTTCTTCAAGAAAATGCAGTTCATTTACCAATGAGAGATTAAGTTCCATGAGGGAGCCCCTATTTTAGACAACAAAAAAAGCACTGAACCTCATCTGTGTTGATCACAGGCTGGACATTAAAGCAAGTGTACATAAGCAAATTGACAAGACTGCACTAGTATCAATGAGTTCACAGCTGCACATCAGTGCAGAAAAGTAACATTTGTTAGATAGAGTCATAGGCACAGAGATGTACAGCACAGAAACAGATCCTTTGGTCCAACTCATCCATGCCGATTAGATATCCTCAATTAATCTAGCTTCATTTGCCAGCACTTGGCCCATATCCCTCTAAACCCTTCGTATTCATGTACCCATCCAGATGTTGTAATTGTACCGGCCTCTTTTAAATGTTGTAATTGTACCAGCCTCCATACTTACTGTATCAAAGAAAAGATTCATAAAATCATGAGAGGCATGGCTAGGGTAAATAAACAAGGTCTTTCCCCCAGGTTGGGTGAGTCCAGAACTAGAGGGCATAGGTTTAGGGTGAGACTGGAAAATAATTAAAAGGGACCTAAAGGGCAACGTTTTCCACATAGAGGGTGGTGCATGAATTACATGAGCTGCCAGACGATGTGTTGGAGACTGGTACAATTACAACATTTAAAAGGCATTTGGATGGGTAGATGAATAGGAAGGGTTTGGAGGGATATGGACCAACTGCTGGCAAATGGGACTAGATTAATTTCGGATATCTGGTTGTATGAATGAGTTGGACCGAAGGGTCTGTTTCAGGGCTGTACATATCCATGACCCTATGACTCTATGTGGTTTTGCACACTGTAATTATCCTTTTATTTTTATCAAAAAATGCAATACTTTTACATAACACGTTTGGGTGTATGATGCTCCATGGAGTTGAGTTTCTCCCGCTGTACATTTTATTGTGAAATTGTTCCCTGTGCATCAACAAAAATATATGCTTCTACATTCCTGTGGGGACATATGAGAAGCACATATTTTGAAAGAAGTTAGTTAAAACTTCAAACCGTTAGTACTTTCTTCTGAAATGTTACAGGTAATTGGGATCTAATGGTCACTGCACACAGTGAAATCCCATCAGCTGTGCTGCTCAAGTCAGCAGATGTTTTATCTCTTCAGAGATGTGTGGAATGTTTGTGCAGTAACTAGAATCCTCGGACGTACTGAGATAATGGTTCAGCAGGAGATGGGAGACACCAGCTGATAAGACTAATGATGGATGTGTAGTTTGTCTCTGATTCAAGGTATTTCTCCCCAAGGAGAATAGGAGGCTTGGTGGGTAATTCACTTGGAATATTTTATGTATGTGTGCACTAGCTGTCAGCTGAGAAGAAATGACTCATCCACTATCTGAAGAATCCCTCTTCCATTGCAGTGAATAGTGACAGCTTCAGATAAGCACATACTTCATCCTAGGCAGTACTTGCTTTAAAAATGCACCCAATCACTTCCCTTCCATACCACAAACTTTGAGGAAGATTGCAGGGTCATCAACCCTCCAAAGTGTTTTATTTCAGCTCCTGCAAATTTTCAGCTCCTGCAACCGATCAGGAATCATCTCTGATTGTGTTTTCAATTCATTCTTTTCTCATAGTATTTGAGAATGACTATAACTTAGACCCAAACATTGTTGATGTTTTCAGTGATTATCATGTGGACTACGGGCAATGAAAAGCATTCCCTCCTTTGTTTTCATTAAGGTTTGACTTCAACAAGCAATTAGGTTACTTTTCCTGCAACTTGAGGGTCATTTTAAATGGGCTCAAACTTTATTTTTGACAAAACCAGTTCAACACGTCAGAATTTAATTGCATTTTGTAATTAGACACCATCATTAAATATAAACCAAAATACTAAAGCCATTTATTAAAGTTCAGTATTCCTATTAACTGAATAACCTGGAATGGTTATCAACAAAAGTGCCAAACAATGGCAGGAGTGAGAGACAGCCCATTTCCAGATTTGTGCAAAATTATCAAATAGAATAAATTTTCCTTCCAGCATTAATATGTTTAATCCATGAGACAGGCCAATTAACCTGGGAGAGTAAGCAATTATTCATCAAGAACTCCAAATCACAGGTAATCATGTATTGCATAATTTCACGTCATTTTAAAAAATATTATTTGCCATAATCTTGCTTTTAAATTGCAACCAATGTGCTTTCTGTCCCAACTTTTTCCTGTTAATGACTTGGTGAAATTTGTCCTATTGATTTGGTCAGCTTAATGCTAAATGAAGCAAATAAGTTGTTCCGTATAGCCGCTTCAGTTGTCATAGAGGAGCATGTAGTGTTCACAGCTGGATATCTTTAACTGTGTTTATGTTTGTGGTATGAAGTGATGGCTCAGGTATGTGGCTGACATAGAGCCACTGATTTGACACCTCGATTTACCCACTGTTGATTGTTCTACTAACTACATGTAATTATGTGGCTTGGACAAAATTATGTTCAGAAGACTGAAATTTTACTTACCTTAACTGCCTAATGTTATCCAAATCCAGATGGGCCCAAGACAGTTAAACAGTGATTGGACAGGCCTGTCACCATAATCAAGTCAATTGGGTTACTATTCACAGTCATCCTTCTCGGTATCCAGGGCACTATGAGCAGCAGGGTCTGGTCAGTTTAAGTCAAACTAGAACAGACTTTTCAGCTTTTACTTGGCCAGTGGTACCGTCTGACCAGTGTTTTGGTAATTGGACACTGTACTGAAGCTCATTAAATTTGCATTCAATGCCTCAGTCAGAACCAACACAAATGATAACAGATTGAAGACAAAATGTGAAAGAACACAGCTAAGTCTGCCTCCCTGGGTGAGCCTCTGTTTTGGACACTAAAGTAGAAACACAAGAAAGTCCAAGGTGTTCCAATATTTGTGTCCATCTCACAATGTTCAGAAATTAGTGTGTGTTTTTGTGTGCGAAGAGGTAAAATGCCAAAACTGTAGTAGCATCAATGAGTTCACAGGTACAGGTTGGTGTATATAAGATTGACATTTGAATTGAATTTATTGTCATGTGTACTGGGGCACAGTGAAAAGCTTTGTGTTGTGAGAAATACAGGCAGTTCACATAGTTGAATAGCATAAATAAGTAAATAATAGGTAAACAGCGCAAAAACAAAAACACAGGTACAGGCGAATGCTAAGAGTTTGTGAGTCCATTCAGTCTTCTAACAACAGATAGAAACTGTTTCGTTATCAGCTGGCGCGTGTGTTCAGGCTCTGTACCTTCTCCCCAGTGGTAGATTTGATAATCTAATGAGATTAAATGTAGTTTTGCGGAAGAAAATTACCCTTCATTTTAAAAAATGATAAAATACATAGATATTGGCTTGTTCCATGAAGGTAACTTTTTAATTTCTGCTGGACATTTTATTGTTGGTCCCACAGCTGAACAAGGCTTCAAAATTTAATTTGGCAATTATTTATCACAAATAGTACTCCTGTTGGCATCCAAACAAGTAGGAGTCTTTCCATTTGCAAAATAGTTTCAAACACATGTCAAATAAAGCACTATTTTCGTTCTTTGAATCAGGCGCAGTACTAATGTTGCAGACTGGGTGGCTTGCTGATCACTGTAGGGTCCCACTGATTATCTGGAAATTACGGACAATTTCCCTCTATAAAGAAACTGCATAGGAGTCATTGAATTCAACAGGAAATGGTGATTGGTTGGAGGCAGGCAGTTAGTCTTCCTGTTTAACATGAATCAAATGGAGAAACGTTCATATACCAGGCTGTTTCCTGTAACCTGTCATGTTTTGACTTTGTACCAATTTATTAGCCCATTGAATGACATTAACCCCTGTATGACAGGACAAATATCTCTCACAACTTGCGACCACCAATGTGAGATAATTGCATGGCAGTTTAATGAGCCATCCTTCTTACAATATTCTCATTGCAGCTCTTATAAGCAATAAGAATCAGAAGTGGAGAGCCCTTCTGCAAATCAGAACTCTATTGGCCCTTATCACTAGTTTCCCTCGCAGTTTAATTCCCTCCAAATCACTTTAAAAAGCCATCATCACCAGGCTACATTTATGAATGCAACATTCCAGGATGAGCCCAGATTTTTTTAGGAATTAGAGGCTAATTATTTGAGCACTGCCACAAGGATCATCAAAAGTATTGGACGTTTGATTCAATTAATTTATTAGTTGTAAAGAATATTGGAGATGGCAGGGAAAGTTGTTTGAATGAGATGTTGTAAGGTGGGAGATCATATGATGAAAGCTTCAAGAATGCATCTAGCTCGAGTTAGTCACCGGAGGTACATGAGGGCTGAATTAACCAAATGGATTTATTGATACAACAGAAAGAAGTAGACTAAGTACTGAATAGTTAAAAAAAATGCATACTCTGCTCCTAATTGCAGTAAGTTTGTTACTGGCAGTCTGCAACTCACTGCAGCACTAACTTTCATCTTATATATCTCTTCTTAAACTATCACGGTTTGTGGTTGATTCTGTCGTTGTCTCTGACCAATGTTTAACTGTCTAATGAGGCTTTCAACTGCTTGGAATATGCAGTAAATTCTGTGTGACCTTCATAAAACAGCACAGTAATGCTGAATCTGAGAGTTACAGCTAACGTCTGAACAATTAACATTATAGAGTCATTCTCAAGGGCACATTGTCTGGGAAATTAAGGATGGGCAACAAATGCTGGCCCTACCATCAATACCCACATCTTGTGAATGAATAAACATCATTGCTTTACCTAAACATTATTTGCTATTTGAAGTTGAAGGCAAGTACCATCTTTCAGAAACTAGACCCTAAGAGATGTATGTCACCTCAGAGTTTAGTTAAAAGTTATCTCAAGTTTAATTAAAATGACTGCATCTGGCTTTCAGCTCTACTCATCATACTTGTTATTTTAAACAAAATGAAACAGAATACAGAACAACCTCAGTTATCCGAACATTAATTATGTGAATTTCGGATTATCTGAACAAGATCTTAAGGTCCCATAAAAAAAACAATATCCGTTATCCGAACAATCAGTTATCCAAACAAAATGCTCCCTGCCCATCTCATTCGGATAATCAAGGCTGTTCTGTAATGTATGAGGAGAACGTGAGGTCTGCAGATGCTGGAGATCAGAGCTGGAAATGTGTTGCTGGAAAAGCGCAGCAGGTCAGGCAGCATCCAAGGAACAGGAAATTCGACGTTTCGGGCATAAGCCCTTCTTCAGGAATGAGGAAAGTGTGTCCAGCAGGCTAAGATAAAAGGTAGGGAGGAGGGACTTGGGGGAGGGGCAATGGAGGTGTGATAGGTGGAAGGAGGTCAAGGTGAGGGTGACAGGCCGGAGTGGGGTGGGGGCGGAGAGGTCAGGAAGAAGATTGCAGGTTAGGAAGGCGGTGCTGAGTTCGAGGGATTAGACTGAGACAAGGTGGGGGGAGGGTAAATGAGGAAACTGGAGAAATCTGAATTCATCCCTTGTGGTTGGAAGGTTCCCAGGCGGAAGATGAGGCGCTCTTCCTCCAATCGTCGTGTTGTTATGGTCTGGCGATGGAGGAGTCCAAGGACCTGCATGTCCTTGGTGGAGTGGGAGGGGTAGTTAAAGTGTTGAGCCATGGGGTGGTTGGGTTGGTTGGTCCGGGTATCCCAGAGGTGCTATTGGGATATTAACCTCCTCTATGTTGGAGAGACAGGCCGCCTACTTGCAGAACGTTTCAGAGAACACCTCTGGGATACCCGGACCAACCAACCCAACCACCCCATGGCTCAACACTTTAACTCCCCCTCCCACTCCACCAAGGACATGCAGGTCCTTGGACTCCTCCATCGCCAGACCATAACAACACGACGGTTGGAGGAAGAGCGCCTCATCTTCCGCCTGGGAACCTTCCAACCATAAGGGATGAACTCAGATTTCTCCAGTTTCCTCATTTCCCCTCCCCCACCTTGTCTCAGTCGAATCCCTCGAACTCAGCACCTTCTTCCTAACCTGCAATCTTCTTCCTAACCTCTCCGCCCCCACCCCACTCCGGCCTGTCACCCTCACCTTGACCTCCTTCCACCTATCACATCTCTATCGCCCCTCCCCCAAGTCCCTCCTCCCTACCTTTTATCTTAGCCTGCTGGACACACTTTCCTCATTCCTGAAGAAGGGCTTATGCCCGAAACGTCGAATTTCCTGTTCCTTGGATGCTGCCTGACCTGCTGCGCTTTTCCAGCAACACATTTTCTGTTCTGTAATGTATACCAAGTTGAAAAGGAGTTAACTAGTAATTGGGGATAATTTAACATCAGCAAGGCTGCAAAATGAGTGGGTGTAGATCAGCAATGAATATGGAAACATATGAGTCTGGAGCACCCTCTTCAGAAGTCTCTGTCATTTGATAAGATCATGGCTGATCTGATTGTGCCATCATTCCCTCCTAACCTTGATAACCATTAGCTCCCTTATTTGTCAGGAAATACCTATCCAGTTTTTCCTTCCAGTGGTTAATTTAATTCAGACCAGTTATGTTTCATCCTCAATATTAAACTCTTCTAATCGCGGTACCTGAATTCTGGAACTGTGGGCTCATGAGGTAGAGTGCTGAAGTTGTGTCAAGAGACTTTGCAGGAATAAAGAAATAGTACAAGTAAAAATTACTAACAACTTTGTGGATTTCAAACAAAGAGGATGAGCAAGCTGGCACAAAAAGTCACTCAGTTAGTTGGGATTACAAGTGTAGTGTGGAGCAATGTCTAGTTGTTAGAAGAATGATGCAGTTCTTTGGAGCTGACAGCAGGAGCCTCAAAGCCTGTATTCCCTGCTTCTGACCAGCATTAAGGGCTTCTTGGTGAGGTAGATAGAGTGAGAACCACTAACATAACAGGACAAAGAAATTGGTTTGACAGAGGGAGTACAAGCAGCTAGGGGCTAGGTTAAAACAGAACCACAAATATAATAATTTCTTGGTTACAACCTGAGTTATCAACAAATTTGCATTGGACAAGTAAAAGTTGAAAGAGTGGCTGAATATTTCATTGGAGAAAAATGTATTTTGACTCATGGGATACTGACAGCAATATGTGAGAAAGAAGAATCTGTACCTTATGAATTGCCCTAATCTGATTTACACCTGGAGCAGAGTACTGACAAGTCCAAGTAAGTTATTCACACTCCTGGTATAGTGTTTTAGGGACATGGGTTCAAATCCCAACATAACAACTGGTGAAATTTGAATTTAATAAAAATAAAACTTGGAATTAAAACAAAGCTGGCCTTGTGGTGTTCATATAATCGTTGTCGATTATCGTAAAAATCCACCTGGGAATCAAATCTACTATCCTAACCAGGTCTGGCTTATATGAGACTCCAGATTCACAGCAAGACACTCAGACAATTGTCATTGACAATTAGGGATGGACAATAAAGGTTGGCATTGCCAGCAACATCTATGAATGAATAAATAAAATTACACTAGGGTTGTAAACAGGGTGTTAAACTAAAGTAGAGGGAGTGTTCAGATAAGAGGAGATCTGGAAATGTAAAGGGTTGAACCTTAACGGGATCTGACTAAGATGAGGAGATACTAGTGTTGGACTGGGGTGGGCAAAGTCAGATATCACATGACACCAAGTCAAGACTTCACCTGACGAAGGATCAGCGCTCCAAAAGCTTGTGATTTCAAATAAACTTATTGGGCTATAACCTGGTGTCATGTGAGTTCTGACAGCCTTTGACTAATGTGGGGCAAGGTAAAATGTGTGCCAGATTAGACATGGATTGGCGAGGTTGTCTGGAATTAAGGAGCAATTTGTGCCACTTCTATACTTCTTGCAAAAGGAGTAGTGAATTTCCGCCTAGGCAGCTGGGAGTTACCAGTTAAGGGGGATTAGTGCTGGTTAAATGCATTGTTGATGGCCATGTTGGAAATTGGGTGTGGGTAGCCTACAGCCCCCATTGAGTGCAGGGACCCATTCTCAGGTAGAAGGTTCCGGGTTCCAGGCACACTCTGCACAAACTCCATTGGCTTCGCTATCAGTGAACATTTGGGTAACTGACAAAGACTGTGGAATTGGAAAGAAGGGCTACCAGAAAGGGCACATTTACATTTGGGGATGTCCAAAATATAAAGAGGATGAGCCTGAGACTCAATATTTGAGGAGCGACTTTTGTTGCCTTCTTTTGTGCTGTAAGTAATCTGTGTCCCATGGCAATTTTAACATTAAATTTATTGTCCCACATACTCACATGAGTGCTGTGGAAAGTTTACAAGTTGCCACTTACAGCACTATCTTAGATAGTGAGGTACCTTGGTACAGATTAAAAATTATGTTAAAATTCTGAAGGAAAACAATAGAAAAATGAAAAAAAGTCCAGCAATAAATTTGAAAAATAGAAAAAAAAAGTTTAGAGTAACAGTCTTTTAAACCAGACCATACCTGGCTTCACCTCGGGGCCAGGAGTGGCAGGAGTTCAAGTGTAGTAATTTCGGGCAACACAGAAGCAGGGAGCAAGCAGTGGAACCTGGGAAAAGCAGCTAAAATGGACAGAGCAGCCACCTTTTTCTGAAAGCTTGACATGATTTCCCAGCAGGCTCAGCTGGCTGCTATCTCTGTGCCTGTACAAAAGAGAGCCCAGCCCCCAAGGTGTTCTGGCAGGAATCGGCCAGACACCTACGTGTATTGGAGGGGGGAAGTGGCCACTATGCAGGCCTGATAAGCCAACAAAGCCTGGAGTCACGATGTCTGGGCTAGGCTCAGGAGAACAGAAGAGAGCCATTAGCACCTCCGTGTTAGCAAACGGAGAGATTATGAAACAATGGACACAGCCACGGAGGTCATCTCACCTGCACAGTAGGGAGGTGTAAAACACATCGGACATTGCCAGTGCCCTGGGGGCATTTCCAGACTATAAATGCAGAGGTACCTGGGCTCTCACGGAGGGGCTCTCCTGACTGCTGGGACAGATCTCTCTCTCCCTCTCTCTTCGCTGGCTGCTGGGACAGGTCTGTTGTTCACCCTCGCATTCAATTTCAAGCCTGGCTGTAAGTTTCTTACCCAGAAGCGTGGCGTTTTCCGAGAACCATATCAGTGGTTGAGGCTTTGTGGGAAAGGGGGTTCTCCACTGTCATAGTTATAAGCATTGCTAACTTGTGTAAAGTAAGGCCTTACGTTGTGTGCGTTAGCATCTTGTTCCCATAGTCATAGTAAACGGTATAGTGTCTAATGTTTGTCTTTCTTACGGGTTCTGGTGGGTGTTGATAATAAAATGGTGTTGGACTGTCGCTCTGCGTCTTGTTTGCCCCATTGCACCCTCACCACGGACCTCTGGTAAAGTCACGGTGTTTCAAAAGGCCTTGCCATAATTCCGGAGTCAAGAATCTAGGGTTTTTCCTGGGACACCTCGAAGCTGTCCACTCAGGACTGGGTCTGGTCAGGCATAAACAGCCCAGTCCTTTTCTCTCTTCTGGGGAAACTGCCCGAGTGGGTAGACAACGGGGTGGCCATTAAACCACTGACGGAAGGGAGAATCGCCTGAGTATTGGTGGCAGTGGGTTACCTGGGTGATATAAGGGTCAGACTTGCTGTGCAGCCTGCAGCAGTTTTGACTCAGCGCTCGCCCCAGAGGGAATCCCATAGTGTGGGATTTCCCCGGTTCCTAGAACCAGCTGGGGCGAGACACGCGCAGGTGGCCACCCTGTCAGATACCGACTCAGCGCGGAGTAAAGCAGGAACAGGACCCGCTACACAAGTCCACACTGAGGCCGGGAGTTAGAGTTGATGCTGAGGCCGGGAGTTCAAGTCCACACTGAGGCCGGGAGTTCAAGTCCACACTGAGGCCGGGAGTTAGAGCTGACGCTGAGGCCGGGAGTTCAAGTCCACACTGAGGCCGGGAGTTCAAGTCCACACTGAGGCCAGGAGTTAGAGTTGACGCTGAGGCTGAGAGTTCAAGTCCACACTGAGGCCAGAAGTTAGAGTTGACGTTGAGGTTGAGAATTCAAGTCCACGCTGAGGCTGAGAGTTCAAGTCCACACTGAGGCTGAGAGTTCAAGTCCACACTGAGGCCAGGAGTTAGAGTTGACGTTGAGGTTGAGAATTCAAGTCCACGCTGAGGCTGAGAGTTCAAGTCCACGCTGAGGCTGAGAGTTCAAGTCCACACTGAGGCCAGGAGTTTGAGTCCACACTGAGGCCGAGAGTTCAAGTCCACACTGAGGCTGAGAGCTCAAGTCCATGCTGAGGCCAGGAATTCAAAACGACACTGAGGCTGGGAGTCCCAGTTGGCTTTCACCCTGGACACCGCCAATGTCACCTAGGGACTGGAAGGAAAAAGAAAATGAAACAAAACTTAAAGGAACGACATGGACAGAGCGGACAAGGTCCTGCTCAGGATTCCTACTTTGCTTCCATTTTGAGAAGATAAAAATGGCTGTAACCACACCTGAGGTGGACAGGGTAAATTGAGTGATGCATGATGTTTCAAAGGGCAACACCATGACACATCACTCATACACGAAAGCTAAAAACACCTTTATGTACAGCATTCGTTGTGAGCCTTAAACATTAGCCTTCTGTGTGCAGAGACAAAATACTCCTGACCTTATCATACAAAATAACAAATACATCTTACAAATTCCTGGGATGCAATAATAATGTTTGTCTCCCTGGAAAGATGGAGCCCAGTTGCCAAAGTAACAGTCGCCTGTGATACACCTATTGCCTGTGCAGGAGCATGCTCATTTCACAATTGGATCTTTGAACATCAGGTAGACTGATGACTGGTGGCCTTTATACCCACAATGTTGCAGTTGTGATTAGACAGACCTGCACACAGAGATGATGGTGAAAAGAGAGCACTTATTTATAAATGTGAAAGTGTAGTTATGGTGACACGTCGCCTATGACACGTATGTGCCGTCTTCTCCTTCCTGCACCCCCCTCAGAATGACCCCACAGGGCTCTGAGTGTGGCAGGGCCATGTCTGGAATGCCGTGATAGGAGACTACTGGGAGCCTTGTGTGTGGCTCCTCCTACAGCTGGATGCTGACTGACACCGCCCTGTCTCCCCATGAGGAAGAGGTCTCTGGAGTGAGATCTAGGTCCCTCATGCCCAGGTAGCCTTACTGTTGGAGGTCAGCATAGTTGGCTAAATTGGACATTACAAATTTATTACAAGGGAAGAGGGTAGAGAAGCAGAAGCAAACATTTAAGGAGATACGTATAGACAGGATAGTTAAGAAGGCATTTGGCAGATTTGCCTTCATTGCTCAGACCTTTGAGTTTAGGAGTGGGGACATTGTAATGCATTTGTACAGGATGTTGGTGAGGCCTCTTATGGAGGATTGTGTCCAGTTCGGGTCACCCTGCTATGGGAAGGAGATTATCAATCTGGAGAGGGTTCAGAAAAGATTTACTCGGATGTTGCCAGGAATGGAAGGATTGAGTTAGAACAAAGAACAAAGAAAATTTACAGCAAAGCAACAGGCCCTTCAACCCTCCCAACCTGAGCCAATCCAAATCCACTGTCTAAACCTATCGCCCAATTCCTAAGCATCGGCATCCCTCTGCTCCCCACCTACTCATGCATCTGTCCAGATACACCTTAAATAAATCTACGGTGTCTCCCTCTACCACCTCTGCTGGCAATGCGTTCCAGGCACCTACCACCCTCTGTGTAAAGTACTTGCCACTTGTATCCTCCTGAAACTTTTCATCTCTCACCTTGAATGCGTAACCTCTCATTATCGAATCCCTCACCCTAGGAAAAAGCTTATCTCTATCTAACCTGTCAAACCCTACAAAATCACTTAGTAGACCTCAATCAGGTCCCTCCTCAATATCCTTTTCTCCTAATGAAAACAATTCTAACCTACTCAAACTCTCTTCATAGCTAGCACCTTCCATACCCGGCAACATCCTCGCGAACCTTCTCTGCACCTTCTCCAGAGCAGCCACGCCCTTTTGGTAATTTGGCAACCAGAACTATACACAGTTTTCTAAATGCAGCCGAACCATATTCTTGTACAATTTTAACCTGACCTGCCAGCTCTTAAACTCAATACTCCGTCCGATGAAGGCAAGCATACCATATGCCTTCTTGACCACTCTATCCACCTGTGCAGCCACCTTCAGTGTACAATTGACCTGAAATCCCTCCCAAGGCTCTTCCGTTTACAGTATAGTTCGCTCTAGAATTAGACTTCCCAAAATGCATCACCTTACATTTGCCTGGATTGAACTTCATCTGCCACTTCTCTGCCCAACTTTCCAGTCTATCTATATTCTCCTGTATTTTTTGACAGTCCCCAATGCTTTCTACTCTTCCACCAATCTTCATGTCATCTGCAAACTTACTGATCAGACCAACAAGGTCCTCTTCCAGACCATTTACATATTTCACAAACAACAGTGGCCCCAACACTCATCCACATGAAACACCACTGGCCACCTTTCTCCATTTTGAGAAACTCCTTTCAATTACTACTCTCTGTCTCCTGTTGTTCAATCAGTTCTTCATCCACCTAGCTAGAACACCCTGCGCACCATGTGACTTCATTTTCTCCATTAGTTTACCACGAGGAACCTTATCAAATGCCTTACTAAAGTCCATGTATATGACATCTACAGCCCTTCCTTCATCTCTCAACTTGGTCACTTCCTCAAAGAACTCTATTAAGTTGATAAGGCATGATCTCTCCTGCACAAAATCATGTTGCCTATCACTGATTAGCATATTCTTTTCCAAATATAAATAGATTTTATCCCTCAGTATTTTCTCCAGGAACTTTCCCACCACTGACATCAGGCTCACTGGTCTGTAGTTACCTGGAATATCCCTATACCCTTTTTGTACAATCTTCCAGTCCTCTGGCGCCTCACCTGTGTTTAAGGATGCTACAAAGATATCTGTCAGGGCCCCAGCTATTTCTTCTCTCGCCTCCCTCAGCAACCTGGGATAGATCCCATCTGGTCCTGGGGATTTGTTCACCTTAATATCCTTTAGTCTATGCAACACATCTTCCCTCCTTATGTCAACGTGACCCAGAGTAAACAAACATCTACCTCTAATCTCAACATTCATCATGTCCCCCACCTCGGTGAACACTGATGCAAAGCAATCATTGAGAGTCTCACCCATTTTCTCAGGTTCAACACACAACATTCCTTCCTTATCCTTTAGTGGACAAATCCTTTCTCTAGTTCCCTCTTGCTTCTTATATAAGAATAAAAGGCCTTCGGATTCTCCTTAATTCTGCTCGCTAAAGTTATTTCATTACCCTTTTAGCCCATTTGATTCCTCATTTAAGACTGGTCCTACTCTCCCAATATTCCTCCAGGGCCCATTCTGTTCTTCGCTGCCTGAACCTTATGTACACTTCCCTTTTCCTTTTGGCTAGTCACACAATATCTCCCGTCATCCACAGTTCACGAATCTTGCCTTTCCTATCCCTTGTTTTCAAAGGGACATACTTATCCTGCATTATCTTCAACCTATCTTTGAAAGCCTCCCACATATCAAATGTGGACTTCCCTACAAATAACTGCTCCCAATCCACATTTCCCAGCTCCTGCCGAATTTTGATCTAATTTGCCTTGGCCCAGTTGAGTACTCTTCCCTTCGGACCACTCTTATCTTTGTCTTTGAGTATTCTAAAACTTACAGAATTGTGGTCACTATTCCCAAAGAAATCCCCCACTGCAACTCCTACCACTTGGCCTGGCTTATTCCCCAAGACCAGGTTCAATATGGCCCCTTCCCTCGTCGGACTATTGACACACTGCTCTAGGAAACTTTACTGAATGCACTTTACAAATTCTGTCCCTTCCAGACCTCTGACACTAATTGTATCGCGGTCAACATTGGGAAAATTAAAATCTCCTATCACCACCGACCTTTTGCCTCTACATTTTTCCATAATCTGTTTATTTATTTGTTCTTCTACCTCACGCTCACTATTGGGAGGCCTGTCATAAAGCCCCAACAATGTAATTACACCCTTTTTATTTCTCAGCTCTACCCACAATGCCTCACTGCTCAAGCCCTCCTTTGTGTCCTCCTTTAGCACAGCCATGATATCGTCTCTAACCAGCAATGCAATTCCTCTCCCCTTTTACGTCTCTCCCTGTCCTGTCTGAAGCATCTATATCCTGGAACATTCAGTTGCCATTCATGCCCTTCCTTCTACCAAGTCTCTGTGATCACAATAAAGTCATACTCCCAGTTATAGGGAGAGACTGGATAGGTTGGGAACTTTTCCACTGAAGCTTCGGAGGTTGAGGGGTTATCAAATTTTTAAAATCATGAGGAGTATAGATAAGGTGAATGGCAAGCGTCTTTTCCCTGCTGTGGGATATTTCAAGAGATGGGGCATATTTTTAAGGTGAGAGGAGAAAGTTTGAAAAGAACATCAGAGGCAACATTTTTGTACAGTGTCATTCTTGTGTGGAATTATCTTCCAGTGGAGGTCGGTACAGTTACAATGTTCAACAGACATTTGGATAAATTCATGAATAAGAAAGGTTTGAATGAATATGGGCCAAGTGCAGGCAGATGGAGCTAGTTTAATTTGGGATTATGGTTGGCATGGACTGGTTGGACCAAAGGGTCTGTTTCCATGTTGTATGACTCTGACTCTATAAAGATACATTCCATTGAGGACTCTACCAGAAAGCTACAACTTACAATTTAAGATATTGAGGGTGGTATCAAATTGATGAAAAGATGTCTAATGTCATGAATATTATTAAGTTAAAAATCATGCAACACTAGGTTATAGTCCAACAGGTTTATTTGGAAGTACAAGCTTTCAGAGCGCTGGTCCTTCATCAGGCAGCTACCTGATGTTGTGTGATTTTTTTTAAACTTTGTTCGCCCCTGTCCAACACAGGCACCTCCGCATTCTGAATATTATTGGAATGCTAGAGGATTGGAACATTTTAGAAAGCAACAAACAAGGTCAAGAAGGGGGGAAACTTAGAGAATGAGAGAAACCTGGCAAAATGCATAAAACAATATGGGAAAATGTACATTGAAAAGGAAAGAAATAACCAAAATGAGCAGGAATCCCTTTGAAGGGTAGACTGGTAAATTAATGGTAAGGAACAAGGAACCGGCAGATGCATTATGCAAATATTTTGCCCCTGTCTTCACTGTATAACACAAAAATAACCAACCCAAGAATTATAAGAAGTCAAGAGGCAAAAGAAATGGATGATTTCAGGAGAGAGGGAACCTGCACAGTTATAGTCTTTGTTGTTTGAATTCGTGTATCGCTGGACATCGGAGTGCACCTGGGACAATTACAAACAGTGAAATTCACAACTAATCTCGGAGGAACTGTTGGGCTAAATTCACAGCACAGAATCAGATAAGGTAATTGTTGTTTTAAATCTGTCCAAGAGAAAAGCTGCAGTAGTGGATTTTCCTTGATTATACCTTTTTGGAGATAAGTCTCTTGATTAAACTTAAAATATAAGCCAAAGCTATTAATTTAACCTGAGGCAGTGTTTGGAGAGGAAAAAGACGGTGTTATTTTCTGGGTCGGTGGATTGTGAAGGAGCAAAAATGGCCTTTGCAGTGATACGTACTTCTTGTTAGATGTGGGAGTTTAAAGAGAGTTTAAGGGTTACTGCGGATTAAAACTGCCATAAATGCTGTTGGATGCGAATCTTATCAGATCGAGTGGATCGGTTGGAGAGACAGATAGAAGCGATGAGGAATTTGCAACAGCAGCAGTATGTGATGGATGGCAGTTATAGGAAGGGGGGCGGGGGGGAGTCTCAGCTACAGTCACAGAGATGGGTTAACTCCAGGAAGGGTGAGGGAAGTCGGCACCTAGGGCAGGAGTCTTTTGTGGATATACCCATTTCAAACAGGTATGCTGTTTTGGAAAATGCAGGGGGTGATGGATTCTCAGGGGAACGTAGCACGAACAGCCAAGTTTCTGGTATTAAGACTGGCTCTAATGCAATGAGGGGTACGTCGGCTTCCAAGAGATCAATTGTGTTAGGGGATTCTGTAGTCAGAGGTACAGACAGATGTTTCTCTGGGCAGCAGAGAAAAAGCAGAATGGTGTGTTGTTTCCCTGGTGCCAGGATCAAGGATGTCTCAGAGAGGGTGCAGAATGTTCTCCCGGGGGAGAGGGGCCAGTAGGAGGTCATTGTCCACATTGGAACCAACGACATTGGAAGGGAAAAGATTGAGATTCTGAAGGGAGATTACAGAAAGTTAGGCAGAAATTTAAAAAGGAGTTCCTCAAGAGTAGTAATATCTGGATTACTCCCAGTACTACAAGATAGTGAGGGCAGGAATAGGAGGATAGAGCAGATGAATGCATGGCTGAGGAACTGGTGTATGGGAGAAGGATTCACATTTTTGAATCATTGGAATCTCTTTTGGGGTAGAAGTGACCTGTACAAGAAGGACGGATTGCACCTAAATTGGAAGGGGACTAATATACTGGCAGGGAAATTTGCTCGAACTGCTAGGGAGGATTTAAACTAGTAAGATGAGGGGGTGGGACCCAGAGAGATAGTGAGGAAAGAGATCGATCTGAGACAGGTACAGCTGAGAACAGAAGTGAGTCAAACAGTTAGGGCAGGCAGGGACAAGGTAGGACTAATAAATTAAACTGCATTTCTTTCAATGCAAGGGGCCTAACAGGGAAGGCAGATGAACTCAGGGCACAGTTAGGAACATGGGACTGGGATAGCAATAGCAATTACGGAAACATGGCTCAGGGATGGGCAGGACTGGCAGCTTAATGTTCCAGGATACAAATGCTACAGGAAGGATAGAAAGGGAGGCAATAGAGAAGGGGGAGTGGTATTTTTGATAAGGGATAGCATTACAGCTGTGCTGAGGGAGGATATTCCCAGAAATACATCCAGGGAAGTTATTTGGGTGGAACTGAGAAATAAGAAAGGGATGATCACATCATTGGGATTGTATTATACACCCCCAATAGTCAGAGGGAAATTGAGAAACAAACTTGTAAGGAGATCTCAGCTATCTGTAAGAATAATAGGATAGTTATGCTAGGGGATTTTAACTTTCCGAACATCGATTGGGACTGCCATAGTGTTAAAGGTTTAGATGGAGAGGAATTTCTTTAGTGTGTACAAGACAATTTTCTGAATCATTATGTGGATGTACCTACTAGAGAAGGTGCAAAACCTGACCTACTCTTGGGAAATGAGGCAGGGCAGGTGACTGAGGTGTCAGTGGGGGAACACTTTGGTGCCAGGGACCATAATTCTATTTGTTTTAAAATAGTGATGGAAAAAGATAGACCAGATCTAAAAGTTGAAGTTCTAAATTGGAGAAAGGCCAATTTTGACGGTATTAGGCAAAAACTTTCAAAAGCTGATTGGAGGCAGATGTTCACAGGTAAAGTTACGGCTGGAAAATGGGAAGCCTTCAGAAATGAGATAACAAGAATCCAGAGAAAGTATATTCCTGTCAGGGTGAAAGGGAAGGCTGAAAATGTGTTGCTGGAAAAGCGCAGCAGGTCAGGCAGCATTCAAGGAGCAGGAGAATTGACGTTTCGGGCACAAGCCTGCCCGAAACATTGATTCTCCTGCTCCTTGGATGCTGCCTGACCTGCTGACCTGCTGCGCTTTTCCAGCAACACATTTTCAGCTCTGATCTCCAGCATCTGCAGACCTCACTTTCTCCTGAAAGGGAAGGCTGGTAGATATAGAGAATGCTGGATGACTAACGAAATTGAGGGTTTGGTTAAGAAAAAGAAGGAAGCATATGTCAGGATAGATCGAGTGAATCCTTAGAAGAGTATAAAGAAAGTAGGAGTATGCTTAAGAGGGAAATCAGGAAGGCAAAACAGGGACATGAGATAACTTTGGCAAATAGGATTAAGGAGAATCCAAAAGGCTTTTACGAATATATTAAGGACAAAAAGGTAACTAGGGAGAGAATAGGGCCCCTCAAAGATCAGCATGTGGAGCCACAGAAAATGGGGGAGACGCTAAATGAATATTTTACATCAGTATTTACTGTGGAACAGGATATGGAAGATATAGACTGTAGGGAAATAGATGGTGACATCTTGCAAAATGTCCAGATGACAGAGGAGGAAGTGCTGGATATCTTGAAACAGTTAAAAGCAGATAAATCCCCAGGACCTGATCAGGTGTACCCGAGAACTCTGTGGGAACCTAGAGAAGTGATTGCTGGGCCCTTGCTGAGATATTTGTATCATCAATAGTCACAGGTGAAGTGCCGGAAGACTGGAGGTTGGCAAACATGGTGCCACTGTTTAAGAAGGGCAGTAAAGACAAGCTAGGGAACTATAGACCGGTGGGCCTGACTTCAGTGGTGGGCAAGATGTTGGAGGGAGTCTTGAGGGACAGGATGTACATGTATTTGGAAAGGCAAGGACTGATTCAGGATGGTCAACATGGCTTTGTGCATGGGAAATCATGTCTCACAAACTTGATTGAGTTTTTTGAAGAAGTAACAAAGAGGATTGATGAGGTCAGAGCAGTAGATGTGATCTATATGGAATTCAGTAAGGCGTTCGACAAGGTTCCCCATGGGAGACTGATTAGCAAGGTTAGATCTCATGGAATACAGGGGGAACTAGCCATTTGGATACAGAACTGGCTCAAAGGTAGAAGACAGAGGGTGGTGGTGGAAGGTTGTTTTTCAGACTGGAGGCCTGTGACCAGTGGAGTGCCACAAGGATCAGTGCTGGGTCCTCTACGTTTTGTCATTTGCATAAATGATTTGGATGCAAGCATAAGCGGTACAGCTAGTAAGTTTGCAGACGACACCAAAATTGGAGGTGTGGTGGACAGCGAAGAGGATTACCTCAGATTCCAATAAGATTTTGACCAGATGGGCCAATGGGCTGAGAAGTGGCAGATGGAGTTTAATTCAGATAAATGTGAGGTGCTGCATTTTTGGAAATCAAATCTTAACAGGACTTATACACTTAATGGTAAGGTCCTAGGTAGTGTTGCTGAACAAAGAGACCTTGGAGTGCAGGTTCACTGCTCCTTGAAAGTGGAATCGCTGGTAGATAGGATGGTGAAGAAGGCGTTTGGTATGCTTTCCTTTATTGGTCAGAGTATTGAGTATAGGAGTGGGGAGGTTATGTTGCGGCTGTACAGGACATTGGTTAGGCCACTGTTGGAATATTGCGTGCAATTCTGGTCTCCTTCCTATCGGAAAGATGTTGTGAAACTTGAAAGGGTTCAGAAAAGATTTACAAGGATATTGCCAGGGTTGGAGGATCTGAGCTACAAGGAGAGGCTGAACAGGCTGGGGCTGTTTTCCCTGGAGTGTCGGAGGCTGAGGGGTGACCTTATAGATGTTTACAAAATTATGAGTGGCACTGATAGGGTAAAAAGGCAAAGTCTTTTCCCTGGTGTTGGGGAGTCCAGAACTAGAGGGCGTAGTTTAGGGTGAGAGGGGAAAGATATAAAAGAGACCTAAGGAGCAACTTTCTCTCACAGAGGGTGGTACGTGTATGGAATGAGCTGCCAGAGAAAGTGATGGAGGCTGTTACAATTGCAACATTTAAGATGCATTTGGATGAGTATATGAATAGGAAGGGTTTGGAGGGATATGGGCCAGGTGCTGGCCGGTGGGACTAGATTGGGATGGGATATCTAGTCGGCATGGATGGGTTGGACTGAAGGATCTGTTTCCATGCTGTACGTCTCTATGACTCTATGAGAGTAGAGGCACTTATAAAACAAATTGAGCTGGTCATGATGGCCTGGATTTTAAGATTTTAAAATAAGTGATTGACCAACCTCTAGTTATTTATATATGCAAATACACTTACATTGACACTCACATACTCTCTGCAAAAGACTGCGATCACAGAATAGCATGCTTTATGATTTCAGCAGTTCGATGTTACATTTGTTTCTCTTCAAGGTGAAGATTTGCAACAAAGCAGACCCATAATCGTTTTTAATCCACTGTAAAAAATCTCTCATGTTTTAGAAAAGCCGAATTACTGTAAGTTTATGTTCACTGTAACAGATTCCTTTTCTTACACTCCAGTTAAGGTACAATAGCTATGCTGTGGTGCAATTCATCAAATAGTGAGTTCAAGGCCAACTTGAGTCAATGTCTACATTTGAATTAACAGCAAGTGTCCTTAAGGCAAGATCTTTTTCCATTGGTGGGAGTGTTTCTGTATGTCTGACCAGAGCATTAAAACCCTCATTGGAAACTATGGCACCCATGTTTCCTGCTACTGAGAGCACCTACTGTATGGCAAAAATTCTGAAAAAAATTGGGAATGCAAGATGCTGCATTTTGGGAAAGCAAATCTGAGCAGGACTTATACACTTAATGGTAAGGTCCGAGGGAGTGATGTTGAACAAAGAGACCTTGGAGTGCAGGTTCATAGTTCCTTGAAAGTGGAGTCACAAGTAGATAGGATAGTGAAGGAGGTGTTTGGTATGCTTTCCTTTATTGGTCAGAGTATTGAGTACAGGAGTTGGGAGGTCACGTTGCGGCTGGAGAGGACATTGGTTAGTCCACTGTTGGAATATTGCGTGCAATTCTGGTCTCCTTCCTATCGGAAAGATGTTGTGAAACTTGAAAGGGTTCAGAAAAGATTGACAAAGATGTTGCTAGGATTGGAGGACTTGAGCTATAGGGAGAGGCTGAGCAGGTTGGGGTGGTTTTCCCTGGAGCACGGAGGCTGAGGGGTGACTTTATAGACGTTTACAAAATTATGCGTGGCATGGATAGGATAAATAGACAAAGTCTTTTCCCTGGTGTTGGGGAGTCCAGAATGAGAAGGCATAGGTTTAAGGTGAGAGGGACAAGAGAGAAAAAAGACCTCATGGGCAACCTTTTCATGCAGAGGGTGGTACGTGTATGCTATGAGCTGCCAGAGGAAGCGGTGGAGGCTGGTACAATTGCACCATTTAAAAGGCATTTGGATGGGTATATGAATAGGAAATGTTTGGAGGGATATGGGACGGGTGCTGGCAGGTGGGACTAGATTGGATTGGGATATCTGGTCGGCATGGACGGATTGGACCGAAGGGTCTGTTTCCATGCTGTACATCTCCAAGACTCTATGATCCTATTATAACTTCCTGCCCTAAAACCGTTATCTTTTCATTTTTATGGGTTGGAATTGATGGCAATATTTCTTGAAACTTTATTTTGTTCCTACTGCATGGCCCTCCAAGGCCCAAGCACAGCAGTAATTTCTGGAAGTGGATTCCATTCATTGGTTTGCCAGATGACATGAGCAGACTTTTCCAGTAGTTGTGCAGAGAGAACATTGACTGGAGAAGGACTATAGTTGGCACAAGTGTAGTTCCTGGAGTTAGCTAGCCATTTAAAAGGGACCATGGGGGAATGGGTGGAAGGCATTAAGTTGCCTAGATTGGCATGGGATGAGGAATGGGAAATATGTATGATTGAGAAGAAGGAAGAGGGATGTGAGGGATGAGGGGAGTGCTTTATATTGAATTGAATTAGCTTTGTTGTCAAATGTGCTCACATGAGTACTGTGAAAATTTTATTATTTGCCACTTACGACATCTTATTATGTCCAAAGGTACCTATACAGATTCTTGAGCATGAATTCTTAGAAAAAGAATTACAAAATAAAGAAATAAAAAGTCCAGCATTACAGACCTTCAGAATAAGTCCTCCCTGCGATAATATAACAAAAGGAAAACAATTCTTCCCCTTTTGGCAAGTTAATGTATATCTTTGGATATGGTCCTGGAGAATACTTTGACAACGGTAAGACACCTTGTGAAAATTTGCAGGTCTTTGTAATAACTGCATACGGTCACCGGGTTTAGTAAAGTTACTAACAAACTGCCCAAAATAAGTTGGGTTTAAAAGAAGGGTCAGCTACCCATATCAAATCATTATAGGATTTGTACTGCACGGCTAATTACCAAAACTATCATTTTCATAATTGGCTGCCTATTGATGGACATCAACTGTTTACTGAGTGGAAATGTATGTTGACATAAGGTATTAAACACATAGATGGTTAGTATGGGCGAGTTGGACTGAAGGGTCTGTTTCCACACTGTACATCATTATGATTCTATGTAAGTCATTGAGCTTTAAAGTGATTTGCTTGTTGTCATAAGAGATTTATTGAAGCAGTTTCACTGTTTTGGGCGTTTGTTTCAAGAGAGTGTGTTTTCTTTTTCAACTGTAACATTGTGAACAGACTGGTTTATTTTATTGTCAGTATGCCTCCTAATTAATGCTCATGCTGGATAATAGGTATGTTGGCATGGGGGGGAAGGGCAAAGGGTGATAGGTGGGATATATGAGTTGGTATTGAGTTGACATTGCAGTTATAAAGGCCATGGTGATTGCTAGGATCATTTGGTGTATGCAGGTCATGGAACATGGTCATAGGGTGTATAAGGAGCCATGGGGAGATGGGTACCGTGGCGTAGCATGAGCATAAGTTGGGGCCCTGTGGTGTGAGTTGAGGGGCATAGATTGGCTTGGAGGTATAAGAAGCTATGAAGCATGCAAACTGAGGAATAGGTTAGTGTAGATATGGCATAGAGAGTAAGGGCATGAGTGCAGAAGGGATGTTTTCTGTTTTAAGCTTTACATTTAACTTTCGAACAAGGTGTGTTGGAGTTAATCTTGCCCAGCCCAGCTCAGGAACCAACCTGCTTCTTCCCAGGTTACCTGGCCTGTCTCCGACTCTAACCTTGCCTCCTGAACAAAAACAGCAACATGTGGACGGTCAGTTTTGATGGATTAGTTTGTGGAGCTTGATGTTACCCCTCCTCTGTGCCCTCAGCCCAGGAAGGGCCCATCCCTTGCCTCTTCATGTGACCAGTACATTGCGCTTATAAATTGTTTCTGAGACTTAGATTCCATTGTCAGACAATGGATTCTGGATATCAGTCAAACTTATAATGTCTTGATCAAGCAGAACTGCTCACACTCTAGTATTGAACCAATTAGAGAAATGCAGACATTACCATAAGAAGGGTCAGTTACATTTTAATTAACTTAAGACATGAAAATTAACTCAGTGTTGTAACAGTTCTATGTCTTGGCAAAAAAAAATGCAGATCACCTGCTCTTACAACATTTTGTTTAACAAGAGTAAAATCCATCATGGGTTTTTACTGCATGACTTCACATTGATAGTTCAAAAGTTCTTAGTGTGTGAGCAAAACTCATCAAAGTTTCTAAATGTACTTGTCATGGTTGATAATGAGAGTATGCCTCATCATGTGAGGGTGGTGTAGGATTAGGGATTCGGATTAAGAGTAAAGAGGCACCCCCTTTATCATGGAGATAACTTCTCCCGGAGGGTGGTTTCTGTTTGAAATTCTCTTCCCCAGTGGGCAGCTGAGAGCAGGCCATGGGATATATTCAAGGCTGAATTAGACATTTTTGTTATTGACAAGGGAATCGAGGGCTAAGGGCAGTACTGTGGCTCAGTGGTTAGCACTGCTGCCTCAAAGTGACAGGGACCCAGGTTTGATTCCAGCAACTGTTTGTGTGGAGTTTGTACATTTTCCCCATGTCTGCGTGGGTTTCCTCACACAATCCAAAGATGTGCAGGTCAGGTGGATTGACCATACTATATTGCCCATAGTGAATAGGCATGAGCAAGCTAGGTGGATTAGCCATGGGAAATGCAAGGCTACAGGGATGGGGTGAGTCTGGGAAGGATCCTCTTTGGAGGGTTGGGTAGACTCGATGGGCCAAATGGCCTGCTTCCACAGTGTAGGGATTAAATGAAGCAGAGAAGAAAGTGGAGCTAATGATGCAATCAGAGCAGCCATGAGCTTACTGTAAGATGGAGCTGGGTCAAATGAACTAGATTTTATGTTCTTATGGAGTGGATCCCTCCACAATCCAAATATGCAAATATTCCTGTAAAGTTGCAATGTTTTTGAGTTAAAGGAAAAACACTTGAATTTATGTCGCATCTTTAAAGACTGCAGCACATCCTAACGTCAGACCCAGCCCAGAATGTATTTTCAATGTTTACTTATTGTTATAAAGAAAGATGAGATTTAATTTACACACAGCATGTTCTTACAAACAGCAATATGATAAATTACCACATTTTTGTTTTAGTTATTTTAAGATTGAGATGGCTCGAACACAAACTCTCCTGGTCTTCTTCAACATGTGCCAGGGGATCTTTTCTATTCAACTGACAGTGTCTCAGTTTATTAGTTCATCTGAAATTTCAAACTGGGCCACTCCATCAGCTCTTGGTGAGGTCATAGATCATGGAAGAAACAGTCGAGATGTGTGTGTCAGGTGACCACAAACAGGCCAATCCACTGGCCTGATAGCTCAGCAGATCACCCACCAATCAGCATGTTAAGAGCTGATGAATGGGTAACTTGCGCTATCATAGCCCTCCACAGTGATGGCCCAGAACAACAGAAGTTGCCAGTCAATCAGAGGAGTTCTATTTTCAATCTTCTTGCATCTAAAGTCTGCTGATAGAGGCCCACCCCTAGAGGGATACAGTGGTGAAACTGTAAGCCTGTCTTTCTTCTTCTCTTGGAGTAGGAGTTAGGAGGGAAGGAAGGGTTGGGGAGATGCAGGCAAGGACAGGGAGGTGGCTTTCAGAGGTCACACCCTTGCCTGCTGTCAATGGCTGAATTTTTCCTAGATTTGGGATGATGAATTGAGTCCCTTCTCGAGAAAGAAAGCCATGGAGCTACTTGCTCAGCCCTTAGTTACAGAGGCAGTGAGAAGGTGTTCGGTACCTCTACAGGGCTAACTTGTCAAATTATTTTTCTTCCTCACCCTCTTTTTACATTAGCTCCAGGGTAGAGAAAATCACCGCCTACGTACTTAAGTCTGAGAGTGGAGCTTGAACCCACAAATGTTTGACTTGCCAGTTGTAGTGATTTGAATGAGGTCAGCCAGGTGGACTTCATAGAACTTGAGTTCCCCGATTGGGGCTGTTAATCTGGTCCAATCAGAGAGTCCTGGCTGATAGATATAAACAGGAGTGTCAGAGGTTCTGTTCACTCTAGGAGCCAGCTCTGAGCTAGCTGGGTCAGTGTTATGTACTATGTATGTGTAAATAAAGGTGATGGAATACCGGCCTTTATGGAGTTATTTCACCAATGACACAAGGGTAATGACTCTCAAATGGGTCTACAACATATTCCAATCTTGGAAAAAAAACTTAAATGACAAACCTTTCTCCTCAAATAATTTAATCATGGGGCTTTCCAGCCTATCAATATTTAATTTCTTTACTGTCCTTTGTGAAAATTGACTGCTCAATGTAAATAACTGTGAGAATCCTCATTTGACAAAGTTCAAAAAGAGACAACTGACAATTGACCAAGCAAGTAGTGAATAAACAGCCTCATTAACTTTGAGTAATGCAATGTATGAAAGCTGACTGTGGTCTTTTAATCACTGAAGGGATTCTCCACATATCATGGAATCACACGTCTGTACATTGATCCATCAGCGATAACTGACATTAGTTTACAACATATCCCAATTAATTGCATGAAAACATCATTCAAGAAATTCTTAGACAGGGAAGAGTCACTTTACTGAAAGACATATGTCTTCCTGGCTACAGGCCCAGAGCAAACTTTGGAGCATTTCCAGGAGGAATAGGTTGTGGACTATTAACCTACAGTCAACCTTAATGCTTAGAAAGCAGCTTGGCATTGTGCCTAATTGGCCATACACAGCACCAATGTTCAGCTGATACAATTACTACAGTTTGCCACAAAACTTGCATCAATGGGCCCTGCAGAACCAATCTATTACGCAAGGCTAATACATTAATGGAAAACATTTCCCACATGATATAATGCCTGTTTCGAATCCTGCAACTTAAAACAGAGACGAGGGAGGAGAAATGACAGAAGGAGACTTTCTGATCAATTCAGCTTTAGTGCCTGGATTTCAATCTACTTTCCTAGTGTTCTGAAAAAGGGAAACTGAACCCCAAACGTTAACTCAGCTTTCTTTCCATTGATGCTGCTTAGCTTTTCCACTGATTTCTGTTTTTGTATTGGTTTGTGGGTTCAGTAGTACATTTTGTCACTAAACATTCAACATTATGTTCTTCTTTTTACTGTAAGGAGGCAATCACAAAATCATCACCTACCTAACAAGATTGATGAAACAATAGTGTGCTTCCTTTATTTGGAGACTATACTTCCATTGTTAACTATGAGGCGAAGTATGTACATCTGGCTTTGACATCTGCTGTTTGTAAACTGACCGACAATCATAGAATGAAGATGTGAGGCGTTAATGATTGACAGATGAGGTCCCATAAACGTATGGCAATACCCCACATTTTTAATAACTAAAGGTTTGCCTTCAAAGATCTAAGCTACAAATGTTTTTGTTCATTTGCTCATATGGACATCACTCATGTGGACATTGCTTTTGAATTAATAGAAGTAAGGAGCAGTAATATACTTCCAAGTCACTAAGGTGTGTGGCTTGGTGAGGACTTGGGTGATGTTCACATGTATCTGCTGCCCTTTTCCATCTAGTTGGGAGATGTTGAAAAGTGCTGTTGGAGGATTTTGGCTAAATTGCTGCAGTATATCTTATGGATGATACACACTGCTGCCACGTTGCCTAAGTGGTGGAGGAAGTGATTGATAAGGGTGCTGGATGAGGTGTCAATCGTGTTAGTTGCTTTATGTTGGGTAGTGTCTAACTTCTTGGTTGTTTGCAGGGTTGCACTCATCCAGGTAAGTGAAGGAGACTGCACAACTTTAATAACGTGTGCCTTGCAGCTGGTGGACAGGCTTGTTTAATGATTCTCCGTGCTGCAACCTTGGAACATTTAACTCTATTAAAGGTGTTTAATAAATGTGATTTGTTGGTGTTGATTATCTTTTATATTTTATCAGATTTATTTTCACTTGTCCTTCTTCAATAATTTTCAAGATGTTTTCAGAAACTGAGAAAATCTCTTTCTGGGAGTGAACAATCGTACACCCAGAAGCACAAACAAGATGAAAGCTGGAATTTTAGCAGGGCTTGAACAACATGGGCTATGTAGTGGAATCTCAAACTTGGAAGCTCCTCATTGTATCTTTTATGCATTTTCCAGGCAGCGAGGTGAGTTTCTCACTAAGTAATGCCAGCTTGCTAGTCAAGGGGGATTATATTGCTTGTTAAAAGCGTTAATAATGCCGCAACTCACCTCATTAACATTAAACTTCCTTTCTTACCAGACATACTGAACAAGATAGACACCAAGAATTCTTGACTTGTAAGATATAGCAGGTGCTATATCTTATATCTTATAATGACTTCAGCTCACCATATTGTGAGAAGCCACCATATTGCTCAGCACCAAACGGTGTCTCAAGACATGGTCCCTGGGCACCAGGCATCCCTCCCTCATCCATTGGCATCCAACCATACCCTCTCAATTGTCATGGCAACCCTCAGACCCACTTGCAGAATTCTCAGGCCTCCAGTGCAGGGCAAATCTGCAACTGGCATTGAAAGGCTAATAAAATAATAAAAGTAAGGTAAAGTGGAATAAAGGAAGGAGAGTGAGGTAAATGTAAGGGAAGTGAATTTAAGACCGAGGTTACGGTATGGGAGCTCAGACCCATATTTTGCCCAGCCTGTGGGAAATCTTGGACACTCCTGGCAGTCCACATCTGCCAGAAATGCTATTGGGTCCAATCAGCTTGAGCACCAAATTGGAGCTTGAATATTGGGTGGAGACACTGGAGCGCATCAACGAGGCGGAAAGTTACATAGATGACATGTTTCTAGATGAGGTTGGATACTGGGAAGTGCAGTCAGAGAGGCAATGAGTGAACAGCAGTTAATTAAAATGGCAGGTATTCATGAAAGCCCCAGACTGCATCTCACTCAAGAACTTTTCAATGTGTTGGTAACTGGTGAGAGTGACATTTCCTTTGTGGAGTGCAGCCAGAACCAAGAGATGTCTGAAAGAGAAGGAGAACAAAATTGATCAGAGACTTAGTGATGGAAGGTACAGACAAGTGTTTCTGCAGCCATGGACATGACTCCAGGTGGATGCGTTGTCTCTCTGGGGCCTGGATCAATGATGTCCATGTATGGTTGCAGGGCATTCTGAAAAGAGGGTGAACAATCAGAGGACGTGGTTCACATGGGACCCAATGAAGCTGTTAAAAAGAGGGATGAGGTCCTACAGCAGGTTGATGGGGGCTTCTCCCACGATTACATGGGCCTGTCTGGCTAGTTTCCTGCTGTGACGGGTTTCGTTAAATCTAGCACAATATAATTATTGCCTCCATCAAGCAGTTTGTTCACCAATTTAATGTGAACATTGAAGGCTAGGTATATAATTTAAATATGCTTATGGAGTTAAGGGAATGGTGGAATTATTCAACATGGAAACAGGCTATTTGGCCTAACGTGCCTCTATCAGGTCTCTACTGATTATTCCCACTGCTCTTCACCATACTTTCCAAATATTGCTCCTCTAATATTCTTCCCACATTCTGGAAACCTGGTGTCTGGGAGCCAGCTCTCAAAAATTATACCATTCAATCCTTTTTTGTAGCATGATCAGTTACTCCAGTTTTGACAAATCTTCCCGAAAGCTGTGGAAAGTGGATTTGAACAGCATACAATCATGGATCGGACTTGCAAACACAAAACTCCCAAAATCCAGTTCTAAGAACAGCATAAAATAAATGTTATATCAAGGATAAAATGTGTAAAAATGTTTAGAAATTAATGCTTTACGGTAAGTATCACTAAAAGAACAAATGGTTGGGGATAGATTACTGCAGTGAGATGGTCTCCAATTCCTCCGCTTAAGCCTCTTATATTGTCTTGAGGATGTGCTGCTGTTGAATGTATTAGCCCTTACCATCTCTAGTTTTGTTGAGTGAATTGTACCAAGTCTACAGTATCATGGGTTTTTAGTTCCAAAGTGAATTAATCATTTCACATTGTGTTTTGACTGCTCCCCCCTTGCCTTTGATCTCCCTTGTAGTAGCAGGCGTAATTCCCTCAAGGCACTGCCAGTTTTATATGGATATTTTCCATCACAATTCTCGCAAAGCTTGAAAGCATAATCCAAATACTTGGTGAGTTTCTATCCTGATAAAAGCTGTATCTTAATCTTCTTATGCCATATTAGATTTACTGCTGCTTCCTTGTGACCCACTGAAACAGAAACCCAGTTTCCCGAGACGGCTATTACAGGATAGATAGTAATACAGGAACTAGAAAATTGAACTGGATTAATCAGCTGGCCTGCAGAAGTGGCTCTTGTAGGTCAAATTTCTGATATTTATGGTCGGCTGTGAGGCAATGGGCTGAAACGTAAGACTTTGCTGTAATATTATTCCCTAACAGTAGACAGAGTGAATATATTTTTCAGATGAGGTAATACTAGTAAGTTATGAGCAGCAAAAGAAACGTGGGGGTTCAATTTGACCCATGAATCATGAAAGCACAATTTGGAGAACAAAACAGAATGGCAGTGTGGAATCACAATTCTCCTAATCTTCAAACTGTGAGAGCTCATGAAACTCTGCTTCCTCACCTTGTTCCCTGCTTGATCTGGAGTGGTACCCTTACACTAACTGTCTCTATAATTGGGAGAAATGCTGACGATGGATGATGGCTGACTACTTTAGCAAATGCACATGCATTACCTGAAGGACAACATCTATACTTAAACAGAATTTATAAAGAGAAGTACAAATTATCCCAGGAAAAAGAACATGCACCGTACAGTAGTGTCATAGAGTCATAGAGACATATAGCACGGAAACAGACCCTTCGGTCCAACCCGTCCATGCCGACCAGATATCCCAACCCAATCTAGTCCCACCTGTCAGTACCTGGCCCATTTCCCTCCAAACTCTTCCTATTCATATATCCATCTAAATGCCTCTTAAATGTTGCAATTGTACCAGCCTCCACCACTTCCTCTGGCAGCTCATTCCATACACGTACCACCCTCTGTGTGAAAATGTTGCCCCTTAGGTCTCTTTTATATCTTTCCCCTCTCACCATAAACCTATGCCCTCTAGTTCTGGACTCCCCCACCCCAGGGAAAAGACTTTGTCTATTTATCCTATCCAAGCCCCTCATGATTTTATAAGCCTCTATGAGGTCACCCCTTAGCCTCTGATTCTCCAGGGAAAACAGCCCCAGCCTCTCCCTATAGCTCAAATCCTCCAACCCTGGCAACATCCTTGGAAATCTTTTCTGAACCCTTTCAAGATTCACAACATCTTTCCGATAGGAAGGAGACCAGAATTGCATGCAATATTCCAACAGTGGTCTGTACAGCTGCAACATGACCTCCCAATTCCTTTACTCAATACTCTGACCAATAAAAGAAAGCATACAAAATGCCTTTTTCATTAACCTATCTACCTGTGACCCCACTTTCAAGGAGCTATGAATCTGCACACCAAGGTCTCTTTGTTCAGTAACGCTCCCTAGGATCTTACCATTAAGTGTATAAGTCCTGCTAAGATTTGCTTTTCCAAAATGCAGCACCTCGCATTTATCTGAATTAAACTCCATCTGCCACTTCTCAGCCCACTGGCCCATCTGGTCCAGATCCTGGTGTAATCTGAGGTAACTTTCTTCGCTGTCCACTACACCTCCAATTTTGATGTCATTTGCAAACTTACTAACTATACCTCTTATGTTCACATCCAAGTCATTTATATAAATGACGAAAATTAGTGGACCCAGCACCGATCCTTGTGGCACTCCACTGGTCACAGGCATCCAGTCTGAAAAACAACCCTCCACCACCACCCTCTGTCTTCTACCTTTGAGCCAGTTCTGTATCCAAATGGCTAGATTCCATGAGATCTAACCTTGCTAACCAATCTCCCCTGGAAAACCTTGTCGAACACCTTACTGAAGACCATATCAATAACATTCACCGCTCTGCCCTCACAGTTCATCTTTGTTACTTCTTCAAAAAACTCAATCAAGTTTGTGAGACACGATTTCCCATGCATAAAGCCACATTGACTACCCCTAATCAGTCCTTGCCTTTTCAAATACATGTACATCCTGTCCCTCAGGATCCCCTCCATCAACTTGCCCACCACCAACGTCTGGCTCACTGGTCTATAGTTCCCTCGCTTGTCCTTACTACACTTCTTATTTAGTGGCACCATGTTAGCCAAGCTCCAGTCTTCCGGCACCTCATCTGTGATTATCAATAATACAAATATCTTAGTAAGATGCCCATCAATCACTTCCCTAGCTTCCTACAAAGTTCTAAGGTACACCTGATCAGGTCCTGGGGATTTATCCATGCTTATGCATTTTAACACATCCAGCAATTCCTCCTCTGAAATGTGGATGTTTTTCAAGATGTCACTATCTATTTCCCTATATTCTATATCTTCCATGTCCTTTTCCACAGCAAATACTGATGCAAAATATTCATTTAGTATCTCCCCCATCTCCTGTGGCTGCACACGAAGGCCGCCTTGCTGATCTTTGAGGGGCCCTATTTTCTCCCTAGTTACCCTTTTGTCCTTAATGTATTTGTAAAAACCCTTTGGATTCTCATTATATCTATTTGCCAAAACTATCTCATGTCCCCTTTTTGCCCTCCTGATTTCTCTCTTAGTATACTCCTACTGCCTTTATACTCTTCTAAGGATTCACTATCCTGTCTATACCTAAGGTATGCTTCCTTCTTTTTCTTGACCAAAACCTCAATTTCTTTAGTCATCCAGCATTCCCTATACCTACCAGCCTTTCCTTTCACCCTGACAAGAATATACTTTCTCTGGATCCTCATTATCTCACTTCTGAAGGCTTCCCATTTTTTAGCTGTCCCTTCACCTGTGAACATCTGCCCCCAATCAGCTTTTGAAAGTTCTTGCCTAATACTGTGAAAATTGGCCTTTCTCCAATTTAGAACTTCAACTTTTAGATCTGGTCTATCCTTTTCCATTGCTATTTTAAATCTAATAGAATTATGGGCGCTGGCCCCAAAGTGCTCCCCCACTGACACTTCAGTCACCTGCCCTGCCAAATTTCCCGAGAGGAGGTCAAGTTTTGCACCTTCTCTAGGAGGTACATCCACATACCGAATCAGAAAATGTTCTTGTACACACTTAACAAATTCCTCTCCATCTAAACCCTTAATACTGTGGCAGAGCTAGTCTATGTTTCGAAAGTTAAAATCCCCTACCATAACCACCCTATTACCCTTAACAAATAACTGAGATCTCCTTACTGCAGTGATTCAGGTAGGCAGTTCACCAACACCTTCTCAAACAAGGACTGGCAATAAATCTGACCCAGCCACTGATGCCATCATCCCACAAATGAATACATTTTTTAAAACCCATACTCTTTTAACCTGCTTTTTATAAACTTATTTAATCGGTCCATATATATTTGCAGCCTTTTTCTCTAAACAGCTTGCTTACCTATCTTATTAACTTCAGAAAACCTGGACACTCAATTCCCTTGTTCCAAGTTTTGTTTTCTTCTACAGCTTTAAAAACTAAAACCACCTCAAAGGGAAGGGAAAGCTTTAACTTATACCATTAAATTCCTGTGGGGAGCCAGCCATTGATATTTGTGACGTTTGATTTTCTGTTCATTTGAAATGCATTCCACTTGCTCCATGTGACACTGAGAATTCAGAATGAAAAGCGTGTTGTTGTTTGAGTGCTTTATGCTGCAGAACCTCCATAATGCCACTTCAGAGTTTGCACATAACTGGTCAGTTTCCCCTTTGGAGAAAAATGATACATGGAAGTGACTTCATCATGTAAAAATGTCAGTTGAGCACCATGTTGCATTTGGAATTCACATGTATCTGTGGCCTATATCTGGGTGACCCCTCATTATCATGTGATACAGCCATATGCTAATTGAGGTCACATCAGCACTAGAGACATACACAAAGCTAACTTACTCCAGTCTCTCTGCAGATTTTATAAATCTACCATGCTACACTAAATATTTATACGGAGAATACCTCTGCCTGATAGATTGATGGTTAGAACACTTTTTTCTTGAACCTTGTCAGGTCTCTAGGGGAATTAGCCAGGGCATTGCATTTGTGTATCGCTATTCATGCTTAATTGTAAAAAATAAATGCAAGGATGCTGGCTTCCGTTTCATCCATGATATATTTTTTTCTTTTTGTTTAAAATATTGAGGAGGAGTTTGTTGCTTACCTGTGAAGCAAGAATATTTTAGATCTTGAACAAACTTTGAGTAATTTCCACTGTCGGGAAATTGATTGGTTTCCTTGTCTGTTTTTGATTTGGAGATGCTGGTGTTGGACTGGGGTGTACAAAGTTAAAAATCACACAACACCAGGTTATAGTCCAACAGGTTTATTTAGAAGGTAAAAACAATGACTGCAGATGCTGGAGACGAGAGTCGAGATTGGAGTGGTGCTGGAAAAGCACAGCTGTTCAGGCAGCATCCGAGGAGCAGGAAAATCGACATTTCCGGCAAAAGCCCTCCATCAGGAATAGAGGCAGGGTGCCTGCAGAGTGGAGAGATAAATGAGAGGGGGTGGGGGTGGGCAGAAAGTAGCATAGACTACAATAGGTGAATGGGGGATGGGGATGGAGGTGAGAGGAGGGTGGGGGAAGGTAGCAGCCCTAGCTTTCGGAGTACTGCTTCTTTATCAGGTGGCTATGGAGTGAAAGATCATAAGGCATAGAATTTATAGCAAAAGTTTACAGCATGATGCAGCTGCAATTGTATATTGAAAAAGACCTGGATTACATGGATCCCACATACACACACACGCACATGCACACACACACACACACACACACACACACAACACATGTAAGTTTGTGGGGTGAACTTGTACTTGCTGAAATATATTTTATTTTGTTCAAAAACTGCATGAATCCATGTAAGATTCTGTAAATCGTTTTTTAGATTAGAATCAGTCTGAACATTGGGGCATAGACAGCCTCACACAGGATACCTCACACCTTCAATGCATTATCTGAGATGACATGGCATCTATTGTTAAAATTCACTTGAGAATGTAACTTTAAAAAAAGTTCTAGGATTTACATATGAAAGAACTGAAACCGACACGGTCATTCTAAAAAACGAGAGACTTTTTCAATATATAATTTCAGTTTCATCACACTGTAAACATTTGCCATAAATTCTGTGTCTTACGATCTTATACTCCACAACCACCTGATGAAAGAGCTGCGCTCCGAAAGCTAGTACTTCCAAACAAACCTGTTGCACTATAATCTGGTGTTGTGTGATTTTTAACTTTACCTGTTTTTTTACTGCAGTGGCAGCACAATGGCTTAGCGGTTAGCGCTGCTACCTCACAGCACCAGGGATCTGGGTTTGAACCCAACCTTGGGCAACTGTCTGTGTGGAGTTTGCACATTCTCCTTGTGTCTACGTGTGTTTCCTCCCACAGTCCAAAGATGTGCAGATGAATTGGCCATGCTAAATTGCCCATAGTGTTCAAGGATGTGTAGGTTAGGTGCATTAGTTGGGGGTAATGTAAAGTAGGAGGTTAGGAGAATGGGTTTGGGTGGGATACATTTTGAAGGATTGGTCTGGACTTGTTGGGCCCAATGGCCTGTATCCACATTGCAGGGATTCTATGAAGTGTGTCTGGGAACTTAATTCTTAAGTCTTAAATTGCCTTTCCTTGTGATTACAGACAAAAAAAAATGCAGATGCTGGAATCCAAAGTAGACAAGCAGGAAGCCGACAGGATGCATCTACTACCTGTATTCACCTATCACTACCTCACCACTCCATCCCTCTCCCCACCCGTAACCCTTCCCCCATTCACTTTATCAGTAGCTCCCCTCCACCACCCCCCCATCCCCTGACCACCTAGGAAACCTGGTTGGTCTGGATAAGTTGGGCCAAAGGGCCTGTTTCAATGCTGTATGACTATTTTTTCTGCATTAAATTATGGTTTCTGAGCTTTTGTCATTCCAAGAATACACGAATTAAGGTTAAAATTAGGACTCCTGTATTTTTAGGGCATTATTTTCTGCACAGAAGACATTCTGTTATTGTTAATAAGAAGGAGGTAGCACAAAGTTACTTCCTGCCTGCTTCAACAAGATCAAGCACTGAGTAATTGCAAATGCAGGACCCTGAACCTTGTGGGCTCTTCCTAAGGAGGAGCACCAAGATAATTGGTGCAGAACCATCAAATCAGTGGAAGGTGGTCTTTGGTCTGACTGAATATGTTTGCCCATCCATTGCAAAAAGCTGTGCATGACCAAGTGTTGAAATGTGGCATTCTCCAAGGCCAAAGAATATTTGCAGAGGCATGCACTAATACATAGTGCAGCCACAGCAATGTTTCAAAATGAGAAGTCGACAGCCTGAGGCCTTCCTACCATCATACACCAAGAACCTGTGGAAAACCACTGTGTTGTATGTTCCAGAGAATGTTTTTACAAGAAATGTAAATGAAGCAAGTACAGTTGTAAGTGTAGTTAGGCACCTCAGACTGCCATGTATTGAAATAATTTGTATTGCACAAAATTTAACTACAATATAACTTCTGCTAATTTTATGAAGAGAGTACTCTTCAAAAATATACGGTTGTTTTATCCCAATAACTAAAACTCTTCTAAATGGGCGCCACTTATTAATAATTGGTTGCTCTCTTCCTGCCTGCCCATGTTCTTTATGATTCCCAGCTTTGAAAGCCTCAAGGGAAAGCCCAGTGCGGTCTGGAATCAAGACCAAATGCAGACTAGAGTTTAGGTGCCAGTGTGAAGTGGATTGGAATGACTGTCATTCTGAAATTTTTATGTCTTTATTTTTCTAATTTATTCCTATGATATGTAATGTAGGACTTTTTTTTATTTTTTGAACTTTTTCTTCCCTCAGAATTTGTACTTAAGAATCTGTACCAGGTGTCTTTGTACCGAAGAAAGTGCTGTTAAGTGGTAACTTGTAAACTTTTCACTGTACTCATTTGAGTACGTGAGAATAAAGTTAATTCTAATTCTAATTCTAATGCTCTTCTTCCAATCATCCATTTTTATTCCAGCTGTCTCCCTTGCTCCCAATTGTTCTACCCTGCTGTTATGAGGTCTGCTACTGGCAATTCAAGGATTCCAAATTACAATCCTGTTACCTCTAGAGTTGTCTGTGGACATTTCAGTGGATATCACCAGTTTCCCGATCTCAATGAGGCCAAAGTCCAACATCATGTATGCATCAAGTCTAATCTTTCCAGCAACGAGAATGTCCAATAAACAGAAAAATAATTGAAATGTACTGAAAAATAGATATCCTAGAGTTTTGTTCAATTACCTCAGTGGTTTAAGAAGAAAGTCCAAAGAATTTCTTTTGAAAGATTAAAATAGCTAAAACATAATTATGATAACATCTGTGTTCTCATTTAAAATGCATAACTATTGGCATCAAAGGATAACATTTGTGGTGATGAGTAGAACCATTAAATGGCTGTAACAACAATAATAGCTACTTGCATTTATGAGCCACCTTGAAGACAACGCAGAATAATTCATTATAGCCACATCAAATGAAACTTAACATTAAGCCCATGTCAATGCAATGGCCAAGAAAGCACAACACCTCAACTTCCTCAGGAGGTGAAGGAAATTCAGTATGTCCACAAAGACAGTATTTTTGTAGATGCATCACAGCATGATATGGCAACTGCTCTTGCTGCAAGAAACTGTCGTGAACACAGCCCAGTCTATCACACAAACCAGACTCCCATCCACTGGCTACTTGCTGCTGCCTCCAGAAAGCAACTAACATAATCAAAGACTCCTCCCGCCCTGGTTATACTCTCTTGTACCCTCTTCCATTGGGCAGAAGATATAGAAGTTTGAATACATGTACGATCAGATTGAAGAATAGCTTCTTCCCCGCTGTTATCAGACTTTTGAATGGATCCCTCAAATACTAATGTTGATCACTCTCTCTACACCTTCTCTGTGGCTGTAGCAATGTATCCTGCACACTGTTCTGCTACCCTGATACTTTTTGTATGGCACGATCTGCCTGTATAGCACACAAAACAATATTTTACACTGTATTTCAGCGCGTGATAACAATAAATTAAACTCAAACTCAAGCCACACAAGGAGATATTAAGGTAGGTGACAGAAGGTATTTTTAAATTCATTTGTGGGATGTGGGCATCATTGGCAAACAAGCATTTATCGCCAGTCCTTAGATGCCCTTGAGAAGGTGGTGGTGAGCTGCCTTCTTAAACTGCTGCAGTCCATGTCCTTATGGAGGGAGTTCTGGATTTGACCAAATGACAGTGAAGGAACAGCAATGTATTACCAAGTCAGGATGGTGAGTGGATTGGAAGCATACTTGGTGGTGTTCCCATGTATCTGCTGCCCTTGTTCTTCCAGATGGAAGTGGTCATGGGTTTGGAAGATGTTGTCCAAGGAGGAAGAGAGCAAAGTCATGGGAAGAATATGTTTATGAAGGGAGTTTAGATTAGATTCCCTACAGTGCGAAAACAGGCCCTTCAGTCCAACAAGTCTATACCAACCCTCCGAAGAGTATCCCTCTTACCTACTCCCTTCTAATGCACCTATCACCATGGGCAATTTAGCATGGCCAATTCACTAGACCTGCACATCCTTGGACTGTGGGAGGAAACAGAGCACCCGGAGGAAACCCACACAGACACAGGGAGAATGTGCAAACTCCATGCAGACAGTCGCCTGAGGCTGGAATCGAACCTGGGCCTCTGGTGCTGCAAGGCAGCAGTGCTAACCACTGAGCCACCGTGCCGCCCCTTTTAGGGCTTAAGCCTCAACAACTGAAAGCATATCCACTGTCTGTGAAATGGTTAAAAGTAGGGATGAGCAAAATTGTGGGTGGACAGAAACCACATATGGTTGTAAGATTGGAGGAGGTTTCATAGATAAGAAAGAAGAGCTATAAACAAGAATAAGAATCTTGAAAATGAGGCATTGCTTAACTGGAAGCCAATGTAGGATAGTGAGCAGAGAGTGACAATAACTATTGTGTGCTTGAATGCAAGATTTTAGATCAGCTCAAGTTTATGGAGGGTCAAGATATAAGAGTCATGGACATGTACAGCACGGCAGCAGACCTTTCGGTCCAACTCATCCATGCCAGCCAGTCATCCTAATTTATCTAGTCCTATTTGCTAGCACTTGGTCCTATCCCTCTAAACCCTTTCTATTCATATATCCATTTTGGATGCCTTTCAAATGTTGTAATTGTACCAGCCTCCACCACTTCCTCTGGCAGCTTATTCCGTACATGCATCAACCTCTGTGTGAAAAAGTTGTCCCTCAGGTCCCTTTTGAATTTTTCTCCTCTCACCCTAAACCTATAGCCTCTAGTTCTGGATTCCCCCACCCCAGGAAAAAGACCTTGTCCATCACAACACCCTCACCACCTGACGACTGGAGGAAGAACTCCTCATCTTTTGCCTTGGGACTCTCCAACCGCATGGCATCAATGTGGATTTCACCAGTTTCCTCATTTCGCCTCACCCCACCTTATCCCAGTTCCAACCTTCCAACTCGGCACCGCTCTTGTGTCCTACCTGTCCAACTTCCTTCCGAGTCATCTGCTCCACCTTCCTTTCTGACCTGTCACCTTTACTCCCACCTCTATCAATCTATCACACTCTCAGCTACCTTCCTCCCAACCCCAACCCCTCTCATTTATCTCTCCACCCCTTCCGCCCACAAGTCTCACTCCTGATGAAGGGCTCTTGCCCAAAATGTTGATTCTCCTGCTCCTCAGATGCTGCCTGACCTGCTGTGCCTTATCTAGCACCCTACTCTTGAATCTGATCTCCAGAATCTGCAGTCCTCACTTTCTTCTTGTCTATTTACCCTGTCCATGTCCTTCATGATTTTTTGAACCTCTATAAGTCACCCTTCAGCCTTTGACGTTCCAAGGAAAACAGCCCCAGTCTCCAACCCTGGCAACATCCTTGTAAATCTTTTCTGAACCCTTTCAACTTGTACCAAAGGGTCTGTGACATCTCTGTGACACTATGACTCTAAGTTTCACAACATCCTTCTGATAGGAGGGAGACCAGAATTGGACACAATATTCCAAAAGTGGCCTAACCAATGCCCTGTAGTGCGATAACATGACCTCCCACCTCACTAACTCAATAGAGGGATATGGGCCAAGGGTAATAGAGGGATATGGGCCAAGTGGTGGCAAATGGGACAAGATTAGGTTAGTATATCTGGTCGGCATGGATACATTGGACCAAAGGGTCTGTTTCCAAGCTGTACATCTCCACGTCTAAGAAAGGCAACTGAAGAAACACAAACATCCTGATGTGGTGAAGTAGGGCACAGGAAGGCTGCACTAACTGTACAGGTTTTGATCAAGAGACATATCCAATTTATTTCTTACTGTTTCTTATGCTAAACAAACTTCCGGACATTTCCACTATTTTCTGATAACATTTTGCTGTAACTCTATTTGGGTTTTGTGTTCGGTTTATTATGTGACTTGCTTTCTGAGTTCAGCCCAGTTTCCTAATTCTCACACCAACAGTGAAGTCCACAGCTCTCACAGGAACTCTCTGCCTCATCAACTCAGGAATTCAGCAGGAGTTTAGGAAAAACAAGATTTAGTGCTCCAAGCATTCCCACTTCCCACAAATGGATTGAACTAACAAAGTAAACTGCAGTGTTCGCCACGATGTTAGTACTTTTCTGGTAACAGTAAAAACAATGCCTGTTGTCTTCTTGAAACTGTAAATAAACTTTAAAGATGTTTTCAGTTAGGCAGGACCAAACTGATAAAGGCACAGTTCTTTAAAGAATCTCTCATTATAGTGCATCAACTGAAATGCATGAGAACAATATAATTACAACGTGTGAATAGGCTATTCTTTGTAACTTGAGGTTATCAACATCCACAACAAAAGCAGGATACAAGGTAACCTCACTGAGCTGAGATTAAATGGGCATTTATGATTAAGATTGCAATTATGTGTGATGTTTATCTACGCTGCCTTATCAGAGATTTTGGTCCTGTTTTAACAACGAGATGAGTTTATATTATGATCCAAAATGTGATTACAGCGTCAAAAATCTGATTGTGGATTGACTCAAGGAGGCAATAATTGTTCATTAACTTTGTCAAAATGTTATGCTTATCATATACCAAGTGCAATTTTGGATAAAAATTGTAGCGAAATATATTTTGGATTAAATTAAATATATTGTTAAGTGGTCATATATTAAAGAGAGGGCAAGAATGTTATTGAGTCAGGTTTGAATATCATTCCATGACTTTCTGATCATACCAGATAAACTTACAATGTAGGAGATGGACTTACAATGTAGCCTAACAAATCAGTTATCAGCATTTAAACTCTTCTGATTATGCTTACAGGGAGAGGGTGGGTCTGGGTGGGATGCTTTTTGGAGGGTTGGTGTGAACTCAATGGGCCAAATGGCTTGCTTCCACACTGTAAGGATTTTATGATCGGTTCTAAGAGGAGCGTTTGATGGTTCATTTAGAGTGCTGCTCCTCCAGCTACAGCCACTGGCCTGGTCCAGATTTAACAGGTTTAATTGGAAGTAAAAGCTTTCAAAGCGCCACTCATCATCAGGTGGTTGTGGAGTGTAAGATTGTAAGACACAGAATTTATTGCAAAAGTTTATAGTGTGATGTAACTGAAATTATATATTGAATAAAACCTGGATTGTTTGTTAAATCTCTCATCTGTTAGGATGACCATGTTGGTTTCACTTCTTTCATATGTAAATCACAAAATTAGTTGTGATTTGGAAATTTCTGGCATCAGCAGAAGCTTACTTAAGCTGAAAGTATTTCATTTGCTGCAAAACGCATCTGTCTGAGTCCTGAAAATTTTAAAGGTGCTATATCAATGCACGCTCTTCCATGCAGAGGCCAGGTTCAATTAACATGGTGCATTTGGACTTTAAGCTCTGTAGAAATGTATGCTATCTTCTTCAAATCAATGATTATTAATGCATAGGAGTATTAAGTCAAAAGTGCGATTTGAGAACAAAGTTTATTTACACTAATGAAACAAATTCTAAGTCACAGCAGAATCTTAAACACAAACAAAACACAACATAATTTATTTTATTCAGCCTTATTTCTCTCTTGTTCTGTATGAAGTCCTGCAAGTTGGTCATTGGACCATCAACTAAACTCCTTAATTCTGTATTCCGATAGGAGAAGGTGAGGACTGCAGACGCTGGAGATCAGAGTCAAGACTGTAGTGCTGGAAAAACACAGCAGGTCAGGCAGCATCCAAGGAGCAGGAGAATTGATGTTTCAGGCATAGGTTAAGAAAAAGAAGGAAACATATGTAATGTTAGATCGAGTGAATCCTTAGAAGAGTATAAAGGAAGTAGGAGTATACTTAAGAGGGAAATCAGGAGGGCAAAAAGGGGACATGAGATAGCTTTGGGAAATAAAGTTAAGGAGAATCCAAAGGGTTTTTACAAATATATTAAGGACAAAAGGGTAACTAGGGAGAAAATAGGGCCCCTCAAAGATCAGCAAGGCGGCCTTTGTGTGGATCTGCAGAAAATTAGGCAGATACTAAATGAATGTTTTGCATCAGTATTTACTGTGAAGAAGGGCATGGAAGATATAGACTATGGGGAAATAGATGGTAACATCTTGCAAAACGTCCATATTACAGAGGAGGAAGTGCTGGATGTCTTGAAATGGGTAAAGGTGGATAAATCCCCAGGACCTGATCAGGTGTACCCAAGAAATCTGTGGGAAGCAAGAGAAGTGATTGCTGGGCCTCTTGCTGAGATAGTTGTATCATCGGTAGTCACAGGTGAAGTGCCGGAAGACTGGAGGTTGGCAAATGTGGTGCCACTGTTTAATAAGGGTGGTAAAGACAAGTCAGGGAACTATAGACCGGTGAGCCTGACCTTGGTGGTGGGCAAGTTGTTGGAGGGAATTCTGAGGGACAGGATGTACATGTATTTGGAAAGGCAAGGACTGATTAAGGATAGTCAACATGGCTTTGTGCATGGAAAATCATGTCTCACAAATTTGACTGAGTTTTTGAAGAAGTAACAAAGAAGATTAATGAGGACAGAGCAGTAGATGTGATCTATATGGACTTCAGTAAGGCATTGGACAAGGTTTCCCATGGGAGACTGATTAGCAAGGTTAGATCTCATGGAATACAGGGAGAACTAGCCATTTGGATACAGAACTGGCTCAAAGGTAGAAGACAGAGCGTGATGGTGGAAGGTTGTTTTTCAGACTGGAGGCCTTTGACCAGTGGAGAGCCACAAGAATTGATGCTGGGTCCTCTACGTTTTGTCATTTGCATAAATGATTTGGATGCGAGCATAAGAGGCACAGTTAGTAAGTTTGCAGATGACACCAAAACTGGAGGTGTAGAGGACAGCAATGAGGGTTACCTCAGATTACAACAGGATCTTGACCAGATGGGCCAATGGGATGAGAAGTGACAGATGGCGTTTAATTCAGATAAATGCAAGGTGCTGCATTTTGGGAAAGCAAATCTTAGCAGGACTTGTACACTTAACGGTAAGGTCCTAGGGAGTGTTGCTGAACAAAGAGACCTTGGAGTGCAGGTTCATAGCTCCTTGAAAGTGGAGTCACAGGTAGATAGGATAGTGAAGAAGGTGTTTGGTATGCTTTCCTTTATTGGTCAGAGTATTGAGTACAAGAGCTGGGAGGTCATGTTGCGGCTGTACAGGACATTGGTTAGGCCACTGTTGGAATATTGAGTGCAATTCTGATCTCCTTTCTATTGGAAAGATGTTGTGAAACTTGAAAGGGTTCAGAAAAGATTTATAAGGATGTTGCCAGGGTTGGAGGATTTGAGGTATAGGGAGAGGCTGAATAGGCTGGGGCTGTTTTCCCTGGAATGTCGGAGGCTGAAGGGTGACCTTATAGAGGTTTACAAAATTATGAGGGGCATGGATAGGGTAAATAGGTAAAGTCTTTTCCCTGGAGTAGGGGAGTCCAGAACTAGAGGGCATAGGTTTAGGGTGAGAGGGGAAAGATATAAAAGAGACCTACGGGGCAACGTTTTCACGCAGAGGGTGGTATGTGTATGGAATGAGCTGCCAGAGGATGTGGTGGAAGCTGGTACAATTGCAACATTTAAGAGGCATTTGGATGGGTATATGAATAGGAAGGGTTTGGAGGGATATGGGTCGGGTGCTGGCACGTGGGATTAGATTGGGTTGGGATATCTGGTTGGCATGGACAGGGTTGGACCGAAGGGTCTGTTTCCATGCTGTACATCTCTATGACTCTATGACTCTATCAGCCCTTCATCAGGAATGATGCTTGTGGGTATGGGCTGAGAGATAAATTGGAGGGGGGTGGGGTTGTGGGGAGGTAGCTGGGAAAGCAATAAGTGGTTAAAGGTGAGGGAGAAGGTCATAGGTCAGAGGGGGCTGTGATGGACGGGTTCGTGACATCCCCCTCCCATTTATCTCTCAGCCCCAACCCACCAGCCTCATTCCTGATAAAGGGTTTATGCCTGAAACGTTGATTCTCCTGCTGCCTCACTTGCTGTGCTTTTCCAGCACCACACTCTCGATACTATATTCCCATTCCAATATTACATCATTCTCCTCCATCTCCTTCCATGACACAATAAAATATATATCTTTAAATTGTTCAGAAACATTTTTTTCTTACTTCTACCAATTCAAACTACCTTCTCTGATGTTAGTGCTTCCTGATTTTAAGTCTTTTAACCGAGGTCTTTGTAGCTTCAGATGAAAAGTCACCAGACTTGAAACCTAATACTGCTTTCTTCTACAGATACTTTGAGACCTGCTGAGTTTTGCCAACAATTTTTGTTTTGATTCCCTTCAAGCCCTTCCCAGAGATTGATTGATTCTTGTTGTCTTGAGGAATTAAGGGCTACGGGGAGAATGCGGGTAAGTGGAGTTGAAATGCCCATCAGCCATGATTGAATGGTGAAGTGGACTCGATGGGCTGAATGGCCTTACTTCCACTCCTATGTCTTATAGTCTTATAGTCTAAGCTGTTTCCGATGAATGTAAGAGAGACCATGGTTTTGTTCCAGTAAGTACAGGAACGGTTTCCTAATGTCCTGGCCAATTTTCACCCCTCAGTCATTCTCAGTCAAAACAATTGTCTCGTTGTTTATCATATTTTTTAAAAATGTTGTCTTGGTGTACTATTGTTGGATTTATCTATATTATAACAATAATTACACTTCAAAAGTATTGAATTGGTTTTAAAGCACTATGAGATGTCACAAGGTTATGAAAGACACTGGAATATGTTACATCGTTAAATGCTCTTGGATTGAACATCTTATTTGTTCTCAAAAGGGTCTCGAACAGATGTTCTACGAAGCAAGTCTTATAATGCTCAGTTTCCTCAGTTGCGCTAATAGATCGCTCCTTTCAACAACTCATCGTGCTCTTAAGCCCACTCTATCCAGCCTGAAATCCTCCTTCTACACTTAGGATCACTGTAAGAATACATTTCACACTTAACGGAATTTAAAAAGAGACTGGATCTGATAGACATTTCTGGCTCATCTCAAACCTGCATATATCCTATTGATCCCAATCTCCTTTTCTTCTGTTCTCTGTCTCTACTGTAATCATTGTATCTCTCAATTTTTCCCTTGATCCCCCTTACACTGAAGATATTCCATTTCACACATTTATTATATTCCAATCAGCAAAACTCATTTTAGTGTCTGTATTTTGATTTTTTTTTACAAACACCATCAACATGTAATTACTAACTCATTTACCTTTACAACAGTGTACAGCATTAGTTTGAGAAAAGAAGAGTCTGATTAGTTTTCTTCTATTTGTTCAGTTAATCGATTATTCGTTTTTTTATTCAACCAGTTCAGCACAGTTCTTAGGAGAAAGCATTACATAGATAAGTGTCCGACCCTTTAACCTTCAACTAGGAAACATAAAATGGTGATAGAAATTCCAGATGACCAATGTGAAAAGCATTCTCATCCAGAGTCCTCATTATGAAGCTTTTACAAGTCAATAAAAAGTTGGCCAATGTTCTAAATTGCCATCAGTGTGAATTGCTTTCTTTAAAGACTGTTCGGCTAAAGTGATCACATCTGTTGTTGATCAGAAAGAAATCACATCAGTTGCAACCTGTTGGTGGGAAAGTATAAAATGTTCTTTCATCGTGACAGTCTTTGTCAGAAGTACCTGGGGGCCATATACTGATTCAAGTGGTATGATTGACCCAAAGTTGGTTTAAATTTCTCTATCAGTTAATTAGGATCAGTCATGGCCATCACTATTATGTGTATTAGCTTGCTAACCAATATTTTTTGCTTTCCATCTGCAAATGTGCTCAATGTTGCAGTTTATTTTGCCATCATTGTTTGCAGGAGCATTGAGAGGGATGATATTTGAACATGATCATTAATTTTCACAGAAATAAAAAAAGCAAACTACTACAGGTGTTGGGGATCAGAAATAAAACAAATGCAGGTCTAGCAGCATGTACTGACAGAATTAAATGAAGAGTCATATTGGAGTTGTTACTCTCTCTCTTTGTTGATGCTGCCAGGCCTGCTGGGTTTCTCCAGCACTTTTTGGTTTTTATTTTTGTAGCAATCGCTTGTTTTGGTTCAACTTACTACTAGCACAAAGTATCAGAATCATTACAGGAACAAATTACTGCTGATGCTCGAACCTGTACTGCAAATAACAAATGCTGGAGATCACGGCGGGTCAGGCAGTATCCATGGAGAAAGAGCAAGCTAACTTTCAAGTGTGGATGACTCTTTATCTGATGAAAAGTCATCTAGGCTCAAAATGGTAGTTTTCTTTCTCTCCATGGATGCTGCCTGATCTACTGTGATCTCCAGCATTTGTAACTTTCAGTATCAATATCATTGTTGACACAGCATAATACAAAATTGCTTATTGAAACAACAATATAATTATATATTGTGTAAAGAAGGCTTTAAATGGAACAAAAATCTTACAAAAGGGGCCCCAGAAGTGAAGATTACTCTTATAGATTTTTAACTGGTATTGTGATGAGATTGGAGTAATCCCAGGAAGGAACCACAGGAGATCTTTTGAAATTCAATGAACATTTCCATGGGTGAGCAAAAGCACCTTGTTAATGGTTCCCCAGAAGCTGAGAATAACACTGGCACGATCGCTACACCCTGACAATGAGAGCTATTCAAGTTAATGGCCGAGAAAGTTCAACATGATTTTAGCTCCAAATTAAATAAAAGTCTGGTCTGTTGTGTATGCTTAGATAAACCAATACTTAATGCACAAATATAATTTGCCAGTTTGGGATAGCAACCAGTTTATGTTCTGTTCCTTATAAGATTTGCTGGGAGCAATCATTTTATGCAAAATCCCCCTGGGAAGAACTCTGAGATACAGAGTCATAGAGTGTTCACAAGGAAACAGGATCTCAAAGTGAAAAGGAGACAAAACCATTGGCTATTGTACGGGAAGAGTCCAGGCAATTGGCAAGTACCATCACTGCAAACCTAGTGAAGGACAATAAACAACCACTCTCTCTCTCCCAAATCCTGATGACTTGCTAAGTACAACTGTATGGCAATACCAACTACAAAAGCAATCCTATTTGCTGAAGCTGACTTCAATTTTGCAACTCCTTCACTTCAGGCGAATAACAGGTTTAAAACAACCTTAGAATCTGATCTCACATTCATCTGGATTAGTACTTCCTCCTAGAGTGAGTGAGAGAATCAGGCAAAAATCAGATGGGGGTGTTGTACCTAATTAATGAAGCGAGTTTGGGATGAGAAGATTCATTAGGCCTGATGGAGAGAAACTCTACATTTACCATGATGAAAATGCTGCTGAGCTAATTTATGGTAGGATTGAGTCCTCAGAATCTAACCTTTAATTGTCACTATTGATATGTTGATTAGCAGGTATTTATTTTAAAATTTGTGCTAAATTGGGTATCAATCCATGACAGTACCTGCCAGAGGGTGAAGGGGGAGAATTTGGGCATTCTCTTTCAATCTGCATGAACTAATGTGTGATATGAGCATTACATTGTTAGCATTATGAATGACTTTTCTTCAAAAGACTCATTGCTAATAACCACACTGCCCAGCTGCAATAGTAGCCCCATCTGATATTAGATTAGATTCCGTACAGTATGGAAACCAGCCCTTCACCCAACAAGTTTACACCAACCCTCCGAAGAGTAACTCACACAAACCCATTCCCCTACCCTATATTTACCTCAACTCATACACCTAACACTATGGGCAATTTAGCATAACCAAGTCACCTGACCTGCATATCTTTGGATTGTGGGAGGAAACTGGTGTACCCGAAGGAAACCCACGCAGGCATGAGGAGAATGTGCAAGACTCCACAGTGACAGTCACCAGAGACGGGAATCGAACCCGGTTTCCTGGCGCTGTGAGGTAGCAATGCTAACCATTGAGCCACCATATCTTCCAAGGACCAGGGATGTCACTGGAAATAGTGCCAAAAAGCAATGCGTGAATTTAAAGATCAATGTTTTTTTTAACTGCCCTATTTTTATTTATTTCTGTTTTCTGTTTTTTGGCTACAATTCAGCAGCTGGTTGACCTGGCATCCTCCACCGGCAGAACACAACTACACGACGGCTGGAGGAGGAGCGCCTCATCTTCCGCCTGGGAACCCTCCAACCACAAGGTATGAATTCAGATTTCTCCAGTTTCCTCATTTCCCCTCCCCCCACCTTGTCTCAGTCAGTTCCCTCAACTCAGCACCGCCCTCCTAACCTGCAATCCTCTTCCTGACCTCTCCGCCCCCACCCCACTCCGGCCTATCACCCTCACCTTGACCTCCTTCCACCTATCCCACCTCCATCGCCCCTCCCCCTAGTCCCTCCTCCCTACCTTTTATCTTAGCCTGCTTGGCTCTCTCTCTCTTATTCCTGATGAAGGGCTTATGCTCGAAACGTCGAATTCTCTATTCCTGAGATGCTGCCTGGCCTGCTGTGCTTTGACCAGCAACACATTTGCAGCTGGCATCAATGTTCAGTGAGCAATATAAGCAACAGGCTTCCTCATTGCACCGTTTCCCTACCTCAGCCAATATAGTAATTAATGGTTGAAGTAGTGACATGCTTTTATAGGTGCTACCATGGCAAGAATGTTGATTAAAATCTAGCCAAATGGTAAGTCTGAAATCTGGCACCAAGACCAACTGACTGACAGTTCTAATTACACTGACTGCTCCAGTTGCACACATACAAACACAAAGAAGCTACAACAATAAGGCTGTCATTGACAGACCCTACTCTAATTAAAATGCTTAGGGTGGTTCCTTCCATTCTGGTGATATAATCAGGGCAAGTGCTGTAGCAGTGAACTTCATTCATTTACAACGGGAAAATTACCAATCTAGAGGTCGGCATTGGGCGATACTGCAATTTGTTTTCAGTGCAATTTTGTGCCCAGGTTTTTACAACTTATTTCACTGGAAAAGCTAGTTAGATTTTTTTCCCCTTGTTCTCCCTCACTGCAGCTCATTCCTTGTAAATTAGTGTGCTGGTTGTTCATTAGCATGCAAACAGCCCAGTCCCAGCATGTGTAATGACACAACAGGGTGCAATTCAATCTGGTTCTTAGTTCAGTCGTGGCTGAGTTATCACCCACAGAATTTACTGTAATGTACTGAGAATGGAATAAAGAGATCCGTGCTGTGCAGTATGTTAATGTTAACAATGCCAGTAACTGGGCTGAATGGATGAAAGCCCGACTTTAATGTCGGTGTCCTATTACTAACGAGTTTGGTCAAATAGCTCTCCTCAGAATTGTTATTACTTAGCAGCAAAAATACTACAAGAAAATAATAAAGATAATTATTCATACAAGTTGATGAGATAGACGCGTAGATGTTTCCACTTGTGGAAGAGACCAAAGTGATGAACTAACAATATAAGGTACTCCCTAATAAATTCAATGTGGAATTCTAGAGAAGTTTCTTTAACTAATTGGTGGTTAGAATGTCAAACATGTCACAGGAAGTGGTTGAGGTGGATAGATGCATTTTGGGGGAACCTAAATAACCATTAGGAACAAAAGGATAAAAGAGTAATATGATATGTTTATGGTGCTAGGTGATGAGGTGTGAAAGGAGATTCGTGCAAAGCATTAACTCTGGCATGAACTAGTTAGACTGAATGTTCTGATTCTGTGCAGGGCAGTTCAGTATTCAAAGCCAAGTTAGCTAAACAGAGCAAAAATCAGATAAAATCTCAACAAAAATTACTTTAAATTGTCACATGATCTGTTTTATGAAAGGATTACTAACATTTCTCAGTTACTTCTTACTGTTTTAAGATTTCTGCTTGTGGATAGCTTGGGAGCAGATATTTTGAGGAAGATTTTCAGAGATGAACTGATCTGTACTGCTGGACTAGTGCCCTTTAACGTCTGATTGAAAGTTATTACTGGAATCAAATTTAAAATTAAAATAGTCCATTCTGAAGGAGGGTCATTAGGCCTGAAACATTCACTTGCTTTCTTTCCACGGATGCTGCCAAATCAATCAGATCAGTTATAACTTTACCATTTTATACAAGATAAAATCGCAAGCTTCGAACCTAATTTATTTTATGATGTCTTTACAATTTTCCTTTAAAATCCTTGAGAGTAATGAGATGAGTTTATTATACATACTTGTAATAAGCCTCCTAGTGTGCTAGCATTGTTCTCTCAGTAACGATCATGCCAATATTATTCTGTTGACCATCCAATAGCTTCATGAACAAGTCATCCATTGTTGACTGAAGTGTATTTAAAAAGCCTTATCATCATTTATGGCAAGGATTCACAGCTGCTTCTAAATCTTTCTTCTTTCCTTGGCTCTTTCTGCTTATGATTTGGAGCTGCCACTGTTGGACTGGGCTGTACAAAGTTAAAAATCACACAACACCAGGTTATAGTCCAATATTTTGTCAGAACATGTGGTAGGGAGCCCTCTGAGTAACTAAGTAGAGAGATAAAAATCACACAACACCAGGTTATGGTCCAACAGGTTTATTTGGAAGCACTAGCTTTTGGAGCACTGCTCTTTGTGGAGTACTCCACAACCACCTGATAAAGGAGCAGCGCCCCAAAAGCTAGTGCTTCCAAATAAACCTGTTGGACCATAACCTGGTGTTGTGTGATTTTTATCTCTCTACTTAGTTACTCAGAGGGCTCCCTACCACGTGTTCTGACAAAATATAAAGACAATTGCTGGACATCTGCAACAAGAACAGAAAACACTAGAAACACAACACGATCTTGCATCTATTCTGATGAAGCACACAATCCTGCAAAATCACAATTTCCTTTTGTAAATGCTGTCTGACTGATCTATTGGATATTTCCAATATTTTCTGTTCTGCCAGGATGATTATTTTCTGGTGTGTCCTGATATTGCAGCATAATGCAGTGTTGGTTCTGTTCAGGTCTGTAGGCAGAGTGTGCATTTACCAGTCCGTGACTGTGGAGTACTCTTGTCACTGACAATGATTCATCTGACAGCTACACACAGAGCTCTGTCATCTGCTGCAAGGATACCTGCAGCATTCTCAATTCTTTATTATTTGTTCTTTGGATGTGGGCAATGCTGGCAGGGCCACCTTTAATGTTTGTCCTGAATTGTCCCGAGAAGGCAATGAAAGTTATTCTCCTTGAACCACTGCTCTCTTTATTCTGCTAATGATTCTACTACAATGCTGTTAGGCAGGGGATTTACAGATCTTGAATGGAATTTTAACAAAACTCACCCATTTGCAACTGTGAAACCAGTAGCACTTTGGGGATCACAGCTCATTGATGTGAGGCTTTAACTGAGCCAGGGATGTAGCACTATAGGAAGGATGTTGTGAAACTTGAAAGGGTTCAGTAAAGATTTGCAAAAGATATTATTAAGTTAGGAGGATTTGTGGTTGAATAGGCTGGGGATATTTCCTAGGTAAAAATAATGACTGCAGTTGCTGGAAACCAGATTCTGGATTAGTGGTGCTGGAAGAGCACAGCAGTTCAGGCAGCATCTGAGGAGCAGCAAAATTGATGTTTCAGGCAAAAGCCCTTCATCAGGAATAATGGAGTGTCAGAGGCTGAGTCACAAAAGGCAGTCCTTATAGAAGCTTATACAATTGTGAGGGGAATGGATAAAATGAATAACGAAGGTAATTTCTCCAGGTAGGGAGTCCAAAGCTAGAGGGTATGGGTTAAGGTGAGAGGGGAAAGATTTTAAAAGTGACCCAAGGGACAAAGTTTTCATAAAGAAAGTAGTCCGTGTATAGAATTATCTGCCAGAGGGGGTGGTGGAGGCTGGTACAATTACAACATTGAAAATACTGATGGGTATATAAATAGCAAGGGTTTAGAGGGATATGGCCCAAGTGCTGGCAAATGAGACTAGATTAGGTTAGGATATCTGGCCAGCATTGGCAAGTTGGACTGAAGGGTGTGTCTCCGTGCTGTACATCTCTATGACTCTATGATGGACAACATTCTGGCCTATGTTTAGAGGGACACCCAGAAAGAGTCCTGTAATGTGGCAGCATCTTACAATCTACCCTGAACAGTGGAAGCCACGTGGTTGCAGTACGCAGGGATCAGAGGAAGTAGATGAGAAAGATTTAGTGATTGTGGAGGCAGATGCACGTGATTTTCGATACACATGTTAATGCAAGGACAGTGATGATTAATTCAACCAATATGAGGCATTATTTGAATTCTTCATTCTTCTGATCCCCACTTGGGCAGCCAATGTAATCAAAGAACGATCCCACCCCGGTTATAATCTCTTCCAACCTCTTCCATTGGGCAGAAGATACAGAAGCTTAAACACATGTACCGACAGATTCAAGAAAACCTTCTTCCCTGCTGTTATCAGACTTCTGAATGGATCTCTCGAATTTCAACTTTAATGTTGACCTTGCACTTTGTGCACTTTCTCTGCAGCCATAATATTGCATCCTCTCTTTGTTCTTTAACCTTATGCATTTTGTATGGTATGATACACCTGTACAGCACTCAAAACAAAACATTTCACTGTACCAAGGCAAACACTGAGGAATCTACAAAAAAGCAGACAGATAACCAGGTCTGACCTACAAAGAATGAAACTGGAAAGCAACAGCACCCCCAGATTCTATGGACTACCTAAAGTACATAAACCAGACATCCCACTCAGACCCAAAGTATCACTACCAGGGACACCATCACACAAACTGGCTAAAGAACTACATCAGAAACTGAAACACCTAATCAGCAAATCCAGACAATCTATACAATCAACACAAGAATTCTTGGACATCATCAGAAATATACACATAGACACGGAAGAAACCATGGTCTCATTCGATGTAACGGTACTGTTCACCTCTATTGACAAAATCCTAGCCAGAGAAACAATATCCAACCTGCTGGACATACAGAACAGACAACAGGACATTGAACCTACTAACAAAGACGGCATACTTAAACTACTGGACCTGTGCCTCACAACACACTTCACATTCAACAACCAGATTAGGCCCCATTTGGAGTACTGTGTCCAGTTTTGGTCCCCACACCTCAGGAAGGACATACTGGCACTGGAACGTGTCCAGCGGAGATTCACACGGATGATCCCTGGAATGGCAGGTCTAACATATGAGGAACGGCTGAGGATCCTGGGATTATATTCATTGGAGTTTAGAAGATTAAGGGGAGACTTAATAGAGACGTACAAGATAATACATGGCTTGGAAAGGGTGGACGCTAGGAAATTGTTTCCATTAGGTGAGGAGACTAGGACCCGTGGACACAGCCTTAGAATTAGAGAGGGTCAATTCAGAACAGAAATGCTGAGACATGTCTTCAGCCAGAGGGTGGTGGGCCTGTGGAATTCATTGCCACGGAGTGCAGTGGAGGCCAGGATGCTAAATGTCTTCAAGGCCGAGATTGATAGATTCTTGTTGTCTCGAGGAATTAAGGGCTACGGGGAGAACACTGGTAAGTGGAGTTGAAATGCCCATCAGCCATGATTGAATGGCGGAGTGGATTCGATGGGCCAAATGGCCTTACTTCCGCTCCTATGTCTTATGGTCTTATGGTCTAAATCAACAGAACACCCATGGGTTCACCGATCTCTGGACTCATAGCAGAAGCAGTAATGCAAAGGTTAGAACAAACAGTCTTACCGCAAATACAACCCAAACTCTGGGTCAGATATGTGGTTGACACCTTTGTAGTCATTAAAAACACAGAAATAGAGAACACACACCGGATCATCAACGCCACACTCACAGGAATCCGATTCACGAGAGAGAAAGAAAAGGACAACCCGCTCCCATTCCTAGACGTGATGGTACAGAGAACACCGAACAGAGAATTCAGCACAAAGATATACAGGAAAGCCACACACACAGACCAAGGCCTGAACTATGAAAGCAACCACCCCAACACACACAAACAAAGTTGCATCAGGACACTGTTCAAAAGGGCCACAACACACTGCAGCACACCAGAACTGCAAAAAGAGGAAGAAGAACACCTAGACAAGGTATTCACCAAAAACGGATACCCGCGCAATTTCATCAACAGATGCCTCAGGGAAAGACAACGGAACGAGGACATGCCGCAGCCCAAAGGACTAGCCACACTACCATACATCAGGAACATTTCCGAACTGACAGCCAGACTGCTGCGACCACTAGGACTCATAACAACACACAAACCAACAGCCACTCTCAGACAATTCACCAGAACGAAGGACCCGATACCCAGCATGAGCAAAACCAATGTAGTGTACAAAATCCCATGCAAGGACTGCACAAAACACTACATAGGACAAACAGGAAGACAGCTAACGACCTGCATCCATGAACACCAACTAGCCACGAAACGACACGACCAGCTATCCTTAGTAACCACACACGCAGATGACAAGCAACATGAATTCGACTGGGACAACACTATTATAGGGCAAGCCAAACAGAGAACAGCCAGCGAATTCCTAGAGACATGGCACTCATCCACAGATTCTATCAACAAACACATCGACCTGGCCCCAATATACCGGCCACTGCAGCGGACAGCAACTGAAAACCAGAAACTGCAGAGACAAGCCACTATAAATGCTGGAGGAAACATCACAGAAGTGCTTCACAGGAGGCTCCCAAGCACTGAGGATGTCACCTAGACAGGGGATGAAACGTTTGCAACACAAACTCCCAGCTCGGCGAACAGAACCACAACAACCAGCACCCGAGCTACAAATCTTCGCACAAACTTTGAGCACATGTGACAGTAATAATAAATCAATCAATTAATCAAAATCTGATGCTGGAGCAATGTACAACAAAAGAAAGCTGTGGGAAGTTTTATCTCTTATTCTTTTCCAGAGGTAATGCTGGAGACAGTAAAGACCAGAGGAGAAGTTCTGTTCCCTGTAAATGGAAGAGGATTAGACACCCAAATAAAGCAGCAAGTTGCAACAAATGTCAGAAGCTATGAGTGGCAGGAGTGTGGTGTGACAAATCGTTGGAAAAATGTTAATAGTAATGTTGGAAGATTTGAGCTAAAGAGAGAAGTTGAGTAGGCTAGGACTGTTTTTCTTGGAGTGTCGGAGGCTGAGGGGTGACCTTACAGAGGTTTACAAAATCATGAGGGCATGGATAGGATAAATAGACAAGGTCTTTTCCCTGGGGTGGGGAGTCCAGAATAGAGCGCAAAGGTTTAGGGTGAAAGGGGAAAGATGTAAAAGGGATTTAAGGGGCAACATTTTCATACAGAGGATGGTACATATATGGAATGAGCTGCCAGAGAGGGTGGTGGAGGCTGGTACAATTGCGACATTTAAAAGGCATCTGGATGGGTATATGAATAGGAAGGGTTTGGAGAGATATGGGTGCTGGCAGGTGGGAATTGATTGGGTTGGGATATCTGGTCAGCATGGACGAGTTGGACCAAGAGGTCTGTTTCCATGCTGTACACCACTATGACTCTATGACTCTATGACTCTATGAGTGTCCTACTGTTTTCAGGTGCCAGCCATCACTTTCTCGTGTTCTCCTGGAGTATTTTGTTTGGACCAGTTTGTAGTTACACATATTCCCTTACCTGCAGGCATCTCCCAAATCCCCAGCTCAGCACACGCCAGTTACACTTACCCATTGCAAGGTTTGTGAAGGTTTGTAGCTCAGGTTGAGGTTTAGGGTGTAGGTTTGCTCGCTGAGCTGTAGGTTTGATATCCAGACGTTTCATTACCTGGCTAGGTAGCATCATCAGTGGCGACCTCCAAGTGAAGCGAAGCTGTTGTCTCCTGCTTTCTATTTATATGTTTGTCCTGGATGGGGTGCCTGGGGTTTGTGGTGATGTCATTTCCTGTTCGTTTTCTGAGGGGTTGATAGATGGTATCTAGATCTATGTGTATCTCTGGGACAACATATCTATCCTGGGACAGGCTAAGCAAAGACATGCCAGAGAATTCCTAGAGGCCTGGCACTCCAACCACAACGCCATAAACAAACACATAGATCTAGATACCATCTATCAACCCCTCAGAAAATGAACAGGAAATGACATCACCACAAACCCCAGGCACTCCATCCAGGAGAAAGATATAGAAAGCAGGAGACAACAGTTTCACTTCACTTGGAGATTACCACTGATGATGTTACCTAGTGAGGTAATGAAATGTCTGGATATCAAACCTACAGCTCAGCGAGCAAACCTACACCCTAAACTTACCCATTCCTCACAGTATCTCTGCTGAAATATTCTCATTTTCATTGTAACAAGGTCAGCCAGACGGACCTCATAGAATATGAGATCACTGACTGGGGCTGTTAACCTGGTCCAATCAGGAAGTTCTGGCTGACAGATATAAACAGGAGTGTCAGGGGTTCTGGGAAAAAGCGAGGATTGCAGATACAGGAGATCAGAGTCGAGGTAGCTGTGGGAGTGGGTGGGTTTGAAGCAGATGGCCATTTGGAGTTGGTCAATGGAAATAAAGATGGAGAGGTCCAGGAAGAGGCGGGAGGTGTCTGAGATGGTCCAGGTGAACTTGAGGTCAGGATGGAAGGTGCTCATAACATTGATGAACTGTCCAACTTCCTTGTGGGAACACAAGGTGGAAGATGGACAGTTCCATGTACCCAACAAAAAGGCAGGCATAGCTGGAGCCCATGCAGGTACCCATGGCTACTCCTTTGGTCTGGAGGAAGTGGGAGAAATTGGGCATGCGAATGAGAAATTGTTGAGTGTCGGTGGAGGGGGGTAGCCAGTTCAGCCAATTGAGTAAGTATGTCGGTGGAAGGGTATGGGTTGGGTTGGCAGGAGAGAAAGGTAACATGGACACATCTAGCTCCTCCATTCCTTATGTCTACACCTTCCTCTATTGCAGCTACATTGCTCTCTGCAGCACAATAATGAGAGTAGGGAAGCAAACTACAACAATGCTGCAGATTCTTAACAGGACAAACTAAAAGACTCCTGGAGATCTGACTCAGCACCCAATCTGTTACCTCACATGGCACACACCTTGGACATGAGTTCATACTATTCATCTCCATGGACACTCAGAGTCTCCATATTAACTTAATAGGGGCATGTGTTAGCATGGTGGGTATGTGTTAGTTGATGGGTACGTGTTAACATGGTGGGTATGTGTTAGTGTGGTGGGCATGTGTTAGCGTGGTGGATATGTGTTAGCGTGGTGGGTATGTGTTAGTTGATGGGTAAGTGTTAACATGGTGGGTATGTGTTAGCATGGTGGGCATGTGTTAGCGTGGTGGATATGTATTAGTGTGGTGGGCATGTGTTAGCGTGATGGGCATGTGTTAGGTGATGAGTTTGTGTTAATATGGTGGGTATGTGTTAGCGTGGTGAGTATGTGTTAGCCTGGTGGGCATGTGTTAGTTGATGGGTAAGTGTTAACATGGTGGGTATGTGTTAGCATGGTGAGTATGTGTTAGCATGGTGGGTATGTTGGCATGGTGAGTATGTGTTAGTGTGACGGATATGTGTCAGCATGGTGGGTATGTGTTAGCGTAGTGGGTATGTGTTAGCACGATGGGTATGTGTTAGTGTGGTCGGTGTGTGTTAGCACGGTGGGTATGTGTTAGCATAGTGGGTATGTGTTAGTGTGGTATGTGTTAGCATGGTGCGTATGTATTAACGTAGTGGGTAAGTGTTAGCATGTTGGGTACGTGTTAGCCTGGTGGAGATGTGTTAGTACAGGGGGTACGTGTTAGCGTGGTGAGTATGTGTTAGCATGGTGAGTATGTTTTAGCGTGGTGGGTATGTTAGCATGGTGAGTTTGTATTAGTGTGGTGGTATGTGTTAGTATGATGGGAATGTTTTAGCATGGTATAAATGTGTTGGATGGTGGGTATGTGTTATCATGGTGGTTTGTGTTAGCATAATGAGTATGTGTTAGCATGGTGGATATGTGTTAGCATGGTGGGTATGTGTTAGCATGGTGGATATGAGGGATCATGTAGTTGGGTGGGTTTATGAAGTGGAATGAGTTGGCATGGATCCATCATTAGCAGCATAGAGGGGATGTGAGGGCTTGAGAGTTGAAAGTTAGGGGAGCCATATTGTTTTGATTGTAACTGGGTCAAAGTCCCAGTGTTTCAGATGGCTCCACCCCCAAATGAACATTTGAATATTTGGGAAAGATTCTCCCAGGTTAGGTTTGTACAGTTGAGAATTGTTGTTATAATCGGTATGTCCTAGAGAACGTGAATGAAATGATTCTTTGCAGACGATCTTTGATGCTATTCGGATTTTGTCCGTTTCCCAAATTAAACCATTCTGTAAAACCTGAATACAAAAAAAAGCTGCAAGTTATATTTTAATAAATTATCTGATTTAGGATGGAGGCCACATCTTACGTGCTGTCCTTAAAGAAGCATTAAAGTCATCAGAATGGTCTTGTGATTTTACAGTTAAATATCCTTTTAGGCAACAGCAAAAGCTTACTGGACTTCAAATTTTAATTATATGAATATTGCGTAGAGCAGTGATATTTAGGGGACACAGGAAATTCATCCGTTGCGTAAATCTTCTGGCCAAGTGAAGCCCTTACGCATTCGGCCGATAAAAATAGATCAGAAAACCATGTGGATGAGTGTAGCTCCAATCTCCTTTCCCTCCCAGTTCTGAGGAAAGATCATATTGGACTTGAAATATTAACTCTGTTTATCTATCCACAGATGCTACCAGACCTGTTGGGTTTCTCCAGCATTCTCTGTGTTTCAGCAGAACTCTTTAACTTGCAATTTTATGAAAGTTTACCTGGAACCTGCCAACAAAGGTGGTTTTTCCAATTAGAATTTCTACTCAACTGGATACTTCAAATGATAAAAGTGGCTCCTTTCAAAATTTCCCTCAGACTACACTTTAAAGCTTAAAAAATGTACTTTCTTATTTTTCTGCTATTTCACAACTGAGAGCATTGGGTGTAATTATTTTGTTATTTGTTCTCAGGAAATGTGTGTCATGATAAAGTCCAGCATTCATTGCCCATCTCTAGTTGCCCTTAATGGAGGCCAACTGTTCCTAGCCCTGCAAGAGGGTGACATTTTTTAAAAAAACAAAATACCTGTCTGTTGATAAACACTCTTTAGACCACAGAGAACACCAAAAATTAAATGGAACAGACCTGACACCTAATCATCTCAATATTGGTCAAGACTGGACAGTGTATTTAAAGACTCTTATTAAAATATTTAAAAGGGTCAAATGTTTGTTTGAAGCAACTGCCCTGTTACCTGAAAATTGTTTGAGGGCATTGGATCAATGAACACATTCAAGCATCCTATGGGACATGACGCAGCAATACCAGCTCTGTATGCCACAATATCAGTTATAATGGGGGGGGGGTCATTTCATGCTGACTGAAACAAATGCATGTCCATTTTTTGTCAGTATACTTCTGGTGGAAAATGCAACTAAATCTGTGATTGTTTATCTTTGTTTCCATGAGCATCCGAATACACACTTTACATAATGTAATATATGTTGTGTTTTATTATCATATATATTTAGTTCATATACTTTACAGCATAAAGTTTAGTTTTAGATTTCCAAACTTTCATTGTAAAAAGTATGAATGCCTGCTTCAAAAACTGAAGCTAGTCATAATTCAAACAAGCTTGGAGTTTATTACACTTAAATTTGGGGCCATGTTGATCTCAACAGTCAGCAGTTGCAATGGTAAGATCATATAAAGGAAAAAACAATCACACAATACCAGGTTATAGACCAACAGGCTTATTTGGAAGCACTAGTTTTCAAAGTGCTGCTCCGTCATGAGGTGGTCCCCTGATGAAGGAGCATCGCTCTGAAAGCTAGTGCTTCCAAATAAATCTGTTGGACTATAACCTGGTGTTGTGTGATTTTTAACTTTGTACACCCCAATCCAACACCTGCACCTCCAACTCATAAAAAGGAAAGAGGACTTACCTGGCTAAGGGAATGGAGATGTATTCCAGTAAAGATTAAGTGGTCCATATGGTTTCCCAGGATTAACGAAAGCCTTGCGATTAAAGCATTGTTATTATCCATTTCTATCCAGGAACAGGCTGTGTGTTTAACATTGGCTTTGTGATGGGGGTACCACAGTGAGATTCTTTGTTTTGTGAATTTGTTAGGGCATAGCTAATTAACAAGACTGGTTATCTTTGGAAAGCGTAGAGACTGTGTCTGCTTTGGGTCACATGGAGCTTGTAGCTCCTTGGAAGTTAGGAAATAAAGACATAGAATAAATGTTGGAACTAACATCCCTGATGCATCCTACATTTGAGTGTTGTCATTCAGTATAAGACAAAGTTGGAAAGAGGGAAAATAAAACAACTGGAAGGTTTGTTTAGCTGGACGCTAAATGAAGAACTTTGCAATGATCGTCTAAATAAATTAAGCTCAATAATACCTTTTCTTGCAGTTGAAGTTCTGGAAATAATCAAACTTAGCTGCTGTTTGAATCCATTACAGTGGGCTTTTGGAAATCAAGAGTGCTTTCTGATTTTTTTTAAGCCACTGCAAGGAATGACAGTGTGACGTGTGTCAGATCGTTGGAATCCAGCGTTGTGAGGTCTGTAAAGATTTTGAAGGATCCATAGCCAAGGGCTAATGTCAGGACTTCCTTGAAATTTTGTAACTTGGAGAAGTGCAGGAACACTGAAGAGAAATCAAAGTAAATTCAAGAGGGTGATGATGAATCATGTGGTTTGGAAAAGAGAATCAATATTCAAGATCCTTGTAACATTATAAGAGAACTCTTGGGGAGAAGTAAAAAGTAGAACTGAGTTTATGGTATAAGCCTTTATAAGCTATTGTAATAACTTAACAGTGAGCAGTTAATTTAGCTTTGCCTCATACACAATAAAAGTTGTTTTTGTTTGAAAACATGAAAACTTCCTGTGGGGTATTTTTGTCAGTGCTGGATGTACAGATTCCTTCTTTAAATGTTCCTTCTGCGATCTTAGTTTTTTCTGTGAATTATCAGACACAGTCCTCAGGCAACTAGGGAGGATGGTCGGCTCTTTGGGTGTGTTTCCAGGAACAGTTTTTTCGCTTGGATTTTCAATTAGGACTAGTTGTATTGGTCAGGAGTACTCAGTGTATGAACAACTTCATGATTAGTTCTCAAGCAAGTGGTGACATACTTGTGGCATAGCCAATCCATTTTCAACTACTAATGATCCTCAGTATCTGCTTTTCTTCCTTCCTGGCTTACTATTGTCCATTTCTTTGACTGCCTGCCTGTCTTTCTCTCTCTCTGGGCTCCATCTCCACCTATCTGTTCTCACCTTCTCCTCCGTATCCCTATCCTCAGCATATATATCTCCTTTTCATAGCTACCATCAATTTTGAAGGAGGGTCACTGAATTCGAAATGTTAACTCTGCTTTCTCTCCACAGATGCTGTCAAAGCTGCTGAGTTCCTTCAACAAAGTTTGTTTTTACCTACAGATTTGTGTTTGGATATTACAGCAAAGACATCCAGCCTATAAAGAAGAAATCATCTCTCTCTCTCACACTCTCTCTTTCTATCCTTCTGTGAGTGGAGAAATAAATAACATTGTGTGCATCTAGTTACTCTATCTCTTGTTGATTCTTGAAGGGGTAACGGAAAAAACATACATTCAGAGGTAGTGAATGGATAAATCTTGAAATGACAAATGAAAGATTGAGAATTGATGTGTTCACAACCTCATGTCTTCAAGAGTTGGAAGGTGCCAATAGGAAACTGAAAGAAAATCTCATTAATACCATCTGGACTGCAACCAGAATTGTGCTATACTGACTTTATTTAAATTTCCTTCCTTACTCATAATTTTGTGTCTTATCTTTGAGTGTTTGTGTGAGTGTGTATGAGAATTCTTTTTTTAAAAGGGGGGCAGAGCTTGAGGTACAAAGAGATATGTTATTAATTCATTTCTTTTCTTTCCTGCCATCAATTAAAAACAATCTGTTTACAATAAATAACTATTTTCTTAATTGTTGAAATCTGGTGAGTATATTATTTTAACCTGGATTCAGCAGTTGGGTAAGTTGAATTATTTGATTCAGTCTTTTCACGTTTGTGATGACACCAAGAAAAATGGGACTTCCAGCACACTGTGAGTTGTGGTAGTATAAATCTCTGTTTTGAAGAAAAGCTATTCAGTGTTAATTTCACATTTATGGTAATAGTTTTGAGTTTCAAAACTTTGAAGAAAACTAGCTAGAAACTCTGTCAGGTTCTTTTATATAGTTTTGATTCTTTCTGATTTTCCTCTCTGCTTTAAATCTCGGCAAATCTATAAATTTAGTAAGAGCAAGAGAAAGGAAGACCAGCCTATGTTTTGGCTGCTAGTGACTTATTTTGCTCTTTTTGTGAAAAGGAGATTAATAATGAAATTGAATCAGAATTAGATTCGCTTTTGCATTCCTCCAGTACGTAACATGTCATATAACTGTCTATGTCATACATGATTTGGAGATGCCGGTGTTGGACTGGGGTGTACAAAGTTAAAAAATCACACAACACCAGATTATAGTCCAACAGGTTTAATTGGAAGCACACTGGCTTTCAGAGCGTCACTCCTTCATCAGGTGATAGTGGAGGCCTCAATCCCAACACAGAATTTACAGCAAAAATTTACAGTGTGATGTAACTGAAATTATACATTGAAAAATTGATTGTCTGTTAAGTCTTTCATTTGTTTGAATACCATGTTAGTTTCACTTCTTTCATTTGTAAATCACAAAACCTTTTTTTAAAAAGTTGCATTCTCAGGTTAGCTGTTAACATTGGTGATAGTTAGACAATATGTTGAAGGTATTGGCCCCCTGTGTTCTCTGTCTATGCCATGATGTTTAGATTGATTCTCATCTATAAATAACAGAGTTTTACATAAATTCCTGCAGTTTTTGAGCAAAGTACAATGTAACTCTGCAAGTACAAATTCACACCACAAAATATATGTGTGCATGTGGGTCTTTGTCTATCTGTGTGTGTGTCTGTCTGTCTGTCTGGGGTGGGGGTTGTGAATGTGAGAAAGTGAATGTGTGTGTGCATAGTGAGTGTAGAGTGTCTTAAGTCTGTGAGGGGGTGCATGTGTGAGTGGGGGAGTGTGTGTGTTTGTAAGGGTGGTGTGTGGGTGTCTGTATGCGCATCTGTGTATATGTGTGTCCGTGTGTATGTTTGTGAGAATGTGTGTGTGTGTGTGTGTGTGTGTGTGTGTGTGTGTGTGTGTGTGTGTGTGTGTGTGTGTATAGGAGTGTCTGTGTGTGTATAGTGCAATGGTGGTCACCTGTAATGTGACATGAACCCAAGGTCCCAGACAATCAATTTTTCAATGTATAATTTCAGTTACATCACACTGTAAATTTTTGCTATAAATTCTGTGTGTTGGGATTGAGCCCTCCACTATTACCTGATGAAGGAGCAGCGCTCCGAAAGCGAGTGTGCTTCCAATTAAACCTGTTGGACTATAACCTGGTGTTGTGTGATTTTTAACTATATCGTGCATGTCATATCTCTGTTATATAACAGTCCAACATGTGGTTAACACGGCCCAATGAAGGGTTATTGAAACATTTGGCTCATTGAGACCTTACTGGCTCTCCGTGGAGTGATCACTCAGTGCCATTTCCCTGATATATCCCTGTCACTCTTCAAGTTTATTTCCATCCAATGTAATTTCCTTTGAAACCCATTGGTCATCTCCAGTTCCAACATCCTGGGTCGGCAGTGGGTCCCAGATCACGATTACCTGCTACGTACACAAAAAAAAGCTGTTCCTTTTCATGAGCATGATTTTGAGATGTTTTAGATAACTTAATGTGAGAAATGGGTAATGCAAACACCGTGCCATGGTTCCAAACACCCACACATGGGAGCAAACTGTAAGAGATTTATTGATCTGACTCCTGCTGATGACCTTGAACTGAACACAACCAATGGCCTAGACTAGAACTCTCCTGGCTAAGTCTGACCTTAACGGTTAATTCTTTTTGTGTGGAGAGGAACAAAAAAATGTAGATTGAGGCTTTCAAGTTCAGCAGGAGAGCATAAAACAGGTAGTTGTAGGTTAACCAGCCATTATATATCCCGATCAGCTGTCTGTTCCATTGAAGTCATTAATTACTCAGTATTGCCGGCAGTCCTGTGTTAGATAGGCGAGAGCAGAGAAATTATTGGGATAACAATACAAAATCATGATAGTCATGGATGAGGGAGGTTATGTGAGCCAATTTAATATCCAGAGTTCAAAAGGTAGTGTTAATCCTGCCACATTGTGCCATCAAGCTGCATCTCAACTGGATCCAATATTTTTTCACCTCCATTACCATGAAGACCCTTGATTAAATATTTTGAAAAGCTCTGCAAAGCGTTTAAAAATCCCTGGATCTCATCCTGATTGGAAAACTATCTGCTTTGACTCTCACATACTTCCGCCAACCTTCCTTCCCCCATCCCCCTCCACCCCACACCAACCTCCCACCACCCCCCCCACCCCTCACCCCCAAGTTAAAGTTGACTCCCAGGCTTTTACAACAGAAGCTTGGCATTGTTCATTCACTGTCTCTTCATTAATCTTGCCTTCTCAACTTTGGTGGTATCCTGCAGCAATGACCTTAACCTTTCATCTCAGTTTCTAAGCAAAGCCAATTGATATAAATAACATAGGATGTGAAAGAAGAAAAGAATGTCATGGAAATGCACAAAATGTTGAAGAAGAGCCACTTCTGATATTTAAAATCGAAACAACATATTCACAACTTAAAGAGGACTACATAAATTAAAATTTGATTGATGAAGTCCATTGCATCTGAAAGGAGCTTGAGCAAAGATAAGCTGAGGAGGCGATAATGGAACCAAAAGGAATTCATCACATATTTCTTCTGCTTTCATGTACCTATCTATATGGTGATATAGCTCACTCTTATGGCATGCGAATGTGATAAAAGCTAAATTGTTTTAAATAAAATGTAACACATTCCCTGACAGATTTTTTTAAAAAAATTGACTCATTCTGAAATTCAGCAGTAAAGGTTGAGATTATGTCCAGATGTCTGCAGTAGCAGTGTGTGGTCTATGGTTCAGCATTTCAGTGATCTGTTACGCAGTTTTGTACTGGGGTTGCCGTTAATAGAAAAGTGGGGTCAAGGAAATGCTTCAAAAACAAAGTTTAAGAAGGAAAGGCTTGGTTTTCTATCCCTTGTAATGATGAAATCTGCTGCACTCTCACAATCATGCTGTTTCACTTTGCCATTTGTTTCAATATGGCTTCACCAATTCTGCAAGGAAATTGCTTCCCTCTTATTGTGCCTCGATATATGAATACCATTGGAAGTAAATACTAACTTGATTCATATATAGTGGAATAAAAGACCACTTCAAGGTCAATGATCACAAGAGTGAAGAACACATTAACGTGATGACTTGTAGCTTGTTTAAAAAGATAGGCTGGAGTGCTCATTTCTGATACATGCTTTATGAATAAGGTGACTATAACTAGTTGTCTCATTATTGAGTGTTTGTATTAATTTAAAGGAAATAAAACAGTATAGCTACAATCACATTTTGTTCCGTTTTATAATTGTGACTGCAAAATGTTTCATTGTTTTGACAATCCTCAGATTGGAATTAACTTGCTTCTATGTGTCATCATTCATAATCTCAGGTACTTTCCAAAAAGCATTGAAGACAATGAAATATGTTTGAAATGTCATCGTTGTAGTAATATAGGAAATGTAGCAACCAAATTGCAGCTATCCCAATTCTGTTTTTAGCGGAATATCCAACATTGTATTGGAACATACTGTTGGACTTTTCCTGGCTGCTGCGCTGTAGCTAGATAATAGCCTTCAAGAGCTGTAGGTGAGTCATTTCCCATCTCTTGAATGTCAACATACTTTCAAAATAGACCAGTACTAGTATGTACCACAATTATTTGGGTGGGCTTGAACTATTTGAATCCTGCACAGAGCCATAATCACTATTCTGAGGTCCTATCAATTTAGCTCCAGGAACAGAACATTTCTTCAATAATTAATCACAGTTAGTCCATACATTTACTTTATTCTTCTCTTATTATCATATTATTAAGGACTTAATACCCACAGAACAGAAATGTATGAAATCCCAACAAAAATGTTTAATGATGCATTGATTAACCTATCTGAGCATGGAAAGGACTATATGATGATGCAAATTGTACATTCTCTGTGAAAAGCCAAGCTAGAATGGATCATATGGCATTTTTCTCATTGTAGAGTCAGAGTTATAGAGGCATACAGCATGGAAACAGGCCCTTTGGCCCAACTCATCCATGCCAACCAGACTTCCTCGAATGAACTATTCCCTTTTCTTTGTTTGGCTCATATCCAATAAACCATTCCTATCCATCTAACTGTCCAAATGTGAAGAAGTCTGGAATGCTTGATGATTTTGTGTCTTCTTTCAGTGGCTTTGTTTGTTCTCACTTTTTTGCATATTATTTATTTGTGGTAAAATGATGAACAGTATATTTAGGTTGTGTTGAAAAATTCACCCTCATGGGAGAGGGACTTTGTACATCCATGTAATATGATAAATTAAATGAAATATTGTGTAAGTTCTACATGATTGCAGCAAATTCCATATTGGCTGATGTTCCCTAAAACTCAGTCTATGTCTTTAAAATATATATATGCTGAAAAAGGTTACGTTTCATTCTCTTGCTGTTTACCTATTTTCGTTTGAGCTCTTACAAATGGTGAAGCTGTATTTTAAGTTTCCACATTTATATGAAACAGCAGTGCCATATCTTTACAAAAAAAATCATCACCATCATTTATAGCGTCCCAATAAAAAAGAAATAAGAATGTAATTCCAGGTACAGCCGCAACAGCCAATGTATTTTAACAACCTTATCTGTGTTTTGGCATAAAGGCAGCCACCGATAGGGAATTGTTACCATCTTTGGATCTGAACTGTCAATCTAAATGGTGCCTAGAAATTGTTTAGTACTGTGACAACTGAATAAAGAGTATGAATAATGAAGAGATATTTGGTGAGGGTGGTACATGAGGAGCAAGGAGATGTGGTTGGGAATGTGAAATAAGTAATTAGTCTCAGTTACACCAAAATTAACCAGCAAAAGCACGTTACTGCATTATAAAAGTGTCAAAGCAGAAAACAGAAAACACTCACTTGAAATTTCTGAGATTCCTCAGTTCCATTTGGGGTAATTTAAAGCTGGAACAGCTAATTGGTTCTAAACAGCTTGAGAACTTCTTTCAAAAATAATTAGGGATCCAGATGGGAATGGTTGGAGTTCGTTGTGACGGGTATGGCCCAAGAAGATTATTAGGGATAATGGTTTGTCTATTTCCACAGCTGTAAATTTGAGGAAGGCTGAGGATAAACAGGAGCGGGAGAGAGATGTGGGATTGTCCTTTGGAAACAGATGGCCCCTGAACAGTGGGGATGAGTAGATATTTTGAATTTATAAGCTTTTGTTTATGAAGAATATTTATACAGAAAATTCTGTTAGGCGATAAAATATGTAAGTTAGGCTTTGATCTAGGAGATCCTGTGTGTGATGTTATTTTATGAAAGTTCAATATGCCTATGTCAAATTCTTCTCATTGTTGACACACAGTGATGTTACCACCAACAGCATACAGAGCATTAATAGAAACAATTCACATTGTTGAGGAAAAACCAACTTGATGCTCACTACTTTCTCCTTGGATTATTAGGTGTGGCATTTTTCTGTTAGTCATGTGTATGTTGGGAAAATACAACCACAAACCCACAAAAACTAAACCCTACTCTTATTTATTTCTTAGCTGCTTATTTCTCCTTCTTAAGGTTTACAGATCTGAGATTTAAATAATCTGTTTTTAGTTCTGTTGTTTCCTGCATCAGAATTTGTAGACATGTTAGTATCAGCAGCCTCTCATGTTACATGGAGATCTTTAGGAGTATGGAACTAAGCTTTGCATATGGCCCTTGAGAGGTTTCATTTTATACACCAATGTGGCCCTAAAATATTAAAGAACTGAACATCTCTCGTCCATAACAGATGTTGTGTTCACTGGATGTGAATTTCCATAGTACTTCCCAACCCTCTGTGCACATTGTTTCTTCATCACTCTGTCTACCTCCAACTCTACTTTCAAGGAGCTATGATTCTACATCCCCAAGTCTCTTGTTCAGCAATTCTTCACAAGGCCCTACCATTAAGTGTATAAGTCCCACTCTGATTTGCGTTACCAAAACACAACCCCTTACATATAACTAAATTAAACTTCATCTGCCACTCCTTGGCTCCGTAGCTCATTTGATTAAGGTCACATTTTACTCAGTGATAATTTTCTTCACTGTTCACTACACCACCGACTTTGGTGTCACCTGCAAATTTACGAACCATTCCTCCTATATCCACTTCCAGTGGACCCAGCACCAATCCTTGTGATGCACAGGCCTCCAATCTGAAAAGCAGCCCTCTACCACCACCCTCTGTCTCCTATCTTTAAGCCAATTTTGTATCCAATTGGCTAGGTCCCCGAGATCCCATGTAATCTAGCCCTAATATCTAGTCTACCATGTAGAGCCTTCCTGAAAGCTTTGCTGATGTCCATTTAGAGAACATCTACTGCTCTGCCTTCATCAGTCTCCTTTGTCACTCAGTCGAGTAGTGAGAGATGATTTCCCATGCAAAATGCCATGATGACAATCCCTAACTTGTCCTTGCCTTTCCAAATGCATGTAGATCTTGTCCCTCAGGATCCTCTCTAATGGTTTACCCACCACTAACATCAGGATAACCGGTCTATTGTTCCCTGGCATTTCTTTACAGCATTTTTAAAATGATGGCACCACATTAGCCAATCTCCATTCTTCGGCGCCTCACCCATGGCTGTCAATGATACAAATATCTCAGCAGGGAGCCCAGTAATCTCTTCCCTAACTTCCCACAAAGTTCTGGGAAACACCTGATCAGTCCCAGAAATTTATCTTCTTTGTGCATTTTAAGACATCCAATATCTCCTCTTCTGTAATATAAACTCTTTCCAAGGCATCACTACTTATTCCCCAAGTTCCCTAGCTGTAGTATTCTCTACAATAAATACTGATGCAAAATATTTGTTTAGTATCTCACTCATCTCCTGCAGTTCCACACATAGACAGCCACATTGATCCCTAAGGGCCCCTATTCTCTCCCTAGTTATTCTTTTGCTCTTAATGTACGTATAGAATCTCCTTGGATTCTCCTTAATTCTAATTACGAAAGCTATCTCATCTTACCCTTTTGCCCTCCTGATTTCCCTCTTAAGTATGCTTCTATGGCGCTTATATTCCTCCAGGGATTCACTCGATTCCAGCTGTCTATACCTGAAATACGCCTCCTTTTTCTTCACCGGAGCCTCAATTTCTCTCGTCATCCAACATTCCCTGCACCTTCCAGCCTTATCCTTCATACTAACAGGAACATACTGTCTCTGAACTCTCATTGTCTCATTTTCAAAGATTTCTCACTTCCCAAGCATCCTGTTACCTGTGAGTAGCCTCCTGCAATTAACTTTTGAAAGTTCCTCTCAATACCATCAAAATTGGCCTTACTTCAAATTAAATACTTTAATTTTTTGATCAAGTCTATCCTTTTCCTTATCTATTTCCTTATCAATTAAGAATACTTGCCCCAAAGTGCTCCCCCACTAACACCTCAGTCACTTATCTTGCCTTATTTCCCAAATGAAGGTCAAATATTGCTCCCTCTCTAGCAGGTACATTCATATATTGAGTAAGTATTCTTGTACACACTTAACAAATTCCATCCCATCTAAAGATTCAACACTATGACAGTCCCAGACTATGTTCACAAACTTTGCTGATTTTTGTCATCTGAATGTTTTTCAGTGATGGTAGAAGTGGAAAATATTTCTGCCAAGCCTGCGTGATTGCAGATTTCCATTCTTTTGACAGTAGGAAATAATTCTTTCAGGTCAGTGGTGGTCATTTCAATAGATTCTTTGATCTTCTTGTATTCTGCCACGACTCTAGGAAGCTCAATGAAATCTTCCACTGGTTTTCACTTGATCAGTTGCTCAACATCAGTTTGTTCAATATCTTACATTTCTTTGACCTGTGATTCCATAGTTGCCTGCTCCTTCACTTATTGTTGACCAGCTGGCATCTTCCGGACCAACCAACCCAACCACCCTGTGGCTCAACACTTCAACTCCCCCTCCCACTCCACCAAGGACATGTAGGTCCTTGGACTCCTCCATCGCCAGACCATAGCAACACGACGGCTGGAGGAAGAGAGCCTCATCTTCTGCCTAGGAACCCTCCAACCACAAGGGATGAACTCAGATTTCTCCAGTTTCCTCATTTCACCTCCCCCCACCTTGTCTCAGTCAAATCCCTCGAACTCAGCACCTCCCTCCTAACCTGCAATCTTCTTCCTGACCACTCTGCCCCCACCCCCACTCTGGCCTATCACCCTCACCTTGACCTCCTTCCACCTATCGCATTTCCAATGCCCCTCCCCCAAGTCCCTCCTCCCTACCTTTTATCTTAGCCTGCTGGACACACTTTCCTCATTCCTGAAGAAGGGCTCATGCCCGAAACTTGGATTCTCCTGCCCCTTGAATGCCGCCTGACCTGCTGCGTTTTTCCAGCAACACATTTTCATCTCTTCAAACAGACCTGGCATATCTCATTGTCTTTAGACTGTTGTTGATTTTAATCAGTTAAACTCCTTTCACTATTTGAATAACATTAAAGTCAAGACATACACTTGTGTTCAAGAATGAGAATTTTTGAAACATAGATTTTCAAATCTCCTATACTCTTTGTCTGAAGACCATTAATCTTGAGATCTATACCTTCCAGACCATGCACTTTCCATAGAGTGTAATTTCTGTTTCTTCAGCCATGGTGTATGATCTGATAATATATAACACTTGCCCTGTTTTCAACAGTAAAGTTAGTGTGATGTTCATTTATATAAATCCCTCAGTGCCAAACAAATTGGTTGGATTATCAAATTTCCTAAGGAGTACATTGGATGTCTCTTATATTTCAGATTATTCTGCCTCATTAACATCTTTGTGTGAGTAACTATTTGACTGCGTGTTCCTCTGGAACTGTGTCCTACTTCTGCACACCTTCTGAAAGTAACCTATTGTTTTACAGATACAGAATCATAGCTGGACGCTGCTTGTGCCTGCAAAGCTTTTATTGGTTTCATTGTGTTGACTGACTCCTAGTATCTGCTGTCTGACCTACTGTTTGCATTGGCTTGTGACATGGAAAATTAGGGGTTTTACACTTTAGAAACTGAATCAAATTTGAATTAGAGATGAATTATCCACTTAGCACTTCTGGCAGAACATTGTTGCAAAACCTTATGTTTTACATTGATGGGTTGCTCTCTCCATCATTGAGGATGAGGATATTTGTGGAGCCCCCTCGCCCACTGAGTTGTTTAATTGTTCAGCACCATTTACAACTGCGCATGGCTCGACTGCAGAGCTTAGATTTTATGCGTTGGTTGTGGGATCACTTGGTTTTGTCTAACACTTGATGCATATGCTGCTTGGTATACAAGTAGTCCTGTTTTGTAGCTTCACCAAGTTGACAGTTCATTTTTCGATGTGCTGGTGCTGCTCCTGCCAAGTCCTGCACTCTCTATGGAGCCATGGTTGATTCCCTGGCTTGATGGTAATGGTATGATGGGGAATATGCCAGACCATGAGGTTACCAATTCTATTGCAAGATAGTCCTGGTGGGGTTTTGAATTCTTGTTCCCAGAACAGCAGCCTATTTATTCGTAAACATTATCACTGAATTATTGCCTTTCCACATCCTAGTTACAAGGTGCCATGGGCGGCACAGTGGCACGGTGGTTAGCACTGCTGCCTCACAGCGCCTGAGACCCGGGTTCAATTCCCAACTCAGGCGACTGACTGTGTGGAGTTTGCACATTCTCCCCGTGTCTGCGTGGGTTTCCTCCGGGTGCTCCGGTTTCTTCCCACAGTCCAAAGATGTGCGGGTCAGGTGAATTGGCCATGCTAAATTGCCCGTAGTGTTAGGTAAAGGGTAAATGTAGGGGTATGGGTGGGTTGCGCTTCGGCGGGTCGGTGTGGACTTGTTGGGCCTAAGGGCATGTTTCCACACTGTAAGTAATCTAATAAGCATTAATCTTTTCAAAATCATTCCCTTAAACAGAATCATCTCTATGCATTCATTACATACCAACGTGCACTCTCAAATTCCTTGGAATTTTCTTGCAGAACTATTAAAAAAGTTCTCATATTCTTCCAAAACAGATGATAAGATGCTAACGATGAATTGTTAATTGATGCTGGTTGACTGAATATTTTCCTGCTTGCATCTTTGCCAGAATTCCCAGCAGTGTCTCCTTACCAATTCATGGATAAAATTCCTCAGCATTTTTACATACTGTATTGATCTCTAAGGGATACAAGAAAAGCTCAGTTGCCTTCATTGTGTATCATTAGGAGCACTGGAAGCTTAATGCGCACGTTGACGGTAACAATTTTCATCGTCAATTCTTTACTTGCTTTCCAATGACAGATTATAAGTAAAATATTATTGAACGGAAGTTACTGTTGTCAGACACTCTTGTGTTTTATTTGGGGACTAATTTTGGATGTGCAAGGTGAAGTACATTTCCTGAATATTTAGTGTTTGCTGCCAAACTGGTCTTCCAGGAAACAGCTTCCATACACTGCAGTGTTGAAATTCTACATTGTTCTTGTTATAATTAGTTATAACCGAACAGCAGAGGAAGTGTCCTACTTGTCTGTTGTGAGAGCTGACCTGATGCATAGTGGAAGTTCATTTAGTGAAATTTGATGTTGAATTCAATGCTCCTCCATACCAGACTTCTAACAGCAACCTCATGACAGAATGTAAAAATGAAAAACTCTTGTCTCAACCCCTTTACAAGCATCTGCTGTGTACACAGAATTGCTGAATGTGTTTGGTAGCTGTATAGATCAAACATTCTTTAATGATGTTATTCATGCAACGCATTCCTGTAATTCCTTCTATTATGTTGACACTAAATCTGGTAGCTCCCTGATTTAGTTTTAGTTTTGTTAAAGGTATCATTAAACAGTTGTGAAGATAGTGTTGCGACATGTTTACCTGTGGCAGGTATGTTACACCTAACAAAAATGTATATTTGGTTAAGGGAATTTTGTCAAGTTGACATCTTCATCCTGATCACCTGCCACATTCTGAGGCTTCAAAAAGAAACAGTCTAATTTCATTAGTTGATTCCATGCCTCTTTCTCTTCTAGACTGGACATTGGCCTGTATGATCCAGTACCTCTCTCTTCTCCCTCATTCCTTCCAATAGTATTTCCAGGGCTGCAGCTGCAAGTTTGACTTTCTTCTACTGAGAGTCTGCATAACTTACCAAAATGGGGAGATGGTGGCTAAGTGGTAATGCCAGTAGTCCAGAGGTCCAGCTTCATCCTCTGGGCAAAATGCATTTAGATGGCAAATAGTGGAGTATAAAATCAAATAACAAATAGCTTGAATTTTAAGAAATCATTCATTCAGGGGATAAGGTCTTCACTGGCTGGACCAGCATCCTTAAACACCCTTGAGAAGGAGGTGGTGAGCTGCCTCCTTGAACTGTTACAGTCAAGTTGATGAAGATACATTCACAATGCTGTTAGGGAGAGAGTTTCAGGAATTTAACCCAGCGACACTGAAGGAATGAAGGCATATTTCCAAGTCAAGGTGGTGAGTGGCTCAGAGAGGAACATGCAAGTGGTGTTCCCATCATCTGCTACTTTTATCTTTCTAGATAGTAGCGATTGTGAGTTTAGAAGGTGCTGTCTCAGAATCTGTATTGAGTTTCTGTAGAGCACTTCGGAGATAGACACACCTTTGCCACTGAGCTTCGGTGTTTGTGGATGTGGTGCCAATCAATAGAGCCACTTTATCTTGAATGGCCAATAGCAATAGGGTGGGTAGAGAGTTGAGCTGGAAAAAGCACAGCAAGTTGAGCAGCAACAGAGGAGGAGGGGACGTTTCAGGTCAGAACCGTTCATCAGTCGACTCCCCTTCTCTGCTGATGTTGCTCGCCTTGTTGTACTTTTTCTAGCTCAACCCTCTATTCACTCTGACTCCCCAGCATCTGTAGTTCTCACTATCTCCAAGCTGGTTGAAGGTAACTCCCAGGATGTTGATGCTGAGGGATTCAGCAGTGGTAATGCCATTAAATGTCAAAGGGCTTTGGTTGGATTCTCTTTTATTGGAGATCATAATGTGGAGGTGCTGCTGTTGGACTGGGGTGGACAAGTTAAAACTCACACACCACCCTGTTACAGTCCAACATGTTCATTTGGAAGTGCTCGCTATCGGAGCACTGTTCCTTCATCAGGTAGCTGAGAAACACGATCATAAGATAAAGAATTTACAGCAAAAGATTACAATGTCATGCAACTGAAACGGTTTATTGAACAAACCTAGATTGCTGTTAAGTCTTTCAGCTTTTCGAAGATTATAAAAGATGAAAGACTTAACAGCAATCTAGGTTTGTTCAATATATTGTTTCAGTTGCATGGCACTGTAATCTTTTGCTATAAATTCTTTATCTTATGATCGTGTTTCTCAGCTACCTGTTGAAGGATCAGTGTTCTGAAAGCTAGTACTTCCAAATAAACGTGATGGGTTATTACCTGGTGTTGTGTGATTTTTATCTTTATTGGAGGTGGCATTGTGTGGCCCAAACGTTAGTTGTCGTTTGTCAATCCAAACCTGGATAGTGTCCAGGTCTTGTTGCATTTCCTGATGAAGGGCTTATGCTCGAAACGTCGAATTCTCTATTCCTGAGATGCTGCCTAACCTGCTGTGCTTTGACCAGCAACACATTTGCAGCTGTGATCTCCAGCATCTGCAGACCTCATTTTTTACTCGCATTTGAATATAGACTATTTGTATTTGAGACGTTATGAATGGTGCTGAACATTGTGCCATCATCAGTGAATGTCTCCACTTCTGACCTCATGATGGAGGGAAGGTCACTAATGAAGCAACTGATGATCCTTAGGCCTAGAACATTAGCCTGAAGAAGTTCTGCAGGAAGGTCCTGAAGCTGAGATGACCGATCTCCAACAACCACAACCACCTTGCTTCATGCTGGGTAGTACTCCAATATTAGAGAGTTCTCCCCGATTCCTATTGATTCCAGTTTTGATAGGACATCTTGATGCCACAATTCGATCAAATGCAGCCATGATGTTACAGACTGTCACCTTCACCTCACCTATGGAATTTAGCTGGATTGTCCATGTTTGGACCAAGGCTGTGATGAGGTCAGCAGCTGAGTGGTCCTAGTGAAAAACAAACTGAGCACCAGTGAGTAGGTTATTGTTAAGTAAGTCCTACTTAAAGTGAAGACTGTGAATAGAATGATCATGTGGCAATTGCCCAGGTGGAATTCTCCTGCCTTTTGGGGAGCTCTACTTTGCAGAATACTTCCATTCAGTCCAAAATAATAATCCAATCTTCTAGTTGTTTGTCATTTCAAAACGCCATCTTGCTCCCATGCTAACACTTCTGTCTTAGACTTTCTGCAATGTTCCAGCGAAGCACAAGGGGATCTAAGGGGCAACTTTTTCACACAGAGGGCAGTTGCATGTATGAAAGGAGCTGCCAGAGGAAGTGGCAGAGGCTGGTACAATTACAACATTTAAAAGGCATTTGGGTGGGTATATGAATAGGAAGGGTTTAGAGGAATATGGGCCAAGTGCTGGCAAATGGGACTAGATTTATGCAAGACATCTACTCCACATGGACAAGTTGGACCAAAGGATCTGTTTCTGTGCTGTATATCTCAATGACTCTATGACCCTATAGCAATTAGAGATGTGCAACTACGTTGGACTTGCCAATGGCCAATAGAAAAATAATGAGGAGTGGTTACACACTCTAGATTCTAGTTGGTCACACAAGTTTTCTCAGTGCTTCAGTGTTGAATGTCACATGTCCACTTCCTAAGAATTAAGCTGACTCCCTAGTGAGCAGCCCATGATTTGGGTTTTGACTTGCTACTCCATGCAGAATCAAGGGTGAGGAAGTTTTTGCATTAATCGGAAACATAAGTAAACTTCAATTGCACCAACAACAGTCTTTAGGCTTCTATTACTTATTCTGTTCCTGTTAGTTTAGATTGACAGTGGGACAGGGGAAAAATAACCTGAAATTTTAAGTACGCAGCAACATTCTGATCAGAAAGATAGCACTCATGCGCAGCAGGTTATCAGGAAGGCTAATGGAATGTTAGCCCTTATTTCAAGTATGTTGGAGTGAAAGGGTAAAGAAGTCTTACAGCAACTGTATAAAATGCTGGTTAGGCCATATCTGGAGTACTATGCACAGTTTGTGTTAGAAGGGGCAGCTCAAAGAAGGTTCACAAAGATGATTCCTGATCTGGAGGGATTGTCTTATGGGCAATGGCTAAACATGTTGGGACTCTATTCACTGCAGTTTAGATGAATGAGAGACGATCTCATTGAAACATATAGGATTCTTAAGGGGGTAAATGCTGAGAGGATGTTTCTCCTCATGGGAGAGTCTGGGACCAGACGGCATAGTCTCAGAAGAATTTAAGACTGAGACGAGGAGGAATTTCTTCTCCTGGAAGGTTGTGAGTCTTGTGAGTCCTTGTCACAGAGAGCTATGGGGACAGAATCCTTGTGTATATTTAAGGCTCAAATAGATAGATTCTTATTTTGTAGGGAAATCAAGCATCATGGGAAAAAATCAGGAAAGTGGACATGAGGAATGTTGGCCGTGCCCGAAACATCGATTCTCCTGTTCTTTGGATGCTGCCTGACCTGCTGCGCTTTTTCAGCAACACATTTTCAGCTCTGATCTCCAGCATCTGCAGTCCTCACTTTCTCCATGAGGAATGTTGGATCAGCCGTAATCCTATTGAATGGCAATGCAGGTTTGAGGGGCTAAACAGCCAACTCTTGTTCCTATTTCTCACTGTCTTATGGAACAAACTGTGCCAACAAAATTTACACCACAGTTACATAAATTTGAACAAAACAGTGTTTGCATACATCATGCATTGTCATTATACCTTTTTAAATATTTAATATCTAATCTAAATCAACCCTCATTTCTGCATATCCACCAATGGTACAAAGTTGCAAAGCCAATAAACTAATGTAGGACTTGTTTATTATTAGTTTAAGGTAAAGTACTTGACATTGTGCAGTTGATCAGAAGCTACACAAATTACAGGAAGTGATTTCTCATACTGTCTTTAAAACAGTGCTAGAGATTCTTTTCCATTGAGTAAAGAGCAAGCACAGTCAAGGTCATACGCTCAGAATAATAAAAGGGTTGGAAGACAGAGCCTTTCCTTTCTTGTCTCTTATACTAATGTAATCAAATATTGACTGGGTGACCTGCAGTGTTCCAAAGCTTTCTGCAGACTTAAGTTTATAAACTTAGAAGATGAGGAGTGACATTATAAATAAAGAACCCTAAAGATAACTGAAAAGGTATCAAACTATTTCTTTTGGGCTTAATAAATGGAGATGAATATTTTTACTTCAAGGTTAGCACTTCCATTCAAACAGAAAGAAAGGATGCAGTCAGTGGAATATAAATGTCTACCTTTTCTGTGTCTCTTTGTTGGTTGTTAACCCCTTCCCTGATACTGGGTAAAACTCAGCTTCCAATTCTCCTGCTCCACAAACCCTACCCCACATACCTCCACCACATGTAAAATACTATGTCAGATTGATAAGGTCAGCTACTAGGGGAAAAAGGTCCTTCATTGTTTGTTGTGTTAAATTGTAAATCAATTCCTTCTACTGGCGCCTCTGATTTCTCTGTAAGTAAAGAAAGTCAGAAATCACATGACACCAGGCTATAGTTCAACAGGTTTATTTGATATCACAAGCTTTTGCACCACAGCCCCTTGAGAGTGAGAGAGAAGCACACGGGCAAAGAATTTATAAATCACACAACACCAGGTTATAGTCCAACAGGTTTAGGTGGAAGTACTAACATTTGGAGCACTACTCCTTCATTAGGTAGCTGTTTGATGAAGGAGCAGTGCTCCAAAAGCTACTATTTCCAAATAAACCTGTTGGACTATAACCTGGTGTTGTGTGATTTTTAACTTTGTCCACCCCAGTCCAACACTGGCACCTCCACATCAAAGAATTCATAGGCAGAGCGATGAAGGGCAGAGAGATCAGAAGGTCCTATAACTGGTGTGAGTGAAGTGTCAAATAATACGTCTCTGCAGATGATCGAGAGTGTCAGATGGTGTGAGTAAATTATCAGCGACAGAATAACAGGTGAAGAGATGACCTGATTAAATGAGGCAGAGATAATAACAAAAAAATTAAAATAAAGTGGTACAGGAGACAAACCAAATGGTTGGAATAACATGGTATGGATAAGAGTGGCATGCTGAGGGTCTAACCAGAATAATTAGTAACCCAAAACTGTACAAACAATTAAGTTAGAGAGATTGTATCAAGTTATCAAGGTGATGGTGTCAAAGCAGGACAGTAAGGAAGATTTCACAGGTACAGAACAGTCACATGTAGCCCAACAGGAACCCCAGATGATGGTTGAGGCCGTTTTCATGGGTACAAAACTTGGCTAATAGTTTCTGCTCAATATTTATGCATTGCTGTGTATCTGCAAGTAGCAAGCACAAAAAAAATCTTCTCACAGGATGTAACTGTACAAGGTGCTGGTAGGACCAAAGCTGCAATACTGTGAACAGTTTTGGTGCCCTTCTTTAAGAATAGGTATTATTTCAGTGGAGATAGTTCATACTTTTAAATGGCTGTGCTAGAATTGTATTTGGCATAAAATAGAAGCATTAAAAGCTGGAAACTATCAAATTTCCAACATTTGGAATGGATCAAACCAGTCAAAGTTTAAATTGTTAAAAGAAATGGAGGAGAAACTGGAGGAAGTACCATATTGAGCACAGGGTTTTGTAATGCACTCAGTGTCACTGAGGCAGGCAGCAATCAAACTTCAGGATATCTGCTCCTCACCAACCTCAGCTGCACATGAAGCTGATACCTTCAGCAATGCTGAAAATGCTGTGGATAATGGTACATTTCCACCTTGTGCCCCTTCTCAAATCCCACCTTACCCTCACCCTGCCATCTCACATTAAGTGCAAGCTCTGGGAAATGATTTCATGGGGGCCACCAGAACATACTGGGTCACTCACTTGGGGCAGTTTATGAAATCTCAATTTCCTGATGGTGGGCTTAGATGCAATGATAGAGAGTGTGGTGTGGTTTGTAGGGGCATTGAGCATCACCATTATGCCAGCCTACTTGTAATATTTGAACGCAATACATGCTTAGTAACATGAAATGTCATGATTTGGAGGAACCAGTAGTGGACTGGAGTGTACAAAGTTAAAAATTACACAACACGAGGTTAAAGGCTAACAGGTTTATTTAGAAGTACTAGCTTTCGGAGAGCAGCTCCTTCATCAGGTGGTTGTGGAGTATAAGATTGTAAGAAATATGTGAAATGGTATTTAGTAAAGTCTTGCATTTAATATAAAGTCAGTGTTACACAAGAATCTTGGGGTAGCTGAGAATTTTAGGATGCCTGTTAAAAGGTGGAATATACCGCTCAGCTCTATGCAGTTATTTGCAGGGCCAGTGGTTTCTTTTGCTTAACTCTACAGCACAAGAACAGGAATGGGAAAGGGGACTCTAACATGGAGTCTTTGGAAGTGGCAAGGGCAAGTTAGTGGTGAGGCAAGTTGTGGAGTGGGGTTGGGGGTATGAAGGAGTGAAGTGGGAAGGGTTCAACACTCTGTGTTTGGGCGTTAAGGAGGTGGCAGTGGTAAATCGTGGTAAGAAAGCAAAGGGCTCGAAGAGACAAAGCAGAAGAGGTGCACAGTTCCAGCTGACAACATCGGGAATGGCACAGTTCTGGCATTTTCCATTCCAGCCCATGTCCCCCTCATCCTGCCCTGTCCTACATTTCTAAGTCTGGCTAACCAAGGGCTGGCAGCCCACCAGCCAGCGCAGAGTCTGCACCAAGTATGAGGGCTGCAGACAAGGTTCCCCAGTTTGTTACAGTTTCAGAGGGATTACACCAAACTGTTATGTTTCAGGCTGAGAAGGGATTAAATCACTTCCTTTCTTTTGTCACCAGTCCCTTGGTTATTCACAACAGGATTAATTTAGAAAGGACCGCTTCTTATGTGGATATCTTTCTCCTTGATCAATGGAATTTAAGTTTTAAGATAAGCCAATTTAACCAAGTTATCTTGAATTAACAAAAGAGTGAATTTCTTAGTTACTATTTGTAAGAAATAGTAATACAATGCACATGCACACAGGTTATGGATAAGAACTGAGTCCAGAAGAAGACAGAAGTTATAAAAAATATACACAGATCAAGTCTCTGAGTTGCTCATGACAGGCTGAGAGCAGAACATGAATTCTGGATTAGTGATGCTGGAAGAGCACAGCAGTTCAGGCAGCATCCGAGGAGCAGTGAAATCGACGTTTCGGGCAAAAGCCCTTCACCAGAACATTGCAGCCATTACTTTGGATGTTACTGATAATTGAGCAGTCATCTTTGAGATTCTTGGTTTTGCAGGATAATTGAAATTCTTTTGTCCTGGTTCCTTTTAATGATGGCTTGCTGGCAGGAAACAGAGTGAAAGAGTCTTTATGTTTCTTTACCCCAGTGCAGCGGTGTTTAATGGTTGATCTCAAAACTGTAATCTTCATAGTACACTAGTCCACACACTAGGACATCAGGCCACTAATACATCCAGACCAGGGTTAAAATTCACATTTAATTCTATTTATTCTTGAAACGGAAGAACAAAAACATGTCTCTCAGACAGACTGCTGTTTCAGAGTCTGACATTATCACAGGGGATTACAGTTCAGTTTGTTGTGCATTTTTCCCTTTCCAGCTTTTTTGACACTTTCAGGTGTGACATTCCATACAGCCACTGGATCTGATCGACAGTCATATTTTGATTTTATTTCTTTTTTTAAATTTTTCAATTATCAAATTCAATAAATCCATAGCTTATCTAGAATTATGATCTATAGACATGAGTTAAATTGCCATTAAACATCAGTGCTACCAACAAGTGCTATTAAAGCCCATGTTTTACCATCAGGTGAAAGTGAGGGCTGCAGATGCTGGAGATCAGAGTCAAGATTAGAGTGGTGCTGGAAAAACACAGCAGATCAGGCTGCATCCGAGGACCAGGAAAATGGATGTTTCAGGCAAAAGCTCTACATCAGGAAAGGGCTTTTGCCTGAAATGTCGATTTTCTTGCTCCATGGATGCTGCCTGTCCAGCTGTGCTTTTCCAGAATCACTCTAATCATGGTTTACCATTCCCTAACTAGCTAAAGGTAAGGTCGCCATAGTCTTAAGACTTTAGGGCAGCTCTCTCTTTAGAGAGAGGTAACTGGTGTAGTTTAACCTGTGGGTTACCACACCTCCGGTGAGGGGAGAGGTTGGGAAGGAGAATCCTTCATGGTAATCTCATTCGGTGCACATTGACCCATTGCTTGTATAAGTCTACATCACAAATTAGCCGTCCAATCAACTGAGCTAAACCATTACCTAACTTTTCCTTTCTGATTTATCGCAAATGATTCTAATAGTCAGTTTGACGAGGCGAGTTGATAAGCAAGTAGAGTATTTGGAAATAAGGGAGAGTAGGGGAATGGGATTCTTGGTACAGAGATCATGATGTTTTGGGGATGAGGGAAAGAGAGAAATGAGGGAATGGAATATAGGGTAGGGAGAAAAAGACTAAGGAATAAGGGTCCTGTAAAAAAAGGAGTTGAGGGAATCAAGCATAGGTAAGAGAGGGAGACTTGGTGACAACTATACTGAATCTCAGAAATATATCAGCAACACAGGAAGTAATATTGTATTATTGGCTTCAGCACTACAGAGCATTTCACAACATTAAACATTTTCTATAAATGCAAACTGATGTTCCCCTTTCTTCTGTCATTCATGCAGAATGAAAATCTAAATTTATATACAGAAAACAATTCAGGCACAAGGAGTCTACAATTTTGAGGCACAAGGAGTCTACAATTAGGTGGTATATTCCTCCCTGGACATGGCTGGACATGTTCCTCCACCCACCCTCAGACTTTCTCATTGAATATAGGTAATGACTAGTGGTATGGGTAGGGTTACCAACAGGATAGCTTCATGGGTCATGGAGCCCACCTTGAGGAATGGTGACAAATCACTTCTGTGGAGTTCCTGCTCCTGATGGAGCAAAATGATCAGCTGCCTCTAGAAAAGGCAGAAATAGATTCTTTTCTTTTACATTTTAAAAATTCCAGGCAGAAAGTATGTGATTAATTATGCCCTGTTTGGTAATAGTCACTTGGCGACTTGCATTTTAAATGTCCTGCTCCATCTCTATGGAAACACTGGACACTACAACTGCAGGACATTGATAGTGGTGAATCCATTGGGGAAGAATTTCTGGTTGCGAACATATCAGGTTAAGGGTGGCTCCGTGGTTAGCAGTGCTGCCTCATAGAGTCAGGGAGCTGGGTTTGATTCCAGCCTTGGGTGACAGTGTGGAGTTTGTGTGTTCTCCCTGTATTCGTATGGGTTTCTACTGGGTACTCCAGTTTCCTCCCACAGTCCAAAAATGTGCAGGTTAGGTGAACTGCTCGTACTAAATTATCCATGGTGACTAGGGAGGTAGAGGTTTAGGCAGATTAGCCATGATAAATGTGGGGTTATGGGGATAGGGTTGGGAACTAGGTTCTGGGTGGGATGCCCTTCAGAGGGTCAGTGTGTCACTGATGGACCAAATGGATTCTTTCTGTACTGTAGAGATTCTATGATCATTGGAATATATTTGGATAAGAATAAGATGGGGTATAAATTCTAGATTGGTGGTGTAGAGTGGATTAGTAGACCAAAGTAAGTGATAGAATCAGTCACTCATTTTAGACTGCACATGTCTCCTTCTGTGTTGAGCTCTTCAGAATAAAAATTCCAATCAGATGTGAAGGCTGGGGGGACAATTTGCTTTTGACCATTTTGCACTGAAGTCCAAGATCGATTTATAATGCGTTGAATGTGTGTTATATTGAAGACTCCCTGTGAGTGGCTGTTTGCTGGGAATGCCAGCGAGTAGTTTCCAATTTCTGCCCCCAGTCTCCAACCATCTATCGATGAGAAATAGCCTTATTGTGTCTATGACTGAAACCTGAGGGAGGGACCAAAGCTTTAAAATTAAATCATCTCTTGCAGTTAATGAGCTTTACATCCTAACATTCCATCTGTAAGTAAAGCATTCCAGTTTAAATCAGGTCACTTCTTTAAGTTTCTAAGGCACAGGGGATGGAATTGGCCTATGCTGGTAACGCAAACTGTCAAGTTGGATATAGCAAATCGATCAAAGTCCAAACATAGAACACAAACTATTTTCCTTTCTTAAGCTGGGTGCCCATTCACTGTTGACCTGTTTCGCTCTACTGCTGGAAACTAATTTCTCCCACACTTGTAACTCTTTCTCCTGATTGATGGCGACCCTATGAGAAATGCAGTACTTGGTCTTGGGGACTCCACTTTCATTGGAGTACTGCATTACAGTAAATCACTGGACCAAAAACCCAGGTAGGGAAACAATTGTGCTCTTTGTGCTGAGATGATTTATTTAGTGTAAATAAATTTATGTGCCTTTCAGAATTGACAATGCCTCACTTTCCTTTAAACTATGCTCTGGAGCATAGAGATTCATTCAACGCTTACTTACTTAACACTGGTATTTAGTCATTCCCTGACTTTACTTTGATCTGAAGAGAAATTATTCTTTTTAATCTAAAATTATATTCCCGGAAGGCATGGAATGTTGATTCATTGCTCTCCCTGTTCTTAATCCTTAATGAAGTAAAGTACAGTCAGACCTCATTAACCTGGCTCACTTTACATTGTCATTCATGCTTACCATAAAACTTGAAATCAAACATAAGAATATTATTCTCCCTATTAATTTTACCTCATTATTAAAACTTTACTTGTGGTGCATATTGTTCAGCCTTTTCAAAAGCCCAGGTGCTTATTGCTTAGTTTGTACTTGTACTGTAAAAAAATCTACTTACGAGAAATGTATAAATATAACTGCAGAGTCCACATTCACATTCACAAAGATAAGGAAGTAGTCTAAAAGTCACATTTGCAGCCCAGAGTCAAGCCAAGCTGGCAATTCGGTGCCATATGTCTACTTTACATTGAACGCAAACTCTTTGTAATGTGCTGTAAATGTGCGTATGAGATTACACTTCAGTTCATTGCCAGGGACATCAACTGACAAATTCAAGACGTAGCCTATCAGGTTAGCAGTAATGATATTGGATCAGTTAATACAATTGGAGTAAAAAGTGAGGTCTGCAGATGCTGGAGATCAGAGCTGAAAATGTGTTGCTGGTTAAAGCACAGCATCCAAGGATGCTGCCTAACCTGCTGTGCTTTAACCAGCAATACATTTTCAGCTCAGTTAATACAATTGTCTGGACAGCTGCTTTGCATGCAGAGTGGTATCAACATCACAGGTTTGATTCCTGCACTGGCTGCGATTGCCATGAAGAATTCTCCTTTTCCACATCTCCCCCTGCCTGTGGTGTGGTGACCCTCAGGTTAAACTACCACCAGTAGAAAGTGAGGACCGCAGATCAGCCACAGGGCAGTGGGGTCTGCTTAGTGTGTGTGACCCGAGCATCCCTGGGACACATGCATCAAACAACCCCACTGCCCTGTAGCTGATCACTTCAACTCCCCCTCCCACTCTACCAAGGACATGCAAGTCCTGGGCCTCCTCCACTGCCATATCCATGACACCCAATATCTGAAGGAATCCTGCCTCATCTTCCACCTTGGGACCCTCCAACCACACAAAATCAATACCAATTTCACCAGTATCCTCATCTCCCCTCCCCCCCACCTTATCCCAGATCCAACCCTCCAACTCAGCACCACCCTCTTGAACTATCCGACCTGTTCCCATGTATCCACCCTCCACTCTGACCTATCACCATTACCCCCACATTCATCTACCTATCGCATTGCCAGCTACTTTCTCCCCATCCCACTCCCATTCCCATTTATTTCTCAGCCCACTTGGGTCACCCCCACATTCCTGATGAAGAGCTTATGCTCAAAATGCCGACTCTCCTGTTAATCGGATGTTGCCTGACAGGCTGTGCTTTTCCAGTGCCACAGTTTTTGACTTGAACCACCACCAGGCATCTCTCGTCAATGAGGGAACGGTCCTCCAGTACTTTTCTTATAATTCACAGCAGCAAGTGGACATCATTGGCCGGGCCAGCATCCAATGCCAGTCCCAAGTGGCCCTTGAGAAAGTGGTGGTGAACTGCCTTCTTGCGTGGGCTGTAGATGGACCCACAATTCCCTGAGGGAGGGAATTCCAGGATGTTGACCCAATGAGAGTGAAGGAACAGCCACATGTTTCCAAGTCAGGATGGCGAATGGCTTGGAGGGGAACTTGCAGAAGGTGGTATTCCCATGTATCTGTTGTCCTTGTCCTTCAAGATGGAAGTGATTGTGGGCTAAAAGGTACTGTCTAAGGACCTTTGGCAAATTTCTGTCGTGCGTCATGTAAATAGTACACATTGCTGATACTGAACATTGGTGGTGAAGGGAGTGAATGCTTGTGGATGCAGTGCCAATCAGGCTGTCTGTTTTGTCTTGGATGGTGTCAAGCTTCTCAAGTATTGTTGGAGCTACACTCATCCAGTCAAATGGGGAGTATTCTATCTTACTCCCGATTTGTGTATTGTAGATGGTAGACAGACTTTGAGGATTGAGGAGGTCAGTTAGTAGCTGCAGTTTTCCTAGCGTCAAACTGCTGTGGTAGCCAATGTGTTTATGTGATGAATCCAGATGAGTTTCTGGTCAGTGATTTGATCATAGAGGATGTCAGTGATGCTAATATCATCGAATGTCAAGGTACAATGGTTAAATTGTCTCTTATTAGAGATGGCTATTATCTGGCACTTGTGTGGCATGAATGTTCCTTGCTACTTTTCAGCCTAAGCCTGGATATTTGTTTAAATTTGTTGCATTTGGAAATGTTCTGCTTCAGTATCTGAGGAGTCATGAATGTTGCTAAACATTATGAAATCATTAGTGAAACATCCACACTTCTGACTGTATGATGGAGGAAAGTCATTGATAAGCAACTGAAGATGGTTGGGCCGAAGACACTACTCTGAGGAACTCCTGCAGAGATGTTCTGGAGCTGAGATAATCGACTTCCAACAACCATGACTATCTTCCGACGTGTCAGGTATGTCTCCAACCAGCGATAGTTTTCCTTCTGATTGTCATTGACATCAGTTTTGCTCAGGCTCCTTGATGGGCTCACCTCATCTCACCTCTTTTGTCCATGTTTGAACCAAGGCTGTAATGAGGTCAGGAGCTGACAGAACCCAAATAGGCATCACTGAGCACGTTATTACTGAGCAGGTGCTGTTGACACCTTCCATCACTTTGCTGATGATAAAGAGTAGATTGATGGGATGGTCATTGGCTGGGTTAGATTTGTCCTGCTTTTTTGTGGACAAAACATACTTGGGCAATATTCCACATCATTGGGTAGATGCCCCTATTATAGTGACACTGCCAAAGCTTGGCTAGGGATGCAGCAAGTAATGGAGAAGAAGCCTTCAGTACTATTGGATGCTGTCAGAACTTATAGACTTTGCACTATCCAGGGCTTCCAACTATTTCTTTATATGAAGTGGAATGAATCAAATTGGCTGAAGACTAGTATCTGTAATGTTGGGGACCACTGGAGGAGGCTGAGATGGATCATCCACTTAGCACTTGTGGCCAAAGATTGCTGCAAATGCTTTAGCTTTATCGTTTACACTGGTATGCTGGGCTTTTCTATCAGTGAGTCTGAACATACTTGTGGACCATTCTCCTCCAGTGGGTCGTTTAATTGTCCACCACATTTTTGGCTGGATATGAAAGAGCTTATCCATTGGTTGTGGGATCAATTAGCTCTGTCTATCATTTGTTGCTTATTGTTGTGTGGTAAACAAGTAGTTCTGTTTGGTAGCTTCACCAGGTTGGCACCTCATTTTCAGGTACACCTGGCGCTGCTCCTGGCATGCCCTCCTGCAATCTCCATTGACTCCTTGGTTTGATGGTAACGGTTGAAGAGGGAATGTTTGGAGCAGCATGGTAGCTCAGTGGTTAGCACTGCTATCTCAGACTGCCAGGGACCTGGGTTCAACTCCAGCCTCTGGTGACTGTCCATGTGCAGTTTCCACATTCTCCAAGTGGCTTTCCTCTTCATACTCCCATTATGTGTTTGTAATGTGGAAGATGGAAACTTCTGACCAGTCACTCGACCCTAAATGCCTTTTCTTCACAGATGCCAGGCTTGCTGAGTTTCTCCAACAACCTTTGCTTTTGTTTTAGATTTCCAGCATCCTGAATTCTTTGCTTTTTAATCCCCTGAACATGAGCTGAGTTTCTGAGTTTCTAGCAATAGAATGATTGGGACATAGCCTCCACAGCAATGGTGACTTTAATTGAGGAAAGATCATTTGCACATCAGGAATTTTCTTTATTTATTCATGGGATGAGGGCATCATTGGCCACACCAGCATTGATTGCCCAGAGGGCACATTGTTGTGGGTCTAGAGTCACATGTAGGCCAGATCAGATGGCAGTTTCCTTCCCTAAAGCACAGGTGGCATGGTGGCTCAGTGGTTAGTATGCTGCCTCATAGTGCCAGGGACCTGGGTTCAACTCCAGCCTTGGGCGACTGGCTGTGTGGACTTTGTACATTCTCTCTGTGTCTGCGTGGGTTTCCTCCCACAATCCAAAGATGTGCGGGTTAGGTGACTAGGCCATAACCATTGGTTAAATTGTCCATAGTGTTCAGGGATGTGTAAGTTGGGTGCGTTAATCAGGAGAAATGTAGAGTAACAGTCTAGGGGAATGGGTCTGGGTGGGTTACTCTTTGGAGGGTCAGTGTGGGCTTGTTGGGGCAAATGGTCTGTGTCCACACTGAAGGAATTTTACGAAAGGACAGTAGTAAGCTGGATGGGTTTTTCCCAACAATTGACAGTGAATTCATTGTCATCATTCAACTCCTAATTCCAAGCTGTTTTCACTGAATTCAAATTCCATCATCTGCCATGATGACTATATGACCACTGTCAGGTGTCATTAAGGGCCAATCTATTGTATTAATATCCATTGGTGAAGGAAACTCTCCATCCTTACCTATGATTCCACACTCTCAGCAATGCTTTAACTCTTCACTGCTGCGGCAAGCCATGACATTCAAGAGATAATCAGGAATGGGCGACAAATTCTGGCCCGAACAACGATGTCCACATCTCAGGAATGAACTAATATTAAAAAAAAATCAACTTACTTCTGGAGAGGAGAAGAATGCTGTTTGTGCTCTTTGTGTAAAGACAACGGCGTTTTGTTATTCTTTCCTTTATTATGGTCTAAAAAGGGAAAAGGATTGTATTAAAACAAGTACTGTTGATGGGATTGCTGCACTTTTGCAAATGAGTTACTGGAATACATTGTGAGTCCTGTACACACTACAGTTTCAGAAGCAATGGGAGAGTGTGATCATATGTCATGAAACTGGGGTATGTGTACAGAGTACAATTTGGCCAGCAACAGGTAACTGGTTGGTTTGTGCAATCGTGACCAGTTGTCAACGTGCCAACCTTTGCTTGGTTCCTGGGCAGTTGAACAGGTGGTGTGTGTGTGAACATTACAGGGGCAGAAGGATGGCCAGACTGGGAGAAGTAGGGTTTGTCTCTATATCTCTGAGCAGAATAGTAATCTAATCCTGGAGACAATCTATTAATCTCTGCTAAGCATTTGCAATAAACTGTAGCCTCTAACATATGACTGCAAACCTGAACAATCAATGAGTAAATCTCCTGCATCTTCAACGAACAACTGAGAATCTGGAAGAAAGGGCTTTAGAGGAGGAATTACTTTTGGAAAGGAAAAGGAACACTTACTTAAACCTCCTGTTTCTTCCCAATCTCCGGAAGCCTACTTCTCTGAGCTGCCTCCTCATGCCCTGGACCTCCTTGCCACCACTCGCACCAACACAAAACACCACGTAACCGAATTTCACCTCACTCAAGCCCTCCTTTCTCTCACTCCAGGAGAAGACATCATTCAGTAGGGAGAAAGGTTCTGGGCAGACTGGGGGTGCTTGATATTTGACTTCTCAGCCCCTACAAGGACAGAATCCTGGTCCTTTCAAAAAGACAAGGAGTACTTCTGATGGGATTCCAAGATCTCAATGTCCTGCCAATCGAATAATTACCTGTCTTTATTCCACTGCAACCTTCACAGCAACTCAGCTGTCGGCCTCACTCATTGTACATCACATCTAACCAGTGGCCGCAATGCCTCTCTCTTTTTTATCTTGTAGGTCTACCATTGCCACAGCAAGATAACCTCCTCTCCGGGAACCACCTCCTCCCTGTCTGAGTAAGAGAAGGCCTCAGATAATCCGTGAGAAAACCTGCTTCCTACAAATACCTGCAAGCTCAGACATGGACATCTTGGTGGGGCCATTCTCCTCAGGACGAGTTGGGAGTACCATCAACTTGAGGAAGGATCACCCCAAGGCCTCCTGAGACCAGGAACCTGCTCAGGCCCAGGGCAAGAGAGGACCCTGTGACATTAACAATCAGGAAATACACCCAAACACACAGGGAGGAACAGGAGCAGCATACAGGTACATGGGACACAATTGCCCTTGTTGACCAGAAGATGCAGCAGTGCAGCAACACATGTGAGTGTCCTTGACAGACTGGTGGGTGTAAGCACTGTGAAGCCATGGACCATAGATAAACACCCTTCCCCCATGTTCTGTTGAGTTACAACTGTTTGTTTGGTAAAATCCTCATCAGTTCTACATTATTGCCCTTGCTGTTCATAACAGATTCATCTGAGGTTTTCATTCATAGAGTCAAAGAGACATAGAATCCTACAGCACAGAGACAGGCCCTTTGGCCCGAACTGGTCCGTACCAACCAAAAGGTCCATCCCCCATTTCCCTGCGCTTGGCTCATATCCTTTTAAACCTTTCCTATCCATGTATTTATCCGAATGCCTTTTAAATATTGTTAATGTACCCGCCTCAACCACTTCCGGTGGCAGCTCATTCCATGTACGTACCATCCTGTGTGAAAGAATTGCCCCTCAGGTTCCCTTTCATTCTTTCCCCTCCAACCTTAAACTGATGCCCTCTAGTTCTCAATTCCCCATTCCTGCCAAAAAGATTGTGTGCACTCACCTTATCCATGCGTCTCATGATTTTATACATGTCTATTAAATCTTCCCTCAGGCTCTTACCCTCTAAAGAAAAAAGTCCTAGCTTGTCCAACCTCTCCCTATAACTCAGACATTGGAGTCCTGAAGTGAATTTATTGTCACCTGTACCGAGGCACAGTGAAAAGCTTCATCTTGTGAGCAATACAGGCAGATTACAGAGTTAAGTAGCATAGATAAGTAAATAATAGGTAAACAGCAGCAAAAACCAAAACACAGGTACAGGCAAATGTTAAGAGTTTGTGAGTCCATTCAGTATCCTCACAGCAGTAGGGTAGGAAGTGATCCTAAACTGGCTGGTGCGTATTTTCAGATTTCTGTACCTTCTCCCTGATGATAGAGATTGCAGAAAAGCATTGCCAGGGTGGGTGGACCCCTGGCAACATTCTTGTGAATTTATTTTGCACTCTTTCCAGTTTAATAATATCCTTCTTATAGCAAAGTGACAAAAACTGAATACCAATGTGGCCTCACCAATGTCCTGTAAACCTGCAACATAATTTCCCAACTTCTATACTGAATGCTCTGACTGAGAAAGACCAGTGTGCCAAAAGCCTTCTTCACTGCCCTGTCTACCTGTGACTCCACTTTCAGTGAACTGTGAACCTGAACTCCAAAGTCCCTTTGTTCCACTACACTCCCTAAGGCTTTACCATTCACCATGAAACGCCTATCTTGATCTGACTTTCAAAAACGCAAGACCTCACACATCGCTACTTTGGGCGGCACGGTGGCTCAGAGGTTAGTACTGCTTCCCCACAGCAGCAGGGTCCCACGTTCATTTCCAACATCAGACGACTGTCTGTGTGGAGTTTGCACATTCTCCCCGTGTCTGCGTGGGTTTCCTCCGGGTGCTTCAGTTTCCTCCCACGGTGCAAAGATGTGCAGGTCAGATGAATTGCTCATAGTGTTAGGTGCATTAGTCAGAGGGAAATGGGTCTGGGTGGGTTCTCTTCGGAGGGTCGGTGTGGACTGGTTGGGTCAAAGGGCCTGTTTCCACACTGTAGGGAATCTTATCTAATCTAAACTCCATTTGCCACATCTCAACCCACTTTCTCAGCTGAACAAGATCCTGCTGCAATTTCTGATAACCTTCCTCACTGTCCATGATACCATCTATTTTAGTGTCATCTGAAAACTTACTGATCATGCCTTGTACATTCTCATCCAAATCATTGATATAAATAACAAACAGCAATGGGCCCAGCATCAACCCCTGAGGCATTCCAATAGTCACAGGCCTCCAGTCCAACAAAAATCCTTCTGCTATTACCCGTTGCATCCTAACATCAAGCCATTTTTATATCCAATTCGCCAGCTGCCTCTGGATCCCATGCGACCTAACTTTGCAGAGCAGCCTACCTTGTCAAAGGACTTACTGAAATCCATATAGACTACGTCCAATGCCCTGCCCTTGTCAATCTTCCTGGTCACTTCATCAAATAACTCTAGCAAATTTGTGAGGCATGGTCTCCCACTCTCAAAGTCATGCTGACTACTCCTAATAAATCCCTGTATTTCCAAATGCATGTATATCTTATCTCTCAGAATCTTCTCAAATAATTTATCTATCACAGATGTTAGGCTGACTGGTCTATAGTTCCCAGGCTTTCCTTTGCAGCCCTTCTTGAATACTGGCACAACATTTGCTACCCTCCAGTCTTCTGGCTAACGATTATGCAAAAATATCAGCCAGGACCCCTGCACTTTCTAATCTAGCCTGTTGCAGGGTTTACTGCTATATCTAACTTCATGCTTTTAATGCATAGTCTGAGCTGAGATGTCACCTTTTTTTATAAAGTCTTGAGTTAACTCAAGAATGTGACTCAAAAGAAGTTCTGGGAATTACATATTAGTTAAGCAAATTCTGCAACCCATTCTATAAGATAGCATTAAGGGTTTAAAAGGAGAGAAATTTGTTAAGTGTCTACAAGACAATTTTCTGATTCAGTATGTGGACGTACCTACCAGCGAAGGTGCAAAACTTGACCTACTCTTGGGAAATAAGGTAGGGCAGGTGACTGAGGTTTCGGGGTGGGGGGGAGCACTTTGGACCCAGCGACCATAAATCTATTAGTTTTAAAATAGTGATGGAAAAGGATAGACCAGATCAAAAAGTTGAAGTTCAAAATTGGAGGAAAGCTAATTTTGATGGTGTTAGGCAAGACCTTTCAAAAGCTGATTGGGTGCAGATGTTCACAGGTAAAGGGACGGCTGGAAAATAAGAAGACTTCAGAAATGAGATAACATGAGTCCAGAGTCATTTCTGTTAGGGTGAAAGGAAAAGCTGGTAGATGTAGGGAATGCTGGACGTGTAAAGGAATTAAGGTTTTAGTTAAGAAAATGAAGGAAGCATATGTCAGGTATAGACAAGATAGATTGAATGAATCCTTAGAAGAGTATAAAGGCAGTAGGATAGCTATGGCAAACAGAGTTAAGGAGAATCCAAAGGGCTTTTACAAATACTTTGAGGACAAAAGGGTAACTAGGGCTCCTCAAACATCAGAAAGGTGGCCTTTGTGTGGAGCCACAGGAGATGGGGGAGATACTAAATGAGTATTTTGCATCAGTTTTTACTATGGAAGAGGACATGGAAGATATAGAATGTAGGGAAATAAATGGTAACATCTTGAAAAATGTCCATATTACAGAGAAGGAAGTGCTAGAAGTTTTGAAACACATAAAAATGGATAAATCACCAGGACCTGATCAGGTGTACCCTAGAACTTTGTGGGAAGCTAGGGAAGTGATTGCTGGGCCCCTTGCTGAAATAAATGTATCATCGATAGTCACAGGTGTGGTGCTAGAAGACTGGAGGTTGGCTAACGTGGTGCCACTGTGTTAGAAAGCTGGGAAAGACAAGCCAGGGAACTATAGACCAGTGAGCCTAATGTCAGTGGTGGGTAAGTTGTTGGAGGGAATCCTGAGGGACAGGATGTACATGTATTTTGAAAGGCAAGGACTGATTCGGGAAACTCAACAAGGCTTTGTGTGTGGGAAATCATGTCCCTACAAACTTAATTGAGTTTTTTGAAGAAGTAACAAAGAGAATTGATAAGGGCAGAGCAGTAGATGTGATCTGTATGAACTTCAGTAAGGCGTTCAACAAGGTTCCCCATGGGAAACTGATTAGCAAGGTTAGATCTCATGGAATACAAGGAGAACTAGCCATTTGCATACAGAACTGGCTAAAAGGTAGAAGCCAGAGGGTGGAGATGAGGGGTTGTTTTTCAGACTGGAGGCCTGTGACCAGTAGAGTGCCACAAGGATCGGTGCTGGGCCCTCTACTTTTCATCATTTATATAAATGATTTGGATGTGAGCATAAGAGGTACAGTTAGTAAATTTGCAGGTGACACCAAAATTGGAGGTGTAGTGGACAGCGAAGTGGGTTACCTCAGATTACAACAGGATCTTGATCAGATGGGCCAATGGCTGAGAAGTGGCAGATGGAGTTTAATTTAGATAAATGGAAGGCGCTGCATTTTGGGAAAGGAAATCTTAGCAGGATCTATACACTTAATGGTAAGGTTCTCGTGAGTGTAGCTGAGCAAAAAGACCTTGGAGTGCAGGTTCATAGCTCCTTGAAAATGGAGTTGCAGATAGATAGGATGGTGAAGAAGGCATTTGGTATGCTTTCCTTTATTGGTCAGAGTATCGAATACAGGAGTTGGGAGGTCATGTTGTAGCTGTACAGGACATTGATTAGGTCACTGTTGGAATATTGCATTTAATTCTAGTCTCCTTCCTATCGGAAGGATGTTGTGAAACTTGAAAAGGTTCAGAAAAGATTTACAAGGCTTTTTCCAGAGTTGGAGGATTTGAGCTACAGGGAGAGGCTGAACAGGCTGGGGCTGTTTTCCCTGGAGCTTCGGAGGCTGAGGGGTGATCTCATAGAGGTTTATAAAATCATGAGGGGCATCGATAGGATAAATACACAAAGTCTCTTCCCTGTGGTCGGGAGTCCAGACCTAGGGTGAGACGAAAAGGATATAAAAGAAACCTAAGGGGCAACCTTTTCACACAGAGGGTGGTACGTGTATGTAATGAGCTGCCAGAGGAAGTGGTGGAGAATGGTACAATTGCAACATTTAACAGGTATATGAAGAAGAGGGCTTTGGGCTGTGTGCTGGCAGGTGGGACTCGATTGGATTGGGATATCTGATCTGCATGACAAGTTGGACCGATGGGTCTGTTTCCAGTCTGTACATCTCTCTTACTATGACTCTATGTAAGACTTAACAGTGATCTAGGTTTGTTCAATATATCATTTCAGTTGCATGACATCATTAACTTTTGCTATAAATTCTGTGTCTTATTATCCTGTTCCACAGCTACATGATGAAGGAGCAACGCTCCGAAAGCTAGTGCTTCCAAATAAACCGGTTGGACTGTAACCTGGTGTTGTGTGATTTTTAACTTTGTCCACCCCAGTCCAATACCTGCTCTTCCACAGCGTATCTGATGGGATGGGAGGTGAGGTTGGAAAGTTGTGAACGCAAACAAGGGAATGTTCTGTTTAATATTCTCAGTTAATATGAAACCACCCTTTAATTATTCATCTAAGAGCAAAAATGGAACTGTAGCATTGTTACTTACATCAATAGAAAACTCAAAATTAAGACTAGAATCCTAATCTGATGGTAGATCTCTATAACATCCTTAAAGCTTTGTCAAAGTACCACTATCCATCAATGCACCTCAATGCTTTGGTGACTTTTGTACTGGCAGTATGAACATCTTCCCATTACTGATCCAAATAATAATTCATTCTGTCAGTTTGTTGGTGAAAAGTGTTTGGAAGATTGATCCTTAGAGGGAGATTTCGGATTGGAACTAGGTCAGCGGGTGTTCCATATGGATCAGTGACTTTAACACAATGTTTTGATGTACGTTGGGGCTTTTGACAAAGATGAATGATGATCTGAATGAAATATAGGCGCTGCACAAAAGACAGGCAATTTGAAAACCTGCTTTGGTCTCACACAGCAAAGTATATCTATTAAAAGCCTCCTTTACATTACAGCTGCGAATTGTTTTTGCAGGGAATTGACAGCTGATTTGTGGTAACATTTTTCACTAAAAGGTAACAACGCTATTTATTTCAGAGTTGAAAGTGCTATGGATGACAGATCTGAGTAGCAAAGTGAACGAGAGGATTCTCATCAGGCTTCCAGAACAACTAAAGCAAATCTCTTTTTTTGTTGTTGTAATGCTGGTAATTTGCTACTGTTCTGTTCACTGCTGAACCGGGGCTGATAGTATTACCAATGATGTAGGTGCACGCTGAATCAGGATTATCCTGATCTGAGCTGAATGGACTTTCTGATGAGAAACTTGATTAGTCAGAAAAGCAACTCAATACAACATATAACACGCATTATTATTTCAAAACAACAAACTATTACAATGATTTAAAACAAATAATACAGGAATAAAAGAAATTCATGCCATTTAGTGGTCCAATATTGAGTATTGGCTTTCTATTGACACATCGTTAATATTAACTTAATTTGATAAGAGTCAAGGTTACCAATAGATAGAATCCCTACAGCGCAGGAAAAAGTCATTTGGACCATCAAGAAAACTCTGACCAGAAAACCAGCTATGGCCAATCCTCCTGAGTGATACCGAAGGGTCAGTGTAGACTTGATGAGCTGAATGACTTCATACAGCATTATAGGGATTCTATTTATTGCCACGACAATAAAGTTGTCCGAAAAATTAAAATGATGGCTTTCAAACCTTCAATAAGTCTCTGTAAAACTGACTGTTGTATGTAGTATTATGACTTATTCCTTAAATTCACTGAAATTTGGTAATAATTCACCTGCCTTACCTTGAATCCTGGCAAAAAAAACAAACATTACAGAGACCACAAGGTATATACCTATAGCATACTCACAAATTTACTATACAAGAGTTTGCAGTTAAATGAGTTCTTAAATTCAGGGCTTTTCCATTGAAAAAATAAGAGAAAATCTGATAAAGGTAATAAAGATATTCAAGGGTTTCATTGAGGTAATTAATTAATGAATTGTAAAACTGATCAATGACAAGTTAAAGAGCGATGCTCTCTCCAATCACCAATCACTTTATGCAGACTACTTTCCCCCCACATGCTAAATATTACACTTAAAAGTTTTTAAAAAATGAACAAGAGGTTGCAAATTAAAGATAATCACAATCATAGTCATTGAAGTGCTTTCGAAGCATAGGCACTGTTATGGTGCAGAGAGACACAGTAATCAGTCTGCCAAGATCCGTAATATGATTGTGATCATGTTCATTGTAGGACACTGGAAGAACGACTCTACCCTTCTTAAAAATTGCCATGGGATCATTGATGTCTCCTTGGAAGCACAGGTAGGACTAAGAGTTGTAGAGTTATAGAGACGTACAGCATGCAAACATATCCTTCTGTCTAATTCATCCATCCTAAATAGATCTAGTCTCATTTGCCACATTTGGCCCATATTTTTCTAAATCCTGCCTATTCATATATCCATCCAGATGCTTTCCAAATGTTGCAATTGTACCAGCCTCCACTACGTCCTGTAGCAGTTCAAACCATACATGCACCAATCCCTGTGTAAAAAAACTATCCCTTAGACCGCTGTTAAATCTTTCTTCTTTCACTTTAAACCTCTGCTCCCCAGTCTTGGACACACTTGCCCTGCAGAAAAGACCTTGACTATTCACTCTATCCAGGCACCTCATGATTTTACAAACTTCTAAAGGGTCACTCCTCAGCCTCCGATGCTGCAGGGAAAATAACCCCAGCCTATTCAGCCTCTCCCCTAGCTGACAAAAAACAAATGCCCGAGTAACAATACGGGACCCCTGCACTATTAAATGGAAGAATCAATCCATTATGTTTTCAAGTCTCTCTGGAGTGAAGTTGGAATTGAACCTACCACCACGTGACTCAGGGACAACAGTGTTACCAATAAGAAGCCGTTTGCACTTTACTTTCTTAAGAAAAAGGAAAATAGAAGGTTGCTATTTTATGTTCATTGCCAATGGATAGGTAACATTTGCAACTTCTGCATTGATTCATCAGTGTGTGGAAAAGTCCTCGTTGGCTAACCAAGGGTGGAGGACTTCTTTGGGAGAACACACACCAAGAAAAAAGCCTTAAATTATTAGTGAGAGAAGTGATGTTTTGTTGAATCTTTTAATCTTGTACTCATCAAGATGAAATGCTTTAACAGACCGTCTTTTGGATATAGGTTTGCTCACTGAGCTGGAAGGCTTGTTTTCAAATGTTTCATCACCAGACTAGGTAACATCTTCAGTAAGCCTCTGGTCATGTAAGCACCGATCATGTAGCCTGGTCATTATTTATATGTTTGGGTTTCCTATGGTGATGTCATTCTGATTCTTTTTCTCAGGGGGTGGTAAATGGGATCCAAGTCAATGTGTTTGTGGATAGAATTCTGGTTAGAATGCCATACATTTAGGAATTCTCCAGTGTCTCTCTGTTTGGCTTGTCCTAGGATGGATGTATTTTCCCAGTCGAAGTGGTGACTTTCCTCATCCATATGTAAGGATACTGGTGAGAGAGGGTCATGTCTTTTTGTGAAGAAAGTGAGGTCTGCAGATGCTGGAGATCAGAGCTGAAAATGTGTTGCTTGAAAAGCGCAGCAGGTCAGGCAGCATCCAAGGAACAGGAAATTCAACATTTCGGGCATAAGCCCTTCATCAGGAATGAGGAAAGTGTGTCCAGCAGGCTAAGATAAAAGGTAGGGAGGAGGGACTTGGGTGAGGGACGATAGAGATGTGATAGGTGGAAGGAGGTCAAGGTGAGAGTGATAGGCTGGAGTGGGGTGGGGGTGGAGAGGTCAGGAAGAAGATTGCAGGTTAGGAGGGCGGTGCTGAGTTCGAGGGAATCGACTGAGACAAGGTGGGGGGAGGGGAAATGAGGAAACTGGAGAAATCTGAGTTCATCCCTTATGGTTGGAGGGTTCCCAGGCAGAAGATGAGGCGCTTTTCCTCCAACTGTCGTGTTGTTATGTTCTGGCGATGGAGGAGTCCAAGGACCTGCATGTCCTTGGTGGAGTGGGAGGGGGAGTTAAAGTGTTGAGCCACGGGGTGGTTGGGTTGGTTGGTCCGGGTGTCCCAGAGGTGTTCTCTGAAGCGTTCCGCAAGTAGGCGGCCTGTCTGCCCAATATAGAGGAGGCCACATCAGGTGCAGCGGATGAAATAGATGATGTGTGTGGAGGTGCAAGTGAATTTTTGGCAGATATGGAAGGATCCCTTGAGGCCTTGGAGAGAATGTGTGGCTAGTTGATGCTCGTGTATCCTGGTGGCTAGTTTTCTGCCTGTTTGTCAAATGTAGAGTTTGATACAGTTCTTGCAAGGTATTTTGTAAATGACATTAGTTTTGTTTGTTGTCTGTATTGGGTCTTTCAAGTTCATTAGCTGCTGTTTTAGTGTGTTGATGGGTTTGTGGACGACTATGATGCCAAGGGGTCTGAGTAGTCTAGCAGTCATTTCTGAAATGTCTTTGATGTAGGGGAGAGTGGCTAGGGTTTCTGACATATTTTGCCTGCTTGTTTGGGTTAGTTGCTGAGAAATCGGCAGGCTGTGTTCATTGAGTACCCTTTTTTTTAATACACTGTATAGGTGATTTTCCTCTGCTCTGCGTAGTTCCTCTGTACTGCAATATGTGACGGCTCATTAAAATAATGTTCTGATGCAGCTTTGTTTGTGGATGTTGGAATGATTGCTTCTGTAGTTCAGTATTTGGTCCATATTTATCGTTTTCCTGTAGACGCTGGTTTGAAGCTCCCCATTGGCTGTTTGCTCTACTGCTACATCTAGGAATGGTAATTTGTTGTTGTTTTCCTCCTCTTTAGTGAATTTTATTCCATTATTGATGGTCTTGAAGGGGACACCACTAACCCAAGAAAACCCAAACCTATAAATAAAAGCGGGCTACACCACTAGTGCTTCATCTGGAGGCTTACTGAATATGTTACCAATAAGGGTGACGAAACATCTGAAAGCAAACCTTCCAGCTCAGCGAGCAAATCTACATCCAAAACCTCAACCTGAGCTACAACTCTTCTCAAACTCACTAAGACTATCTTTTATTCAATTTTTTTTATTTCAAAAATATATTTTATTCAAAAAATATATAAACGTACAAAGTCACTAAAGCACTGCAGCTCTGTACAGTAATATATGAAGAAAACAAAAGAATTTTGGAGTTTGACTGTATACAACAAATAAAGCAATGGCACGTCTTACTTTTTTAGTATTATACTTACATATAATTGAGGCACTGGAGGGTCCAGTAACTGAATACACACCCTATTTAACTTTAGGAGAAAGATGTCAGACAGTGGTTTTCTCTCAGACAGTGGTCTTTTCCCACCGCACCTGGCAGTTGCTTCTCCAAGCTTTAGTGTGTCCCTCAGCACGTAGTCCTGAACCTTACAATGGGCCGGTCTGCAACGCTCGGTCAGGGCCAACTCCTTGCTCTGGAAGACCAACAAGTTTCAGGCAGATGAAAGAACGATTTTGATTGTCCTCCATGTGCTGTCGATATTTCTCTTAGTGTGCGTCCTGGGAAACAGACCGTAGAGCACAGAGTCCTGCATCATGGAGCTGCTCGGAATAAACCTTGACAAAAACTATTGCATCTTCCCTCAGACTCCCTTTGCAAAGGCACATTCCAGCAGGGAATGTGTGACAGCCTCTATCCCCTGCAGCTGCTTCAAGGGCAGTGTGCGGTGGTGCAGAGAGGCCGGGCGTACAGGAAGGATCTCACGGGTAGTGCCCTTCTCACCACCAGCCCAACAATGTCTTGGTGCTTGTTGGAAAGTTATGGTGATGAGGCGTCCTCTCCTTTTCCTGCAGGGTCCCGCGGTCATTACGTGCTGATCACTTTTGATGGGCTTGTGGTCAAAGGTGCTTCTCTTTGCAAATGTCTCCAGAAGAAGGTAGATGATATGGAACAGTACAACTACTTGGAACATTTCGAGGTAAAGAAGCCAGCCCATCCTTTGCAACACTTTGTTAGAACCTCAGTATATAGTGACATTTGATGTTTACATACCCAGGGCCTACGCACAGCTTGATGCAGCTACACACAAAGGTGGCCATCAGAATGTGGGCTGTATTGGGTACATTCTTCCCTCCCTTATTCAGAGTTTGTACATGGAGTCCCTGCAGACATGGTCCACCTAACCTCCAGATGAAGTGGACAATGGATGGAGTGACTGCAATGGCAAACGTTTGGGGACTGGGCCAGACCTGGGCCACATAAAACAACAGAGCGAGTGCGTCACACTTGATGACACCTGCAATAGAAAAGGGGCGGTTCTCCCAAAAGACAAGTTTCTGCCTCACCTTGGCAATGCACTCCTCCCAAGATTTGCACACGTCATGGCTCCTCCAAGCCATATTCACAGCCCCTTCAGGTAATCTGTCCTGACGGTGAAGGGGATAAAAAATCAGTCAGCCCAATTCCCAAAGAGCATGGCCTTGCTCTCGCTTTCATTTACCTTGATCCCGAGGCCAGTTCAAACTGGTCTCAGATGCTCATGAGCAGATCTGAGCAGAAAATGATGACATCATCCATGTACAGGGAAGTTTTGACCTTCAAGATGCTGCTGACTAGAACAGCCATCTCTCTAAGGCTAACATCTTTCTTTGGGCTCTACCTCCACCTATCATTCACTCTCACCACGCCCCACCCCATCTTCAGCATAAAAAAAATCCTTTTCCTACAGTCAGTTCTGAAGAAGGGTCACTGGACCCGAAACGTTAACTCTGATTTCTCTCCACTTCTGCTGTCAGACCTACTGAGATTTTCCAGTTATTTCTGTTTTCATTTCGGATTTCCAGCATCTGCAGTTCTCCCAGTGGTTTTTTTTGTCTCATATTAATTTTTAATTTATCAGTTGGAGTTAGGCTTCGAACTTGTTAAAAAGTCAGTTTTCAATCAAAGCAAGGTCACCAACTGCAACTAAAAATAGCCAACAATTTCCATTTAGTTGAACGTCTAAGAAAACTCCACATGATACAATAATCTCTCGAAATATATAACTAACACCCTTCCTGCTTTGTGGAAACACACAGTACACATACATGAACGAAAGAAGCATTAAAATTAATTACTTGTAAAACAGACTTTGATTTTCTTCTGATGGCTGTGCAGGGATAAACTAGTCAAATCTTTCTTTTGTGACATACATTGGATTTTTGAACTTCTGACTGAAGCTGGGGTTTTCAGAGGACAAAGAAATATCAACTACAACCTTAAACTACCAAATGAAGTCTAAAATTGTTGGATAGTCCCGTAGTCTGGCATACAGATAGCTACAACCCAGTGCTTTCTTACTTAATCTTTGCTTTCCTTATTGAAAATTAACTTGACCATAGTTAACCTTCTCTACATTATAATTTCTAGCGTTGTATATTTAGTTTGACAGATCATGTTTCTGCATGATTTGAGGAAGTCAGGACATGCTTTTACATTTTGAATAGTTTTTTATTATTTTTATATGGGTGGATTTTAGCTTAGTCACTTGTTTAACGCAAGGAAATTCAGTTATTTTCCATAAACCACACATAAACAGATAAATACACATTGTATCCTTTCTAAATTCAAAATCCTGTTACAATCAAATGGGTGGATGGGGGAAGACTGGAGCTATTCCTCACCTGGTTATAACAATAAGTGATTCTTCTGTTTCAACAGAAGAATTACCAAGATTTCTACTAAGGGGGTAAGGTAAAACTCAACATTGAAAGAGACAGTAAAAGATAAAGCTGTTATCACTCCACTCAGTCATAATTCAGTTATAGCATGCTAGGTAAATCTTCATATTATAAAAGTTCTTTATGTGGCTCTTAAACAAATTGTGCAAAATGAAATGAAGAAGCCTAACTAGTCAGAATCTTGAGTGACCAGAAAACAGTCACAGATGCAGTTTAGGTGTCCCAAGTTGTGCGGGTATGTGACAATTGTAAGTTCAAATCAAATAAATATGAAAGCAGTCTGATCAATTTACACCTTTTTTTTGTGGACCTTGGACACATAAAATTATACTTCAGGCTGTCCTGCATTAATAAGACCTTCTTGTAACCTGGAGCGTTGTGATTCTGGTCAACAAGAGGGCACAAAATTAGAGGTGGGCGTTAAGATGTGAGATCAACAACATTTTGTCTCAAAAGTGGCAAATTACAATTTCTCTCTCCAAAAATTCAGAGATACCATGTTAGTTGAAATGTTGAAGACTGAGAACGACAGATTTGCATAAAGGTGGAACAAAGAATAGTATTAGGTTTGAGGAGGGGTCACTTGATCTGAAATGTTAACTCTGATTTCTCTCCACTGATGCTACCAGACCAGCTGAGCTTTTCCAGTAATTTCTTATTCTTGTTTCTGATTTACAGCATCTGCAGGTCTTTCGATTTTATTCGATTTGTGGTTCAGCTTGGGTTGTTTCGGGATCTAATCCAATGGCTTGAGAGGTAAATTCAACATTCCTCTAAATTTAGTCCCATCCCGCTTCAATCAACAACTTTGAAGAAATTTGTTAAACTGTGTGGGGACTTGCATTTTGCAAAGCCAAAAATAGGAACAATTTTCCTGCATCTTTTGTTTTCTGTTTATGGTAGTCTATGTTTGTGTTTAAGAGGGTTATCTCTGATCCTTGATTCTAACTCTCCTTTACAGATAAATTGATTTCAGACATATTTCCAATACTTTCAGCATTCAGTTCAGATAGTGATTCAACTATATTCTACATACTGATATTTAAGTATGGGAAATGTAATAGAACATAGAATATAGAATATAGAGCACAAGAACAGACCCTTTGGCCCACCATGTCCACACTGACTATGATGCTATTTTAAACTAATGCCATCTGCCTGTACATGGTTTGTGTCCTTTCATTCTCTGCCTGTTTGTGTGTCTGTCTAAATGTCTTTTAAATGTTGCAATCGTATCTGTTTCTACTGCCTCCACTGGCAGTGTATTTATATACTCTGTAAAAAAATCTGCTTCCTACATCTCCTTTAAGCTATCCCTCCTCACCTTAAACCATGGTTGCTTCAGGAATGGTGGGCCAACATGTTCCTGTGCTGTTCTATGTTTTATGCCCTAAGCACCCTAGCATTGGACATTTTCACCCTGGGAGAAAGGTTCTTACTATCCACCCTATCCACGCCTCCCATAATTTTACATGCTTCTACCAGGTCACCCCTCAGCCTCTGAAAAAAACCATCCATGTTTGGCCACCTTTTCCTTACAGCTATTACACTCCAATCCAAGCAACATCCTGATAAACTTCTTTCCACCCCCTCCAAAGCCTCTACATTTGTGTTGAGTTTGCACATTCTCCCCGTGTCTGCGTGGGTTTCTTCTGGGGGCTCCGGTTTCCTCCCACAGTCCAAAACGTGCAGTTTAGGTGGATTGGTCATGCAAAATGAGTGCTTACAGGAATAGGATAGGAGACAGGGATCTGGGTAGGATCCTTTTCAGAGAGTTGGGCCAAAGAGCCTTTTTCTGCATTGTAGAGTTTCTGTGATTCCACATTTTTCCCATAATATGGTGACTGGAACTACACACAATACTCCAAATGTAACCTAACTAAAATCTTATACAGCTGCAACATGACTTGCCATATTTTATACTCAATGCTCTGACCGATGAAGGGAAGTATACCATTTGCCTTCTTTACCATCTTACCCACCTCTGCTGCTACTTTCAGGGAGCTATGGACTTGAATTCCAACATCTCTGCTCCTGACGGTTCTGCCATTTGTTGTATATTTTCTTCTTGCATTTGACCTCCCAAAATCCATTACCTCACACTTGTCCGGATTAAACTCCATCTGTCATTTCTCTGCCTAATTTTCCAACTGATTATTTCCTGCTAAATCCTTTGACAACCTTCCTCACTATTCACAACTCCCCTAATTTTTGTATGTCTGCAAACGTACTAATCAGACCACCTACATTTTCACCCAGATCACAGAAATACATTTCAAACAATGTATTTGTGTTACGAAATATTTGGATAATGAATAAACTCCAGTAATAAGTTTAAATGAACTCCTTAGTTTTGATGTATTCTAAGTCTTCATAGCAAAGAAAGTCCTGTGTCTCATATTTGTTCTACAAGCAAACACAACATTTCTTAAATGACGTGCTCAGTTAACATAGTTACTGGCTTTCTGTAATTTAACTGATAGAATGATAACAACCCTCCTGTCTTCAATAAAGAAACAACTGATTCCGAATAATCATATCACCCAAGGAAGCTGCATTATATAGCTACTCTGTGTTAATAACTTAATCCCTTCTAAGCATCACCATGACAACTACATAATTATGAAGCTGGAGACAGTTGTCAGCCCAGTACTGGTTACAAATTCAATATACTGCACAGTTCTATTAATGTCTGTTATTTTCTCATCTCTGATTTAGCTCCTTCCTTTTTTGTGAAATCTCATTTATCCCTCTGTTAATTTGCACGTTCACTGCATTATCCTGCTCTGTCACATTAACCACCTGCACAGTGTAATATGTGAATTTGAAAAGACAAGTTATACCTGATGTACAAATTATAAATGCTCAGAAGCTGGAATAAAAATGGAAAGTCCTCGAAATGCACAACTTCTTGAATGGAAAAGGCAGATTAATGAGTGGAACTTCGCAAGGCTCAGTGTCGCCTGCATGATCGCACAGCCAGAAAACAATGAAGGTGTCACTCATGACTTACTGCACATTCAGATCAATAGATGGATACCTGCAAATTCACTGTCTGTGATGTTCCAGCATTGAGGTTTAGGAACCGAGAAATTCTTTTTGGACCTAGATGCATCATAAGAATTGGGATTGGGAGATAAATTTTATAGTAGCAAAGAATTAAAGAAGCTACTCTTCATTGTGCCTGACTGCGATCCTTTACCCCTATCTTAGCTTCTCCGTGTTTTATTCAGTCATTCAAAGAAACTTATCTCTGTCCCATTTCCAGTTCAGATGTGAGGCTTGCATTTGGAGCATTCTAATACCCCTTCTTTATTCAGATGTTGGCGAATGAGATGTCAATTGGTCAAAATATTCATTTCAGAATCAACTTTCTACTGTAACAGTATTTTAATCCGATTTTGTAATTATGCTATAGCATTCACCAAATAACCCAGTAACATCTAGTGGTTGGATGGAAATACTGCAGCAACTTTAGCTCTGCTTTCAATGACAGCCTGTCCAACTTGATACGTAGAAATTAAACTGTCAACTAACCATCAAAATTTGGATACCTGATTCACCCTGGTTTGGGAAAATACCACTCACATAGATGATTAGAAAATCTTTTATCTGCAGTTACTGATTCACGTCTTTTACTATAGTAACTGTTGAAAAATTGCCAAATATGTTATCGATTTACCAATCACCCATTGCTTAAGAACAAAACATTATACAGCACATTATTTATTTTGTAAGTTGGCTGCCTTTTACCTTCTACCTTCTTCAGATCTTCCTGCTCAATGTGCACCGCAGAGGCTGACCCCTGCTCAGAGCTCTAGTACTGCTTTAATCAGTAATCAATAACAGACTGAAGTAACATATTATAGTTTTAGGAATTCATTTCGCGAAGAATTTTACTTAAGAATAAGAAGTCAAACCTTTTGGTTTATTCACCAACCTGCAGTCCCAGCGCTGTGTCTTGGGAATTTGGTACGTTGGAGAAAAATGCACAACCCCTGATTTTTTTGACCAATGATACTATCAATTTAAGATGATGGCCGAATAGGATGCTTCAACTGTAGCTTGTCTTCTCCATCTGTTACTTTCTTTTTTTTTCTGTCTTTTTCTTTTTTCCCTCTTCGTTGTTTCGTTTCTCCTGTCTTCCCCCTGCCTGGTAAAACATCCTCCTGGTATGTAGCCGGAGTCTTTCAGTGGCCCATGGAGGTGTCTCAGCAGGCTGTGGTGGCCTCTCAGTCCAGCATCCAAGGTGGCTGGCAGTGACGGCAGGGCACAGCGCCTCCCTGGTGATCAATGGCTGCAAGCGGCTTCTTCCTGGGCATGTCCCGGAGGCAGCAGGAAGAGTCACAGAGTCATAGAGATGTACAGCACTGAAACTTCTAACTTTTGGTCCAACGCATCCAGACCGACCAGATATCCTAACTCAATCTCATTCCATTTGCCAGCACTTGGTCCATATCACTCTAAACCCTTCCTATGCATATACCCATCCAAATGCATTTAAAACGTTGTAATTTTCCAGCCTCCATTACTTCCTCTAGCAGCTCATTCCATACACGCACCACCCTCTATGTGAAAATGTTTCCCCTTAGGGCCCTTTTAAATCTTTCCCCTCTCATTCTAAACCTATGCCTCTACCACCCATGTAAAAGACCTTGCCTATTTATCCTATCCTTGTCCGTCATGATTTTATAAACCTCTTTACTTTCACCCCTCAGCCTCCAATGCTCCAGGGAAAACAGTCCAAGCCCATTCAGCCTCTCCCTAGAGCTCAAATCCTCCTGCCCTGGCAACATCCAGAGACCAGAAGCAGCAGCTTCAGTAGCAGCAGTAGTGGCGATGGCATTGTGACCCAACATGGGGAGAGTGAATGGTGAGGGACATCCCCTGCTATTTGCAGCAGCAAGGACAGGCAGCTGAGATCTCCCAGAAAGCGAGCTAAGCAGAAGAGATTGGGCCCCAGCAAGCACTCATCAAAGACTGTTGGACTTCTAACTTTTTTTTATTTTTCTAGTTTATATTAAGAATGACTTTAACATTGACTATTGCCTTATTTCTTTGTTCTTGTTTCTTTTACAAATTCATACCTGATTTTTTTGTAGACTTGTACCTAAGCTGGTGCCTCTGTGGCTACTTTCGACACTTCTCACTGTGCTCCCATTCTTCTGTATTTGAGTACAGGTGACAATGAAATCTAAATCCAAATCTAAATTATCTTGTGAAGCTCGTTTCTGGGTGTGAGTGATTGCTGAATCTGCCAATTCAGAATCAAAGATAAACCAGATCACACCTTGGTGGAAATCTCAAAACTCAAAATTGCATGAGTTTGACAGGTAAAAATTTTAAACTTCTGAAATCCAAGAACAAGCCATCTCCTACCCATTCACATCTGCTTGTAACGGAGCCAGAATGTGCATGTAGTAACCATGGGAAAGTAATCCATCTACTAGATGTTGGTTGCCAATTTAACTATTACAATGAAGCTGCCTATCTCAGATTTGACCAGCATTTCACACTGGACCCAACCATGTCTTCTGGGCCTTGGATACTCATTGGCTAAAAGGAGGCAAGGGTTACTGGATCCATTTACCTACTGCATTCTGTTTAACTACTTCATTCACCCAGTCTCTGATAGGATACATTCATCCTTTTCCAGTCTTCCTCCCAAAATCTTCTAACCTCCTCTCCCCTTTCCAACCTCCCAACTGACTCTTCACTTATTTCCACAACTGTCGAGAACATGCCCGATTTTTCCCAACACCAACAGATCTGGTTGGTCTTCTCCCTCAATCCCTCTGATCAACCACCCCAACATTTCTGATCTCCCCAGAGATCATATTTGTTTCATCCTTCCTCCCCCTGATGGGAGGCCTGAGGCTGAACCTCTACTCGGTCCATGGATAGCTCATTATATCAAGTCGGCTCTGACTGAGACACTGAAATGGTAGATGTTAGTCAATCTCAAATGAACCTGCTCTTCTGAGTTTCCTGACCAAAAATATTGCCTCAACCCCCTTCATCCCATCTCTAAACTTTAAAAAATAAAAAATATTGAACCTTTTGTCTGCAGTGAAAGGGAGGGCATTGCAAAATTTGCCAATGCTATTGTAATAGTTTGAAAATACATTAATATCCAGCAGTCATCAATATTCCAGATTATATCCTATTTATAATGAGGAACAGAAATACAATTAATCCATTTATATTTGTCACAGTAGAGAAGAATGTTACTCCTTCCAGAAGATTAATTGCCAGTAGATTCTTTCACTCAGTTGTTATGATTTACATGCTATTGGTGGTTTAAGTAGTGTTTAAAGTTGTCAAAGGGAGTGGAGCGATATTTGCTGAAGAATTTTTGCCGAGTTCATGGCTTCTCAAAACCAGTTGGACCTAGCCATTGTAGCATCTGTGAACTGTGTTGAGGTACCATGAGAAAATCAAATGGTGATTACTGGGTGACAAGGATTATCTGCAGACCAAGTAGATGTTGAACTCAATGTGTAGCCTACATATTCATGCACAGCTTGCATCCATTTAAAGCCATGCTGCTGTGTAAAAGGTGATAATGCAGATCATTTGTGTACTGGAATTGAGTGTGTGTGTGTGTGTGTGTGTGTGTGTGTGTGTGTGTGTGTGTGTGTGTGTGTGTGTGTGTGTGTGTATGTGAGCCCAGATTCTTAGAGCTTGAGAATGCTAGGGGTAACTAGGACATAGTGAGGACTGCAACTTTTACAGAAGTCGATAAAGTATGCCGCTGAAAGACGCACAGCAGATCAGTCTTGATGAAGAGTTGTGCCCAAAACATCAACTCTCTTGCTCCTTAGATGCTGTCTGGCCTGCTGGACTTTTTTCCAGCGCTACATTTTTATCGACAATCATCGAAGTAAGATGAATTAAGCAGTGTGTAAGGCTGGTGATGCAGTTGGTTGGATATCGCATTTGAAAACTATTTTTACTGCTGGTGTGATCTCATAAATATGGGCAAAGTTAAAAATCACACAACACCAGGTTATAGTCCAACAGGTTTAATTGGAAGCACACTAGCTTTCGGAGTGACGCTCCTTCATCAGGGGATATTGGAGGGCTCAATCCTAACACACAGAATTTATAGCAAAAATTTACAGTGTGATGTAACTGAAATTATACATTGACAAACTGATTGTTAAAGTTTTTCATCTGTTTGAATACCATGATTGCTTCGCTTCTTTCATGTGTATATCACAAAACGTTTTTTTTAAAGTTGCATTCTCAGGTTAGCTCCAAATCATGTCTCCAAAAGCTTGTACTACCAAATAAACCTGTTGGACTATAACCTGGTGTTGTGTGATTTTTAACTTTATCCACCCCAGTCCAGCATCTACACACCCACCTCATAAATATGTTGGAAAACTGTTTCCAAGTCCTCAGGATTAGTCCTCAGGCATCAACCTCTAAGCTGGGGGAGTTCTGTTCTCCTTTCTGACTCTTCCAATATGTCTGCCAACATAGTAGAAACCTGGGCTAATACTCTCTCTCATGCGCAGCCATTGTTTTCTCTTTTCCAGGTTATTCAAGTAACAAAGAAATGTCAGCATGGCTCTAGCCACACTAGACATTCTCTTTAACTGATGCTAAGTACTCACACTATTTGTCTCCTGATGATGCACCCAGCTAATTAACACCATTGTTAACACTGTCTGGAAGCTGAGACCATCAAAATGAGTAGACAGCATGAGGTTAGCATGCTGCCCACTTGCAATTAACAGGCACAGATAAATTATGTATAGCAATCCTTGCACCCCTTCTCAGGGGCTAATAATTTAACTGACACTAATTTAAGTGTGACTTTCTCATATAGACCAATCAAACATTTCAAGCTGCTAGCTAAAACTTCAATCAGCAAATTCTCATCTTTTTTTTCTCTGGAATCAGAGGGTCTCAGTCGAAACCAATCTGCCCAGTTGGAACATGGATCTGGGAGGTTTTGTGATCAATGAGAAAAGTTGGAACGGAGAACTGAATTTCTTTTTGTTGGAACTTTGATTCTCCTGAATCAATGTTGAAGCAAAGAGGTTTTAATGATTTGATATATTAATGACATAGTGAATGATTTCTGAGAGACTATTCCAATAGTTCTCCCTTGTCAAAGTCTCATCCTCCACATATTTTGAACTTCTGCTCAATCAAAACACTGTTTTCTGCTTCCTAATTGACAGCAATATTGCTTATCAAACATATTGTATTCACTGACTTCTCAACGCTCTGAGTTCTCAAACAGTTTAAATTTATAATTCTCATCTTCAAGTTTAAATACTTTCATGTCCTTGACCTTCTTATCTCTATTAACTCAATCTGCTGACTCTGCATTCCTGCAATTCCAGCCTCATGTTTAATCCCAACTCCTTTCTCCATTCCACTGGCCATTGTCATATGGCCATTGAGACTATAAACTCTGCTGTCCTCTTATAGTCTTTAACCTTTCTACATCTTTCAACTATTTAACACAATCCTTAATTTATCACCAACCATTTCGTCATCTGCCCTGATATTGCCTCAACATCAGATTAAAAGGACATAAAGAAAAGGAGCTGAAAAAAAACATACAGCCCATTATTTAATATGATACTGACTGATCTCAAGCTGCGGCTGCTATTTCCAGACAATGCTACCCATATCCTATGATTATCTCAAAGATCAAAGATCCATCTATCACAACCCTAAACATATTCAATGCTGACACATCCACAACTCATTTGGCTAATGATATTTCTCTTCCTTCATTCCTGATGAAGGCTTTTGCCTGAAACGTCAATTTTCCTGTTCCTCGGATGTTGCCTGACCTGCTGTGCTTTTTCAGCACCACTCTAATCCTGTTGCTCCTCTGTCCTGAAACTGTGCCCTCTTGTTCTAAATTTCCCAACGAAGAGAAAGAATACCTTATTATCTACCTTGCCCAGCTCCTTAATATCCCAAATGATTCAGCGAGATCCCTGCTCATTGTTATAAACTCCAGAAAATAATGACATAACATACTCATTCTCTCATCATATGACAATCCTTTCATTCCAGTGAAACTAATGAGACTGCACCGTTCTGCCTCCAATGCAACTGTTCCTTTCTTAAGTAATGGAGATGAAAATTGTACACTGTCTCAGGTATGGACTCAACAAAGTCTCCTCGAATTATAGCAATTCAGTTAGGTCCAAAAGGCCATCTACTTTCCCTATTGCTTGCTGTACCGAGATGCTATTGTTTCAGTGTTCCTTGCATGTGTACACCTGTTCATCACCATTTTCCATTAAAAGATATTCTCCTTTTCAATCCTTGCTGTTAAATTGACTGTTACTGTTAAAAATCCATCCGTCATCTTGTCCACTCACTTATTCTGTCTTTATCTCTTTGCATTCTCTTTGTGTCTCCCCCATAACTTGTATTCTCAACTAGATTGTTATTATAAGTAAATTTAGATACATTTCTCTCTGTCTCCTTGTCTAAGTCATTTGAATTGCTGAAATTCCAGATCCTTGCAGCAAACTGCAGCATGCCAATTTGAAAATGCTCTTTAGATTAGATTACTTACAGTGTGGAAACAGGCCCTTCGGCCCAACAAGTCCACACCGACCCGCTGAAGCGCAACCCACCCATACCCCTACATATACCCCTTACCTAACACTACGGGCAATTTAGCATGGCCAATTCACCTGATCCGCACATCTTTGGACTGTGGGAGGAAACCGGAGCACCCGGAGGAAACCCACGCAGACACAGGGAGAACGTGCAAACTCCACACAGTCAGTCGCCTGAGGCGGGAATTGAACCCAGGTCCCTGGCGCTGTGAGGCAGCAGGGCTAACCACTGTGCCACCGTGCCGCCCACCTGCCACCGTGCCGCCCACCTTAATCCCCACTTTCTGCTTTTTGATCATTAACCAATCCTCAATTCTTGCTAATATATTGACTCCAGTACCATGAGCCTTTGTGTATTAACGTTTGGAATTGTATCTAATTAAATGTATTTTTAAATTTGAATATGCTAAACTTTACTGTTATCATACTCCCCAATCTCAAAAACTCTAATAAATTTGTCAAGCAGAAATTCCCTTTCATAAAGCCACATTGGCCAGCTCTCTAATCATTCTATGCCTCTCTGAGGATATCGTTATGGCTTCTTCATAAACATTTTCCACCATTTTCCAAGGACTGATGTTGGACTAACTTGTTTCTCTTTCCTTCCTTTCTTCAAGAGCAATAATAAAATTGTTGATTTCAATCTGGCTGGGACCACTCCGGAATCTGAGGAATTTTGGAAAATCATATCCATATCTGTCTACTTGTCACTTTTAGGCCATCATTAAGCAGATGAACAGGTCCACTGGTAATGAATTGTTGGATCCACCAATTTTGATTTTCCCTTCATTTGTCTGGGGATTTAATACATTTTAATCATTTGAGTTTTTCCAATTCCTTTTCTCTGCTGATTATAATGACCCCAACTTCCTCACTGGTCCTGAGCTTATGGCTCTTTGGCTATTGGAAAGTGGATGTAGGTACTGTTCCTGATATAGAGATTGTCAATGATTTCCCAGTTACAATGATGGTCTGCAGACTCCCTAAACTTGGTATAAGTATCATCTGCTCCAGTCCAGAACAAGCCTGTTTCATTAACCTTAATGATCACAATGAGTTTGAGTGCTGCCCATTACCATGATGTAAGATTTGAGTTGTGACTACATCAGGTGATGCATGCTGTTGGCAGTTATGGTGAAGTGGAGATACTTGAGACATTGCTTCTCAATGAAGTTCTGGTAAGAGAGATGTTGCTCCCTGAAAACCCACAGTGGGCATGACTTCCTGAAGGTTCCCTCCTTCTTCTCCCACGTCTTCACACAGTCGCTCCACACTTCTACTGTCTTCTTGACTTGATCCCTCTTGTCTTTCTTCTCAAAGTCTGCTGAAAACACATATGATTGCTGTCAAGTTTGTTTTGAACACAACCAAGGAAAAGGGACAATGGAAAATGATGGCCTAGTAGACTATTATTTCCAGTGACCTAGGTCATGTTCTGGGGACTTGGGTTCAAATTCTATCATGGTTGAATTGGAATTCAAATTTTAAAATAACCTGGAATTAAGAATACATGATGACCTTGGAACTATTTTCAAATGTTGGAAAAAATCCATCTGCAATCAAGAAAGGACCAAACTCCTCCTCATATAAATCAGAAATGGGTTAGAAAAATTAGAAATTAGACCCCTAAACTACAACCAGACATTAAATAGCCAATAACCTGTATGTGGTAGATGAGTTATTTAAATACTGAACTTGTTAGTGCCACAGTTTTCTGTGTGAGTTTATTATTTGGGGAATCAAGAATTGGGGCAGACCAGATACACAGAGTCAATGTATTAACTGCCTCATATCCTGAAATGTTTTGACATAACTTTCAAAGCTTCCAAACAAGTTAGTGAGCAGTGCAATTCTAGTGCAGGAAACCCATTGTCATAGAGTCATACAAAATTGGAACAGAACCTTCAGTCCAACTCGTCCGCATCAACCAAATTACCAAAACTAAACTGGTCCCACTTGACTGCTTTTGGCCCATATCCCTTTAAACTTTTTCTATTCATGTCTTTTAAATGTTATAACTGTACCTGCATCTACCACTTCCTCTGGCAGTTCATTCCACACACAAACCACTCACTGTGTGAAAAGCTTGGCACCAAACTCCATTCTAAATCTTTCTGCTCTCATCTTGAAAATGCCCACTAATTTTGAACTCCCCCCACTGAGGGAAAGGACCTTTGCTATGCAGGTGAAAGTAAGTACTGCAGATGTTGGAGATTAGAGTCAAGACTGTGGTGCTGGAATAGCACAGCAGGTCGAGGAGCAGGAAAATCGATGTTTCAGGCAAAAGTCCTTCAACAGGAATATGGCTGGGAACCTCAGGGGTGGAGAGATAAATGGGAGGAGGGATGGGGCTGGGGGGAATGTAACTGAGAGTACAATAAATGGATGGAGGTGGGGGTAAAGGTGATAGGTCAGAGGTGATGGTGGAGGGGATAGGTGGGAAAGAAGATTGACAGATAGGACAGGTCATGAGGGCGGTGCTGAACTGGAAGGTTGGAACTGGGGTAAGGTGGGAGGAGGGGAAATGAGGAAACTGGTGAAATCTACATTGATGCCCTGGGGCTGGAGGGTCCCGAGATGGGAGACATTCTTCCGCCAGGCAGCAGGTGGTAAGGGAGGGCGATGGAGGAGGCAGGTCCTTTGCTATTCACCTTATCTCAGCCCCTCATGATTTTATAAAGCTCTATAAGATGACTCCTCAACCTCCTAAACCCCAGTGAAAAAAGTCCCAGCATCTCCTTATAACTCAAACCTCCTAAACCTCAGGAAATCATAGACAAACGCAGCAACAAGTTCAAGAACGCCTTCCTCCCTGCTGTTGTTAGACTGCTGAATGGCCCTCTCTAATTTTAAATAATGTTGATCTTGCTTTGCAATTGCAACCCTGTATGTCTTGCTCTGTCTAAGCACCTTATGACCTCTATGACCTTGTTTCCTATGATCTGCCTGCACTAATCGCAAAACAAAACTATTCATTATCATTAGGTACACGTGACAACAATAAATCAAACTAAATCAAAAACAAATTAATAGAATGTGCAGTTAAGTGATAGTTTAAATTTATTGTAGGGAAATGTCAAGTAATTAATTTTGGCATGAAGAGGGAAGAAAGGCACTATAAAATAAAGTATAAAATTCTAAAAGAGGTGCTGGAGTAGAGAGATCTAGGAGAATATGAATATAAAATTGGAGATTGTGGAATTTTAGATCATAACGACCAGATCTACTGGTAATGAATGTCTAGATCCAACAACTCTTCCTTCAGTTTTGTTCCTCCCTTTAACTGTCTGTTCAGGTTAATGCCATCTATAGAACATATTTGTCAGGCTTAGGAAAGAGGTAGTTAATCTTAAAATCAGCTTGGCCCCTGCATGGCACCACACTGTAATTTTCTAATTTTTTTTTGTGATAAAAGCAGCCAACACTAAATACTGAAAACCCGTCTTCCTTATTTTACAAACCGAAACAAGGTTTGTAGATGTGATCTTGGTTAAGCAGTACCCAGCTCTATGTTTCGATGCCAATCCCTGAGCCCTGAATGTATTTCTTGTTGAAAACAGCCACAATAATAAACTCTCAGGTCAGTTTTTGGTCCAATGCTCATCATTTGTTTCACAGACTTACAGAATTGCTATGGGTCAGAAGGAAACCATCCAGCTGATAGTATCTGCACCAACTCTCTGAGACAGTGGGACTTCTCCCAATCTCCAGCCTGATCCCCATATTGTTTCTAGTTAAGTAATCATCTCATGACCTCTTGAATTCTTTAACTGAACTCACCTCCAACATGCTTCCTGGCAATGCATTTCAGACTCTAACCACTCACTGTCTGAACAGGATTTCTGTCACCTTGCTTCTTTTGCAAAACACGTTAATGTTGTGATCTCTGTTGATTTTCGGAAACGCAGAAACAGCTTCTCCCTGCACGCTCTGTCTGCGCTGTTATGGTTTTGAAAGCTTCAATCAGATCTCCACTTCTGCACGCCTTTTCAAAGGAAACAATTGCAACTTCTTTAATCTATCTTCAGAACTGAAGTTTCTCAGCTCTGAAACCATTCTTATAAATCTCCTCTTCACTTTCTCCAAAGTGTTCACATCCCTCTTAAAGAATGGTGTCTCAAGTTGTACACAATCCTTCTGTGGAGCTCTAACTAGTGTTCTATGTAAGTTCAATGTAACCTACTTGTTCTTGTACTCCTTGCTCATATTAATAAACCTGAGAATATTCTACGCTTTAGTAGCTTCACTGTTGACCTGTCACACCTCTTCTAATTCCTGAAGGGCTTATGCCCGAAACATCGATTCTCCTGCTCCTTTGATGCCGCATGACCTGCTGCCCTTTTCCAGCAACACATTTTTAAGCTCACACCTCTTTTAATGACTTGGAGGTGCTGCTGTTGGACTGGGGTGGACAAAGTTAAAAATCACACAACACCAGATTATAGTCCAACAGGTTTGTTTGGAAGCACTAGCTCCTTTAAACAATGACACCTTATCTAATACCTATTATCAATTTTGAACCCTCCTAGAGAGAAAGATCTCTCATCTGTCACCATAGCTTTAAGTGGCATCTGCCTAAAAGAGAAAGACAAAACCACCTGATGAAGGAGCAGCATTCCGAAAACTAGTGCTTCGAAATAAACCTGTTGGACTACAACCTGGTGTTGTGTCACTTTTAATGAAATATGTCCATATGCACCCAGGTCTCTCTGTGCTTGGTCAACCTTTAGAATATTTCCCTTTGTTTTATATTATCTCTTTGTGTTCTTTGCAACAAAATGTATCACCTCACACTTCCCTGCATTGAACTTCATCCACTGCCCATCCATCCAGTCCACCAACTTGTCAATGTGTTCTTTACAATTTACCATGCTCCCAACTTTTGAATAATCCACAAACTTAGAAATTGACCTCTGCACACCAAGATCAGATATTATAAGCAAAGCAAGACCCCTCACTGATCCCTTGGGAACTCCACTACAAGCAAAAAATACCCATTCACCACTACTTTCAGTTTCCTACCTGTCAGCTAATTCTAAATCTATGTTTCTGCTGTTCTTTTTCTTCCATGACCATTAACTTTCCTCACAAGTCCATTGTATGGCACTGTTTCAAATCCCTTTTGGATGTCCATGACCAACCCTTCCAGTTACCTTTATAAAAACTCCAGCAAGTTATTTAGACATGGCTTTTCCTTAACAAATCTTTGCTGGCTCTTCAACCTTAACCCTTATTTTTCCACCTGGCTATGAAGACTAACCAGAATAACTGTTGCTAGAAGTTTCCCCACCACCAAAGTTAAACAAATTGGTCTGTCATTGCTGGGATTTCCAACCTTTCATGAACAAGGTGGTAATATTTGCAATTCTTCTTTCCTCCAGCACCAGCCCAGGCCCAGGAAAGACTGAAAAAATATGGTCAGTACTTCAGCAATTTCTCACTTCTGCCAATATCCTTGAATACATGTCATCTGTGCCTATCATCTTTAAACAATGACACCTTATCTAATTCCTTCTCATGATCATTTTTGAACCCTTCCAGAGACTAAGTTCTCTCAGCTGTCACCAGGGCTTAGCAGCATCTGCCTAGTAGTCGAAGATAGAAGCAAATTTTCACTTAACACCTCATCAATGTGTATAATCCCTACGTAGTCCCTGCTTTTAATCGTTGTACAATTCTTTTATCATTGATGTACACTGGGGATTTCTCTTTATGTTAGCTACCTGTCTATTTACATAGTCCCTCTTTGCTTCTCTTATTTGCTTTTACATCTCCCTTCTTAAACTCCTATATTCGCGATTGTATTTTCTACCTGTTATAAGCACTCAGTGGCACAGTGGTTAGGACTGCTGCCTCGCAGCACCAGAGACCTGGGTTCAATTTCCACCTCAGGCAACTGTTTGTGTGGAGTTTGCACATTGTGTCAGTGTGGGTTTCCTCCCACAGTCCAAAGATGTTCAGGTTAGGTAAATTGCCCATGGTGTAGGGGAATGGGTCAGGGTGGGTTGCTCTTTGGAGGGTTGGTGTGGACTTGTTGGGCTAAAGGGCCTGTTTCCACACTGTAGGGAAACTAATCTTTTTCTTCTTTAACTGAGTTTTCATCTCTTTCATCATTGTTCCCCTAAACTTCCTACACAACTAATCCTGAATGGCCTCATCACTGCCTACTCACTCACTCAAATTTATACTATCCATCCCTTTCTCTTATTTCAGGAGAAGTCAGTCCATAATAGGGCAGAAAAGGTATAGATGGATGGAGGGATGTCTGACATGAGGCTTCTCGCCCACTACGAAAATAAAATGTAGTCCCTCGCAAGAGAAGACTGGGACCACACCAGCAGGGACGCTGAAATATCAGGTACCACCGTCAGGGAAACACATCTTCCCAATTTTAAGAACTTGTGCTGCTGGTGAAGACTTTATCCTAACAGGGAGGAAGTTGCTGAAAAATCATTTAACAGCACACAGGACATTCCAATCCCTGTGTGAACTCACCAAATGTGCTCCACGCTTTTCTATCTGTGTTGTAACATGGGTGTGCCATGAACAATTGGTGACACAAACACTCATAGAATTTTCTCTTCTTCCAACACTATGTCATTTTAATTCAAAGGTGATAACTGCAATGTTGTGGCAGTTGTTTTAGCCTTGGCTCAGTCATGGTACTATCACAACGGAGTCAGAGATTGAGGGTTAAAGTTTCAGTCTAGAGACTAGACCAGAATACATGGTCTCACTGGACACATCAATGCAACTAGGCGAAAATGAGTACTGCCGATGCTGGAAATTAGAGCCAAGAGTGTGGTACTAGAAAAGCACAGCCGGTCAGGCAGCATCTGAGGAGCAGGAAAATTGATGTTTCAGGCAAAAGCCCTTCATCAGGAATGCCTGCTGAAGGGCTTTTGCCCGAAACATCGATTTTCCTGCTCCTCGGATGCTGCCTGACCGGCTTTGATTTTCCAGCACCATACTCTTGATATCAATGCAACACTGAGGTGTGGAATACTGTGCTGTCCTGATTCCGTTTTTTTGCATAAGATGTCAAACGGAAGTCCCATTTTCTACCTGAACATATATAAAAAACCCTATGGCTCAAATGAAAGAAAATTAGGAGCGTTGTATTCAACTTCCTGGCCATAACTTGCTCTCAGCCAGCACCTAAAAGGGATGATGTGGTCAGCTGATTGTTTCTGGTAAGTCGCTGTGAGAAATTTGTATGAGGTAAGTTATAACATTGTTTTCTCAAAGTAGTGGGATTTTGCCACACATTATTCATAGCCCTCCACACTACCTGAATTGCAATTTATGTAAAAAGAGTCCAGGCTAATATTTAATGTTTATCAGCAGAAGCATAATCTTAATTCCACATAACAGAAACATTATGCAAATTGGGAAAACACTGATTAATGAAATTGTACTCAATGCCTTATTCCAATAATATTAAACAAGCTTTTTTTCACAGAACATTAAGCTGAGAGTCTGTGAACATTGCACTTTTTAAAATTTTAATTTGAAACCTAGATTGTCTCCATGGGAATAGTTAGGTATCCATGGTAATAATAAAGGAAGGCTGATTGCAATAGGAACTCTGCTGGAAGCTGCAAATCACAGTTAAGTTTGCAGATATTATACAACAGACAGCAGGTATTTTTAAAACTGTGTATTCAGTAGTACCATTCAAAACTATTCAGTACTCTTCAGTTAAACAATTTACAGAGTTTTGCAGTGAAGTGAATATATTCTCATTTGAACATTATGCGGAGTGTTATGGATTCCCAGATTCTTATTAAGATTTTCATTTTAAATTGCAAAATATTGAAAAGGGTGAGGCACTCTCCTGGTTTTTTCATCCACAGTGTTGTCCTCTGGCCAGGTACAGTGATCAACATATTAGTCAGCCTATCATGTCCAGGTACTGCATGCTGTTCAGGAAGTGGTATCAGATATGACCTAGTTGGAATCCACAACCAATGTTCCCTAAGATCACCGCTATGAAGAAGGCAGTGTATCACATCTAACTCACTGCTTTATAAGGTCATTTTCCTCTCATTTGTGGGAGAGGTTTTATGTTGTTTGATTCCAGAAAAAAGGTTATGAATTCTGTCATTAATTACTGGATGGATATTAATGCAATTTAATTCATCGGTATGTAAATTTATGAACATAAAAATATTTATTAAACTTCTCTCTCAAAACTAAGCTCTACAATCTGAATGTATTCTAATTACGCATTTGCCAAATTACAAACAACAATTCGCCACATTAATGTGAAACAACAGATCACAACATCACAATGAGATAGATGATCTTCAAATGTTTTTGCCCCATTTTGACTGCATAGGATAGGTTTTCAAGTGGTGGGAAGATGAATAATGCTTGATCTAGTATTCTTGGTCTTATTGTGTCTGCTGGGGTATGGGAAACATTGGGCTGAATTTTCACATTTTGAATTAAAGTCTTGTCGAGTAAGGTTCACTAAGGCTCAGAGTAACTTAGACCATAAGACCATACGACATAGAAATGGAAGTAAGATCATTTGGCCCATCGATTCCATTCCGCCATTTAATCATGGCTGATAGGCAAATCAAATGCACTTATCTGCATTCTCCCGTATCCCTTAATTCCTTGCGAGATCAAGAATTTATCAATCTCTGCCTTGAGGACATTTAACGTCCTGGTCTCCACTTGCTCCGTGGCAATGAATTCCACAGGCTCACCACTCTCTGGCAGATGATTCCACAGGCTCACCACTCTCTGGTGGCAGATTCCACAGGCTCACCGTTCTCTGGCTGAAGTGAATGCACTTTCCCATGCACTCTTCTACTCTTCACCTCATTGCTTACACATTTGGGCTTTTCTCATGGAAACATGCAGCCTTCCCTTCCAGGACCTTCCAGTGTTCATGCCTCTGGGGCCATTTTTAATGTTCAGCTGCATACCATTTCAGAGGCTACAAGCCAAGAACGGGTCCTAACAGTGTACTGCTTATAGCCCAGAAAGGGAACCGAGCACTCCACTTTGCCAGCAGACACCTGAAGGTGCTGCTAGAGGTGGCGGTGGATAGAAAGGTAGTAGTTTATCCGACTGACTGCTAAAGATGTCACAGCTAACCAAGATCCAGATGGAAACCAAGGTCAGATCCTGGATCAATAAGAACACGTAGCAGTGCAGGAAGAATGGTAATGATACTCTCAGTGTTACTATCTTGTTTCTGCTTCCACGCTCACAAGACTACCACACACTCTGACTCTGCCATTGCACTTAACTGTCACCAAAGCTCATGTACGACCGTTCTCATTATGACCATTCAACTGTTCTCACGTACCTTATTCTCTCAAACAATTAGCCCTTTCTGCCCTCTTCGCTTCCTACTCCTACACTGGGGACACCTCACTCCCTCTCTATTCCTTCAACAGCATCAATTGATCTTCCATACATCCTAGGCATACCCAATCCCTGTCCTTATCTCATTCCAGGAAATATTGACACAAAACTGACTTGAAAGGGTCCAGAGTGGTGCTCTCCTGTTAAGACCACAGTAAGCTCAATTCCAACCTTCATATGTTTGTATTTGTTAAAAAAACAACTAATTCCTTCTGCTCTCTTATGTAGGAATTGGAGATACTTAGAAAACCTTAGGACAAAATGATATTAGTGTTGGAGATTCTCAGATCCACCTCTGCTTCTGAGGGGAAAGATGTTCATTCCTCTTCTCAAGGCATTGACCTGCATCGTCCGTCATCAGAGATGTTTGTCCCTTGGAAACGTTATACAGATTAAACAGAGATCAGGGACCATATTGCTGACACAACTCTGCAATTGGAGAGGAAAACGTGCCTAGGTCTGTGATGCTCAGAGAACTCATATAGACCAGGTAGAAAGCAATCCCTGGTTGGTTTGGCCATTAATGACTTTATGAAAATGCACAGTCAGGGACAGGAACAACAGGCAGGTTTGTCAGAGGTATTCAGTAAACTGGATTGAATGTTTGAGGAGTCCACCTACATTATTAGGATCGTGCTGGCTCTGACATGCATGCATCTGGCTGTCTCCATGGAGAGGTTTATGACTACCATGGAAACCCATGACCAGCATACTCCAAGTCTGTCAGATATGTATCACCGTGATCATTGGAGCTCAGCATGAAGGGGAGAGGGGGACAAAGGACCGCAACCTTATTCCAGGTGCCGCTTCCTCCCATTGAGTCAAAGTGAGGAATAGACAACACAAAAAACACATTGAAGCTTTCTCTCAGGATACTCTGGAGGTGCCCACTCAATCTAGTACACCCTGCCACTGATCCCAAAGCCTGCAGAAGTTCCAGTTGAGAAAGGTGAGTCTCCATTTGACCAGGAAACTTCAGTCGGCATGGTTAAATTGCAGTCAAGATTAGAGTGGTGCTGGAAAAGCACAGCAGGTCAGACAGCATCCGAGGAGCAAGAAAATTGACGTTCCGAGCAAAAGCCCTTCATCAGGAATTCCTGCTCCTCAGATGCTGCCTGACCTGCTGTGCTTTTCCAGCACCACTCTAATCCAGACTCTGATCTCCAGCATCTGCAGTCCTCATTTTCGCCTGATCTTTGAGGGGCCCTATTCTCTCCCGAGTTACCCTTTTGTCCTTAATGTATTTGTAAAAACCCTTTGGATTCTCCTTGATTCTATTTGCCAAAGCTATCTCATGTCCCCTTTTTGTCCTCCTGATTTCCATGATGTTGATGGTTACATCCAAGACTTTGCACTTTAATGTGGAAAGCACTAAAACTAAATGCAATGAGCAGGAATTGTTCCAGGCCCTAGCATGCATTACTTCACACTTAAACCCACCTTATGTTATGACTGTGATGGGAGGAATGCGTAGATAATCAAGACCTACTCCACCATAGTATAAATGCATTGATTCAATTACCAAAACAGTCTTTTGTACTACTATCCAGAATAAGAGAGACTTTTGCCAGGAACTCAAAATAATGCTGCATTATAAACAAAGCTTGTTCTTAAGTCCAGTGGCAAGCACCAGACAACACCTAAAGTATAACCTGAAATGAAAACTATATACCATTAATTCCAAATACAGACATGCTCACACAATACAAAAATAACCATCTCTGCAGAGTTGATGATTTATTTTAAAAAAGGGGTAAAAAATGAACCCTGTCAGTCACAGATTTGAAAACAAAGAATTGAACGTGATAATTTCTCATGATCAAAATGAATTGCTGATAGTCATAGATTGATAGAAGATGGTCGGCCTGATTCCAATGTTATGGACCAAGCTAGGCACTCTTCAAAACATTTCAAGAAAGTCACCCAGACCTAACTGTGCTAGTTGTTGTAAGTAGGTGTAGAGGGGACACTCCAGGAGAGATGCAGCTGGTCAAGCCACTTAGTTTTAAACAAAACAGAATTTATTTGCAAGATTACAGAATTAAACTCAAACAAAAGAATATAGAATAACTTAACCTATCCAGAAAAACACAACAGATTATCCCAACTTAATGATGCTGTTCCAAATACTTGCAACAATCCTCATAAATACCCATTGGCACAAAAGGTAAATCAAACACAGGGTCTAACAGGATGGAGAGAGATAGCAGCATGGAACACCCTCTTCCATGTAGCTATTTCTTGCCTTAAACCGAACTGACTGTTTTCAGTTAACAGTCAGACCGCTAACAACCAAACCAAAACAAACCAAACCAGAGAAAAGCTGATCTGGGAGAACTGGCCACTCCCCTTTCATTGTATAAGTGTATTTTTTTAACTTGAAAACTTTTGCCTGAGACAGTATCTGTTAGCTATAACCAAATTGGCCCTAAAGTCCTTCAGGTAGATCAACCCCAGACATTTTGGAATTGCTGCTTTTGCGACCTCTGGGGAAAAAAAACCAAGGACAGCATAACCTTGTTAAAGGAGCAGTGTCATCATACAAGCAATTTGGATCTGAGGTCTTTGAAAAATGCTAACAGTTAGCATTTCAATCAAAAATACTGGCATTTGAAAACCATTTGGTTTCCAGGAACATTAACTGAGAAAAGAAGAGAGACTTGCAGCTTTTAGAGTGTTTGTCTTACTGACTGTTTAAGTCTGTAAAGCTGAAAGCTAAGCTCTGAAAAAGTTGCTCAGATGGAGGTCTTTTCAAAATCAGATTTTCTTGAAATTAAGGGTCACAAAGTCCACCCCTTTACTCGTTAGAAGTGTTGTGTTTCTTTAATTCCAAGTCACCTGATTTTTCTGTAAAACAGCAGAAACTTGACAGCACACATTAAGCTGTTGACTTCTTTTCTTGATAAAACCAGATGGTAAATCTTTTTCAATCCAGAAAATGTCCAAAGTGCTACATATCTTTCAGTATCATTCATTCTGTACTTAACAATAAATATGTATCGCCAGAACTTGTGAATGTGATTATGGAATTGCTGATTCCTCACATCTCTATTCCATTGATCAGATTTTCAATGGAGGACACTGGTATTCAAGATTGGGAGGTGTACAAAGTGCTGCCCGTGTATCCATTCTCCTCCTTAACAGATTGGCCTGCTGGGTAAAACAAAATGAACAAATATTGCCTCTCCCACATTCAATGTTATTTTCAAGCATGTTCAAGCACCTCAAGGTAAGTTGTCAGCCTACACATGTGCTGAAACTTTGAAGGCTAACAGATGATCTAAAGGAGGAGCCTCAAGATTCCTCTTAGCACACTGCCTATCATGAGAGACCTTACTTCACAATAACTGGACATGATCTGCTGATTGACGAACTACTGAAACTTAGCACTATGCACTGTCCTGCTGACTGCACCTTTTCCCCTTAAGGTCACATGGAACATGGAAAGTGAAGATCCTTGGAAGTGGGATTACCTGAAGAATACAATCAGAGGGGTAATGAAATTTTTACTCAGTAATAGGAAATGTCAAGGACTGTAACAATCAGAAGGTCCATATATTCTCACACTAAGCAGGGGTTGCTTGCCATCTAATTAATCAAATGTTAAACAGTCAAAGGAAGTTCAAAGCCAGCTCAAACATGCAGGAAGTGTTCTTTTTCTCTTTCTTTGTTCATTCTTGGGAAGATGTTGTATAATGACTCCCTTACTAACTCACAGTCATCTCAGAGAGATCAGTTAATGGAGTAATCAGTAATGGAGGCTGGTACAATTGCAACATTTAAAAGGCATTTGGATGGGTATATAAATAGAAAGGGTTTGGGGGGATATGGGCCGGGTGCTGCCAGATGGGACTAGATTGGATTGGGTTATCTGGTCGATATGGACCATAAGGCCTGTTTCCATGCTGTATATCTCGATGACTCTATGACTCTAGTTTATCCAATTTGCATTAATCCCAGGGACTTTAAATGATGACTCACTTATTGAAATATTGACCTGATTGGAACTAGGGGGCTTGATGGCCATGAACATAGAAGATCATGTGGTCTATGGGAATGTTCAATTTCTTCTGGATTTTTTGAAGATTTAGACTTTATTATCATGTGTACTGAAGAAGAAAAGGATAGGACAGTGAAAAGATTTTAATGTTGCCATACATAGCACCATATTAGATACAAGTATCGACGTACAATAAGATTTAAGAATAATATAGAAATAAATCAAGAATAAAATTACAAGTTAAACATTGCAATCCTTCTTGGTATTAAGTAGAAATATAAAGAAATAAAGCTAAAAGTTCAACTATTGCAGTATTTCTTGAAGGACACACTTCCTATAAAGGCTCGGTTTCCTCCACTTTGACACACTTTCCTAATGGCTGTAAATGTTGGGGGAACCTCCATTGCTGTGTTGGGCTTGCTCCTGGGATCTCAGACTGCCAAAGTTCTGACCTTGGCCTTCATCAGCTGCCACACACTAGACTACCAAAGCCCTGATCCAGGTACTAGGCCTCAGTCCAGCAGGGATGCTTCATCATAATCTTACTTCCAAGTCTTAAATCTCTAACTCACATAAGCGGTGAATGTGTCTGTCTTTCACCTCCAACTATTTGAAGTTCTGCTGAACAAATACAATGTGGAGAATCTGGGTGCAACATATGAAGTGAAGTGAAGCTTGTCACAGTGAAATATCTCTTGAATTCCTCCATGTTTTTCAATAAATACTTTTCCTTAGCAACCATGGCTGCAAGTGGCCTAAGAGGTGAAGAGCAGAGTTGGTATGTCAGAGGTGAGTCAATACCCTAATCAGATTAGTAAAGGTGAGCAACATTGCAGATTCGCCTGAATTCTGTAGTGCACTCAGTCTGTCTTGTCAAATGAACTCCATTCATATCACTCCTCACACCCTCTTAAGTTTCAGAAGCAACCATTGTTCCATTTCTATGCACTTCCTCACCTCCCACTTCCTCCATCCACCACTGCCACTCACTGCAATCTTGATGTAAAGTGATACCACATCTGTCAGCTCTCATAGTTTCTGATACACAATGTCAAAAGGCACTGTCAACATGTTTCCCAAATACATGCCATTGCTGCCTGAAAAACATCAGCCTTCAGGGCACACATGCTTTACGGATATTCATACATCCGTCATGTTCCTTTACCGGAAAAAAATACAAAGCAAATGGAGACAGTCAGAGGCAGATCAACACAGCTTGTGGAGGTCACAAGTGCTAAACTGGAGGCCATTGCACATAAACAGTAATCAGCCTCCTTGAATATGACAAATAGTGAAACTTGGAATTCCCTTGCTGTATATCAACTGAATTAATCACTCCAACCGATATATCCAAAGTCCCGTTGACTTGGATTCAGCATTGAATTAACTGCGTAATGTGCATTTCTATATTTATACATGTTCATGACTGAACTATATCTGTTTCTTCTCTGTCCTGCAGCTTCTAGCCACTGCAGATGGCAGATCATCAGAGGAGGAGATTGTTTTCAGAGTCTGCACCCATCAAAGGATGCATGCAAACTCAGCACAAAAGGGGCTTGGGCACTTTGATGACTAGCCAGGTGTGGCCTTATTTGATGAATCCACAGTACCCATGAGAATGAGCAGAGAGTGGTGACTGGGACAGTCCTCTGCACTAGACATCATCGTCTTCAATCTCTTGGCAACAACAGACTGATGTTCAACTGGGTGGGGGTGGGTAGGGGAAGGCCGATGTCAGCAATGGAAGGGATAGTGATAACAGTGTAGCAGAAAATGTGCCCGGTACTGACAGTCCTGTCTCCAGGTAGAATGGGAGAGACGAGTTCAGACATTTGTTGATAGAGGTAGCCATTGTGAGAAAAGGTTACAGGGACAGTGGAGGTTATTTGTGGAAGTTGAATTGTGGGGCAGTTCTCCATTTCTCCTGCTGATGCTTCTAGAGATTATGGATTCCAAATATTTCTGCTCCCCGAAACAGGGCAGCCATGGTCTTGCCATCACTGTTTTGCTCCTGTTGACAGGAAGAGTTCAAGTGGCACTTACAATAAAGAGATGAAAATGGAAATTCCTCTCAAATTATTTGTAAATCTCAACCTGTGCTTTTTCTGTCTCCCCATCAAATATTTCCTGATGTGTCTCCTCTCCTGGTGACACAGACTGGTCTGCACATGTGCATTTCGAAAGCCTTTGAGATATTCTTCACATGTTACAATACCCAGAGGTCATCTATGATTTTTCTCTATCTCTGCTGAAGCCAAAACAATAGCAATGGGAGGTTGAGAAAAAATCAAGTAAAGCTTTGTGGTTTACCAAAGATGTGTGTTATGTCTATAAAAGTTATTTGTAATTAATGTATTATGTTACATAAAATGATTAATTTTCACCACTTTCCCACAATCCCTATTCTTTCATGACAATTAACTGTTTGCATTTCCAGTTGCTGGTGATGATATAGAATCCGGTATTGAATGAGGGGTGTGTGTGTGTGTGTGTGTGTGTGTGTAGGAGGGGGTTTGGAAGAGGGGAGGGTGGTAGTGAGGTCTTCAGTTCCAGTGTAAATTGTGATAGATGGTTGGCTTCCCAGATAGCAATGTGATTGTTTGGTGTAGCACAAGGCATTCTTTTACGTGCCCTGAGATGTTGTTCTGCAGGTAGCAGAAGGGATGTGGCACTGGCCCAGGAGTGGGGTTGACATGATAAGGTCTTGAAAGTCCTATTCAGTGTCTGAACATCTCTCTTGGTGTCCACTCCTCTACTTCTCAAAACAGTATCCAAGGTGCTGTACCTGGCAGAGAGCAGGTCCTCATCCTGGAGGCTGCAGATGACCATGGCCACCAAACATGACAACGTAAACCCTTGGAAGGAGAAGTTGAACCTCTGTCATTAGACACTTTTAGCTGAGTGGTATTGGTGTGAATCTGACTGTTTTATTGCTCTTCTCTCTCTTTCTGCCTCTCTGTTGCCCATTCCCTCTGTAGCTGCTTCCAATAGTCTGGATGCTGAATGTCTTTCTCATCCAAATCCAATCTAATACAACCATTACATCAATCATCCCTTTGTTCCCCATGTGATCATCTCGACACTGTGGAATGAAGTCCCTTGAAAGTAGTTTTGCCCTATCATTTCCAAAAGGAGATTAACAAACTAAGCCTTTATTCTTGTTGGAGTTCTTGACCCTTAATTATTTAGATAAATCACCTTGCCTCTGTTTCATCGCATGTCAAACACCAGGAAACCCATGGAAGAGGCTATCATTTCAACTTACTTGCAAAATTGCATAAGAAAGAAGCGTCATTAAATGAAAAAAACCTGCCTCTCCAGAACAGGCTACTTGGACACTTAGAAACTCATCATGATACAAATTGAAATTAATGCCTTTTCGGTTTGAATCTGATTTCTCAAATTTGGCTCAATCCATCTATGGCGATTAATAACAAGCCCATTACTTCCACAGCTAAATTTTGAGTTAATTCTTCTGTGTAACCCTGGTACTATTCTGGACAAGGCAACTTCGTCTCATTGCAGATTACTTGGTACCTACAGAATTCTAACAATATCCTCTCATAGTTTCTTCATTTCCAATTAGATTATGTTTCATTTGCATAATTTGTCCTCATAATACAATTCCTCCATTGCCTTAATAAATTTTCCTTTCTCTTTTGTAAGCTCTCAGCAGCTGCATGATGTCTGAGTACAGTGATCACTAGAATAAAGTGTTCTATAGAGCGTAATGATGCTGTGGCTTTGTGTGTGTGTGTGTGTGTGTGTGTGTGTGTGTGTGTGTCTGTGTGTGTGTGTGTGTGTGTGTGTGGAGAAGGAGGGAGGTTTGGGAGAGGGGCGGGAGGTAGTGAGTCTTCCGTTCCAATGTAAATTGTGATAGATGGTTGGCTTCCCATGTTTTGTCCTGGTTTCATTTCAAGTGAGATTGGTGTTCAGGTAATGAGTAGTCTACAAGAAGATACACAACTTGTGAGGCCATGAGCTTTTTCTAAAGCTGGAACAATAGAAGCAGCCTGAGTGGGTGTGGTCAAGCTCCCACAGAAACAAGATTTTTAGTCAGCTTATGGCAGTTGTTGATGGGGTCTTATCAGGGTTGGAAAGTAATGAATCTCTCCCAGCTGCTACACTCTCTCTCTGAGTTTTCTCTCAGAATTGTCTTTTGATGTTCTTCCCTCCTGGATTGCAGAACTGCATGTAAGTCAATCTGTTTTCTGAATTTGTCTTTCACCAAGGGGTGTATCTATGGGGTGTTGCTATGTTGGAACAATTACTGTTTAATAGTAAAATAATCAATTATTCTGTTAAGTTTTCCAATAGAGTTAAGATAGTCCAAGTTCCTCTTTGTTTTATTGCTTTTTAACTATAGTGTTTGAATAAATTGTGTTATACTTAATGTTGAGTAGTTTGACCAATTGAATTGCATTTGGAGCATAGCATGTCACATTTACCTTTAAAATGAGAAAAGTTAGGGTCAAAGCTACCTTCTTAATACATTTTGAGGGGGTCTGCTCTGGTCCATGACAAAAGTATTTAAAATTCAGTCTTATCAATTATTCATTAAATGGCAAACTTCCCGCATTATTTTGGTTAAATATTTGGGTTTCAATAAGCTGAGTGTCTGACTTATATTACTATTATCCACTGAGCAACAAAATAGCTTTAATTTATGATCAATAAGCACCACCAGATTGATTTCACTTCCATGGATGTGAAATGTTTTAATTGCAAATATTATTAACACATTCCTAAGTAGTTCTGTTTTTTTGAGATGAAGTGCCTCTTCTGTGTATCACTGTGAAGTGCATATTAATTGGTTATGTGGGAAAGAATGTGGAATCGTTGGATGATGAAATTGCATTACAGCTGAATTAAAATAGAGGGGTGAATAATTGCTCAGAACTAAGAGGAAGAACTGAGTCATTGGTTGACAAATTTCTCACTGAAGTTCCTGCTCCTGTTCCACGATTGTTAAGTCACTGGAACTGTGGCAGAAAACCCATTCACATTTGCTAAAATTAAGTCCTCTAGGAAGGCAAATTTGAGAGAATGGGAATACCACTGGAGAAGATTTGATCATTTGAGTTTCACCAAATTCTATTTTCCAATAAGATAGTCTTCAGCAACTTAAGTTAAATTCAACAATAAAGTTGACTCCAAGCTAACAATTCTAGCTGTCTCAAGAGCAGGGAAATCACAATAACGTGTTAACATAGGCTTGGCAATATAATATGATTTCTTGTGACAGTTCCACGATAGCAAAATCTGAAGTTGAAAGTTTATGGTTCTTAATCAGTGGTCTCCAAACTTTTTTAACCACAAACAAAATCAGAAATTGCTGGAAAAGCACAGCAGGTCAGGCAGCACCTGCAGCCGAAAAGTAGAGTGTACACTTAGGATCCAGTGACCATTCTTGAGAACTTCAATATCTACTTGAAGGATTAGGTTTGATATGAATTTGACATTATATTCTATTAGGTCTAATTCTTGAAATTGCCTGTTGAATTTCTCAGCTAATGTGTGTGAGCAGAAACCTTCTGGATGGATTTATTTTTCTTTGTCTTTGATTTTTTTCTAATAATTTCTCCAAACTCAAGAAGTATTGAAACATATTGTTTTCAATTGGAAGGACCACAGACCTGACTTCAATTTGAATACATTCACAGCTCTGACCATATTTGTCAAGTCTCTATGCTTTTCCAAGGTTCAAAATTCATAAAATTCCTACATATAGTGCAGAATGAAGCCATTCTATCCATCAAGTCTACACCGACCCTCCAAACAGCATCCTACCCAGACCCATTCCCTCACCTCACATGGAGTTTTTGCTGTGGCTAACCCACCTAACCTGCACACTACAGGACAATTTTTAACATGACCGGTCCATGTAACCTGCACATCTTTGGACTGCCGGAGGAAACTGGAGCACCAAGCAGAAGCCCATGCAGCCACAGGGTGAACATGCGAACTCCATACAGTCACCCAAGGCTAGAATCAAACCTGGGTCCCTGATGTTGTGATACAGCAGTGCTCACCACTGAGCCACTTGCTCAATTTTGATGCAATGCCTGTGAGGAACCCAAATTCAAGCCACTGCGCTTTGTTTGACAGCTCACTGCACACTTCATTCATTGATTTAAGGGCAGTGCCAATTTCAGGCAACAGAACTAAAAATCTTTGTAGAACCTTCCTCAATTTAACTACCTCACATCAGAATGGAGGAGTGGTTGACCATAGGCAGCATCGAGTCAATTGAGTGAGTATTTAAACAAGTGATGCTAAAGGATTCTTACTTGAATAGAGTTTACAATCTTAACACCAACTGTCAGTACATGAACAAAGTCCATAACTTGGAGAAAGTGAGGATTGCAGATGTATACCTGATGAAGGACTATTATCTGAAACATCAATTCTCCTATTCCTGGGGTGTTGCTTGACCTGCTGTGCTTTTCTAGCACCACCCTTTTTGGGGGTCATGACTTCATTTGTAATGCTGACTTGTGGATTATACATATGTACTTAATATAGGTCATTCTGCTATAACGTGTGTTTTGTTAATGCAAATTCGCTGGAACACGATTGACGAATTGAGGACACTGTTACTATAGCACAAACTTATAAAGCGTGTGTTGGCTATAACGCGATTCCTGCCCCATTAGCTCAAATGATGCTGCTATTATACGATTTTCTTATAAAATGTGATTGCACAAGAAAGGAACGACAGCAGAACTGACTGTAACTGAAAAACGAGGTGAAATCAGAATAATTTCTGCAAAATGTAACTCAGCCTGCATTTGCACATCAGTCGGTGACAGGAACCAGTGTCTTGATTGGAATATTTTTTCACAAACACATACCTTTTGAATTTGTTGCAGCGATGTTCACCTAGTGTCCTCTCTTTAAGGGGCAGATAGATGAGAAGATTCTCTTTAGCTATTACACCCTTAAAACCCATGCAGATAAAAACAATCAGCTGGCCTATGTTGGTCATTTCAAGGGATTCATCAAATGGCGATGGAAAGTATTTAAAAATCCTTCAGGTCCTCCCGTAGTTGCTGAAAGATATCTTCAGACAATAATTCAAAGTGTTTTGCTTCCATGGAAACACCAAGGGGTTTATAAAATCATGAGGAGCATGGATAGGGTAAATAGACAAGATCTTTTCCCTGGGGTGGGGAAGTCTGCAAATAGAGGGCATAGGTTTAGGGTGAGAGGGGAAAGACATAAAAGAGACCTAAAGGGCAACTTTTTCACGCAGAGGGTGGTTTATATATGGAATGAGCTGCCAGAGGAAGTGGTGGAGGCTGATACAATTATGATATATAAAAGGAATCTGGATGGGTATATGACTAGGAAGGGTTTAGAGACAAATGGGCCAAGTGCTGGCAGATGGGACTAGATTAGTTTAGGATATCTGGTCAACATGGACAAATGGGACCAAAGGGTCTGTTTCTCTATGACTCTATGACCAAATGACATGCACTGGATTGCTGTTGTAATTTTGTCTTTGTTTGTAAAGTCTTTGAATAAAGAGTCAGTGGCCACAGTCGTTGCTTTTTAATTACCTTGCCATCTGTGAATTACGTCTTGTGGTATTACAGTGGCTCAGTGGTTAGCACCGCTGCCTCACAGCGCCAGGGACCTGGGTTTGATTCCAGCCTCAGCCGACTGTCTGTGTGGAGTTTGCACATTCTGAAAAATGTGTTGCTGGAAAAGCGCAGCAGGTCAGGCTGCATCCAAGGAGCAGGAGAATCGACATTTTGGGCATAAACCCTTCTTCAGGAATGAGGAAGGTGTGCCAAGCAGGCCAAGATAAAAGGTAGGGAGGTGGGACTTGGAGGACGGGCATTGGGAATTCAATAGGTGGAAGGAGGTTAAGGTGAGGGTGATAGGCCAGAGAGGGGGAGGGGGTGGGGGCGGAGAAGTCGAGAAGAAGATTGCAGGTCAAGAAGGCGGTGCTGAGTCCGAGGGTTGGGACTGAGATAAGGTGGGGGGAGGGGAAATGAGGAAGCTGGAGAAATCTGCATTCGTCCATTGTGGTTGGAGGGTTCCTAAGTGGAAGATGAGGCGTTCTTCCTCCAGGCGTCGTGTTGCCATGGTCTGGAGATGGAGGAGGACCTGCATGTCTTTGGCGGAGTGGGAGGGGGAGTTAAAGTGTTCAGCCGCGGGACGGTTGGGTTGGTTGGTGCGGCTGTCCCAGAGCTGTTCTCTGAAATGTTCTACAAGTAGGTGGCCTGTCTCCCCAATATAGAGGAGGTCACATCGGGTGCAGCGGTAAATGATGTGTGTAGAGGTGCAGATGAATTTGTGACGGATATGGAAGGATCCCTCGGGGCCTTGGAGGGAAGTGAGGGAGGAGGTGTGGACGCATGTTTTGCATTTCTTGCGGTTGCAGAGGAAAGTGCCAGGAGTGGAGGTTGGGTTGGTGGGGGGTGTGACCTGAGGAGGAAGTCATGGAGGGAGTGGTCTTTCCGGAATGCTGATAGGGGAGGGGAGGGAAATATATCTTTGGTAGTGGAGTCCGTTTGGAGGTGGCAGAAATGACGAAGGATGATACGATATATCTGGAGGTTGGTGGGGTGGTAGGTGAGGACCAGTGGGGTTCTGTCCTGGTGGCGATTGGAGGGGTGGGGTTCAAGGGCGGAGGTACGGGAAGTGGAGGAGATGTGGTGGAGAGCATCGTCAACCACGTCTGAGGGGAAATTGCGGTCTTTGAAGAAGGAGGCCACCTGGGTTGTTTGGTATTTGAACTGGTCCTCCTGGGAGCAGATGTGGTGGAGGCGAAGGAATTAGGAATATGGGATGGCGTTTTTACAGGGGGTGGGGTGGGAGGAGGTGTAATCTAGGTAGCTGTGGGAGTCAGTTTATAGCAAAATGTCCGTGTTGAGTTGGTCGCCCGAGATAGAAATGGAAAGGTCCAGGAAGGGGAGGGAGGAGTCTGAGATGGTCCAGGTAAATTTGAGGTTGGGGTGGAAAGTGTTAGTAAAGTAGATGAACTGTTCAACCTCCTCGTGGGAGCACGAGGTAGCACTGATACAGTCATCGATGTAGCGGAGGAAAAGGTGGGAGGTGGTGCCAGTGTAGCTGCGGAAGATGGACTGTTCCACATATCCCGACGAAGAGGCAGGCATAGCTGGGGCCCATGCGGGTGCCCATGGCTACTCCTTTGGTTTAGAGAAAGTGGGAGGATTGGAAAGGAAGTTGTTAAGAGTGAGGACCAGTTCAGTCAGTCGAAGGAGGGTGTCAGTGGAAGGGTACTGATTGGGTCGGCGGGAAAGGAAGAAGCGGAGGGCTTTGAGGCTTCGTGTTGGGGGATGGAGGTGTATAGGGACTGGATGTCCATAGTGAAGATAAGGTGTTGGGGGCCGGGGAAGCGAAAATCATGGAGGAGTTGGAGGGCTTGGATGGTGTCCGGAAGTAGTAGGGGAGTTCTTGGACTAAGGGGGACAGGACTGTGTCAAGGTATGCAGAGATGAGTTCAGTGGGGCAGGAGCAGGCTGAGACAATGGGTCGGCCGGGGCAGTCAGGTTTGTGGATGGTTTGGTGGTGGGAGGTGCGGTCATGGTCAAGGGGGCAGTATGAGGAGGTGTCCGCAAGCTGGCGTTTAGCCTCACCACCAAATCATCATCTCCCAGACCATCCATAACCTCATCATCTCAGGGGATCTCCCATCCACTGCCTCCAACCTCATAGTCCCACAACCCCGCACCGCCCGTTTCTACCTCCTGCCCAAAACCCACATGACTGTTGCAACTCGAGCTCACAGCTTTGAAAGAAAAAGCATTGACTTGTCTTTGCTGATGTTATCTTTTGGCAGGAGGTGTAAATGCATTTTGAAACTGAGTCTGTAGGAATGGAGGGGTTTGTGGAGGTAGAGGGAGGGATAGCAGTTTCCTTCCCTAAAGGACATTAGTGAACCAAATGGGGTTTTCTGACAATTGACAATGAATTTGTGATCATCATTAGACTCTTAATTCCAGATTATTATTGAATACAAATACCACTATCTGCTGTGGTGGGATTCGAACTGTCCCCAGAACATTACTTCAGTGTCTGAATCAACAGCAGACTGTCACCTCCCCACATCTATCCACAGCACAAAAATTACTCATTGCCTTGTGTAGTCACAGCCTCAAAGTTTGTGGGTTAATAACCCAAACTGATTGGCTCAGACAATTTTATACTAAAGAATCACATGAGAATCACTGGATATAATTGATTTATTCATTTAACATCGACTTCCATTGAGACACATATCTGAATTTCTAAAATGCATTGTTAATGATTTTCTAATCATAAGGGTTATCAAATTACACACGGTGTGCATTAACAAGTTAAACACCAGTTTTCTCTGAAATAACTCCATCGTAAATTCCATATTTTTTCTGCCCATATTGATAAAGTATTTGTTACTGTAATTATCCTGAGAGCAGTAGTGATAATTGCCTCTATGGTGTCGTCTTAAACTTCAACCTTGTAACACATGGTTAAGTTGTTATCCTGCTGAGGATAAATCCATCCCCTTAATAACATAAGCCCACCAAGCAGTGTTTTGGGCAGTGTCAGTAATGTTTCCATCATGTATCCACAATGCTTGTGGACTCACAATCCAAGAAGGGAAAACAATAAGGTGTCACTGGACCACTTCTTTGTCCATTACTTTGATTCCCACTCCGTTCTGAGTTCTGGCGAGTAGCCCAAGACTAACAGTGCCTGAAAATAGGACAGAATGAGAAACTTGACAATTGCACTATAATTAGCAGGTTGAAAAAAAAATCCCATTACTGCTGGTGAGACTCTGTTGAACTTGAGAATGTATTTTCCTATTAATTATTAAGCTGGGAGTTTAAAACACATCATCGGAGCACAGTAGTTAAAATAAAATGGCCCTGAAGCAAACAATTGCAAAATACACAACTACACAACCACAAAGAGCTGGGTATCACCTCTAATTTCCTTTTATAAAGCAGGATTATCACAGTCGAAGAAAATTGTGTAATTGTGGATACAATTATTAATCTAAGGTTTTGTGCCGAGGTTGTATTGTAGTCTGGCTGCTCTATGCCTCATGGGGCTGCTAAATCTATGATTTCTTTCGAAGAAGCTTGAATCGAGCCAAGAGCTTTCAACCTAATTTGTTGAGGAAATGCGCCACTGTGGAATTCAAGCTAACTGACAGTCTGACTGATTAAAGCAAGCGTGCTAATGGCTTTTACAGGCTATACTCCAATTTCCTTGTGCCCTATTTCTGACCTACACCGCTGGGGATTTGCACTGTCCCATTCACCTAACTAGTTTTCGCCCACCTAGACCATGTAAATTATTCAAAAGTCCCAGTGCTTTTTATAAGCTATGATGTTGTCATTTACCGCATCCTAGTGAAAACAATAATTATTTAAATCATTGGAACAAGTGTCAAGTGACTCTGTTTTGATGGGTAATAACCTTTACAATAAGTCTCTGCACTATTCCCCGTTTATATTTTCTGTCTTTGTTTTAAAAGCCTGTATAATTGCTTACTAAACATGCTGTAAAATAATTTAATCTCATTCTTCACTTGCAAAATGTAAAGTGCATAGGCATTTTGGATTCCTATTAAATTGTGCAGAGAGCTGTCATTATTCAAGCACTATGATCATAATGAAAATGATGCATGGTGCCAATGAATTGGCTCTCTCTCAGAACAAAGACAATTTCATGAGAACATTGTCACTTATTAAAACAAAATGTTTCAACGGATTGTCTGCTATCACAGTATTTTTTTCTAATCCCTCCAGGTGTTATTTAGTCATGGTCACTAACACACTGCAGAGTGTGTGAGCTACGTTCGCTCCAATCTCACATAACCACACAATCCATTAGACCACAGTAACATAGAATCATAGAGATATGCAGCACAGAAGCAGACCCTTCGGTCCAACCCCTGATGAAGGGCTCCTGCCCGACACATCAGTTCTCCTGCTCCTTGCTGTGCTTTTCCAGCGCCACAGTCTTGACTCTGATCTCCAGCATCTGCAGTCCACATTTTCTCTTTCAGTCCAACTCATCTATGCCACCCAGATATCCTACCTAATCTAGTCCTATTTGCCAGCACTTGGCCCATATCCCACTATACACTTTCTATTCATATACCCAATCCAGATGCCGTTTAAATGCTGTAATTGTACCATCTAAATTACTAAGTTGAGAAATGAAATGCACAGACATGAAAAGCTCACAGTTGATATCAAGAAAGATTTTGAATATTGCTATGTCTGAAATGAAATGAAATCAAATTCTATTTTCATTCTGTGGTGAGAATCTTTGTTTGTTTACCTTTCCTTTATGACAGCTCACCTTCAAATCCTGTGTGTATAATATTGCAATTCTGTCTGCCAGTTAGCCTGCTATGGGTTTTGCGAACAGTGCACACCAAAATCAGTCAGTCTGTTGTAATAAAAGCTAAATACTGCAGATGCTGGAAATCTGAAACAAACACTGAGGATGCTGTAGAAAATGTCAATAGAGACGGGATCAATGTTTCAAGTCCAGCTATAACTCTTTTTCAGATATGAGTTCTGAGAACAGAGAAGGTTTGAAAAAGAGTCACAGAATCATAAGGATGTACAGAGATATACGGAAACAGACACTTCAGTCCAACTTGTCCATGCCGACCAAATATCTTAAATAAATCTAGTCCCATTTGCCAGCACTCGGCCTATATCCCTTCCTTTTCATATATCCATTCGGATGCCTTTTAAATGTTGTAATTGTATCAACCTCCACCACTTTCTCTGACAGCTCGTTCCATACACGCACCCCACTCTGTGTGAAATACATGCCCCTTAGGTCCCCTTTAAATATTTCCCCTCTCACCCTAAACCTATGCCATTTAGATTTGGACACCCCACCCCAGGGAAAAGTCCTTGCTTATTCACCCTTTCCATGCTCCTCATGATTTTATAAATCTCTACCATATCACCCCTCAGCCTCTGATGCTCCAGAGAAAACAGCCCTAATCTCTTCAACCTCTCCCTATAGCTCAAACCCTCCAACCTTGGCAACATCCTTGTAAATCTTTTCTGAACCCTTTCAAGTTTTACAACATCCTTCCAATAGAAGGAAGACCAGAACTGCACACATTATTCCATAAGTGGCCTAACCAATGTCCTGTACAGCCACAACATGATCTCCCAACTCCTGTACTCAATGCTCTGGCCAATAAAGAAAAGCATACCAAATGCCTTCTTCACTATCCTATCAACCTGCAACTCCATTTTTAAGGTCTCTTTACTCACGACATTCCCCAGGAGGGACTTGAACTATTAACTCTGTTTCTTTCTCCACAGATGTTGACAGAACTGTTGAATTTAAGCAGCATTTTTGGTGTTGGTTAGCTTCATAACTTGTAAGTTGTTTTATCGTATTAAACAAACTAAGCCATGGAGTTAATTAGTCCCTAATGAGTGCTTGATTATTGACTTGACATGGTGAACAGCAGTGGAAAAACTTTGTGCTTTGGAGTATATGTACTTGAATGGTCAGCAAGCAAATTACCCCACAGGTGAAACACATGGTCAACAGTCTTCAATTGTGCTGAAGTGTATGAGACAATCATTTACACCTTTATTGTTCCAGCACTGGTGAGTGTTTTAAGCAGGCAAACACATAACCATTCAGACAGGGAGCTAACAAACAGACTTGGTGATCACAGCCACCTTCAGTGAAGCTTTCCAGAAAGATTTGATGGATAAAGCAAAGATTTATAATGTTGAAGAGCTATTGAAGGATACATGTAAGTATGAAATGATTCTCGCGGGTCGATGAAAATGATAGGTCATTGTGCAAACTTGATGGTTGACATTGTCACTGGGACATCCAAACATAGTCAGAAATGTCGAGTGTGAAGATTTCCACATGCAATTTGGAAATGCTTAACTTTCAATCAATTTTGCTAGCTATGTGTCAGAAAAGACCCACTGACAGAGACTGTGCAACAAAGCAAAGGCTCTTGCATTTACAAAGAGGCATGTACTGACCCAATCAGACCAAGGAGTGCTGTCAAACTACAATGAAGACCGTCTGGGATCCCACAAGAGGCACACACATATGAAGTGATCTACAAATCAGAATTTGGCTACGTGCCTGACAAAGAGTGATAACACATATTTCACACTGACAATCTCATGGAATTCATCAATATAAGCGTCAAGTTCCTTGGAGTGACGATAACCAACAACCTGTCCTGGACTTCCCACATAGATGTGACGGTCAAGAAGTCACACCAATGCCTCTTCTTCCTCAGGCAACTCAGGAAGTTTGGCAAGTCCATACGGACTCTCTCCGACATCTACAGATGCACCATTGAAAGCATACTGTCCGAGTGCATAACGGCCTGGTATGGATACTGCTCTGTCCAGGACCATAAGAAACTACAGAAGGTGGTGTGCACAGCCCAGACCATCACAGAAGCCAATCGTCCATCCATGGACTCCATTTACACTGCTCGCTGCTGGAGAAAGGATGCCATCATCATCAAAGACCCACTGCACATTGGTAATGATCTCCTACAACCTCTTCTGTCGGGTAGAAGATACAGAAGCCTGAACACACATATCAGCAGGTTCAGGAACAGCTTCTTCCTGACTGTTATTAGACCGATGAGTGAACTCTCTAGCCTCAATAAGCAATGTAACCTGTATGCTTCTGCCTAAGTCTTTTTGATTTGTACATTCTTGCTTACTATGATCTGCCTGTTTTGCTTGTAAACAAAGTGTTTTATTGTACTTCGGTACACATGATGATAAATCGATCAATCTATCATCACACCATGTTATAGCAGCCTCTTGCCTGCTACAACACAGATAGATTGCAAACTTGGCCAAAGAGCAAGGGATGCTGGGTATGTTGGCCAATTAAAACCCTGAAATCACAAAATCCACACAATACAAACACAGCAGCCAAGTGCTAATGACATCAGCATAATCGAAAAGGCAACAATTATTCTGCATACACCCCAACAACCTATCCACTAAACAAACCTATCCACTAAACCTATCCACGAAACAAAGGACAATCCAGACAGAAAGGCACAAGCTCCTGCTACACAAAGAAACTGACATTAGCATGCCATCCAAATGATTGACTCGTGTTTCAAACTATTAAGTGCATCCCCCTGACTGGCCAGAACTATAAAAAGTTCCAGAAAACCATCTAAAAGGTATAAAAACAGAGTTATCTGCAGACCTTGCTCTTGGGATTATCTGAGGCCTTTTGAGGAGACAAGAGGCAAGAGGCAGAGACCATCTGCCGATCCAGGAGAGAGGAAGAAAGCTGCTCCACAGAACCAGAAGCAGAGACACAGAGGGAGTGACTACATACATTTAGTAGAAACTTGGGCAAAATTGTAACCTTAAGAGGCCAAATAGAATTAGGGATAGCATGTGGAGTACTAAAGATTATTGGAGTTTTGTTCCGAATAAAGTAGGAATGTTTTGTTTTGGTACCAGCTTGTGTTTGTATTTGGTTTTGTGGACACTTGAGCAAATTCATTCCTAACATTCTGGTCAGAACTGTCTGTAACTTATTTAAATTGTGCAAGCCAACAATGTGAAGTTTTTGCAAAAGTTCAAATGATCTGCCTCAGAAAAGTGGTAACTATTCATTATTGGCACAGTAACAAAACGCCAATACACTACCCCAGCAAATTCCAACAAACATATCGCTATAGATGTAGGCAACCATGACAAACCAATGAACATAAAACTCCCAGCATGCACCAATACTACATGCAGGATTGATAGTATTAGATTGAAGGACAATCAACTCATCCCAGGTTTGCAGATATCCTGCACGGCTAAAACTGCTGGTCAAGAAATTGCAGGTTATTCTATTGCATCACAGGCTATGAAGTCAGTCAACACAACAGAAACTGCAGCAGACTGTTCAAGAACTACTTGCAGAACTGAATACAAAAGAAAGACAGAACACCTTTTCTTTCAAATTAATGGAGCTAAATGTTCAGTTCTCAGCGATGGTCACAACCACAGGAAATATAAACAGGAGTAAGCCATTTGGCCCTTTTGAGTCTTCTCCATTATTCAATACGATCATGGATGATCTGAATTTCTTCGTGTTAATTTTCGTGCCCTTTCCCCATAACCATTGATTCCGCCACTGATCAAGAGGCTATCTATCTCAGCCTTAAACACATATAAGAATGCTGCTCCCACAGCTGTCTGTGGCAAGGAATTCCAAAGACTACCAATCCTATGAGAGAAGAAATTTCTCTTCATCTCACTCGAGCTGAATCCAAACTTTGAGAATACCATCTCAGAAATGAGGAAGTCTCTAGGGGATACTTCTGCTTAGCTCACAATAATAAATGAAGAGCTGAAAAAGAAAGACTGGAAGGTGGGTGAACTACAAGTGACGCATTATCAATTCAATTAAGATATTGCTCAGATTACAAGAAAATCTCGTGCAATTTGCATGAAAAATAGATGAGGCTCAGCAAGTGCAATGGTAGAAACACACATTGGTTTGAGCTCAGAATAATGCTGGAGATCATGATAGAACTGTGAAAAACATGGAACTGCATGGTGCATTACAAATCAATCAGGAGACGGTCCTTTTAAAAATAAACGCCATCAATGATGCCCTTTTGAAATAGCTCAAGCAGGAGGAAGAGGAAACAAAATGACTACTGAAGTAATGAGTGGAAGGGGGTGGGGGCTTTGAAGAAACCAAAGTTAAAAACAAGTTAATGAGGCTGAATAGTTACTAGAGAAGATTATGAAGGAGAAAAATATAGCACACCAACAGATGGCTAAAACTTGGATAGAATTAGAAGGATCCTGGCTGCAAAACCAATTATTTCAGAATGAGTTACAAGTTCTTAAGACATAAAATTGTAAAAACAGGATCTGAGCAACTGGAAACAACATGTGGAACGTGATCAATCAGTGAGCAAATCCAGAGCAAAGCTTGGCGGTAGTGCATCACAACAAATAGTGGTACAGAAACTGTCATCCTTACAGAAAAACTTGACAACACAGACAAAAACCCAACAGACAAAGCCATCAGCCCAAGTTCTGGATGTATTAGCAAACAACCCTATGTATAACTGTAACTCAGAAACATACATGAGATTGTAAAAGTTTGAGCTTTCTTAAAGGGTGTTATAAAATCCTCCTATTTTACAAACATGAGTTCACCTTGAAGGACTCCTGTGTTATGGATATACAATATGGCAACTCTACCGGCCAATTTGTCCACTCTTAAGTGCACACAAAGAAATCAGTTGCTCTGCTGTCAATTCTGCTTCATAACTTATAATGTGTTTTATGTCTTAAATAAACTAATACATGGAACCTCTCAAGTAACTGATGATTAGAACATCAGTAGTGAGTACTGCTGCCTCACAGCACCTGGGTCCCAGGTTCGATTCCAGCCTTGGGCAACTGCCTGTGTGGAGTTAGCACATTCTTCCTGTGGGTTGCCTTCGGGTGCTCCGGTTTCCTCCCACAGTCCAAAGATGTGCAGGTCAGGTGAATTGGCCATGTTAAATTGCCATAGCGTTAGGTGCATTAGTCAGAGGGAAATGGGTCTGGATGGGTTACTCTTTGGAGGGTTGGTGTGGACTGGTTGGGCTGAAGGGCCTGTTTCCACACTGTAGGGAATCTAATCAAAAAACATCATCATGAGCATGGCAAGAACCAGGGGAATACTTGAAGCATCTGTTTGGGATTGAAACAATCTAAAATTAGGATATTCTGAGTCTGAAAATGAATTAGTTAGGTTTGTATTTAATTTTATCAGAATTTAACAAATTTGCTGAGTGTGAAGGGAGTTAGTGGAATAAATGAGTAGAGATGGTTGCATACTATCATTTGACCACGCCAGATGTTTGGTCAAACTTTACCAGTCCTCTGAAGATGGGCTGTGAGATGGGAAGGCTCATAAAATGATTAGATTAGCTTCCCTACAGTGTGGAAACAGGCCCTTCGGCCCAACCAATCCACACCGACCCTCCGAAGAGTAACCTATCCAGACCAATTTCCCTCTGACTAATACACCTAACACGACAGGTAATTTACCATGGCCAATTCACCTGACCTGCACAACTTTGGATTATGAGAGGAAACCCACACAGACGTGAGGAGAACGTGCAAACTCCACACAGACAGTCACCCGAGGCTGGAATCGAACCTGGGACCCTGGTACTGTGAGGCAGCAGAGCTAACCACTGAGCCACTGACAGCAGAAACATCATCAGATAAGTAGACTTATATTTTCTCAACTCCCCACGTTGAGAGGTAGGTGGTCTAGTATTAATCACCTCTCACCTACTAGTATTAACCACCTCCCACTCTGACCAGATTTTACAGGCATCGGGTGGAGCCACACTTACCTGAAAAGACCAGCAGATCAGACTCGGTGACCTTCCAGTGTGGATGAAAGAGGGGTGCTTGCCTTCCAGAACCTAGTTCCTGAGTATGGAGACACTGTGTCTTCCCTACAAACCTCAGTAATGGAGACCTGAATGGATGGAGTTGTTCAGCAGCTGGACGTCTGACTGGACTGCAACTGTGGAGGCGGGTTGAGGATGGCAAGTGCCAGCAGTCCTCTGGGAATGGATTTCAAGGCTAAAATGCCCCTGAGTCCAGCCGGCACCTGACCACACAACGCCAGGCCCATTCTGGACAGAAAGAGTAGTCACCTTCCGATAAATTTCCAGCATGTGGGGTACAAAATTGACATTGGACTTCACAATTTCATGGCAGGACATCTGGTCACAAGTGAAAACTAACTGCCACCAAGGCATTCCTTTGAGATTCCTGGAAGGCATCCATCGTTAAGCCATATTTCATTAACGTTCCTAGACAGCGATGTTTACATCAGGTTCATTATGAGAAATACACATTGTGAGAAATAGATTCCCTATTCTGATGCTCATCCAGATAAACAATGTATGATCATTCAGGAAGAAATCTAAAACAGTATAAAGGGATTCCCACTTCCACTGAGGTGAATCTCTGGGTAGTTTTGATTTTGCTACTGGGAACATTTGAAGACATTCCTTTGCTGATATGACTGTGCTTCTGTGTTTTTATTTGCGATTACACAGTCATTAAAGAGCTGACTTCTGCCTGCAGTCGAACTGCTTTACTGTTGAAGTACTGGGGAAGGATGTTGTTGGCATTATGATTGACATCACCACAGCAGCAACAACAGCAACTGCAGCATGTACAGTGACATTGACTGTGGGAATTCACAGGAGTGCACAAGAAAGGCAAGGTCAAAGGAGGGCTAACAGAACACAGGTTTTACTTGGTGTGGTGGAGCAGTTAGCAGAGACTGGAGAAGTGAACTTAGGAGGGGGGAGCATGGAGGCGTGGAGGTGGGGAGGCGATGGTGAATTGGCGGAGGGAGGCAATGATGGCCTTACTTCAACGAGGCAGAGAGGCAATGCTTGATGTTGGTGCATTCTATCAGGGAGCTGGTCTATTTACCCTGTTTAGCCACACACCAGAGCACTGGCCTGTGGACATGAAGTTTGCAGAGGCTCACACCACATTGATGTACTTCACCGGGTACCAGATATAATCAGCTGCACACATGCTACCCTGCATTATTCCATTTAGAAGAAACCATGTTTTGGTGCCAACACAACAACAGTGAAGTGCTGTCCAATGATACTTCCTCCCATATAATCTGATCACTGAAGCTCCAGGACCACTGAGTGCCAAGGTGAAGTGAGATGATGATCCTGAACATCAGGGCAGCATCTGAATGAGTACAGCCGACAGGACACCCTGGTGAGCTTGAAATTATCGGGGATTGGAGGGAAGTAGGATGGGTGCGGGGGGGAGGGGAGAATGCTAAAACTTTCATTTACAGTTTGGAAACCACTCAACTCCCAGTCCTGACTGGGCTCACCAAAAATATTTTAATGACCTCGAGCATGGCTGATCATGTGATGCCTTTGTAGTTGCCAACTTTGATGGGAGCCATTCTTGGAGGTTTGATCCTTGTATCATTCTGACATCATGAACTCTGACCATGTGATAAGGGAGCATGGCTTCATTTTTCTATGTTTGCTTTTGGGGTGGGAGTTTTACTGGCTCGGCCAGCAATTATTGCTCTTTCGGAATTGCCCTTGCGATGATGATGATCTTGAATTGCTGGATGTAAAGACTTGGAACCCTGTAGCTCAGTGTGTTTCTTGGTGATTTCCTGCCAGTATCTGTTGTACCACAAGTTCCAAGAAACAGGAACTTGATAGAGAATGAGAAAAACTTAGGACACCCTCCCCCACCCCCCCCCCCCCCCCCCCCCCCCCCACACACACACACACACAACCCATCAGAAGCTACCCCAGATTTAGAATCAGAGAATCTTTGCGGTGCAGAGTTTATTCAGCCCATTGAGTTTTAACCAACCCTCCAAAGGACATCCCATCCTATCCATATGCCATATTTCCCATGGCAACCTATCTAGCATGCACATCCCTGCACATAATGGGCAATTTAGCATGGCCAATCCACCTAACCTGCACATCTTTGGAGTGTGCAAGGAAACCAGAGCACCTCAAGGAAACCCACACAGGCACAGGGAGAATGCGCACATTCTGCACAGTCAACCAAGGCTGGAATCAAACTCGGATCCCTGGTGCTGTGAGATACCAATGTTAACCATTGAGCCACCACGTTGCCCAATTTCCTGGCCCTTTCTTTCAGTTCAGAGATTTCCAAGACTTTGTAAACATCAATGCGTTCAATTCCACTCTCCAGACAAACATATATCGAAATGTACACATTCATTTATCAAGTGTAATACAGCTTCAGAGTGCTTTATAATGGCACAGCAGACTATGGGACACAGGTTACTGCAAGCTAACTGGATGTTTCATGCTAAAGAAATACAGCCCCAATCTTTACAGATGAGCACATCTTCAAATGTTAAAGCCTGAGGTCTGGAGATTCTGTCGTCTCTTTCCAAACCTCAGACTCCACCGTTGGCAGCAGAACAACATCAACTTCAGGAACTGTAGCCAAAAGGCAGACTTATGGAAACTGGGGAATTTTTGAAGGAATCCTCTTACTGTCGGCCAACATTAGAATCTGAGCCAAAACCAACCCTACTCTTAAAAGCATTTTATTGAAAAAAAATGAGGCAGGTGTAAAATAAACCTTTTTTGTATGCATTAGAGCAGAGCAGAAACATTTCATTATGAATTTAATTTGCAGAATGCAAGTTTCAATGACAGAAACTTACTGCAAAGAATAAACTATAGCAGGCAGATCGGCATATTGACTGCAGCCTACAGGACTTCCATTTTATACGTCAATAATTCTGGAGTTAATTTAATTCAGTAGTGTGCCCATTATTAGGAAAATCTTAGCTGTCAAAAAACACCTTTGGTGGGCCCAGCAATGTTGAGTCTTTGAAGGTTTATGTTTTAAAGAAATTTTTTTTCTTTATACTGTGCCTTTCACAAATCAAGTCATTACTTTTACAGGCAAAGAAGTATTTTCTTGGGTATAATCACTGCAACAAGAATGTCACTACTGGTTGGTTACTGAATATTGAAGCATGCTTAATTTGCAGGAAATCTAAGTTAATACCTTAAGTTACATTCATGCACGAAGACCAGAAACATCATATTGATTTACCATAGATAATGAAAGGTAGCATGGTGGCTCAGTGGTTAACACTGCTGCCTTACAGTGCCAGGAACCTGGGTTCAATTCCACCCTTGGTTGACTGTCTGTATGGAGTTTGCATGTTCTCTGTGTGAGTTTCCTCCAGATACTCTGGTTTCCTTTCTCAGTTCAATGATGTATAGGTTTGGCAGAATGGCCATACTAAAGTGTCCAGGGATATATAAGATAGGTGTATTAGCTTTGGGAAATATAGGGTAAGAAGGTGGGATGCTCTTCAGTATGGTCTGTTTATACATGGTCGGGATTCAATGAATGCATTCACTCTATTTCATATGTTGTATTGGACACTTTATTTTGAACCACCTCAAGCTGATAGAATCTGGCTGGATCAGGAGGATTTGGGGCAGTTAAAATTAGGGTATTAGTTGCTTCCATTGTTTTATCATTGTGTCTCAATTTACAGCCAATTCCTTTGATGGAGCTGAATCCCTTTTTTAATATCAGGGCTCATTGGTCGGACCCACCTGTATTATTAGTCAGATACCTGAGCTGGGATGAGAGACAGCTTTGCCAAGAGGCTAGGCTTGCTTTCAAGAAGATCAGGGGGCCACGAAGCTAAGTTCAACAGTTAAATGTAAGATTTCCTATTAATCCTGAAGAAATGAGGTACTCCTCATTTCACAAAGAATCCTCAAGCCTCTTTTGTTCTGGGCTGTCCCAATCTTTCTCACCAGTTGCAACCACAGAACAGCCCTTACTATCACAGACCTCCTTAATATCATGTGTCACTATGACTGCTTCCAGCACCTTCATCGTCCTTGACTTATGGTCGAGCATTATTCATGCAGGTTGCTAGATATCCTGTCAGCCAGGTAATGGACCCAGCTATTGTTTTGCTGTGGGAAAATAAATTCTAATAGGATTTACCTACATCCCAGACATCCTTAGGAATCACACGTTGTATTCCAACCTCCACTTAACAAAATCTGTAGTCTTCAATTTTAGTGTCCATTTCCATTTTCAGGTGTAAATTTCTGTCCATTTTGGACTCTGTTAGCTTTCCTTTCGTGCCTTAGGATCTCGTGGCTGAAGCAAAAGGAACGAACTTATTTTTACCCAAATTAATGCAGCATTATTTCATTAAGACGTCAATGCTGTTTCCTTTTCACCATTTAGTCCCCCCAGGATCCTCTTTCTCCATTCCATTCACAAATCTTGAGCTTCAGTTCACCTCAGGTGGTAGATTCCAATGGGATAATGTTTGACAGGATTCAGTAGCTGTAATTAGGACCCATTGGAAATTGCCCTTTTTTTGACCACAGAGAGTTGTTCTGCTGATAATTATAGACATCTGTGTGTGAACAAGGTTGGTATCAATCATTTGAGGGAGGACATTCTTATGAATAGCAAAGCTGTATGTATGAGGGTCTCTCTGGGACTGCTACTATATTTGGTTTACTTAGAAGAAGAGAAGGGGATCCCTTGAAGACTTGGCAGGCTACCATAGGCCTGTGCAACATCTGTATAAACCTGCTGAACAAAAGTACAGCAAGTTCCATGCTTCTTAGAATAACATTGTTAAGCACACAATAATAACCTTAAAAAAAAAATTCTAATGCCTTAGTTGGTCGGCAGATCTGCTCTCTTGGAAGCCAACCAGTGAGACGTTCATCATTCTGGTTTGTTGCACACTAAAAAGAAAGGAATTACCTGCACCAAAATACTCTCATTAATGATCCATGGAAGCCCCAAAGCATCATACAGTATCAGTATTGCTCCAATACAGTTGACTGTAACAATGAAGTACAGTGATCATAGTAATGTAGACAACAGTGATCCGAGTATTAAAGGCAAGAGTGATCATAATAATGTGGATGACACAGCAGTTAATTTACACACTGTAAACTCCCAAAGTGATGATAACAGGTAATAGTAATTTTAGTAGTTGTGGCTGGGGCATATATGTGAGACAGAAAAACAGGAGGAATTAACATGGTCTTGTTCAAAATAGCGTCAATCGTTAGAATGTAATGTTTGCAGCAGTGGCCCTTGTCCACTGCTTAGAAGGTCAGTGACAACTCTGCTTTAGATGTTCCGGGAGTTCCTCATGATTAAATCCCAATCAGATAGTCTGCCAGGTCTGGCTTCCTGTGGAGGGGCATTTCTTTCGAGAATTTCTCCTCCCAAATTGGATGACCTGGCACTGACAGCTGTGGGCGAATCAGAAGCAGGTAGCTCTCCAGTAACAGCAGCACCACTAGGAATAGGGAGTACATGAGCCCTGGAGTGAAGGAAAGTGAAATGGTCCCTCGATGCCCATCAGAGAGGCAAGGCTTGTCATTCTAAATGACAGGAGGGTGTTGTTTTCTGCCAAACCTCTCACTCCCTGTGATGGAACCCACCACTGGTCACGGAATACCAAAAAAGGAAGGACACTCCATAGTAAGAGCAAAGGTATGGCCAGCAGTATTTATGTAATGGTTGCCCAAATTATGTGACCTATGCCCCCAATGATTGAATACTAATGGTGTTGGGATGAGGCTGTTACGTACAACTCCATTCTCCATCTCCCTAACCCTCCTTATGCCTGACTAACCTGCTTTTGTGGACCATTCTACAGCCACCTGAGAGGGCAGGAGGGATCTTAGATTAATTATTCATCTGAAGTATCACACTTCCAACAGCACTGTGTTCCTCAGTCCCGTAAGGAGTCTCAGTCTGCACTCGGCGTCTGTGTACTTTGAGTGGGATATTTGACCCATAGCTTCTTGGCTGAACAGCAAGAATATTATCACCAAAGTGGCATAATCTCAATGCAGTAGCTTTTAGGAAGTGGTAGGGGTGGTAGCTGTGGGAGAAGGTGTTTGTGGGAATGGGTGGATGGGCAAGGTGGTTGTGGGAATGGGGGGGGAGGTAGTAGTGGGAATGGGAGAAGGTGGTTGTGGGAATGGTGGGGGATGGTGGTTGTGGAAATTGGGATGGGGATGGTGGGGTGGGGAAGGTGGTTCTGGGAATGGGGGGGAAGGAGCTTTGTGAGTATGAGGGTGGGAAGGTGGTTGTGGGAATGGGGGTGGAGAAGGTGGTTTTGGGAATGGGGGTGGGGAAGGTGGTTGTGGGAATGGGGGTGGGGAAGGTGGTTGTGAGAATGGGGGTGGGGAAGGTGGTTGTGAGAATGGCGGTGGGGAAGGTGGTTGTGGGAATGGGGGTGGGGAAGGTGATTGTGGGAATGGGGGTGGGGAAGGTGGTTGTGAGAATGGGGATGGGGAAGGTGATTGTGGGAATGGGGGTGGGGAAGGTGGTTGTGGGAATGGGGGTGGGGAAGGTGGTTGTGGGAATGGGGTTGGGGAAGGTGGTTGTGAGAATGGGGGTGGGGAAGGTGGTTGTGGGAATGGGGGTGGGGAAGGTGGTTGTGGGAATGGGGGTGGGGAAGGTGGTTGTGAGAATGGGGGTGGGGAAGGTGGTTGTGGGAATGGGGATGGGGAAGGTGATTGTGGGAATGGGGGTGGGGAAGGTGGTTGTGGGAATGGGGGTGGGGAAGGTGGTTGTGAGAAGGGGGTGGGGAAGGTGGTTGTGGGAATGGGGGTGGGGAAGGTGGTTGTGGGAATGGGGGTGGGGAAGGTGGTTGTGAGAATGGGGATGGGGAAGGTGATTGTGGGAATGGGGGTGGGGAAGGTGGTTGTGGGAATGGGGGTGGGGAAGGTGGTTGTGAGAATGGGGATGGGGAAGGTGATTGTGGGAATGGGGGTGGGGAAGGTGGTTGTGGGAATGGGGGTGGGGAAGGTGGTTGTGAGAAGGGGGGTGGGGAAGGTGGTTGTGGGAATGGGGGTTGGGAAGGTGGTTGTGCTGCTGGTGAGAATGAACAGTCCTCCTGGAAAGATTTTCAAACCATTGAGGATGCTGAGGATTGACAGTTGTCAGTTGCACAGTCAGATTAGTGAGTTGTCTACATGATGTCAATTCACAAATTTCTAATTTGCTATTTGGTAGAATAATCATGGCATAAGATGCATTGCATTAACCAAATTGAGCTTGGCTGAATGTTGAAGGTGATTAATTGTTCCTTGATAACACAGTCATTGAGTCATAGAGTCATAGAATCATACAGCCATACAGTCATACAGCACGGAAACAAACCCTTTGGTCCAATCAGTCCACGCCAACCATCCTCCCAAACTAAACTAGTCTCACCTGTCTGCACTTGTCCCATATTCCTCCAAACGTTTCCTATTCATGAACTTATCCAAATGTCCCTTAAACATTGTAACTGTACCTGCATACACTATTTCTCTGGTAGTTCATTCCATAAATGAATCACTCTCAAGTAAAAACGTTGCACCCCCCCATGTCCTTTTTAAACCTTTCTCCTCTCAGCCTAAAAATATGCCCTCTAGTTTTGAACATCTCACTCGAGGGAAAGGACCCTTGTCATTCATCTTTATCTATGCCCCTCATGATTTTATAAACCTCTGTAAGGTTACCCCTCAACATCCTAAATTCCGGGGAAAAAAAGTCCCAGTCTTTCCAGTCTATTTTTATAACTCAAACTCTCCATTCCTGACAAAATCCAGTCAAATCTGAACCCTCTCCAGTTTAATAATACCCTTCCAATAAGAGGGTGACCAGAACTGTACGCAGTACTCCAGAAGAGGTCTCCCCAAGGTCCTGTACAACTTCAACGTGATGTTTCAATCCCTATCCTCAAATGTCTGAGCAATGAAGGCAGTTAATTTCTGACTTGATTCGTTTTCCAGGGTGGTTATCCATATCAAACCACCTGCATGATAAGTGAAAGAGTTAGGGGTAGATATTGGATCTTGTCCTACGCGGAGAAAGTGAGGATTGCAGATGCTGGAGATCAGAGTCAAAGAGTGTGGTACTGGAGAAGCACAGCAGGTCAGGCAGCATCCGAGGAGCAGGAGAATCAACGTTTCAGGAATAAGTTGATTCCCCTGTTCCTCGGATGCTGCCTTACCTGTTGTGCTTTTCCAGCACCACACTCTTGGCTCTTGTCCTACCCACTTAGATGAAGCATACAAGACTGAGCCTGGTCCATTAGCATCCTCCAGTAATTGCTGTGGCCTGAACAGATTACCAAACAATTGCAACATTTAAAAGACATCTGGATGGGTATATGAATAGGAAGGGTTTGGAGGGAGGTGCTGGCAGGTGGAACTAGGTTGGGTTGAGGTATCTGGTCGGTATGGACGAGTTGGACCTATGAGTCTGTTGCCATGCTATACATTGCTATGACTTGAAGTTTTTTTTCTAAATAAGCATTTCCCTGGGGGTGGAGATAGCGATCTTACTTCATGATCCTGGGATTGCACCTCTACTCCCACCCATTGTTGGTCATGTTACATATTGCAGCAACTCCCATTCCCCTGCCGAGATTTATTGCAGATCTCCTACTTCATGTCAACCAAATTTCATCTGGTTAAATGAGCAAGCTACCTGCGGAGTACTTCCACTTCAACCTGAAATACTGCCTACGTCAGAGCCAAAAACCTACAACTGGTCAATCTCTAGATATTTTCCAGTTAGCCTGTCCTGAGATGTTATTATATCTCTGGTGCTATTGCGACTTGAGCCTAGACCATCTGGCTCAGAGATAAGGACACTAACACTGTGCCACAAGACTGCAAATTCGCAAATCGCTATGCTTTATAATTGACTCATTCAGTGATGTTATGACAACCCTGTGGAGCAATAGGCCTTGAGCTCTGGTCTCTGGTTCAGAGGTAAGGACACTACCACTGTAATGTAAACGCCTAAAGAAGCATTGAAATGGAAAGGACCTACTTACTTTGCCGAAACCTAGGATAAAATCATTCTTCATTCTAATGTTGTCCCAGCTGAGCTATTCTGCTTATTATATCTTTACAAAACCCATTTAGCGATGATATCACACATCACTGGAGCAGATGGGACTTGAACTTGGGCCTTTTGACTCAGAGGTAGGGAGACTATCACAGTTGCACAAGAGATCCCAGTAAATCACTTCGCTGTTGTTTTTCACTGCACACAGAGAACAGGAAACCAAATGGAGGGAAATGCTGGCAAATGGAGCGAGATTAATTTCGAATATTCAGTCAGCATAGCTGAGTTGGAGCAAAGGATCAGTTTCCATGCTGTACGTCTCTATGACTATACGAAAGTAGAGGTCATAAACCCCAACTACTTTTCAATCTGCTGTACTAAGATATCCAGTGGAACCAGTTAGATTTATCATTGAAAATCAAAGTACCGAATCCCCCCTATAATACTTACTGTCATTACATGCTCAAGTATTTAGAGTGGGATTTTTGACCCATCTATTGGTCATCTATCGAAAGCATTTGGCTGAATTGAAATATCTATGTTATCAACTGGTGACCAATATGAATTAACCGTCATATATTGCAAGATAAGTGCTTCATTGCCGTTAAAGAAATCTCTACAATTTCAGAGACTTGTGCTGCAGAATCTTGCTTGGAGTAGATTAAAGCAGACAGAAAAGCTAATTATAACCAGATGTGCAAATGACAGACTCAAGACTGGTTAGTCATGATTATGTCAGGAACAAAATGTGCTTGTATCTGTGACTTTGATGGGCTTAAGCTGAAGAAAACTATTTGAAAATCTTTACAAAGAATAATTATTCAGAATTTTTCCCCAAAGAAAATGATAGAGAACTTCTTTTCGATATAGATGAGGTAATGGGGTAAATACTGGAGCTCTGCAAACTTGTTTTTTTCAGTTTAGATTGGGTCAAAAACATATGAGTTTCTAAAGCTGTCTCCTTCGCACCAGCGAAATGTGAAATATGACCAATTCCATTTTACAATAGACAATATTCAGAATTACTGCCAGCAGTCTAAAATGGGCACTATGCCCCAGGTAAATGTTAATATTTAAGGGCCTCTCCTGGAACATGGTCAGCACTGAGCAGAGCTAAGCACTGCTACTCTGCATTGTTGTGTAGAAGGGCTCAGGCCCGAAACGTTGACTCTCCTGTTCCTTGGATGCTGCCTGACCTGCTGCACTTTTCCAGCAACACATTTTCAGCTCTGATCTCCAGCATCTGCAGTACTCACTTCCTCCTAGAAGATTTTAACCTACTGCAAATCCTCTTGCAAGGATGCCTTCCTTGAAGAAGCTCTCTTCCTCCCTCTACAAGAATTTCAGTGAGTCCCTCTCTCACTGCACACCCCAAGCCATCTCCTCTGCCCAGAAGCTCTTCAGTCATGTTCTCAAACAGACTCGCTACCACAGCCACCTCTCCTTCCTCAGCACCTGTCTACAGAACCGACTAATCCCACACGGAATCCGGACTACGTTCAGACCAAATAAATTTGGACCCAACCCCCCTCATTCCTGAAGAAGGGCTCATGCCCGAAACGTCGACTCTCCTGCTCCTTGGATGCTGCCTGACCTGCTGCGCTTTTCCAGCAACACATTTTCAGCTCTGATCTCCAGCATCTGCGGTCCTCACTTTCTCCATTGTTGTGTATCTCAAAGTACGCCTTGGAGGATGGTCACCCGAAGATCTGAGGTCGAGCAAAGGTTGATAGCTAAGTTTGGTACCCACGAGGATGGCCTCAATCGGGACCTTGGGTTCATGTCACCCTATAGATGCCCCCACTGCACAAACATACACATACACACACTCTTACATACTCACGCAAACCCTCCCTCATGCACACGCTCTCTCTCAGACACACATACACCCTCTACACTTACACTCACGCACACCCTCTCACAGGCTTAAACACCATCGCACTCATATACACACTCTATAAGGCATGCACACATGCAAACACACACTCTCTCACTCACACTCACACACATGCACATGCACATGCACACGCGCGCGCGCGCACACACACACACACACACACACACACGTCTATGGGGTTAATTTTCATTTGCAGAATTGTATTAGCAGATGCATTTGATTTTTTGCTCAAAAAGCACATAACCCTAATTTATCTCGAGAATGTGACTTAAAAGAAGTTCTAGGATTTACATGTTAATAAAGTGAAAGCTGCCACCCATTCTAAAAGGTGAAAGACTTAATAGCAATCTAGGTTTGTTCAACATATTATTTTAACTGCATGACACTACGATCTTTTGCTGTAAATTCTGTCTTCTGATCCCACCCCACTAGTTACCTGATGAAGGACGTCATAATTTGGAGATGCTGGTGTTGGACTGGGGTGTACAAAGTTAAAATGATGAAGGAGCAGCACTTGAAAGCTAGTGATTCCAATTAAACTTGTTGGACTATAACCGGGTGTTGTGTGATTTTTAACTGTGCATTAACCCTATAGTGCAGATACTCTGCCCCATGCTCTTTACAAGCTAACTTTGAGAACACAAATCACTGAATTACACAAAATATTCTATGACCTTTAAAGATTGGAATAAATTGGTTCACCTTAAAATTAAGAGATGTTGAGATCTGTGTTTGATTGATAACAGACCTAAGTTAGTAAGAGGTTAAGAATCATACACAAATTATTTTCCTTTTCCATCTTAGAAGGTAGGCTTCCCAATTTTATATACAATAAATCATACCATTCTCATCTCTAAAGTCAGAAGTGTTTTTGTTCAATTTGTCCACTCCAAGAATCAAAGTCCATAAGATGCACAGTAAGATGCACTGGCTTTCAGATGAGACCTTAAGTTGGGGACTCATCTCCTGCATCAGATTTATGTAAGGGATCCTAAGGTGTTTTTTGAAGATGGTCAGGATTCAAGGGTATGGTGTTGAGGCCAATGTTTATCTTTCAATCAATACCATCAAAAACATATGATCCAATTAGTTCTTTAATTGGAAACTTGCTGTGCATAAGATTGACTGCTGTGCCTCCCCACATTGTAACAGTGAGAATCAGCTGGATTTTCTGGTAAGGACCTAAACCACAATGTAAGGCCAATATATGAGGCTGCCCCGCCTGCCTATGACATCAGCTCACTCACCAGTGCAACCTCTTTGATTGGTAAACTCTTCATTGGCCATTTCCAAACTTGTCTTCCTACCAAGGCCAATAGGCAATCTCCCTCATATTTATGGTTACTCAGAGGGTCCCAGCATTGTCAGGCCCAGCTGGAAGTGGATGCCATGCAGCAACTGGCAGGGTATTGAATTAACACATTGACATGGAAGTATGTTCGGGTGTCTGTAGAGATGGCATCAAATAAGATTCATGAAGAAGGGCTTATGCCCGAAACGTCGATTCTCCTGCTCCTCGGATGCTGCCTGGCCTGCTGTGCTTTTCCAGCACCACATTTTTCAACTCTGGTCTCCAGCATCTGCATTCCTCACTTTCTCCTCCCTCAAATAAGATGCCCAAAGATAGTAGAGTCAACTTGGTGGAAGGGAAGCCCATTCTATTAAGCAGGAACTGTTCAGAGTTCTGGACTTTGACCCCTGCACCACTCACTGGCGTCATTGAACCTCTTGCTCTGATGAACACTGGAGTGAGTGTGTGTGTGTGTGGCTGTGGCTGTTTGTGTGTGTATGTTTGTGTGTCTATTGTGCACACATGCACACTTTAATATTGGTAAAATATAGAAGTGCATAATTGGAACTTAAACTTCATTAATTCGCTATCCACCTCTTCAGAGGGGCAGCACAACCTATTCCCAGAGGCAGGAATGTATCAGAGAGCCATCCTGATACAGATATCCAATGAATTTCAGAATTATTCCACAGACTTGAAAGCACTCATATTCTGTGGTTATGAAACCTACTATCTAAAGGTCAACCTTTGTTAAAGTTTCCTCTTTTCTCTCTGCCATCATATAACTATCTACATAAAAACTCAGTCATTCTTCTGTTCAGCCATCCATTAAATTGGATCAGAAATCTCTCGACACTATCAGTCTCCCATACACTTGCTGCCTGTCATAGCTTGGGGGTCATCAGCAAATTATATAATTTATTTCAAGAAACTGTGCTGAGTAATAATGTGCACAGCGCAAAGCCCTGTGAATTTCTACTGATTATTACAAACACCTTGTGCAATTAGAACAGCTCCTAGTTACACTGACCTCTGCCTATGTTGGCTAAGCCAGTTTCCAGTTCCGCTGGATAATTCATCATTAATCGCATGAGCCATAATCTTTCTCGTAAAGCGGATTTTTGCAACTTTGTCGGATGCCTTCTGAAAATTCAAGGAGAATCCATTCACTAGAATTCGCATGATTACTACTGGGCTCCTCAATCCTGAAGATTGGCGTAAAGAATTAATGTTGTAACTCATTAAGTTCTTGTTTAACCCAAATATTTATAGTTGCCTTTTCTGGTAAGAAAAGACAAAAAATATTCGACTGTAACATTGATTTGAATGATTATCATGCACACGACAATGAGGATCTGATTTTGATCTCAGAGCCAAATTTGTTCAAGCCTCTATTAATATCAAAGAATGATTCAATTTTTCCAGTTATGATTGCATGTTTTTACAATTTGACATTGAACCTTCATGTACAGTTCCAATGCAGGTATGTTGATCCGTAGTTGTAACTCAATTTAACAGTTCCATTTTCTGCATATTCCCAGTAACTCTACAATTATAAGTGCATTTTTTTTTTGCATGGCTGGTGAGCAGGTATATACCTGAAATAAATTATATAATGAACAGAACAGGCAGTGAGAAAAGAAAGAAGATAGAGGAGCTTTAAATGGTCACACTACTGTGAAAACACCTCATCTCCCTTTTGTTCCTTCCTCTGTTAATGTTATCTGAGACTGGAAATGCAACATGAAAAGATTTGTGGGTCTGAACTCTATTATTTTTTAACCTTTTTTTTTAACAATGTATTATTTGCTGTATTTGCTCTATTCCAATAAAATGGGGGTGTTTTACTGCATTTATGACACTGGCTTACAGCAGTTTCTTGTGTTATACAGTCCCTTGTAATCTTGTTTCCTTTCTATAGCTTGATATGATTGGTGAATTCTGCATGGATTTATGCAGTTAGCGCTTACTGTGACACATTCACTCTCTGGCAGGCAGTGTACCATACGGGTACCAATAATTCAAGGTTAAAGTGTGTCAAAGAAACAGAATTAGATACTTGTCAACGCAATGTCAAAACACTTCCTTGATATACTGACAAGAAGTTATGGTGAGGCTTTCTGTGCATAATCCAGTCTTCAACATACTGGCACCCATATCCACGGGTTGAATGTTCGAAGGAACATGCTGGTAATTCAAACATTCCTGAACAAAATAGAATCATGCATTCAAATCACAACAGGACAACCACTGAATAGCAAAGTGAAGTCAGATTACACCAGTGTCACACAAATACACTCCTTAGAAGACCTCACACAGCAGCAGTGCCCAGGGACCCGCAAACTCAACAGACGGAAAGTAAATCAAAAGACAATTTCCATGAAATAAGTTTTTGCCCAGTTTTCACACCGAAGAACAAAGGCTGCATAATTAAACAACACAAGCAGCTAACTGTGCTGGAAAATTCAGTGTGAACCAGTCAATTAAAAGGCATGATCACAGACCAAAACATTCAAATTGACCTCCACAACCTTAATTTGAGTCTCAATTTACTGGTACAGGCAGAGTCTGGAACTATTACTTGAAAAGACCTTAGCATGTTCGGTTATGGCAATAAAAGACTTTACAGATTAAAATGTTTAAGACTGAGGTTAGTGTCTTAATTAGCTGATTGTTCAATTTCAAATCATACGTTTTGTGCATTGCTTTCAATCTCCTTCATTTATTATTTAAGAAGTTAAACCTAATTGCTGTGATTTAAGAATAAAAAGTAAAAGGTTCAGAAAAATGATTTACGGATTGAGATGGATGAATATTTGTGCAAAGAACAAAATTGTAGTCATTCAGATTCAGAATAAAGTGGAAACAATCTATAGCAAAATAAAAATTCCCATTAATTAACCATGAAACAGACCACTACTTGCAGCGCTAGCTCAAGAAAAAGTTTCACAGCAATGTAAAAATGATGGCAGCCTGTCCTGGAAACAGAACTATTGAAATGCTTTTACCTGTATCTTGATTTATGCTGTCAGTATTTCTGTTTCTATCATGTCCCATCACATGAATTGTAAGGACTTCTTTGTTCTAATGATGGTTCACAATTTTTTACATTAGATCACCTCGATGGGTAGCATGGTGGCTCAGTGGTTAGCATTGCTGCCTCACAGTGCCAGGGTCTTGGGTTTGATTCCACCCTGGGGCAGCTGCCTTTTGGAGTTTGCATTCTCCCCGTGTCTGCATGGATTTCCTCGCACAGTCCAAAGGTGTGCAGATTAGGTGGCTTGGCCATGCTAAATTGCCCATGGTATCCCAGGGATGTTTAGGCTAGGTGGTTTAGTCATAGGAAATGCAAGGTTACAGGGATTGGGGGGGGGGGGGGATGAAGGGCACGTAGGTCTGGTTTGGATACTTGTCAGAGTTGGTGTGGCCTCCTTCTGCACTGTAGGGATTCTATTCCATAATTCAAGGCATTGAGATACCACCAGCAATGCCTTTGTAACATTCCCTAAATCAGTGGCAGAAAAGACAGTCCAATGGCAGTGCCCTCTCTTAAGTTAATATGTCCAGCATTGAGTTGTCACTCGAAACTAGGAAATCTCATTTGTATCAAAACTAGAAGTTGCTGAAAAAGCTCAGCAGGTCTGGCAGCATCTGAGAAAAGAAATCAGAGTTAACGTTTCGGGTCCGATGACCCTTCCTCAGAACTGACCGTAGCTACGAAAATGTTGGTTTATTTGCACAAGTGCAGGCAAGGATGCCCTGAGGCATGGTACATTGGTGAAACCGAGCAGAGGCTATGGCAATGGATGAATGGGCACTGCACAACAATCAACAAACAGGAGTGTTCCCTCCCAGTCAGAGAACACTTCAGCAGTCTGGGACATTTGACCTTGGACCTTCGGGTGACCATCCTCCAAGGCAGACTTTGGGACAGGCAACAATGAAAAGTGGCCAAGCAGAGGCTGATAGCAAGTTCAGTACCCATGGGGATGGCCTCAACCAGGACCTTGGGTTTATGTGACACTACAGATGACCCCACTGCACTACACACTCTCTTACAAACACACACACACTCTCTTTCTCTCTCCTACAGACCCATACGTTCATGCAGATTCTCTCTCACCCACAAGCTCTCGCTCATACATTCACACATACACTCCCACACTCAGACTCACACATGCACCCTCTCACAAACGTATACCCCCTTTACATGCACACATACACACACTCTCTCACAGACACTCATACTCCCCTCCCCACACACACCCACATGCACACACACATTTGAATTTGTACTTGCAGAATTATATTTTATTTTGCTCAACAACTGCATGAATCCAAGTAAGAGTCTGTAAATCATTTTTTTAGAAAGGGAATCAGTTTGAACATTGGGGCACAGATAGCCTCACACAGGGCACCTCACACCTTCAATGCATTATGTAAGATGACATGGCACCTATTGTTAAAGTTCACTTGAGAATGTAACTTTAAAAACGGTTCTGGAACATACATATCAAAGAATTGAAACCAACATGGTCATTCTAAAAGATGAGAGACTTAACAAACAATTCAGGTGATTTTCAATATATAATTTCAGTTCCATCACAATGTAAACTTTTGCTGTAAATTCTTTGTGTTACAATCTTATACTCCACAACCCACCTGATGAAGGAGCAGCGCTCCGAAAACTAGTGCTTCCAAATAAACCTGTTGCACTATAGCCTGGTGTTGTGTGATTTTTAACTTTATCCTTGAAAATAAAAACATTTTAAATTCAAGAAAAAGGATTTGGTGGTGATAAAAAATAAAGTGGTAAGTGAGAGTGGAAATGCTGCAGAAAATATTAGGAATGCTATAGATTAAAGAAAAATATAGGTTTCAGATGCAAGTCATCAAAATTTACAACTTTCTTTTGAGTTACTGGGCAAACGTAATGGTTTGTCCATCCATTGGGGTTGAAGAATAGGAGGAACCTTACTAAGCTCGCTCATTAAGACTAAGTTTTAATTACACAGACCACTGACTCTGTTGGATGCCACATTCTGCCAGATGCCTTGGTGTGGGATGAATATCCTGCTGGTCGGGACTGGAAGCTGTTCAGAACAGGTAGTGCAACTGTGCTAGTGATGGTCACTACCAGTTCAGCAGTTGGCTCAAGTTTGTCACTGAAGGTGCTGAATTGAGTTCAATAGTTGGAATTTCTGAAGCCAATCAAGGAGGCTCTGGAGTGGTGGGGAAGGGGTTTGTTATTAAGGTTAAGGAAGGTGGTTACCTGAGTGTTATCAGTCTGTTAATTGTATGAATACCACATATGCTGGAACATCCCTCTCTCTTTTGAAGGACAAGGTGACATATACTGAATGGAACCAACCTCTCATCTGCAGAGGCAAGACACATCTGTGTGGAGTTACCCCAATGGAGTGAAACTTTCTAACTATCCCTGTGGTTATATTCTGCTCTCATGAAATACACAGCAACAGAGACCTCCCTTAAGCAGTAAGTTGCAAATTTTGTTCGCTTTAGCCTTCAAGAATCCCGTCATATTAAAGCTCCTGTCTGTGGTAAGCTTGCTGGGCATTGTCCTCGCCCAGCCCTGAGATTGCAATCTTCATTACCGGTTGAGAAGGATTTCCGTGAGACGCCCTTACAGAAGTGCAGACTTCTGAAACATTGTTCCTTATTGTGATTAAGGTTGGAAAATGGCACATTGAACACTCTAGGTTATTATAGCCACTGCTGAGAGTTCTTCTCCTCTATTGACTCCTTCCTCTTCAGCAGTTTGTCCTGGTGTGTGATACATCTACTCATTCCACAGGTCGTTCCACAGTTGCGTTCCTCGCAACTTCACGTAATAGAAAGTCGTGCCATGGAAAACCATTGCAGAAAATTGCACTGCAGAAGATCACTAATAGAAAATCAATATACCCTTTCAGCAGAAAGTTTGCATTATCTAAACAACATCTACAATTTGTCAATCGCGTTCAAACCAATTTGTGGTGACAAAACACACATTATAACAGAAGGACCTGTACTTATCATGCTGAATGCCAAAGAGATACAAAATATTGCACCCAGGTCTAGGAGTTCAACAAGATTTTCTGTATTGTTCTCATTGGGCTCTTTTTTTCTGCTGTTTATGCAGTTACAGTGCATTTTGTACCACCATAGTTTGGGATGTTACTGCTGAGAAAGACGTAACGTGCATTAGCCGTCAACATTGGACACTTCCAAATCATCCAAGACCTATTTTAGAATAAAACATTCACTATTTGACTCAAATAATTTGCCTCAATTCTGAATTAATATAACTACCTCAGAATGCTTACCTGCATCACTGTAATTTTCCAATTTCCCACTTCAGAAATCACTTCAATAAGATTCAGTTTTTTTTATCAGCTCAATTATCACTTACAATTTCCAATTAAATGTTTGCAGATCATTAAAATGGAAGGGATAGAGAACGGAGTCAGGAGAACTAGCTTAGAGGAAGAACTCATATGATTGACAGCAGGTAAAAGTTGACTTTCAGTGCAGCCCTGAAGAGACTGGAATTTTACTGCCAGTTTGTGATGCAGTGTGATGTTAACAGTCTGGTTCAATTCCAACACCAGTGAGGTCACCATGAGAGATTCTTCTCCTCAATCTCTCCCCTTGCCTTGGCATAGTGAGCCTCAGGTTAAACCACCACTAGTCACCTCTCTCTAATGAGAGAGCAGCCTTATGGTCCGGTAGGACTATGGTGACTTTATCTTTTTTTTTAACTAAGCCCCTTGACATTGTAAAAAATTGTCACAGTTTTAATTCCGTACTTTTCACACAAGGAAAACTAAAACATTGAGATTAGAAGGAATGAGAGGCCATATAATGGTGGAAATGTGAAGCAAAGGATAAAATGCTTAAACCCATGAAATTAGAATCCCTACAGTATGGAAGCAGGCCATTCAGCCCAATGAGTCCACACCATGCCTCTGAAGAACATCCCACCTCATATCCACAACCATTTCCACATGGCTCACCCACACTTCTCTGGATAATTTAAACATGGCCAATCCATTTAACCTGTACATTGTTGGACTGTGGGAGGAAACCCACACAGACACAGAGAGAATATACAAACTCCATACAGTCACCTAACGGTGGAATTGAACCAAGATCTCTAGCATGATGCTGCAGCAACACTAGCCACTGAGCCGTCACAGTTGACACTACTTCCAGAAATCAGTTTAGCATTCTAATATTTCACCTCATGACTTTACAAGATGGCTGACTTTATTTTTTTTCCATACTATCCACCTTTCCAAAAACTTTAACTACATTACTTGCAGGCCGACCATTGCAATAAATAAAATAAATAAAATTGACGATGCTCCAAACACCCAAACATTTTCAACCAGAGAGTATAGCATAGAAATTAAAATGCTCGTCCTAACCTCAAATCACCTTTGCTTGTCTGTATTAGGTTAGATGGATTTGTGGGCCAGTAGCTGATCTATCTTTTTAACTTCAATCACACAGAATGTGATGGAATTTGTCTGCTTAGTGTTTAAATTCCAATTTCCTGATAAATTTTCATGGACTGTATTAAGAAAATGTTATATTGTAAGAAAATATCCTGTGCTGATGATGGAAGGTCCACTGTCTCAGGAAGAATGATCCATGAATAACCTTGAACACACCAATTAAGGGAACAATTAGTAAGACTCCAAATGCAAACTTCTTGAAAGAATAATTTAATCAGCCAGCAAATATTTGGTCAGAAATTATATTTCCACTTAAATAGACATATGCATGTGAACAATTATGTCAGCTCGAAATGAGATATTACAACAGCTGGCCCTTGCAACTCTTTAAAGTTGGCAAAGATGTTAGATTCGGTCTTGTTGGAGCATGCTTGTTCAGGCATGCTGACCACAAACTCCAACTCTCCAGGTAATGGAGGGCTTGCCATCAAATCAGGGAGGGCTAATGGTATGCCTTGTAACACTCAGTGAATGGCAGTCTTTGTGGCTCAGAGGGGAACTGGCAACTTGAATACAGAGATGGCGAAGGTCAAGTGAAGGTGACTTTAGATTAGATTACTTACAGTGTGGAAACAGGCCCTTCAGCCCAACAAGTCCGCACCGACCCACCAAATTGCAAACCACCCATTCCTCTACATTTACCCCTTCACCTAACACTACAGGCAATTTAGCATGGCCAATTTACCTGACCTGCACATCTTTGGGAGGAAACCGGAGCACCCGGAGGAAACCCACGCAGACACGGGGAGAATGTGCAAACTCTACACAGACTGTCACCTGAAGCGGGAACTGAACCCGGGTCTCTGGCGCTGTGAGGCAGCACTGTGCCACCGTGCCACCCACTTGTTTGTACTTTTAAAATACATCAATTCTACCCAGCCCTGATCCCGGAAGGGATGTGGCCCCACCAATGTTATTGATTTAGGTTGAGGTGAGGAGGGACCGGGGTGGGGAATGAGGGGTTCTCATATTTAATCTCTAATGCTGCCCCTCCCCTGTAAGATTCTGTAAACTCTACTCAGCATGGGGGACCCCTAAAGCTTGTAATCATCGGTAATTCCCAGTGGAATGTTGACCAATCTTGAAACTACTTTCATTGAAAACAGCTCAGGCTCAGGATTATGATGGCATACTGACACAAAATCCCATCCCTGAGTCATTTATACATCCAGCTCCATGGTATCATTTTGAAGGAGACTAGGGTGGTTGCCTCGGACAATGTTTACCCCTTCATCACTGGCCCAAAAGCAGGTGATGCAGTCATCAACAGATTGCTGTCTCTGGGAAAATTATTTCTCATGTTGCCTACATGACAACGGTGACCACACTTCAGACAATAACTTTACTGGAGGTATAGTGCTTCGAGCTATCCAGTGAATGTAGAACATGCTGTATAAACGCAAGTCTTCCCTTCTTCAGAATTTATTAATTGTTTAGATGATACATTAGTTAAAGCATCTGTAAAAGCTTTTGGGAATATCACAAAATATCCTTAAATGAAAAGTCATGATAATTAATCCTTCCTGCTAATAGCCCCAAGTTAAACTTCTGTTTGTATTACAAACGGAGACCTATCCATACCTTACATATATGACACAAGTGAAGTCTCAAGTCTGACCTTTCAGAAGCTTCTTTCAATAAAATGTATTGAATTCCTTCACCAGTAATTTTATCCAACTTCAATTAAGCTGCTTGTAATTTTAATCAAAATGTTAATTTAAATCTAAAGCATGTATCAATGTAGACAACAGTACGCTACCTACACCTTGTGAAAAATCAAACAAAGCCAATAATAGCCACAAAGTCAGTTTCAGCAGAGAAACAGACCCTACAAATTGAAGGACATAATGTTGCATTTCATAACTATGCATTAAAAAAAAACAAGTGGAATATACAAAGAATCTGGGGCAAATAAAACATTATAATTTGTCTTAAAATTTATCAGTGAAAATACTAACAAAATGATAAAGAAATAAGGGGCTGTGATGCAGATCACAGTTGATGATATTCCTGATTTGGAGATGCCGGTGTTGGACTGGGGTGTATAAAGTTAAAAATCACACAACACCAGGTTATAGTCCAACAGGTTTAATTGGAAGCACACTAGCTTTCGGAGCGACGCTCCTTCATCAGGTGATTGTGGAGGGCTCGATCGTAACACAGAATTTATAGCAAAAATTTGCAGTGTGATGTAATTGAAATTATACATTGAAAAGTTGATTGTCTGTTAAGCCTTTCATCTGTTAGAATACAGTGATAGTTTCACTTCTTTCATGTGTAAATCACAAAACCTTTTTTTAAAAGTTGCATTCTCAGGTTAGCTGTTAACAATGGTGATAGCTAGACAATATGTTGAAGATGTTAGCCCCCTGTGTTCTCTATTACCTGATGTTTAGATTGATTCTAATCTAAAAAGTGAGATAACAGAGTTTTACATAAATTTGTGCAGTTTTTGAGCTCAGAGATCTTCATGAATGTGTGCAGTTTTTGAGCATAGTGCAATGTAACTCTGCAAGTACAAATTCACCCCACAAAATATATGTGTGCATGTGGGTCTTTGTCTGTGTGTGCCTGTCTAGGGTGGAGGTTGTGAGTGTGAGAATGTGTGTGTGTGTGTGTGTGTAGTGAGTGCAGAGTGTCTTAAGTCTGTGAGGGGGGGCATGTGTGAGTGTGGGAGTGAGTGTGTCTATAACGGTGTGTGTGGGTGTCTGTGTGCGCGTCTGTGTGTACCTGTGTCCGTGTGTATGTGAGAGTGTGTGTGTGTAGGAATATCTGTGAATGTGTGTGTAGTGCAATGGTGATCACCTGTAATGTGACATGAACTCGTAGAAGAAAGGATTGCGAGGATGATTCAGGAGAAGAGTGAAAGTAATAGGGTGGTTGTTATGGGGGACTTTAACTTTCCAGATATTGACTGGGAAAGCTATAGCTCGAGTATGTTAGATGGGTCGGTGTTTGTCCAATGTGTGCAGGAGGGTTTCCTGACACAATATGTAGACAGGCCAACAAGAGGTGAGGCCATACTGGATTTGGTTCTGGTTTAACGAACCAGGCCAGGTGTTAGAATTGGAGGTAGGTGAGCACTTTCAGACAGTGACCACAATTCGGTGACTTTTACTCTAGTGATGGAGAGGGATAAGTGTGCACTACAGGGCAAGAGTTATAGCTGGGGGCAGGGAAATTATGATGCGGTGAGGCATCACTTGGGATGCGTGGCTTGGAAAAGTAGGCTTCAAGGGAAGGGTGCAATAGATATGTGGAGCTTGTTCAAGGAACAACTACTGAGTGTCCTTGATAAGTATGTACCTGTCAGGCAGGGAGGAAAGGGTCGTGTGAGGGAGCAGTGGTTTAATAAGGAATTGGAATCCCTTGTTAAAGGGAAGAGGGCGGCCTATGTAAAGATGAGGCGTGAAGGTTCAATTGAGGCGATTGAGAGTTATAAGGTAGCCAGGAAGGATCTAAAGAGAGAGCTAAGAGCAGCAAGGAGGGGACATGAGAAGTCCTTGGTTGATAGGTTTAGGGAAAACCCAAAGGCTTTCTATAGGTATGTCAAGAATAAAAGGATGACTAGGGTAGGAATAGGTCCCGTCAAGGATATTAGTGGGAAGTGCCGTGTGGAGGCTGAAGAAATTGGGGAGACACTTAATGAATACTTTTCATCAGTATTCACTCAGGAACAGGACATTGTTACCGATGTGAATATTGAGTCACAATTAATTAGAATGGATGGCTTTGAGATATGTAGGGAAGAGGTGTTGGAAATTCTGGAAAGGGTGAAAATAGATAAGTCCCCTGGGCCTGATGGCACTTATCTTAGGATTCTCTGGGAAGCAAGGGAGGAGATTGCAGAGCCATTGGCCTTGATTTTTATGTCCTCGTTGTCTACAGGAATAGTGCCAGAAGACTGGAGGATAGCAAATGTGGTTCCCTTGTTCAAGAAGGGGAGTAGGGAAAACCCTAGTAACTATAGGCCGGTGAGTCTTACCTCTGTTGTGGACAAAGTCTTAGAGAGAATTGTAAGGAATAGGATTTATGAACATCTGGATAGGAATAATGTGATCAAGGATAGTCAGCATGGTTTTGTGAAGGGCCGGTCATGCCTCACAAACCTTATTGAATTCTTTGAGAAGGTGACTAAGGAGGTGGACGAGGGGTAAGCGGTTGATGTGGTGTATATGGATTTTAATAAGGCATTTGATAAGGTTCCCCATGGTAGGCTACTGCAAAAAATACGGAGGTATGGCATTGAGGGGAAGTTGGAGGTTTGGATTAGGAATTGGCTGGCTGGAAGAAGACAGAGGGTAGTAGTTGATGATAAAGGTTCATCTTGGAGTGCAGTTACCAGCGGTGTTCCGCAAGGATCTGTTTTGGGACCATTGCTGTTTGTCATTTTTATAAATGACCTGGAGGAGGGGCTAGAAGGTTGGGTGAGCAAGTTTGCGGATGATACGAAAGTTGGTGGAGTTGTTGACAGTGAGGAAGGATGTGGCAGGTTACAGTGGGATATAGATAAGCTGCAGAGCTGGGCAGAAAGGTGGCAAATGGAGTTCAATGTCGCTAAGTGTGAAGTGATTCACTTTGGTAAGAGTAACAAGAAGATGGAGTACTGGGCTAATGGTCGGATACTTGGTGGTGTGGCTGAGCAGAGGGATCTTGGTGTCCATGTACACAGATCTCTGAATGTTGCCACCCATGTAAATAGTGCTGTGAAGAAGGCATATGGCGTACTGGCTTTTAGATTACTTACAGTGTGGAAACAGGCCCTTTGGCCCAACAAGTCCACACCGACCCCGCCGAAGCGCAACCCACCCATACCCCTTACCTAACACTATGGGCAATTTAGCATGGCCAATTCATCTGACCCGCACATCTTTGGACTGTGGGAGGAAACCGGAGCACCCGGAGGAAACCCACGCAGACACGGGGAGAACGTGCAAACTCCACACAGTCAGTCGCCTGAGGTGGGAATTGAACCCTTATTGGTAGAGGAATTGAGTTCCGGAGTCCTGAGGTCATGTTGCAGTTGTATAAGACTCTGGTGCGGCCGCATCTGGAGTATTGTTTGCAGTTTTGGTCGCCATACTATAAGAAGGATGTGGAGGCACTGGAACGGGTGCAGAGGAGGTTTACCAGGATGTTGGCTGGTATGGTAGGAAGATCGTATGAGGAAAGGCTGAGGCACTTGGGGCATTTTTCATTGAAGAAAAGAAGGTTTAGGGGTGGCTTGATGGAGGTGTACAAGATGATTAGGGGTTTAGATAAGGTTGACCATGAGAACCTTTTTCCACGTATGGAGTCAGCTATTACGAGGGGGCATAGCTTTAAATTAAGGGGTGGTAGGTATAGGACAGATATTAGGGGTAGATTCTTTACTCAGCGAGTCGTGAGTTCATGGAATGCCCTGCCAGTAGCAGTGGTGGACTCTCCCTCTTTATGGGCATTTAAACGGGCATTGGATAGGCATACGGAGGAAAGTGGGCTAGTGTAGGTTAGGTGGGTTTGGATCAGTGCAACATCGAGGGCCGAAGGGCCTGTACTGCGCTGTATTTTTCTATGTTCTATGTTCTATGAACCCAAGGTCCCGGTTGAGGCCCTCCCTATGGGTACCGAACTTAGCTATCAGCCTCTGCTCGGCCACTTTCCTCTGCTGCCTGTCCCCAAGTCCACCTTGGAGGATGGTCACCCGAACATCTGAGGCTGAATGTCCTGAACCACTGAAGTGATCCCAACTGGGAGGGAATCCTCCTGTCTGTTGATTGTTGTGCAGTGCCCATTCATCCGTTGTCGTAGCCTTTGCTCGGTTTCCCCAATGTACCATTGCTCCGGGCATCCTTGCCTGCAACTTATAAGATAGACAACGTTGGATGAGTCACATGAGTACCTGCCATGTACAAGGTGGGAGGTGTTCCCACGTGTAATAGTGGTATCTATGTCCACAATCTGACACGTCTTGCAGCGTCCATCGTGACAGGGTTGTCTGGAGTTGTCCTGAGAGCCGGACAATTTGCTACGAACAATGATCTGTTTGAGGTTTGGCGGTTGTTTAAAGGCAAGTAGTGGAGGTGTGGGGAAGGTCTTGGTGAGGTGCTCATCCTCATTGATAATGTGTTGCAGGTCACGAAGAACATGGTGTAATTTTTCAGCCCCTGGGAAGTACTGAACAATAAAGGGTACCCTGACAGTTACAGCACGTGTCTGTCTCCTGAGGAGGTCATTACAGTTCCTTGTTGTGGCACGTCGGAATTGGTGCTCGATGAATTGAGCATTGCCCCCCATTCTTGTGAGGGCATCCTTGAGTACTTCCAGGTGTCTGTCATGTTCCTCCTCATCTGAGCAGATCTGGTGTACACGTAGGGCTTGTCCATAGAGAATGGCTGTTTTAATATGTTTTGGGTGGAAGCTGGAGAAGTGTAACATTGTGAGGTTGTCTGTGGGTTTGCGGTAGAGTGCGGTGCTGAGGTGTCCGTCCTTGATGGAGACGCACATGCCCAAGAATGAAATAGACAGTCGAGACTAGTCCATGGTGAGTTTAATGGTGGGATGGAACTTGTTGATGTCACTGTGTAGTTTTATCAGTGACTCCTCACCATGGGTCCAGAGAAAGAAAATGTCATCAATGTACCTGGTGTACATTGGTTGGTTGGAGATCCTGCATAGAGGAGAAATCTTATTTGAACCTGTGCATAAACTGTTGGCATATTGGGGTGCAAATTTGGTCCCCATGGCTGTTCCGTCTGTCTGGATGAAGAACTGGTTGTCAAAGGTGAAGACGTTATGAATGAGGATAAAGTGGATGAGTTGTAGGATGGTGACCGGCAGTTGTTGGTGTTGAGTACTGAGGCTGTTGCCGCGATGCCATCCTTGTGGGGGACGCTGGTGTAGAGTGCGGAAACGTCCATTGTGACGAGGAATGTTCCCGGTTCGACTGGTCTGTGGGTGCTAAGTTTCTGTAAGAAATCCGTCGTGTCGCGACAGAAGCTGGAGATCACCTGTACAATAGGTTTCAAGATGCCTTCCACATAGCCAGAGAGATTCTCACATAGGGTCCCATTGCCCGACACGATGGGACGTCCCAGTGTGTTGGCTTTGTGTACCTTTGGAAGGCAGTAGAAGTCGCCTACAGGAGAAGTACGTGGGATGAGGGCGCGTAGGGAGCTCTGAAGGACTGGATTCAATGTTCTGATCAGTGTGTTTAATTCTCGGGTGTGTTCTTTGGTCGGATCAGCTGGTAGTTGCCTGTAGTGTTCCTGGTTGTTCAGTTGTCGATACACTTGCTTGCAGTAATCTGTTCTATTCTGAATGACAATGGCTCCTCCTTTATCTGCTGGTTTGATGAAAATATTGTGATTGGTTTTGAGAGCTTGGATGGGATTGCGTTGTGAACGGGTGATGTTTTTGCTCTACCTTGTGGGTACGGTTGATGAATCTGACATTTATATATTTCCTGATAGTCCTGATATTGCTGGATCTTACAGCTAGTTCCTGTTGTTTATTAATTGGGTTCTTCTGATGTGTCGTTTCCTTCAGCTAGCAGAACAAATTTAACAACTGACTGTGAGGTATCTGATGCAGGGGAGTAATAGTCATTAGTAAAATGAAATGACCTGTGATATCCCTAGGAAGCCTGTTATTGTGTCACAGGGATTGAACACCTAACTGACCCAGCCCAAGTCAGACATTTTGCCTCAAATCTTGTATTGGAGAACTTTGCATGACCAAGGCCAGGCACATTGAACCTTTTGAGTCATGTAAGCAGCGTCCATCTAGAACCAACGGTCAGAATTTGGGAACAATGCCATGTTGCACCAATAGGACAAAGAGACGTGACAAGGCCTAATGACAATCTCTCCATGATCAGGAATGCAGGGTTTGAAATAGACTGGAAAGACTGTGACCTTTTTCACTGGAGCACAGGAGGTTGAAGGGTGATCTTACTGAGGTTTATAAAATCATGAGGGGCATTGATAAGGTAAATGACAAAGGTCTTTTCCTGAGATCAGTGAGTTCAAACCTAGGATTTTATTTTTAAGTTGAGAGGAGAAAGATTTAGAAAGTACATAAGATGCAGCATTTTAACACAGTGAATGACTTGTGTGTGAAATTAACTGCGAGCGAAAGTCGTGAATGAAGGTGCATTTGCAACATTTAAAAGACATTTGGATAAGTTCATGGACCAAACACAGTCAGATGGGATGGTTTAGCTCAGGAACATGGTCAAAGTGGACTGTTTGGACTGAGGGTCTGTTTCCATGCTGTATGACACCAATGTTTACTGCCAGGATTTTATAAAGATTTTGCAAATCTCAACAGATTTGACACCTGGTCTAACTTTTGCTGAGGTCTGCAGTGGGCTTAAAGGGTGGCCAAAGCTTTTCACTGTGCCTCGGTACACATGACAATAAATTCAATTCAATTCAATTCAGTTCCCTAATAATGGTCAAATGTTTCTCCAGACAAGGCCCCTTAATAGGGGAGGGCTGAGGTGGGGATGGGTACCTGCATAACCTCAACCCCTCTCACTGCAATTTAAAGGAGACCAGTCAAACAAGGATTAAACTTAGCCAGAACCGAATTCCATCCTAACTGCTTGAATCTGCCCTCTAGTCCCAGAAAGTTTATGGATGCATCCCTTGAATAGGATCTGGCATGTAACTCCTTCCTGGGCATTGATTATTTTATATATAAACTGCCTGAGATCCTTGATTACAATCCAGCCTCTGACTCACTGTCAGAAATTGGAGGAGCTTAGCCCCAGATCAAGAATCTCTCGAATCAGTGTCTTTTTGAAGAATAAATTATGTAACTGGTAATTATGATTTTTTTTCCCTGAATGCAGCTTCCTTTGATAATATGGGGATTACAACAACGGCTGCGGGAAAAGTGTTGGGGAAGGGTGAGGGGCGATCTCATTGCCATTGAGCAAAGACCACAATCTGATCCCAAGGTGCTACTGGGCTTCAGCAAGTGAAAGGTCTTCAATGTGCATTTATCCCAAAATTTGTTAGGTCTTTTCCATTAAGCAGCAATGTTCAAGTGGTTCTTTACAGGTGAGGTTGGCTCAAAGCATAAGATTCAGCATAGTCCAGCTGTGCCACATGACATGTTTCTGAGTTGCATGTTCGATGAAACGTGCTTTGAAAAAGACATTCATTACAATGAGTAAAGTCAATGCTGCAAGTGGAACACTTTCACCTCTTGTGTTATCATGTCAACATCATAGAGTCATAGAGATGTATAGCATGGAAACAGACCCATTGGTCTAACTCGTCCATGCCGACCAGATATTCCAACCCAATCTAGTCCCATTTGCCAGCACTTGGCCCATATCCTTCTAAACCCTTCCTATTCACGTATTCATCCAGATGCCTTTTAAATGCTGTAATTGTACCAGTGTCCACCACTTCCTCTGGCAGCTCATTCCATACACGCACTACCCTCTGCGTGAAAATGTTGCCCCTTAGGTCTCTTTAAAATCTTTCCCCTCTCACCCTAAACCTATCCTTCTAGTTTTAGATTAGATTAGACTTACAGTGTGGAAACAGGCCCTTCGGCCCAACAAGTCCACACCGACCCGCCGAAGCTCAACCCACCCATACCCCTACATTTACCCCTTACCTAACACTACGGGCAATTTAGCATGGCCAACTCACCTAACCTGCACATTTTTGGACTGTGGGAGGAAACCGGAGCACCCGGAGGAAACCCATGCAGACACTGGGAGAATGTGCAAACTCCACACAGTCAGTCGCCTGAGTCGGGAACTGAACCCGGGTCTCAGCGCTGTGAGGCAGCAGTGCTAACCACTGTGCCACCGTGCCGCCCTGGACTCCCTGACCCAAACTTCTTGAGATTTCATGCCATTCTGCTTTGAGTGTGAGTCTTCATCTCAACCTACAGCACCAGGATAAATAATTTATTTGTTTAATAGCTATATTCAATGTGAGGAGAAAAAGTAATTGTGACAAATATTGCCAATTCAGGAACAGAAAATGTTGTCAATGTTCACAGGTAAGGCAGCGGTTGCAAAGACAGAAACAAACCTAAACTTGTGACAAGGTTATGCTAGGAAATTGTTTCCGTTAGGCGAGGAGACTAGGACTTGTGGACACAGCCTTAAAATTAGATGGGGTCAATTCAGAACAGAAATGCGGAGACATTTCTTCAGCCAGAGAGTGGTGGGCCTGTGGAATTCGTTGCCGCAGAATGCAGTGGAGGCCGGGACGCTAAAAGTCTTCAAGGCAGAGATTGATAGATTCTTGATGTCACAGGAATTAAGGGCTATGGGGAGAATGCGAGTAAGTGGAGTTGAAATGCCCATCAGCCATGATTGAATGGTGGAGTGGACTTGATGGGCCGAATGGCCTTACTTCCACTCCTATGTCTTATGGTCTTATGGTCTAAGGTTCAAAAATCAAACAACACCAGGCTATGGTCCAACAGATTTGATGTCTGAGCTTGTCGACCCCAGTCCAATTTCAGCATCTCCTCATCACACTTGTGACAGGTTGAAGCACACACAAAGATAAGGACTTGGGGCAAGATGCAGAAAGATAAAAGCCACAGTTTTGTGATGGATGGAAAACAGAGGGAGACGGAAATGGGACAAGTGAAGAATTAAAGGATAGATCCAGAGAAAAAGCGAAAAAAAGACCTCGTTCCTGTGCTGTTCTATGTTTAAAACATTGGGAGAAAAAGTAATGAAAAAGCACAAGCAGACAGACACGGTGGCATAAAAAGATTAAAATAAGAGCTAACAGGATGTTCATAGTGTTAGATACAGGAAAATACATACACATTACAAAGAAAGGGCAAAATCCAATAAAACTTAGATAGAACCACACAGATACATGTCGGAAAATAGACCAAAAGAAGGGAACCATCTTTGCACAGAGAGATAGATGGATTTGCCATTAAAAATGTGATATTGTTTTATTAACCACCCTGTCTGATTGTCCTTTCCATTTCTACTATGAAAGATCTGGAGATTTAAAGGTTGGCCTGTCAATAACGTGTTGCAGATAATCTTTTTTTTTATTAGATTAGATTACTTACAGTGTGGAAACAGGCCCTTCGGCCCAACAAGTCCACACCGACCCACAACCCACCCATACCCCTACATTACACTACGGGCAATTTAGCATGGCCAATTCACCTGACCTGCACATCTTTGTGACTGCGGGAGGAAACCGGAGCACCTGGAGGAAACCCACGCAGACACAAGGAGAACGTGCAAACTCCACACAGTCAGTCGCCTGAGTCGGGAATTGAACCCGGGTCTCTGGCGCTGTGAGGCAGCAGTGCTAACCACTGTGCCACCGTGCCGCCCGGTATATTCATCCAATCCTACTCTGCTTGCTTCCTTCCATCCTCTGCAGACATGCTAAACTATAAAAGTCTACTCTAAGGTTAAAATATAGATTTGCCGTCCTTTCTAGTAAATGAATGAACACGCAACTCTCTTCTACTAATTCTGTATTTAGAGAGATATGTATATGAGGGTTGTGAGGGCAATGGAATGTCACATTCCTGATGAAGGGCTTATGCCTGAAACGTCGATCCTCCTGCTCCTCGGATGTTGCCTGACCTGCTGTGCTTTTCCAGCGCCACCCTTTTCGACAATGGAATGTCAAATTAAGTAAACCTTACAAAGGTGGGGGAAGGATTGAAAGCTAACTTGGGAGCAATGGAATTATCAAGAATGGACTTAAGTAAGAACATCAGTGACAATAGTGAGATAGAACAACAGCTCAGTGATGTTATGAAGGTCGAAATAAATTATCTTCTCTGTACAGAGAATTTAGTTTTGGATCTCAGTTTGGAGTCAAATAGGACAACACTGCTAAAAAATAATTGGTTGTAGGTGCAGTGGTCTGTTCATTTGCACTGATCTGTTTTGCACTTTACTCAAAACCAATTTCACTCACTACGTATTCACAATATCTGTAAAGCACTACTGATTCCAATAGCAGAAAATAATAAATACAGGTACACAATTCTTTATCCGAAATTCTGAAATCCAAAAACCTCCGAAATCCGAAGTTTTCTTCGCGGAGTTTTTTTCTGTATAATAAGGTGGTTTGGCGTGCAAACAGGTGACCAACTCCACATCCACATGACCCACGTCACTCAGATGTGACATGGCGGTGTGGCCCAGCACTGGCAGGCATCAATTGTATCTCAGCGCTCGTACTTTTCACACGTGGGTCTGCTGTCCAGTAAGATTTTTTAAAATTTCACAGTGAAAATGTCATTTATTCTGAAATCTGAAAATATTCTGAAATCGGAAAAACAACTGGCCCCAAGGATTTCAGATAAAGGGTTGTGTACCTGTAATTTGTAACGGTTGGCACCACTCTTTGTCAGAAGTAATATTCTTATGTAGAGGTTCTCATCATTTTCTCACCATTTATGTAAAACTACGTAGTCTGCATATCTTCAAGGCATGTGGACAGACTCCTGGCTTTGGAGAGAAGGCCTGCAAGAAAGTGCCCAGGACCTTACAGATGTGAATAATTACCTGTGTTCTGAGAAAGAGTCATATCAAACTCAAAACATTAATATTATTTCTCTCTCCACAAGTGCTACCTGACCTGCTGAGGTTCTGCTGCCCTTTACATAGTTTTTTACATTTTAAATAGCTGCTCTTTGGATTTTAAAAAATGACCAGTAATCAAATATATGTTTTGTCAAGTCTCGGAAGATGTTTGAACTTAATTTTTTGATCATCTCCCAGGCATGGAGCACTGACTAAAATCTTTAGCAATTAAATCAGTTAAAGTTGGGAATGAAGTTGTTACTGTGATGATCACTGCTGTCACACTCGCACTCTCATTGCAATCTTTTGAATGGTCCACATCACTTTCTAGGTTTGAAGAGATTGTTAAACTGCTTAAACACATCATGCAGACAAGCAGGAGGCTGGAAGAACACAGCATGCCAGGCAGCATCAGGAGGTGGAGAAATCAACATTTCAGGTGTAACCCTTCTTCATACCTTGAAAGCATCCAACTCTCTCTCTCTCGGTGAAGAGTAATCAGAAATATTCACTGGAGGAGCAGTTGGCAGGTGAGGAACAATCAACATTTTAGTTCTTTAATATTCGGTCTAGCCCAAACAATCAGATTTGACCCAATTCAGAAAATGCTGGTTTATTTAAAAGAAAAGATCTAGATGTATCATCCAAATGTAATACAACTATGATTTCCTGGTATAGATCTCCAAGGTATGTTTGATTACACTCAAGTTGTTCATCACAAAACAATAATAGAAATTGCTGGAAAAACTCAGCAAGTCTGGCAGCCTCTGTGGGAAAAAAACGGAGATAATATTTTGAGTCCAGTGACTCTTCATCTGAAATGCAAAACTTGTCATTCATTCGGTATTTGAATTTACTGATAATCCATGTTTTATCTTCACTTACACATAACAGATGCCAAATGAAATTATCAACACAATAGGGAAGTAATTTTTCAAAAAAAGACATATGTTGTGATATCAAATGGGCATTAGTATTCAGCAAGGTTCCATTGGGGGAATAAACAGGAGCCGAGTTAAGAAGCTTTGCTGCTATACCAATACTTCAAATGTCAAGGCACATTTCAGATAGAGCAAATAGTGAATCAACAACTGTGCACAAACTTCAATGTGATTTTGGGTAAGATGTATTGACATCTCATCATGAACCTGGCTTTACCAGAATTCTTACCTTGATATATTTTTTTAAAAATTAACAACAAAATTATGTTAATTTTTAAATGGGCAAATATGCTATTGCCTCCAAATTGTTCTAAGTTAAAAATCACACAACACCCCAGTCCAACACCGGCACCTCCTCATCATAAATTGTCCTACTCAGTCATTTATAAAATGCTTAACTGTTGCTTTTAGTGCTTAATTATAGAGTTTCAATACTATAGGTACTTGGTTGATTATTCAGTGTATTAGTAGTCACTAAATGCTTTGCCACTGCTATTTTCTTTGTATTGTGACCTTAACTGCCTTCTGCAGGTAGATAATTCTGCGGATGTGATTGGGAAGTGAGAGATTGATGTATGGTTATGTTCATGTGGTTAGGTATCACTTACACCGGAGATGTCCCTTCCAGCTACTAAAGACAATAGTATGAGAACACTGAAAAATGTTATTAATGTTGGTCTGAATAGTTTGTGAAATATAATACACTGTGACCTCACCTGTTGTGAAAAATGTAGTTGATAGCTGTGTTTGACATTCCCATCTAGTGGAACATTAAGTACAGCTTTTCTTCATAATTTTCTGCATTTTCCTGATGTTTCTGTTGCTAGGCTCAAGTTGGTGATTGGAAAACTTTAAGATTTAAGGTGAAATGACAGAGATGGCGATAATATTGTTCAAGAGAAAATGCTCACAAGAAGCAACCTCTTACCTAGACAAACATACACCTCTCATAATCTGTTGGTTAATCATCTCTCACTTCAGAAGCCAAAGATCAGATATACCTTTCTTCAAACCAGATACCAGAATGAAAATTATCCTTATCTGATTGTTTGTAGATATACCACATTCAGCACATTTAAAATGTTTACATTGCACAAGTTATTCAAATAAAACACCTCAGGTGGTTAGAAAAAGCTTCACCATCAGAAGAAAGATAAGGGTATGGATATTGGCAGTTCTATCCAGTTGAATAGTGTCCTCTGGAATCTGATGAGGCAGTAATCTTAATAATGGGTGTGAACAAACTGTGGCCTGAACTGTTGAAAAGAAAGCAGCAGGAGAATAGAATAAAGTAGCTAAAGAGAAACTTTGGCATTTAGCAACGTTTAGTGCATAGAGCAACAAAACTGATTAATGACTAGTATTGCGAAACATTACCAAAACATCCTGCCCTGAATATCAGTAAATATAGATCCTGGCATACAGAGAAAAAAGCTCAGACAATACATATGTAGACAAAAACAAAAACAACAGCCTACTGGTGAGTCATGGAACAGTAGGACAATGGCTCACACGTACTATTTTGGGCTGTCAGGAGAAGCCGCTGAATGAAGACATGTGGCTTCTCTAGAGAAATAAGGGACAAAATCAAAGTAAAGGCCAGCATGTGTTTTCCTCCATTTGCCTCCTTATATCCAGCTATAAATCCGGTCTGGCAGAGACATGGGAGCAGCTTGTTTGACTTCTTAGGCAAGACATTGTGGATAACAGGAAAAGCTGCCAATACATTATAACTTGGAGATGCCAGTGTTGGACAGGGGTGGACAAAGTTAAAAATCACATAACACTAGGTTATAGCCCAACAGGTTTATTTGGAAGCACTAGCTTTTGGAGCGCTGCTCCTTCATCAGGTGGTGAAAGAGTGGTGCTCCGAAAGCTAGTGCTTCCAAATAAACCTATTGGACTATAAGTTGGTGTTGTGTGATTTTTAACTTAATACATTATAAATACATTTGAAATAAAAATGAATTAAAACACATTTGACATTAAAAATCCTACGGCATGTATCAGAGAATTAGCCCCAGCATCTTGGCCAAAAATCATCACTCATCAACATTAAAACAGATCTTCTGGTCATTATCATATTGCTAATTTGAGGAAGTTTGCCTTCTGAAAATTGGTGCTATGTTTCCAACATAACATCAGAACAGATAAGTCTCCTGGGCCTGATGGCATTTACCCCAGGATCCTATGGGAAGCTAGGGAGGAGATAGCAGAGCCATTGGCCTGGATTTTTATGTCGTCGTTGTCAACAGGAATAGTACCAGAGGACTGGAGGATAGCGAATGTGGTCCCATTGTTCAAGAAAGGGAGTAGGGATAGCCCTAGCAACTATAGGCCAGTGAGTCTGACTTCAGTGGTGGGCAAAGTCTTAGAGAGAATGGTAAGGGATAAGATTTATGAACATCTGGGTAGGAATAACGTGATCAGGGATAGCCAGCATGGTTTTGTGAAGGGCAGGTCGTGCCTCACAAACCTTATTGAGTTCTTTGAGAAGGTGACCAAGGAAGTGGATGAGGGTAAAGCAGTAGATGTTGTGTATATGGATTTTAGTAAGGCGTTCGATAAGGTTCCCCATGGTAGGCTAATGCTAAAACTTCGGAGGTATGGCATTGAGGATACATTAGAGGTTTGGATTAGGAATTGGCTGGCTGGAAGGAGACAGAGGGTAGTAGTTGATGGATTATGTTCATCTTGGAGCGCAGTTACTAGCGGTGTACCACAAGGATCTGTTTTGGGACCATTGCTTTTTGTTATCTTTATAAATGATCTAGAGGAAGGACTTGAAAGCTGGGTAAGCAAGTTTGCGGATGACACAAAAGTCGGTGGAGTTGTGGATAGTGAGGAAGGAAGTGGTAGGTTACAGCGGGATATAGATAAGTTGCAGAGCTGGGCGGAAATGTGGCAAATGGAATTCAATGTAGCTAAGTGCGAAGTCGTTCACTTTGGTAGGAATAACAAGATGATGGATTACTGGGCTAATGGTAGGCTACTTGGTAGTGTGGATGAGCAGAGGGATCTTGGTGTCCATGTACACAGATCTCTGAAAGTTGCCACCCAGGTAAATAGTGCTGTGAGGAAGGCATATGGTGTACTGGGCTTTATTGGCAGAGGAATTGAGTTCCGGAGTCCTGAGGTCATGTTGCAGTTGTATAAGACTCTGGTGAGGCCTCATCTGGAGTATTGTGTGCAGTTTTGGTCGCCATACTATAGGAAGGATGTGGAAGCTTTAGAACGAGTGCAGAGGAGGTTTACCAGGATGTTGCCTGGAATGGTAGGAAAATCTTATGAGGAAAGGCTGAGGCACTTGGGGCTGTTCTCATTGGAGAAGAGAAGGTTTAGGGGAGATCTAATAGAAGTGTATAAGATGATTAGGGGTTTAGATAGGGTAGATACTAAGAACCTTTTACCGCTAATGGAGTCAGGTGTTACTAGGGGACATAGCTTTAAATTAAGGGGTGGTAGGTATAGGACAGATGTTAGGGGTAGATTCTTCACACAGCGGGTTGTGAGTTCATGGAATGCCCTGCCCGTATCAGTGGTGAACTCTCCTTCTTTATGGTCATTTAAGCGGGCATTGGATAGGCATTTGGAAGTTATTGGGCTAGTATAGGTTAGGTAGGATTCGGTCGGCGCAACATCGAGGGCCGAAGGGCCTGTACTGCGCTGTATCCTTCTATGTAACATACATTTCAAAAGTACTTCATTGACAGTAGAGTGCTCCTGGTCATCCAGTTGTCATTAAAAACTCCATATAAATGCAAGTCTTTCTTAATTTATTTTTAAAAAAGTAAATACAGTTACTGAATTAGCAGAAACTTTTTTAGCTTGTTGCTTCAAAGCTGATTTGGACCTGGACTGATAGAGATTAATTAGGATAATGCGAATGCTAGGTTCCATATCAGAATTGGATTAACATTATAGCTCCATTGAAATACTGATATCTATCCACAGGTTTCTTATTTTCAGTGGATAAGTCAGATTGGCATTCCAGAACGTGCAATTCTCAATACACATACTGTGATTAACAGGTAGAAAGTGAGGACTGCAGATGCTGGAGATCAGAGTCGAGCATGTGGTGCTGAAAAAGCACAGCAGGTCAAGCAGCATCCGAGGAGCAGAAGAATCGACGTTTTGAGCATAAGCCCTTTATCAGGGATGATGAAGGGCTTATGCCTGAAATGGCGATTCTCCTGCTTCTCAGATGCTGCCTGAACGGCTGTGCTTTACCAGTACCACATTCTCAATTACAGCAATTAACAGAAATATTTCATATCAGGAAAATAGCAATTTCATTTGTCTTGCCCAAAAGAAATCTCTCAAAAAAATGACCAAAGTCAAACTTTCGCTATGTTCTGAATGAAGATCGGGAGGAATCGAACTGCAGCCCTCTTTTCAAATGATGTCCATATTTTTGATGATGTCATTTTACGTATTTATTGGGTCGCTTGTTCAATAAAATTGTTAGATGGTATATTAATTTAAAATGGAGGAAGAAACTGACAGCACATTTGGACCATTGTGTCTTGTTCAAACAAATAAATAGTGCAATTTCCCCAGCTCTTCTAAGTTGAAATTCTTGTAAGAATAAACACACAGCAACCGAATAGAGAACATTCACATGAAAGCACCCTATTTTTGTGAAAAGTAGCAGATGTTTTGGGGAAAATTGAAAAGTAATGAGAAATTTACATCATTTTAACTGGTGCAGAATATTGTGTTTCACCACAACCTGCCCCACTGTTTCACTAATTCAGGAACAAATTTAAAATGTTGCAAGCTTTTTTTTTGCATGGTGACGTGTGGATTTTTTTTTCACTGAGGCAGCAGTTATACAACATGTGCAACACACTTGAGACAAATGTGTTTGAGTTCACACTACTACATCGATCATTATACTGTCATTCCAATCTACTAGTTTTGACAACACAAAAGCCACTCTTTTAGGAATTTGTATTGATGCGATGCTGTGTGCCTCCATGTTCATGTACGGTTGGGATATCTGGTTGGCATGGATGAGTTGGACCACAGAGTCTATTTCCGTGCTGCATATCTCTATGCCATGCCCTTGTAAATTACCTGTGATACAAAGTGGTAAAACTTTGCAGCAAAACAGAAGACAAGCAAATCAAATCACAGCAATGGATGAAGGAGGCAACAACTTGTATTTATATACTGCCCTTACTGCAGTGAAATGCCCTAATATGATTACCTGGACTTGTCAAACAAAATTTGACACCAAAGGTACTATGAGGACAGGTGACCAAAAACGTGGTCACGACAGTAGGTTTTACAAGTGTTTTGAAGGATTCTTATGCTTCTATGGTAGTGTTCTTATCACAGAGCCAAGAGGAAGGGTCACTCGATCTGAAATATTAACTCTGATTTCTCTCCACAGATGCTCCCAGATCTGCTGAGCTTTTCCAGCAGTCTCTGCTTTTGTTCCTGAGCAAAGAGCCAAGTCCCATCTGCTCCAGAGGTGTACAATAGCATCTCTGAACAGGTTGGTTAGAGAATATTTGCTTTGAAGGATAAGCAAGGCAGACAGACTTTCGGAGGAAATTCCACAGATCTGCGCTACCAGTGATAGAGCGATTAAAATCAGGGATGTGTTCACATCACAAGCATGGCGTTCATGCAACATGGTTTCACCTTCACAATTACATCAAACTGTTTGGAATGTAAATCAATGTCAAAACATGAACTGAATCTAAAGCAAAGCAGAGCGTAGCTACTGGCTGTGCTGCCAGGTTAGATGCTATATTACATTACATATCACCTTTATAGTACAGAGCAGTGTCAGTACATAAGGAGGAAGGCATTTGCCAAGTGTTGACCAATGATCCAGAGCTACTATCTAATCTGGCTCCTACTGTGTGCTGTACACCTCAGTAATGACTGGCTGAAATTCAACTGAGGTTTCACACAGTTTGGGTCTGATGGAGAATGAAGTCCGATTGGCAATGCAACTCCTGAACTGCATTCTGCTTTGGCCATTAGAAGCTTCAATGCAAAAGCTGTAGCAACTTAACCTGAGTGTTTGAACACCTGAAAAAATGCCTCCAAAAATGAACAATACTTATGATATTTCGAATGCACCATCCACGTACAAATAAATGCACATGAGATCTTTCGCATTTCCCACATTACAGCAATGACTGAACTTCAAAACAGTTCTTTTATAGACTGTAAAGATCCGAAATGATGAATGTCATTATTCAAAGGTGAATATTTATTTAAAAAAGAAAATCACCTCCAGTTAATGTCAGCAACCCTCTCTCCATGCCATTATATCCACCTGCTGTTTGGACTGGAGGCCTGTGACCAGTGATTACACAGGGATTGGTACTGGGTCCACCTTTGTTCATCATTTATGTAAATATTATGGATGAGAATCTAGGAGGCATGGTTAGCCAGTTTGCGGATGACACCAAAACTGGTGCTATAGTGGTCAGTGAAGAAGGTTATCTCAGATTACAAAGAGATCTTGATCAATTGGGTCAATGGGCTGAGGAGTGGCAGTGGAGTGTAATTTGGATAAATGTGAGAGATTGCTTTTTAGTAATACAAACAAGAGCAGGACTTATACAATTGATAGCCTAGGTAGTGTTGTAGAACAGAGAGATCTAGGAGTTCAGCTATATAATTCTTTGAAATTTACCTATGTCACAGGTACACAGGGTGGTTAAGAAGGCATTTAGCATTCTTGCCTTTATTGCTCAGACCTTTGAGTACAGGAGTTGGCTATCATGTTGAGGTTGTACAGGACGTTGGTGAGGTCTCTTCTAGAATACTATGTCCAGTTCTGGTCTCCCTGTTACAGGAAGGACATTATCAAACTGAAGAGGGTTCAGAAAAGATTTACCAAGATGTTGCTGGGAATGGATGGTTTGAGATATAAAAATAGACTGGAAAGGCTGGGACTTTTTCCACTGGAGTAAGGGAGGTTGTCAGATGACATTTTTGAGGTTTATAAAATTATGAGGGATACAGATAAAGTGAATGACAATCGTCTTTTACCTGGGGTGGGGGAGTTCAAAACTAGGGGACATATGTTTAAGGTGAGAGGAGAAAGATTCAAAAAGGACTTGGGGACAGTTTTTTTTTAAGGGAGTGGCCCCTGTGTGGAATGAACTGCCAGAGAAAGTGTTGGATGCAGGTACAGTTACAACAACAAAATGACATTTGGATAGGTTCATTAATAGGAAAGGGCTGGAAGGATATGAGCCAGATGCAAGCAGGTGGGACTAGTTAGGGAACATAGGTTGAAGCACAGGTGCTGGAATCTTGATCAGTGTCATTTGCACTTGGAACGTTAGCTCTCTGTCTCTCAGTGGGTGTTGCCTGACCCGCTGTAATCTCCTTCATTTGTTTTGTGTGTTTTCAGTAGTTTGGGAACATGGTCGGCATTGACTAGTTGGTTTAGTGGTGCTGGAAGAGCACAGCAGTTCAGGCAGCATCCGAGGAGCAGCATTGACTAGTTGGACCGAAGGGTCTGTTTCCAATGCTGTATGACTCTGGGACTATTTCAATTGCAATGTTTCTCGTTGCAACTATCACTAAATAAGAACTGCACCTTTCTGAATCGATGTTAATAAAACAGATAACCAATTTTATTTCTTTACTGCCTCAGGTCTGGTTTCTTGGCAATCGAGAGATTTAGTGAAATGTTTTTTGGGGGGTGCATCTGACTGGTTAAAACCAGAACTCTGAAGTATCCGGGGTGGCAATACATGTAGCTATTTCACCACCTTTCCCGAGGTAGTTTTGTTACGAAGCATTTTGAACATAACTGGTGGATGGAACATGCTGTTCTCTAATGCCCAATGTATCCAGTGCATGTTTCCACTAGATGTCGCGCCTCTACCCTAGTGTGGCTCAGTTTGAACCTCAAAAGGGCTTGCACCCTCTACTGTACACTGTTCCATTTTGTGTGCGCGTTTTACCAAATTGCATTTTCTTATTTTGCAACAATTTCAACCTTCTTGCATTGCATCGGTAATGAGCCGGCCCCTCCACCCCGCTAGCGGTGCTCGCTGTCTGCATGATTAATAACTTCCCTTTGAGAGCTTGGTGCGGTATTCCCTTGGAGCTGTTCCTGTTGTAAATCAGGCTGATTGACAGCCAGCGCCCTGAACCACAATCCAGGATTCCGCCCATCCGCAAGGGAGGAAAGGAAAACTAAAACTGCATAAGGTCGAGGGGGGGGGGGAATTGAGAATGCACCCCTCGCTGATCTGCACTAACTGCATTAATGCAAACTTGTGAATATTGCAGGGTGCATTAAACCCAACTACGCAGCTTTATGGCAATACATTGCACATAATATTCGCGGAATCGTGTTAGCAATTATTTTCGCGCCAAATCGCGACTCCTCCCCATGTAAATGAAAGGGGGTTGGCACTGTTGTTTTTTTTCCAGGGTCCTTGCAGTTTTTTTTCCCTCTTTGCAGATAATAATATCCAGCCCTGCGTCCAACTTAGCACTGACAGACTTCTCTTGTCTGCTGCGAGGGAATGATCAGTGCCTAATGCAAGCCTCGGAACAGCTGGGATCTGTCTAGAAACCTCCCCAAACATTTCTCATCGTTGCGGAGAGTTTTAAATCTTGCTTTTTGTTCCCCACCACCACCCCTCCCTCCATCTCCTTGGAAGGCAGCGGAAGGTGAGCTTTCTCCAGCGCTGGGTGGATTTTTAATGAGTGAGTACATGTTTGAATGGATCCTGGATCAGTGTGTTTGCATTCATTGGAAACACGGGAAAATGTAGGTCAGAGCATTTAATGTTGCAAAACATCTCGCCCTGGAGGCTTTACCCTTCGCTTAGTGAGTGGGCTTTTGTTTTTGTTTTTGGAAATGATTTTGTCTGCAGGCAGCCTGGTCAGTGTGGGGTGGTCTGCACTCATTCCTAGTGTTGTGTGTATGTGTGTGTGTGAGAGAGAGAGAGATTGCAGTCAGTGCCCTAGCTCACTCACACGTGTGCCTGGCTGTGCAGTAAAGTCCCAGCACAGGCTTGGTCCTATTGTTGATGCTGAGAGTCAGTCCCTTTGCACTGAGTTGATTCAGAGTCAGAAACGCACAGTGCAGACAGTCCAGGGCATGGAATCAATCCCACCTTGTATTGCAAAAACCCGAACACAAAAAAACCTGTTTTGCATTCCTGTTGTGTTTTAATTTTTCTTCCAGAACCCTCCCCACTGGGATTGGGAAACAGTTAATCATTTGAATCTAGGGCTGAATTTGCAATACAACTGTGTGCTGGTGGGGAGAGAGCTTGCGATTAAAAAAAATTATACTGTGGTTGGTTTGCGTGTTGTTGACCAATGCAAATGGAGTCATTGCAGTGTAAGTGACTGTGGTTTTCATGGGGCACCTTTTATTGTAAGAAACCTACTGACCAATGCAGAGAGTGACGGGGTGGGGGGGGGGGGTGATTTACAATATAAGTGAGTGTGGTTAGTGGGAGAGAGATTGTGATTAAAATTATATTGTAGTTGTTTGGCGTATTATTGACCCATGCAAGGGGGGATTGCAATATAAGTGTGCGATAGTGGGGGGGGATGCAATGTAAGTCAGTGCGGTTGTCGTGTGGATTGCATTATAAGTGTGTGTTGGGGGAGTTGCAATATAATTGTTGGGGGGGATTGCAATGTAAGTCAGTGTGGTTGTGGGTGGGTTGTAATATAAGTGTTATAGGGGTTTGCAGTGTGTTGTGGGGGGGGTGAGATGAAGTATAAGTGTGTTGTGGGTGGGTTGCAATGTAAATGTGTGTTATGGGGGGGTGCGGTATAAGTCAATGTGGTCGTGGAGGGACACCTTATGATTAAGAAAAATATTGTGACTGCTCTGACCAATGCAAGTGAGTCGTGGGGGGGGGGGGGGGGAGATGTTTACAATATAAGTGAGAGTGGTTGTGGGGAGGGGGAGATTGTGATTGTATTGTGGATGCTTTGCTCATCTGTTGACTTGAGGGAAAAAAAACATTTTATTTCTCCTCTCCTTCCTTTAGTAATTTTAGATATTTTTGTTTTCTCTCTCTCTCCCTCTCTCTTTCTCTTTGTCCGTACCTCCACATTTTGTAAGGAGATGCCTGGCATCATGTCTTCGGGCTGCCCGTCCACTTCCAGCTCACTAACTGCTGCCTGCACCTCCTCCTGCACCGGACGCATTGCAAGTTCCTGCAAGGACTATGACCTGGAGTACGACTCCTACCAGCCTTACTTCTACCCGGACGACTATGGCCCTGAGGCAGACTTCTACCCCCCCAGCGAGGACATCTGGAAGAAGTTTGAGCTGCTACCCACCCCTCCGCTGTCTCCGAGTCGGGCAGGGAGGTGCCGAGCCCCTGAGGATTGGGTATCCGAGCTGCTGCTGCTGGAGGACGGGGATGGGGATGGAGAGGAGCCCGGGCTTGGCTTGTGTTGCTGTGGGGGAGGAGTGTCAGGAGGAGCTGGGGCTGCAGGGAGCTGCAACCAGAGCGGGGGCAGGAGCCAGCTGAACGCCATCGTGCTGCGGGACTGTATGTGGAGCGGCTTCTCCGCCCGGGAGAAGCTGGAGAAGGTGGTCACCGAGAAGCTGTACGCAGCTCAGGCTCACAGCAGGCTGGGGCTGGGTCTCCCCCCGGGATCCCCCTCTCCATCAGCAGCAGCACCTGCCCCCGGGGCACGGTGCCCCCCTACCGCCCCCAGCCCCAGCTCCCTCCAGCTCCCAGCCCCCGACACTCAGTGCGTGGACCCGGCTGTGGTCTTCCCATTCCCTGCCCCACGGGAGGACCCAGACCCGGCCCCAGCATCTCCCCCTGGCCCAGTCCCGGCCCCTGCCCAGACCCGGGGGTCAGCAGCTGCCCCCACACTCATCGGATCCGGCAACGAGACCCCCAGCGACTCCGGTAAGTGCCAACACCCCCACTCCTCCCTCTTCCGCTACCTTTTCCTCCCTCTGTTCCATCCTTGCTCTTTTCCATCCCTCCCTCCTCTTCCTCCCTCCCACCCTCCTTCCATCCATCCGTCCCTCCCCCTCCATCCCTCACTCCTTCCATATCTCCCTCCCTCCATCTGCCTTCCTCCCTCCATCTCTCCCTCCTCTTCACCCTCCCACTTCCTCCTCCTTCCATCCTTCCCTCTTTCCCCCTTCCTCTCTCCATCTTCCTTCCTCCATCCTTCCCTTCTCACTGCCTACCTCTCTTCTCCTACCTCCCTCCTTTCTGTCTCTTACCTTCCTCCCTCCCCTTGATGTTTGATAATTAAATAAGTTTCTTTTCCAGATTTGCCCTCTTTCTTCCCCCAGATTCCACTTTGTGTCTGTCAAATCGCAATCTTTACCCCATCCCCTGTTGCAGCCTGTGGGATGGACTTGGTGGTTTTGAGTGGCACCTACCAGAATGAATTGCAGAGCGACAGCTGGGTTGCAGACTGCGGTATTTCCATGCAAACACCCGAATGCAATGTTTAAAATCCATCCACTTCTATTCCTGACTTGGTATCCCACGCAGAAACCCCAGTGTTGGCGGACTGTACAGTAATGTACACACAAACATATTATGTACGTGTCAGTATCACCACCCCTCCACTGCACCTTCCCCCAGTTACCAAACAAGGTGCCAGTCTCGTTATTAACGCTGCTATTCCCCAAGTTTGTCAGTTGATGAGGGATGTCAGGGAGGGAGAGAGGGGAGTGCACAGGGAACCCACCCAGCAAGGACTGCACATGACAAAGACTTTAATCCATCAAATGGCAGAAATGTTAATGAATATGGATCCATTAAGCTGGTTTCAGCTGCCACCTTTTTGTGTTAATTTCATCAGCCTGCCTGAATGGGAAGGGGTGGCGGGGGAAGAGGTTTCATCCAATTGCTGTGGAGGAGACACATGAGTCAGGTTTGAATTTCCAGCCTGAAATAAAATGCAGTCTTGAGAGGTTGAGCTGCCAGCTCTCCAACAGGTGGCAGTGTGCTACATTTGCCCAAGACATGATTCCCCACCCCTCCCACCCTCCTCAGTGCTGCTGTTCCAACGTGAAATGTTCCCTCTCTTTTTCTGGGAATGAACAAAGCAAAGTTTTCAGATGGGTTAATTTTATAACCCATGATTTCGTCGTAATGCCAAGGTCACAGGATAATGCTTTTATCTAATCTGGAGTGAATTTCCTACCTGGAGATTGCCATTGGCTATTGATTGGTCGCCAGGAAAAGCGACCAGATGTGATCATTGTAGTACCTGTGCACCTTTGTACTGAAATAGCCCCATTAATCAAGAGTAATTGCAGAAGGCCGTGGAGAATGGAGTTCTTGGAATTCCACAGTATGGCTTTGAAACTCTGAAGTTCCATAAACATGCAATCAGCAAACATAACCCTTCAGCGTTTTACTTAGCCCAGGGATTTAACATTTGAAAGCGGCAGACTTAAAGAAAAGTACAGAGAGGATAGGAGGCCCCACCTTAAAGCTCCTCTGCAGGCATTGCCTTTCCTAGAAGATTATCTCTAAAAATTAGTTTATCTCTGTGAGAACAATGGAAATGTTCTTCTTTGCCACCTTAGGGTATTGAATTAATCCGTCATGATTTGGAGGTGCCAGTGTTGGACTGGGGTGGACAAAGGTAAAAATCACACACCAGGTTATAGTCCAACAGGTTTATTTGGAAGCACTAGCTTCCAGAGCCCTGCTCCTTCATCAGGTGGTTTAATCCTTGTCAGCGGTCCTAAAGTCTGATTCAATTGTGTCAGGTCGCTTCACTACTGACTTGTGTGAAACTCGATGTTCTGATCTGGGATTCTGTTCTGATCTGGGATTCATCCAGCAATCAAGGCCGTAGCACTGAAATGTCCAATCCCCAAGGCCCACACAATTTAAGTGGGAAGAACAGCTGAGTTGATTGAATTTCAAGGACTGAATGTGCAACTTGGACACCCCTAACATTGAAAACTCAAATCTAGTTTTACTGAAAAATAGGAATGATTTCAGACTGTGTTTCAGAATTGTGGCTTATATTAGTGGATTGGCAGATGGCACAATTGGCCCATACTATGGACTGTGTGGTGCTGGAGAAGCACAGGGTTGTGGAATGATTAAGGAAATGAATGGATCTGCTTTTAAACGTATTTTAACTGCACAATGTAATGGTGGTGTGGTTTATTTTACAACAAATAATCCATTGACATGATTGTGGCTAGTATTGCTGATGTTGTAGGGTAACATGACATATGCTTTTGTTTACAGCTTTCTGACAGCTTGTGTTCAGTCAGTCCTTCTTCCCAACAGCTGTCTGTTGAATACTTGGCTCTGAGAGATGAAAGTGTTTTGTTCTGTCATATTGAGCAGTTCCATGAATTAGCCTTTGGTTCCTGCAGTAATTGTTTGTGGCAGGTCTCTATTGGTGGATGGGATGTGGAATGTGAATCAGCAATTATGATTAATGTGTTAATACAATGGTTTTGATCTATGTTAATCCCCATATTCCTCCTTTGTGTTGCTTTGTTTTTACAGACAGTTCAGTCACGGCCTTTATTTTAAGTAGCAGACTGTCTGAGTGGAATGACAGAAATTCCTGCACAAAACACACAATTAAAACAATTCCGAGCTCAAATTCAGTCTGTATATATTAAAAATCAGTTGTGTAGTGGCTTAGATAGCTTCAAATGTCATGAAGCTTCTCAAAGTGAAAGCAGTAATTGGTGGAGTTAGAGATGTAATGAATAAATATTATTTTCCTTCTATGACTGCCTGCCTCCCACAAAAAGTATTTTTCTGTCCTTTGAAATTTGAAAGGGAAGTAAGTCTTATTTTTTCTCTCTAAGCAGATAAATGTCTCAGGTTTTATAGTTGTGTGAGCTGGTGTATTTTTCCAAGTGGTGTGGTCCACTTCCTGTGAGGGAAGCCTTATGCAGAGAAAAGGTAGATTGGCCACCTGAGAACAGGTAACAATACAAGTAGGAGTGCATGATGTGCCTGTAGTTGCCCATAGATAGGTTCTACATGGTTGATTAAAAGAGCTTTAGTTTTTGGGCCATTTTAACCAGAGCACAGTGGTTCGCACTGTTGCCTTTCAGCGCTCGGGATCCGGTTCGATTCCAGTCTCGGGCGACTCTGTGTGGAGTTTACTCGTTTTCCTCATGTCTGTGTGTGCTTCCTCTAGTTGCTCTGCTTTCCTCCCGTAGTCCAGAGATGTGCATGTAAGGTGGATTGGCCATGCTAAATGGCTCGTACAGTCCAAGGATGTGCAGGCTCAGTGGGTTAACCATGGGCAATGTGGTGTTACAGGGATAAGGGTCCAGAGGGTTGGTGTGGACTTGGTTGGCCGAATGGCCTGTTTCCAAACTTTAAGGATACATTAAATCAGATAATGTATATTTGTTTATGTACGGTTCGCTTGACTTCTGTTCCTGACCTTTCGCCTGCTTTTGTGTGTTTACAGAGGAAGATGAGGATGATGATGAGGAAGAGGAGGAAGAAGATGAGGAAGAGGAGGAAGAAGAAATTGATGTGGTAACAGTCGAGAAACGACGATCATCATCCAACAAGCATGTGACGACCCTGACAGTGACTGTGCGCTCTCACACCGCGAGCTGCGGGTCATCGAAGAACCACAGCACCTCTCTGATGAAAAGGTGTGCACCTATACACCAGCAGCACAACTATGCTGCCCCCTCGCCCTACACAGAATGCGACGAGATGCCACCTCTGAAGAAGGTGAAGAGTGAAACTGTGCGCCTCGCCAAGCAGGTGGCGCCCCCTAGATCCAAAAGTGTGAGCCCCCGTGGATCCGACTCCGAAGACAACGAGCGGCGACGCACTCACAACATCTTGGAGCGCCAGCGGCGCAATGACCTCCGCTCCAGCTTCCTCACCTTACGGGACCAAATACCAGAACTTGTGAAAAACGACAAGGCGGCAAAAGTCATCATTCTGAAAAAGGCCACCGAATATGTGCAGGCTCTGCAGTCGGAGGAGCAGAAACTGTTGTCGGAAAAAGAGAAACTGAAAGCCAAGCAACAACTGCTAGTTAAGAGACTGGAGGAAGTGAGGACTCGCTAGGCCAAGGCTACCCCAACTGGTTGAATGCCACTTTTGCACATTTTAGACGTCAAGAATGTTTCAGAGTTTTTTTCTGGTTATCAGTCCAGCCGCATTTGAACATGGACAAAATACTTCTGAAGCCTTAGAGGTACCTGTGTCTGTCAATGGAGATCCATTTTGAGAAGGCTTATTGATTGTCTCTTCGAAAACCTATGTAAATACCAGTTTTAACAACTGCCTTTTTCATGTGATGGTTTGTTAAGAAAAAAAAGAGCCACAGTCTGTGCTGCCGTTTTTTTGGACTGGAATTTTATACAGAATAATAACTCAAATGTTTGAGGAGCATGAACTTTTCGTATAAAGACTTCTTGTTAATCTTTGTTATGTACTGTACTAATTCTTACACTGCCTGTATCCTTAGTGTGATGCTGATACATGACTAAATTTGATACCTATATTTTCGTATGAAAATGAGTTGTGAAAGGTTTGAGTAGATATTACTTTATCACTTTTTTGACTAAAATTTCTTTTGTACAGAAATTACTATATATGCCTTTACCTAACCTCTCTCTCGTTTGTGTTGCTGTTGGGTTCATAGAACTGGGTAATTGGCTGAGTTACGTGTTTTTCACAATGTACATATAGTGCTGCAACTTATAGCACTTTTGAAATACCTCAAGTTTATGAAAATAAATCCTATGAAACTAATTACCTCTTGTGATGGTGTCTGTAGTTTGCGGAGTGCGACTGAAATACTCATAAATGTCTGCCGGTGCTGTTCGAAGGTGAACTAACTCCAAAACACAATTGGTGTTTTTGACAAACTACGAGTTTGATCATTGTCCAAAACAAGACTTGTGTTAATGTATTTAATTGTGTATGATTTAATTACAATAAATCCTGCTATTCGTGACTTTGCCATTTGCGAATCCACTTACTGCAAATTAGTTCAATGCACCATCTTGCCTATTACAGGGTAAATGTCCACCAATCCATGGTTAGTGGGAGGCAAAATACGTAGCCCAGATAGAGAAGCGTTCAATCATTTTTGCGTGAAGTTGAAAGCGATCCCAACCAGAAATGTGGTTGGCAATAATCGCTTTGTTCTTGCTCAATCCTAATCTATCCAGGTGGGGGAATAAAAGTGTAATGATGAATGGTCTGAAATTTTATTGATTATTTTAAATCTTGTTTTATACCTTTATGCCTGATTAGTTAATAGTAACTTCCATTTGTTTCATCATTGTTGGAGGATTTTCAGGCGAACAAAATCCATAAAGAAAACTGGAGAAACCCTGACTTGCCAAAACGAAGGACTGACAGCAAGATGATGGTAGTTTTGGAATAGGCGGGGATGCTATTAAATGAATGAATAGATAATGAAGGGATTGAATGAGTACTAAACATGTCAAGAATTTGACTTATAAACAAAATATTTTGTTTTTCCACAAGAATATTTTTACGTTTAATAAAACCTTTGTTTGCAGGTATGATTTCTGTTGGGAAGAAAGCTGTTGGTGTTATTGATCACGTATGGTAATGGTCAGTATGATGGTACGGTGATATAATGGATTAGGGAAGCACAGCTGTTAAAACATTGCTATAATCTATTACTTATCTCTATAGTGAGTTTTGTTTTCCGTTTGCCCACACTATCATTTTAAGGAAGTTAAATTGATTGCATTTCCTACTTTCATATAGTTGTGTAAGTTTTGAATGGACTTACTTTCACTAAGAATCCTACACTTCCTGAAAAGCAAATAAATGCACATTGCAGCAGAAAACCAGAACTGGTATAAGGTGGAACTTGCATCCAAATATCAACAGTATTCATCAGGCTGCTCTCGATTAGGATTGTGCAAAACTGATACAACATGCCCCGATTGCATCATCTAAAGATTATGAAGTCTAGCATTAAAATTTATCATTTGATATTAAAACTTAAATATACAAGCGAGTTTTTTTTTAAGGTTGATTTACTGTCATTGAATTAGTGAGACAGAATGGCACTACAACAAGAGGAAAATGTGACTAAATTTCTGCTTCTGATTGCTGGAAAACCTACTCGAATTTTTGGGCAGGTCAGAGTTGAGCTTGGTTTGATACCAAGACCTATAAATAGGCTGGGCATACCACCAGCGCTTCACTGGATACTCTCATTGATGATGTTACCGAATAATGTGATGAAACATCTGAAAACAAATCCTTCAGCTCAATGAGGTAACTTACAGACTTATAGTTCAATGTTGACTAAAAGTTAAAGGAAGTCAACAGTTGCAGTGTGGAATAAATTACAAACCTACGAGAAAACCTTTTGGAGTCCTTAGAGGATTGTGCCCATGGCCGGAATGTTGCTGTGTTAGTCTTTGGAAAAATGGCAGGAGCACTTCCATGTCATGAATGTAACATGGGTTAGCCATGCCAGAGCAAGGCAATGATGGGTTAGCTTCTTCTGGACATCATAACCAATTCAGGAGAGCAGCTGGGAAATGGTTGCCATGTGTTTTCAATGGGAGGAGCTCTTAAATGAAGTGGCCATGAGATGTTTCAGAAAACCTCACCAGCAGTTACATTTTTGATATTGAAGTACCCACACATTTCGAGAGGACACCCTGGAAAGACTATCCCCTGGATTGCCTATCCCTACCTGGAGATGCAGCTGAAGTGAATTGAGGTGAACTCCAGAGAATGGGAGGGGAGAATAATTTCTCCACCTAAATGGGCGTGAGTGGAGGTGGCTGAGGAAGTCAACAGTTGCAGTGAGTCTCCAGAACCAAGAGGGTCCAGGACTTTAGGAAAATGTGACTGGTGAATGACACAAAGCTCTTAAAGTGCTAATCCCCACATCTTGGCCTGCCCAGAATACATTCTCGGTCAATCCTCCTTGCACCTCCACTCATTCTTTCACCTCCAAGGATCTTACATTCCTATCAGAGTAATCACGACACATCCTTGTTCTATCGACCTGTCGTACCCAAGCTTTACAGTCCCCCTCCATGAATGGTGTCCACACAAGCCATTATGAGTACCCACACCTTCTTGCTTCCTCTTTGCAGGAGAGGAGAGCCCACAATTTGGCTAGGTGACAAGACACAATGTGGGTAGGAAACCAACCCACTTTGTCGACTGTTGGCATTGCAAACACATTAACAACTGGGAGGCTATCTCATTTCAGAAGGCTGTAGATGCCAGTACCTATCAACTGTGACACCATTAGCCCACTGAGGCACTAATGCTCAAACATAGAGTCATACAGCACAGAGACAGACTCTTCAGTCCAACCAATCCATGCTGACCATAATCCCAAACTAAACTAGTCCCACACATGTTGAAGAAAAGCTGGTCTTATGCTGGTAGACGCTGCTGGGCAGCAAGTGTGTTTATCGGTTGGGTGATGGGCTGGGGGAGGGGGTTGGTAACGGGATCTCATCTCCTTCCGGTTGGATCTTGGTGTCCATCCCTTCTGCCGTACGGAGAGTGACGTGGCTGAGGAAAAGGCAGAGGGTACCAGTGATGGTGCCATTCCTGCTCCTATTCCATCTCCCTGGTAACAGTCTGAGATTACGTCAGCATCTCTGAAATGCTGTTGTCACATTTGATCCTGAGATCAGCTTCTGACCTTATATTCTTGCCATTGCTAAGACCAATTTTTTCCCACTTCATAAATTTGCTCAACTTCACCCCTATCTGCTGTCAAAGTCTCTCATTCATGCCTTTGTCACCTCCTGACTCAACTATAAGAACATAAGAACTGGGAGCAGGAGTAGGCCATCTGGTCCTGCTCCACCATTCAATAAGATCATGGCTGATCTTTTCACGGACTCAGCTCCACTTACCTGGCCTCTCATCGTACCCCTTAATTCCTATGCCAACACCATCCAAACACCTTCCTGGCTGGTTTCCCACATGCTACCGTCTGTAAACTTGAGTTAGTCTAAAGCTTTGTTGTCCATGTCTTAATTTGCAACACCATTCCCAGTCAAGCAGTTTTCAGTCTGATGAACTGCTCATGAACTCTTTTCGAATAACATTAATGTGAAGTTTCGCGTCTAAGAAGTACACAAAACTACAGCAAATAACGTGAATCAAGAAATTTCATCCACGCGGTCTCCTGAGTTGATGCCACTTGATATGATGATGGAGAGGGCAGGTGATAAAACTTTGCCACTTTCTTGGTGCTTGACTGAAAGGAAGCTAAGCTACGATTCTTGTTCAATGTCCATCATTCCGTGCAGAATTGCAGCAGAAATACAGCTGATATCAAAGTTGTAGATGGGTTTTCCTGCAAGGCGTCGGTATCAAAGCATCTTTTTAAACTTGGCCTCACCAATGAAATAGAGGAGCCACTGACGGCAAAAAATTTGAGGAGTTTTGTCTGTCTGAGCTTTTGCCACATTTGTTCAACTCCGAGGTACCATCTCCTGGGGCAACTTTTTCATTCCCTGTTTTACAGGGCCCAATAAGAGCAGATGGCATGACAAATGGTGTGAAGGGAAGAATGCTGTTAGCGATTTTAAAGTACCTTTAGCAGCAGATGGTTCAGAGACAGAAAGTTGCTGAAGGACACAAATGATCTTGTCCACAATTTAAAAGAACTTTTGTTTATATTGTGGCAAGAAATAACAAGGACCTACCAAGTCGTTGTTGCTCTTGAACTGCTTTAATGTGGGTGTAACTTTGGTCCGGATTCTGGGAAATCTACATCTGTTAGACTGCTCCTGGTGTTCCGTGCAAAAGTGGGTCTGGGCTACGACTAGAATAAATGGGCTGGACTTTGCAGTATAACACCAGGGAGCCTGTTCACTGACTGCTGGAATGTGAACTGAGGCAGCTCCAGCACAAAAACCATTTCAGTGCTGCGTGTTTGTGTCTGAGTTCCCAACAGAAAACAGAATGCGAAAAAGCTAAGGGCTTGTTACACTCACACCTGCTTAATGTCCAGAAAGTTACTGAACTAGTTACACCCACACTCAGGAAAAGTAGGTTCATTGCATGCAAATGAGGAGAAAGGGGCATAATACAAGCTGCCAAGTCACAGTTTCTTGCTGGAACACCAGACTGGACTGAATTTAACTGGAAAAGCTTTCAGAAAAAGTGGGTCTTACATTTTGCACCTTAGATTCTGGGATATGAATTGGAACTAGGATAAAGGCAAATGCAAGGGGAGTACTTCCTTGTAAAAGGGGCAAAAGGCCGGCACGATGGCTCAGTGGCGGGCACTGCTACCTCACAGCGCCACATTCCCAGGTTCGATTCTACCCTCGGGCAACTGTCTGTGTGGAGTTTGCACGTTCGCTCCGTGTCTGCGTGGGTTTCCTCTGGGTGCTCCAGTTTCCTTCCATAGTCCAGAAGTGTGCAGGTGAAGTGGATAGGCCATGCTAAATTGCCCATAGTGTCCAGTGGATGTGTAAGTTACACCTATCATCAATGGGATATACAGGATTACAGGGACAGGTCAGGGAGGTGGGGTGCTCTTTGGAGGGTCAGTGTAGACCCGAAGGACTGAATGGCCTGCTTCAACACTGTAGGATTTTACTGAGTGGAAAGAGAGAAATTGGGACTGGAAGCCATTCTCTGAAATGGACATGAGATTTGACTTGGGTGCTGCTGCCTTTGCTGTCCCAGACATAAAATAGTGAAACAAAGATTTTGAAGTGTTGTGTGTAGCTCAATGTGCAGTTTCAAGGACAAAGCTTTTTTTAGCCTAGCAACATAAAAATTGAAGGATCATTTCAAGGAAGTGATTTATGAAATAAAGTTTACCCTTCACTATCTTCAGCAATTGCCTCACCTGGCTTCAAACCCATGAAAACGATACACTGCTGTTCACTACCAGTGCCATTAATGAGTGAGTTACGGCTCTCGTACTGTATTACAGAGAAGATCTCCCACCTGCACACTGAAAAACACATACTGTGTGATTGGCCAGGCCATTGGTAGTTCTTACTCAGTGAAAACAGCTGATTGGGCAGTTAGTTCTTTTGAAATAACAGTAATAGTAGCTTGCTGTTAGATCAAAGTTTGAAGAACCAGAGAGCGATAGGCTTCCCACCTGTCACTGGTACAAAACAAAACCAATGTAAGTTGACCTGTTGGAAGCTGTCTCATTTACATCGCCAGGCTCTGACAGGCACCCATTCTGTTAAACACTGCACGGTTTGCTGCTGTAAATACTTCCAGCTCCAACTATGTGTAACAGGTGTTTAATTATTTGATGAGTGTAGGTTACTGCATCTTTAAAGAGACCACAACTTAATGAAAACCGTGGCAAACCTTTATTTTGCTTGTTTGGAAGAACTTGACACGATGATGCATCATAATACAACACCATCGTGATAGTTGGCATTTCTCTTGATATTTTTTCTAAAATTATAAAATCACCACTTCAGTGCTTTTTTTTTAAAAAAAATTATAATTGGTCTGTTATATATTCTGCTTTTGCAGTTGCTTGGTTCACTTTGTGCCAGTTATTATTGATAAATCAATGGTAGGACAAATTATTTGTTAAGTTCCTAAATTGAAAATGTTGCTGACAGAATTCCATTCTATATTAAGTAGTGTAACTACAGATGGGTTAAATTTAGCAGCTTTAATCAGATCCTTCATCAGAACAATACAATTATGTTTGTCAAAAGAAACATACAAAAGAACGTTGTTTCCTTTTATTTGAAGAAGTGTTATGAATTGTTGTGTGGATTTTATTTTTAAAATTGGAAAAATAAAACCTTGGAAGTATGACAAGAAGTGAACACATATGTATTCTTTTTAAAAGTTAAAAACACATAACCTAAGGGTTTGCGAAAACAATGGTCTGCTCTCAGTGCAGTTTGTGAGCACATTGTTAGGCTGTGTTACCTTGGTAATGGCAGCTGCTGTTGAAGGACAGGAATTGGCTCAGTTCCTTCAGTCGCCTGTCTGTTTGTGTTCGATACACGTGATCTGCAAGATAATCACAGTCTGCTGTAGTTGGTGCCATGCCAGACCATGTTAATAAAAGGAGCACGAGGATAATGTTTACCAACATTGACCACATGGCTCCTTCCGTGACTTGCCCCAGATAAGAGTACTGTTTCTGAAGGGTCATCCAGCACAGTCTGAAACCTCAGAGAAGAGTAATCTGTCAGGCATTGCAGAGTATTCTGAGAAAAATTCATCAATTAAAACAAAACTTTTACTTTCACACTTTTATTCATTCTACAGTGAAAATCTTTTTAACTACAAGCCTTCATTATATGGAAAACAGATCATATATTTATCCTTTTTTTATTTGGAGTTCAAGAGTGGATTGAAATATTCCTTAACACTGAAGCAGAGCCTTTCAAAATAAGTTTCTAAGAGCCTAGATGTAAGGTATTGGAGCATAACTGTTGTGTAATGGTAACATTTCCTGAATCTGTTTCACAAATCAAATTTAGTGTATTCTTTACGCCACACCTGCAAAAAGAAACATTTGATACCGTTTCTTAAGGTAATGTTGCATCTTTCTTGTTTGCTACAGATATTAAAAAATAATCGTTTGGATATTTTCAGTTCTTAAAGGATTAATGATCATCTGTAAGGGAATGACTTTTAATTTTAATTTAAATATGCCAAGAAAAATATTTTGTCCATCTGCGATACTGTTTCTAACTACCTGTTCAGTTGTGCTATAGTGTGGAGCTTTTTGATCATCACAGGCACTGCTTAATGCCTCTTACATTCATAGAGTCATAGAGATGTACAGCATGGAAGCAGACCCTTCGGTCCAACCCGTCCGCGTCGACCAGATATCCCAACTCAATCTAGTCCCACCTGCCAGCACCTGGCCCATATCCCTCCAAACCCTTCCTATTCATATGTTTAGATTAGAGTGGTGCTGGAAAAGCACAGTAGTTCAGGCAGCATGCGAGGAGCAGGAAAATCGACGTTTTGGGCAAAAGCCCTGCATCAGGAATACTGACGAAGGGCGTTTGCCCGAAACGTCGATTTTCCTGCTCCTCGGATGCTGCCTGAACTGCTGTGTTTTTTCAGCACCACTCTAATCTAAATTCTGGTTTCCAGCATCTGCAGTCATTGTTTTTTTCCTTCCTATTCATAAACCCATTTTGATGTTCTCTTGCTTTGCAAACCTCACTAAGTCTGCTGACTATTTCAAATTCCAGAATAATTTATATAATTCGCCATTATACTATCGAGTCGTCTTGATATATTTTATAAGTTTGCAGAAACAACTTTATTTTTATTTTGTTCATGGTATATGGGCATTGCAGGCACGGCCAGCAGTAATTGCCTTTCCTAATTGCCCTGAGAAAGCAAAGATCTTACCGTTTTATGGACTGTTGTATTTATGGTCTATATATACTTGCAAGAATGGGAGATAATATACTTGTGAGCTTTTAGCCATGCTTTATACTTTTAATGAGAATAATTAGCAGTAGATGGAGACAACTCAGCAAAGTGTCTTCAAAAAATAAGGTGGGAAGGACATTTTTTAGTATTATTCAGCAAATGGCAAATTCTCTACAAGTTAATGGTAGTACAAGCTAGAAGGTCATTGATTTTGAACCTATTAAGAAGCTGAACAAGTTATCCTAATCCTAATATAATTCCAAATATTAAATCACTTGAATCCAACACAAGATGATAATGAGGAATGTCTGTCAACCCCATGTGAGAAAGGTTTAATCACAGCACTCAGTAGTTTCTTAAACAATTGATTGTATTTTGTCTTCACCATGCTACCAGTTGATGCTTCTTCAGCTGAAGAATTTCTTGACACCCTCAATTTGAATCTGTGCTTCCTGTTTTACTGTCACATTTTAATTAAAAGATCTCGCATCACCTTTCAAAACGGAGCAGGGGAGTTCGCCCAGAGTCCAAGCCAAAATTCATGCCTCAACCAATAGTTCTAAAGCCTGATTCTCTGGCCATTTTTCTCATTGCTGTCTAAACAACCTACTGTCCTCATATACAAATCCCTCTTCAACCTTGCCCTCTCTATCTTTGTAAACTCTCACAACTCTTTTTAAATTAGGTGGCACAGTGGTTAGTACTGCTGCCTCACAGCACCAAGGTCCCAGGTTCGAATCCAGCCTTGGACGACTGCCTGTGTGGATTTTGCACATTCTGCATGGGTTTTCTTCGGATGCTCTGGTGTCCTCCCACAGTCCAAAGATGTGCAGATCAGGTGAATTGGCCATGCTAGATTGCCCATAGTGTTAGGTGCAATAGTCAGAGGGAAATGGGACTGGGCGGGTTACTCTTCAGGGGGTCGAGGTGGACATGTTGGGCTGCAGGGCCTGTTTCCACCCTGTTGGGAATCTAATCTAAAATTGTGTGGCTCCAACATCTCACACACTCTCCATTGGAATTGTGCCTTCAGTCACCTGGACCAGAGACCCTGAAATCCCCTTCACAATCATTGTTATGAACATGTGGGTGTACTTTAAGAGAGTTAAAAGCAGCAGAAATACCAGACACAGCACCAAGCGTTCTCAACTCAGATTTTTAAGATTACTGCACAGCATAAATCTTTTCTGTGTTGCTGGTTTTACATTAAGCAGGAGGGTTTACCCCGTGTCGTAACAATCTTTCATTTCACCACCTCTCTTTCTTCTTTAAACCACACTTGACAATGTTTTTAGACACCTGCTTGAGGGTCTCCTTCTTTAATTCAATGCCAATTTTTATTTAATCATATTCTTGTGAAGCACCTCAGGACGTTTTCCTACATGAGGAACAATTAATAAATGCAAATCGTTGATAATAAACTGGCATTCAGTTTCACAAGTCGATTTGAATTTATTTTCAGAATTCAATTTTCATTCCTCCAGCTGTCTCTGGTGTTTAAATGTCTCTTCTTTGAATAGAAATTGTTACTGAGGACAAAGGTCAAAGTGGCTGCGAGACCAAAGAGGAAGAGTTGTTCTGAGACCCTAAACATGCTCACCACACCTAGTCCTCCATAATGCAGTCACAAGTTGGTATTAAGTGGTTCACGTTTTAATAATAACATAAGAAACAAAACACTAGATTGATGTACATGTAACTTAAAGCGGGGAAATAGGTTTGCTGTTTCCTACTTGAATGCGCAGACAGTGACAACAATTTACAAAATAAACTTATATGGTATTGGAGAAAATGAATATTGTCTTCAAATCAAGGTGCTGACAAGTATCTACCTATCTATAGAGTTACAATATACATGATACGTTTCCTCATCAGAGTGACACATCTCAGTTACTCCGGTACCTTGTATGGTTTAAACCCAAGATTGAAGGCTCCCAAGTGGCTTCTTGTCTATGAAATACTTCTTTCTCCAAGAGACTGAGCTTCCAGTTACAACTGGCAAATCTACCGTATTGCTTAGTAGATAGAAAGTACCAAGAACTCCATTTAAGCAGTATGATGGGCAGCAGAACTCAACACATGATATCTGACTAATTTGCTACCATATTCCTGACAATGGCATGGACCCACCCATTCTTAATATAACGGCTCTTTCATTAAGAGGTGGAGGCTTTGTTGCAGCTGTTTATCTTTCAGCGCAAACGTGGTATGGAATGGGCTTTGGATCAAGGTGTCAAATAAGGTAGAGAGTACCTGAAAGCATCTGATAAGCTCCATTTATCAGAATACTAAAGACTGTTCCTGAGAGGAGCTAATCAGTTGTTCAATGGATGACAGAATATTTCAGTCATGGTAATGTGTGCCTACTCTTAAGTACAGTCTGACGCTTTACAAAGGGCTCTCAAGTATTGCAGTTGTAATATTAGTTATTAATTAATTATGTAATAAACCTATACTATTTAAGAAGACAGAGCTAACCTTTAACTGAAGACTTTGTGAAAGCACCCTTCCCTACTCGGAAACTAACACTAGTGCTGCAAAGATGGAATGTGAGAACCAACCTACTCAAGGCAGTCCATTTGGTTTCAGGGGACACATCTACAATAAATACCATAGTGAAAGACTGTACAATTTCATCCAGCTAGTACTGGCTTGAAGAAATCAACAAAACTATAGCCATCTTTTTTTAACTTTGTTTGATAGAAATTAAAGAAAATCTGATCATGAAAATTAAAATGGAGGAGAATAAGTTTTTCATTTAAGGAACAAAACTTCAAAGACACTGAGAAATAAGAACGGGGTGATCATCTTATTGGGATTGTAATATGGACCCCCTAATAGTCAGCGGGAATTTGAGAAACACATTTGTAAGGAGATCTCAGCTATCTGCAAGAATAATAAGGTGGATAGTGTAGGGGATTTTAACTTTCCAAACATAGACTGGGACTGCCATAGTGTTACGGGTTTAGATGGAGAGGAATTTGTTAAGAATGTACAAGAAAATGTTTTGAGTCAGTATGTGAATGTACCTACCAGAGAAGATGCAAAACTTGACCTACTCTTGGTATATAAGGCAGCGCAGGTTCACTGAGGTGTCAGTGGGGGAGCATTTTGGGGCCAGCGACCATAATTCTATTAGATTTGAAATAGTGATGGAAAAGGATAGACCAGATCTAAAGGTTGAAGTTCTAAATTGGAAGAAGGCTAATTTTGACGGTATTAGGCAAGAACTTCCAAAAGCTGATTGGGTGCAGATGTTCGCAGGTAAAGGGATGGCTGGAAAATGGGAAGCCTTCAGAAATGAAATAACAAGAATCCAGAGAAAGTATATTCCTGTTATGGTGAAAGGGAAGGCTGGTAGGTATAGGGAATGCTGGATGATGAAAGAAATTAAGGGTTTGGTTAGAAAATGAAGGAAGCATATGCCAGGTTTAGACAGGAGAGATTGAGCGAATCCTTAGAAAAGCATAAAGACAGTATGAATATACTTAAGAGGGAAATCAGGAGGGCAAAAAGGAGACATGAGATAGCTTTGGCAAATAGAGTTAAGGAAAATCCAAAGGGCTTTTACAAATACATTAAGGACAAAAAGGGTAATAAGGGTGCAAATAGGGCCCCTCAAAAATCAGCAAGGTATCCTTTGACTGGCGTCGCAGGAGATGGGGGAGATATTAAACGAGTATTTTGCATCAGTATTTACTTCAGACAAGGACATGGAAGATATAGAATGTGGGGAAACAGATGGTGACATCTTGAAAAATGTCCATATTACAGAGGAGGAAGTGCTGGATGTCTTGAAATGCATAAAGGTGGATAAGTCTCCAGGACCTGATCAAGTGTACCCTAGAACTCTGTGGGAAGCTAGGGAAGTGATTCCTGAGGCCCTTGCTGAGATATTTGTATCATCGATGGTCACAGGTGAGGTGCTGGAAGTCTGGAGGTTGGCAAACGTGGTACCATTATTTAAGAAAGGACAAGCCAGGGAACTATAGACCAGTGAGCCTGATGTCGGTGATGGGCAAGTTGTTGGAGAGAATTCTGAGGGACAGGATGTACATTTATTTGGAAAGGCAAAGACTGATTACGGATAGTCAACATGGTTTTGTGCAAGGGAAATCATGTCTCATGAACTTGATTGAATTTTATGAAAAAGTAACAAAGAGGATTGATGAGGGCAGAGTGGTGGAAGTGATCTATATGGACTTCCATAAGGTGTTTGACAAGATTCCCCATGGGACACTGGTAGGCAAGGTTAGAATTTGTGAAATACAGGGAGAACTAGTTAATTGGATGCAGAACTGGCTCAAAGAAAGAAGACACAGGGTGGTGGTGGGTAGGTTGTCAGACTGGAGACCTCTGACTAGTGGAGTGCCACAAGGACTGGTACTGGGTCCACTACTTTTAATCATTTATATAAATGTTTTAGATGTCAGCGTAAGAGGTATAGTTTGTAAGTTTGCAGATGACACCAAAATTGGAAGTGTAGGGGACAGCAAAGAAGGTTACCTTAAATTACAACAGGATCTTGATCAGATGGGCCAATGGGCTGAGGAGTGGCAGATGGAGTTTAATTTAGATAAATGCGCGGTGCTGAATTTTGGTAAAGCAAATCTTAGCAGGACTTATACACTTAATGGTAAGGTCTGAGGGAGTGTTACTGAACAAAGAGATCTTGGAATGCATAATCATAGCTCCTTGAAAGTAGTGTTGCATTTAGAAAGGATAGTGAAGAAGGCGTTTGGTATGCTTTCCTTTATTGGTCAGAGTATTGAGTACAGGAGCTGGGAGGTCATGTTGCGGCTGTATAGGATGTTGGTTAGGCCCTTTTGGAATATTGTGTGCAATTCTGGTCTCCTTCCTATCAGAAAGATGTTGTGAAACTTGAAAGGATTCAGCAAAGATTTACAAGGATGTTGCCAGGGTTGGAGGGTTTGAGCTTTAGGGAGAGGCTGAACAGGCTGGGGCTGTTTTCCCTGGAGTGTCGAAGGCTGAGGGGTAACCTCATAAAGGTTTATAAAATCATGAGGGGCATGGATAGGGTAAATAGACTAAGTCTATTTCCCTGGCGTGAGGGAGTCTAGAACTATAGGGCATAGGTTTAGGGTGAGAGGGGAAATATATAAAAGAGACATAAGGGGCACCTTTTTCATGAGAGGTGGTGCATGTATGGAATGAGCTACCAGAGGAAGTGGTGGAGACTGGTACAATTACAATATTTAAAAGATGGGTATATGAATAGGAAAGATTTAGAGGGATATGGGCCTAGTGTTGGCAAATGGGATTAAGATTAGGTTGGGTTATGTGGTCAGCACGGACGAGTTGGACCGAAGGGTCTGTGTCCGTGCTGGACATCTCTATGACTCTGTGACTCTATGATATATTTCTGTTCTCAATGCATCCTTATTACCCAATTTTGTCTTAAAATGTACATGATTAATAACATTTACAAAACTTGCTGAAGACAACTCAACATTTATGTCAAAATGATTCTATAATTTAAAGTACCCAGCAGGTATATCTGCAAACAATTTCAAAAATTCCTGCAACAACTTTCAAGTAAATCATTTCAATAAGAGCAGCAACAAAAGTTAAATCAAGGGACTGTGGTAAATTATATTGCATTGCCTGTTCCACCATTCAATGAGATCAGAATTGATCAGCATCAATCTTCTGCCTTTTCCTACTAACCCTGGATTCCTTTCCTGATTAAAATTCTGCGCATCTTAGCCTTTGACTACACTTAGTGACCATTTTGCTTCATGCTGGTAAAGATTTGCTCAGATTCATTAACTTCTAGGAGAAAAAATGTCCTCCTCACCTCGGTCTTAAATGGACATCCCTGTATTCTGAGGTTATGCTGTCTAGTCATATATTCTCCAAAAAGGGTGGTGGGGGGAAATCTTTCTACAACTACCCTGTCAAGTCTAAGAATTTTGCTTAAAAATGTGTTGCTGGAAAAGCGCAGCAGGTCAGGCAGCATCAAACGAACAGGAGAATCAACGTTTCGGGCATAAGCCCTTCTTCAGGAATGCCCGAAACGTCGATTCTCCTGTTCCTTTGATGCTGCCTGGCCTGCTGTGCTTTTCCAGCAACACATTTTTAAGCTCTGATCTCCAGCATCTGCAGTCCTCACTTTCTCCAAGGCTAAGAATTTTACATGGTTCAACAAGGTCTCCTCTATTCTAAATTCCATAGATTACAAACTCAACCTACTCAAACTCTCCTCATAAGGAAAATCCTTTCATACCTGGAACAACCAAGTGAACCTTCTCTGGACTGCCTCACCCTGGAAAAGTGAGGCCACACAGGGTTCACTCACTACCACCACGAGATCTGTACTAAGCTCATTTGCTTCCATCCAAGCTCCAGACAAACATAAGTTAAGGAAAGGAGAACAAAAGAAACCAAGACAAGAAAGGAAAAGAGGTTGGAGTAGACAAGCCCTGGCTTATGACCCCACTCTGTTACCATCTTGTCAGCAGTCTTTAAGATGGCACAGCTGACATTGCTTACTGTGGGTGACTTGCATTGTTTCAGGGACTGGTCAAAATAGCCTGTCCCAGAAGTGGGAAGGACCTGCCCACCTGTTTCAATCCCAGTTCAGGATGGGTAAATCAGGCACAAGGCTAAAAGGAGACGGAGGTGGGGAAATGGGCATATGTTCATTGAATTAATTCATCAAGACCATCCCACTATGCAGCAGATGCCACTGACATTTCTTCAAATAATTTAGGTATTACCATTGAATTTTGGAACAAAGGATATCTCATGATCTCTGCAGTTGATACACCTTTATTTGGGGGGGGGGGGAGCGGCATGAGGTGAGGGAACTTTAGAGGCAGCTTTGCTGGACTGACAGGTCTGCTGTTGGTCATTGGCACTAACTGAAGATCCTTTAGGCTGTGATCAGCAACAATCCTGAGCAGTGAAAGAAAAAGGTATGTTGGATCATTTACAAGTAATTGCACGCACTTACAGATACTTATAATTCACTGATCTTGTTCCATTTCTCGCCTAACCCTTATGATCTTGCATTATTATCCACTTTCACAGCCACTATAGGTTGCTTTGAATAAGCTTCAAATACTATTTGAAAGGCCTTTGATTTTGCTAAAAAAACACTTCTTCCTTTCTGTAGTTATGTTAAAATGTTGTTGCCTTGTGGATGAAGACCAGCACATTTTCTGGCTTCACTTTATGTGTTATTTCAGCTTCTGAGAGTTCATTGTCTCTATAAGTTATTGCCAAAAGTACTCTATGGGCAATGGTTACACATCATATCTCAGGTCTTACAGTCAACAGCATCCTTTTGTGACCGAGTACCTTGGTATGCATTAACATTGCAAAAACGTTCAGAGTCTCTGTCTTGGGCAGCTGTCTGTTTGTTTTCAGATCATTGTCCTGCACAAGACAGGTAAGCTCTTTCTTGATGGAGGCAATCAGGGCAGTATTATAATTAAAGAGAAACAAATGGCAAATTTTCGGATAGCAAAGAATGAGCTCGCCTACATCAATTATATCATTGATTTCTAGTCCTCTGTGGTGGCCATGCCAACTCTACATAAAGTCATAGAGGTGTACAGCATGGAAGCAGACCTTTCAGTCCACCCGTCCATGCTGACCAGATATTCCAACCCAATCTAGTCCCACCTGCCAGCACCTGGCCCAAATCCCTCCAAACCCTTCCTATTCATATACCCATCCAAATGTCTTTTAAATATTGCAATTGTACCAGCCTCCACCACTTCCTCTGGCAGCTCATTCCATTCATGTACCATCCTCTGCGTGAAAAGGTTGCCCCTTAAGTCTCTTATATCTTTCCCCTCTCACTCTAAACCTATGCCCTCTAGTTCTGGACTCCCAGACCCCAGAGAAAAGACTTTGCCTATTTATTCTATCCATGCTCCTTCATGATTTTGTAACCCTCTATAAGGTCACCCCTCAGCCTCCGATGCTCCAGGGAAAACAGCCCCAGCCTGTTCAGCCTCTCCCAGTAGCTAAAATCCTCCAACCCTGGCAACCTCCTTGCAAATCTTTTCTGAACACTTTCAAGTTTCACAACATTCTTCCGATAGGAAGGAGACCAGAATTGCATGCAACAGTGGCCTAATCAATGTCCTGTACAGCTACAACATGACCTCCCAACTCCTGTACTCAATACTCTGATCAATAAAGGAAAATATACCAATCATCTTCTTCACTATCCTATCTACTTGCGACTTCACTTTTCAGGAGCTATGAACCTGCACTCCAAAGTCTCTTTGTTCAGCAACACTGCATAGGACCTTACCATTAAGTGTATAGGTCCTGCTAAGATTTGCTTTCCCAAAATGTAGCACCAGGGATTTATCTGAATTAATCTCCATCTGCCATTTCTCAGCCCATGGACAAATCTGATCAAGATCATGATTGAAGAACTGCAGCAAAGGAGTTATGAGCGTTGATGTCTAGGTTTTCACTAATTTGGAAGAACTTCATTTGGCAAATTCCAGTCATTGATGAGAAATAATGAGGAAGTCATAGAGTCATACAGCATGGAATCAGACCCTTTGGTCCGACCAACCCATACTGAGCATGTTCCCTGAATTAAACCAATCCCACCTGCCTGTACTGGGCCCAGATCCCTCCAAACCATTCCTATTCAGGAATGTCTTTGACTCAAATGTCTTTTCAATGTTGTATCTGTACCTGCATCCACCACTTTCGTTAGTAGATCTTTCCACACAGGAACCATTCTGTGAACAAAGTTGCCCCTCATGTCCTTTGCAAATCTTGAATGATGGACCTATAAACTTGAAGATCCTTTTCCAGTCAATATATGGCCTAGGAGTAAACAGTATGCTTGCCCAAACAATTAAATTACCTTCCAACATCCATATTGACCTGATGTAATCCCCTGGCACTCAAGAAAGAATGTTACATTGGGTCAAACTAATGAAGGGAATTAAATAATCCAAATCTGTCAAAGATCGAATGATCAAGTAAATCTTTATCATTTAGAATGATATAAACATCGAAAATACACAAGTACAGTGATGTTTATTAAACCAAAGCCCATTTTCTAGGTAAATATCTCTCAAACATGAAGACCAGGATTCAGAGAAACAGCAGCAAGTTATATTTATGTCACCCCTTTAATGAAATTAAAAGTTGCAAGGTATCCCATAGGTATGCTATTAAACTAAGCATGAGCTACATATGGAAATGGTGAAGCAGAGTGGTGGAGAGTTGTATGGGGACAAGTGTACAACTCAGAGGGGGGGGTCACTGAAGGTATGGTTGTCAATGATGGAACAGTGAAATTCAGAGATACTCAAGAAGCCAGCATCAGAGAAGTACAGGTACCTCAGACAGTTCTGGGGAAAAAATCCAGAGATGGAGAGATATGAGGACGTGGAGGGATATGTAAACAAGGTTGAAAATTTCAAAGGGGAAAGTGAGGACTGCAGATGCTGGAGATCAGCGCTTAAAAATGTGTTGCTGGAAAAGCGCAGCAGGTCAGGCAGCATCCAAGGAACAGGAGATTCGATGTTTCGGGCATAAGCCCTTCTTCAGGAAATTTCTTTGAAAATTTCAAAGTCAAGATGTTGCTTGATAGGAAGTCAATCTAGATAGGTGAATAAAGCAGCTTTTTTATATTCAGTAACAGGATGAGGGCATCACCAGTAGTTATTGCCCACTCTTAATTGTGCAGAAGGCATCTAAGAGTCGACCACACTGTGATGGGTCTGGTCTCACATGTAGGCCAGACTAGGTAAGGATGACAGGTAAGGATTTCCTTCCTTAAAGTACATTACTGAACCAGAATGGGATGATCTGACAATTGATCCATGGTCATCATTTGACAATTAATTCCAGATTTTTACTGAATTCAAATTTGACCATTTTCCATGGCAGGATACGCGTGCAGGCCCCCAGAAACTTACCTATGTCTCTGGCTTAACAGTGCAGCAATAATAGCACTAGGTGATTGCCTCCTCTGAGTGATGGAAGAGTTAGGACAACGGCAGCAGAATTTTGGATGACCTCAAATTTATGAAGAGTAGAATGAGGAAGATTAGCCAGGAGAATGTCAGAATAGTCAATCGAAGAGGTTACAAAGGGCATGGATGAAGTTTTCAGCAGCCAATAAGCTGAGGCGGGGTGAAATCAAGCTCTGCAATGAAGGTGAAAATAAGCAGTTTAAGGCTGATGCAAATTTGTCAAATGTTTATCTTACTGTCAGCTTTGACAGCAATGTCGCAAACGGCCTGGTTTAATGTCAAGCAGTTGCCAGAAAGAGGAATGGGGTCAATAGCTAAGGACTAGATTAGAGTGGTGCTGGAAAAGAACAACAGGTCAGGCAGCATCCGAGGAGAAGGTAAATCGATGTTTCGGGCAAAAGCCCTTCATCATATTCCTGATGAACGGCTTTAGCCCGAAATGTTGATTTTCCAGCTCCTCGGATATTGCCTGACCTGCTGTGCTTTTCCAGCACCACTCTAATCTAGACTCTGGTTTCCAGCTTCTGCAGTCATTGTTTTTACCTCAAAAGCTAGGGAACAGAGTTTGGATCAGGAATTGAAAACAAAGTACGAGAAAAGCTGAAGGTCAAACTAAGTGCATATGTTTGGACATGTTAAATCCTAAGCTAAGCCTCCACTCATCAGATGGCACCCTTTTGAGGAACAATACAGTTTTAAAAAATTTAAAACATTTACAAGGTGAACTGCAATAATTCACAAAGGGCCTCTCAACAGCATCTTCCAAATCTGTGATCTCTCCCGCTTGGAAGGGCAAGAGCAGCAAATCATGGGGACACCACCACGTGCAAAATCCCCTCCAGGTCACAAACCATTCTGACTTGGAACTACATTGCTGTCCCGTCACTGTCGCTTGGTCAAAATTCTGGATGTCCCTTCTGAGCAACATAGAGGGCATCCCTACACCTCTAAGGATGTACAGTTGAAAAAAAAAGCTCACCACCACAAACTCACAGGCAGTAATAGATAGGGTGTGTGCCAGTGATGGCCATATATCCAAAGGACAAATCTTTTAAAAATCAATTATGAAAATACTGACAAGTTCTTGGAGATGTCGCAGATTGAAATGTAGGAAACATCTTGAACCTACAAATCGTAAATCTGACAGGAGGAATGAACATTAATTTCTTTGAATTTGTAATTAGTGTTGGGGAAAATCACTGGAACAACCAACTTTCTTTATGACTTTCCGACAAAGCTTTCACGAATAGACTCCAAATTTGATACTACTTCTAAAATAGCATATTTCACAAATTTCATATACAGAATACCTACAGAGTGGAAACAGGTCCTTCAGACCAATGAGCTCAGTCTGACCTTCTGAAGAGCATACCATCCAGACCCATCCCCTTACCCTGGAATGCAATATTTCCCATGGTTAATGCACCTGATCTACAAATCCCTGAACACTATGGGCAATTCAGTATGGCCAATGTACCTAAGCTGCACATCTGTGGGTGGAAACTGAAATATCCAGCGTAAACCCATGCAGACATGGGAAGAACGTGTACACTCTATACATGCCAGGGTGGCATTGAACACAGGTCCCTGGTGTTGTGAGGTGGCAGTGCTAACCACTGACCCACCGTACCATCCTAATTTTTGCTTCCTAATTTTAAGATCAGCATAGCTGCAATGTTAGTAAGTGTAAACATTGTAAATAATTATGTTGATAGTTTTTCTTAAAGCGGAAAATCATCAGTTAGGATGGATTTCTGGGTATCTTTGTTGGACATTTTCTTGGGGGGGTGGGGACGCGGCTGGAGGAGGGGGCTTGTACAACATCTTCAGTGGTCAACCAATGTCTTTTGTCCACCCCTGAACTATTCCTCTATCATTTCAGACGGTGTATGACTTACTCAGTTGCCCATCAACTTTTAGGCTTATTGATGACCTTAAGACCAATTACTGCTCACTCAAGATCCTTAATCCGCTCCATGGTCATAAAAAAATGAGGCATTTGTGGGTGGTGACACTGGAAAGCTTTGTACTTTGTTGAAAAGGTGCGAAGGAACGGGAACACATGTTTTGGGGGAGTTGTTTTGTGGAGGCCACAACTCTCCCACAATGTATTATCCTTTTCTTTGTTCCTCACTGCCTGTCCTTGAAAACCAGCATCTCCATGGCCTCATCCCCTTCCTGATGGTGCTAGACCTCTTCCTACTTTGAACACCTGGAACTTACCTGGTCTGAACACCAGCAATGATTTATATGGGTGCTCTTGCAGACCCAGAAGCACCACTACTACGTTCTGGTGCTATTAGAGCTGCTGGAGCCAATGTCTTTGGCCAGTACCTCGTAGGGGCAGCACCTCTTGCTCAGTGAAGGGCAGAAGGCTAGGTCATGTATTTGGAAAGGCACGACTGATTAGGGATAGTCAACATGGCTTTATGTGTGGGAGATCATGTTTCACAAACTTGATTGAGTTTTTTGAAGAAGTAACAAAGAAGATTGATGAGGGCAGAGCAGTAGATGTGATCTATATGGACTTCAGTAAGGCGTTCGACAAGGTTCCCCATGAAGACTGTTTACCAAGCTTAGATCTCACGGAATACAGGGAGAACTAGCCATTTGGATACAGAACTGGCTCAAAGGTAGAAGACAGAATGTGGTGGTGGAGGGTTGTTTTTCAGTCTGGAGGCCTGTGACCAGTGGAGTGCCACAAAGATCGGTGCTGGGCCCTCTACTTTTTGTCATATACATAAATGATTTGGATGTGAGCATAAGAGGTACAGTCAGTAAGTTTGCAGATGACACCAAAATTGGAGGTGTAGTGGACAACGAAGAGGGTTACCTCAGATTACAACAAGATCTGGGCCAATGGGTTGAGAATTGTCAGATGGAGTTTAATTCAGATAAATACGAGGTGCTGCATTTTGGGAAAGCAAGTCTTAGTGGGACTTATACACTTAATGGTAAGGTCCTAAGGAGTGTTGCTGAACAAAGAGACCTTGGAGTGCAGGTTCATAGCTCCTTGAAAGTGGAGTCGCAGGTAGATAGGATAGTGAAGAAGGCGTTTGGTATGCTTTCCTTTATTGGTCTGAGTATTGAGTACAGGAGTTGGGAGGTCATGTTGCGGCTGTACAGGACATTGGTTAGGCTACTGTTGGAATATTGCCTGCAATTCTGGTCTCCTTCCTATCGGAAAGATATTGTGAAACAGCCATCTTCCAATCATCTGGGACCTTTCCTGACTCCAGTGACTCTTGAAAGATCTCAACCAATGCCTCTGCTATTTCCTCAGCCATCTTCCTCAGAACTCTAGGATGTATCCCATCGGGGCCAGGAGATTTATCAATTTTAAGACCTTTTAGCTTTTCTAGCGCTTTCTCTTTTGTAATGGCAACCATACTCAACTCAGCCCCCTGACTCCCTTTAATTATTGGGATATTACTCATGTCTTCTACTGTGAAAACTGACGCAAAGTACTTGTTAAGTTTTTTTGCTATTTCCTTATCTCCCATCACTAGGCTTCCAGCATCAGTTTGAAGTGGCCCAATGTCTACTTTTGCCTGTCATTTGTTTCTTATGTATTGAAAGAAACTTTTACTATCATTTCTAATATTACTGGCTAGCCTACCTTCATATTTGATCCTCTCTTTTCTTATTACGCTCTTTGTTATCCTCTGTTTGTTTTTGTAGGCTTCCCAACCTTCTGATTTCCCAGTGTTCTTGGCCACTTTATAGGAGCTCTCTTTTTCTTTAATACATTTCCTGACTTCCTTTGTCAGCCATGGCTGTCTAATTCCTCCCCAGATAAACTTTCTTTTCTTGGGGATGAACCTCTGTACAGTGTCCTCAATTATACCCACAAACTCTTGCCATTTTTGCTCTACTGTCTTCCCCGCTAGGCTCTGCTTCTAGCCTATTTTTATCAGTTCCTCTCTCATGCCCTCATAATTACCTTTATTTAACTGTAACACCATTACATCCAATTTTGCCTTCTCTCTTTCAAACTGCAGACTGAACTCTACCATATTATGATCACTGCTTCCTAAGAGTTCCCTTACTTTAAGATCTTTTATAAAGCCTGGTTCATTGCAAAGCACTAGGTCCAGAATAGCCTGCTCCCTTGTGGGCTCCATGACAAGCTGTTCCAAAAAGCCATCCTGTAAGCATTCCATGAATTCCCTTTCTTTGGATCCACTGGCAACATTATTTACCCAGTCCACCTGCATATTGAAGTCTCCCATGATCACTGTGACCTTGCCTTTCTGATATGTCTTCTCTATTTCCCGGTACATGTTGCGTCCCTGGTCCTGACCACAGTTAGGAGGTCTGTACACAACTCCAATTATGTTTTTTTTGCCTTTGTGGTTCCTCAATTCCACCCACACAGACTCCACATCATCTGAAGCTATGTCATTCAGTGCCATAGATTTAATTTTGTTCTTAACTAACAAGGCAACCCCACCCCTCTGCCGACCTCCCTGTCTTTTCGATAAGTTGAAAATCCTTGGAGGTTTAACTGCTAGTCCTGCCCCCCCCCCCGTAACCACGTCTCTGTGATGCCTACCACACCATAATCATTCACTATGATCTGTGCCATTAGTTCAGGTAAAGTGCCTTAATGCTAACTTTATCATTGGAGATATTGGAAGTCATAAGATGTCCTAAGTTATCCTTCCTTTTTGCTGCATTCCCAGTCTGCCTCGAGTTTAAATCCGCCTGCACATACACTATCCTGTTGCTTATCTTTCCATTTAACTCCATACTCCCTGTCGCTTTCACTGTCCCTTCCCCCCAGCTCAGAAGTTTAATGTCCTAAAGTTTAAAGATGTACTGAGGCTGTTGAGTGGCAGGTGTAGTGTAATGTGGGTAGACGTAAGGCAATTTGCTTTGATTGCACAGATAAAGCTTGATCTGTTTTTAAAAAATGCATGTTGATTTTCAAAAAGACTTTGGTATACATGTACAAAGAACACAGAAACTTAGCAATCAGAAACAGTGAGCATTTAGGAAAGCAAATAGCATGTGGGCCTTTATAGCAAGAGGTTCAGGAGATGAGAATAGAGCAATCTTTCTACTATTGTCTCGGACTTTGGTGAAACCACAGCCAAAGTTCTATGTGAAGTTTTGGTTTCCATATCATTCGAAAGGCATGCCTGCACATTGCTGCCTCCTTTCTCTTTAAATTAGAAAATTACAGGGGGTGCTAGATTTATAGTACTAGATCATTTACTGATCTAACCAGAAGTTAACAAGAAATTGTTTATTGAACGTTAGCATTAATTACAGGTTGAAAATGTGTTGCTGGAAAAGCGCAGTAGATCAGGCAGCATCCAAGGAGCAGGAGAAATGACGTTCAGGAAGAAGGGCTTATGCCTGAAACGTCAATTCTCCTGCTCCTTGGATGCTGCCTGACCTGCTGCACTTTTCCAGCAACACATTTTCAACTCTGATCTCCAGCATCTGCAGTCCTCACTTTCTCCTATTAATTACAGGTTACCTGGATAAGGTAGACATTATCACAGGGACTTTGAGAAGCACCAGATATTAAGCCTCTCTCTTTCAAGATCTTAAGCTGTTCTGGTCATAAGATTATATGTCATCACGATAGTCGTAGGTGAAAGTGGGTACTGCAGATGCTGGAGATTAGAATCGAGAGTGTGGTGCTGGAAAAGCACAGCAGGTCAGGCAGCAACCAGGGAGCAGGAAAATGGACGCTTTGGGCAATACCCCTTCATCAGGAATCACCTAATGAAGGGCTGATAAAGGGCTTTTGCCCGAACGTCCATTTTCATGGTCCTCGGATAGTAGTGCTAACAACACTCCTCAGTATTAAACCATGTCGATCCATTTACAACACATATCTAAACAAGGATATTCATGCATGAGAGACCATAAAATCTCGAGAAGCATTTGGCTCATCATGCCTGTGCTGACCCTCTGAAGAGCATCCTGCCCAGACCCACCGTCCCATCCTATCCCTGTAACCCCACATTTACCATGGTTAATGCACGTAGCCTGCACATCCCTGGTCATTACAGAACATTTTAGCATCGCCAATCCAGCTAACCTGCTACCTTTGGACTGTGTGAGGAAACCGGAGCACCCAGAGGAAACCACACAGATCCAGGGAGAACGTGCAAACTTCACACAGGCAGTCACCTGCGGGTGGAATCAAACCTGGGTCCCTGGCACTGTGAGGCAGCAGCACCCAGAAGGACAAGGCCAGCAAATGCACAGGAATGCCATTACCTGCAAACAGCTTCCAAGCCACACACCATCCAGACTCAGAGACATGGAGCAGTTCCTTCACTGTCACTGAGTCAAAAACCATGGAACTCCCTTAAATTACTTTGGATGTACCTATACTCAAGGATTACAGTGATTCAAGAAGGCAGCTTACCACTACCCTCTCCAGGACAACTAGGGACAGGCAATAAATGCTGATCTTGCCAACGATGCCCACAACCCATGAATGAATAAGACAAAAGATCTAAGGGCAGGTCGTGCCAGTTTTCTGTGAATAGTAGGAATACATACATGGTATTCTGATCATGAAACCTTCAATGTTAAGATCTGACATTTATAAAGTCAGCCAGAGCTGCACAGCTGGCTAGCAGAACAGAAATGTAGGAATATTAATGAAGTTTGTAGAATTCTCTCCAGCAAGTTCCCTGTTGGAACATAGAGCACAGAGCTGATCAAAGCATACAATGATAGCCAAGTCCTTAATTGACACTTTCCCCATTGTAGAATAGAACCTGCTGGATACTGAACTGCAGCTATTAGCAGATAGAGAACATAAGGAAGTAAGCATTTTAAATTGAAGCTGCATCTTTGAACATAAACCACACTAAAGTCCGGCACCTGCCGCCTGTTAGCCAGCCAATCAGAAAATGCAAAACATACTATCTGTTAATCCAAGTAAACAATATGCTCACATATCCACAATCTAATGGTAATCATTAACTCAAAGGTGAGTATTCAACTGGATTTTGGCTCTCCACCCTCTATTTTTAACAGTCAACTTTACCTTGTGCCAGAATGGTCCCCAGCACATTAAAACCCTATGATGAATGTGCACCTGTTCATTCATTGTCTACTCTGAATGCCACATTGTTTGATTTAATTGTGGGTGCTTTCACCAACAAAGTTTTACATTCCTTGAACAAGTAGAATGTACAATACCATCCACAAACACTAGAAACCACAGAATAGATGTTCAACCTGAAGGAAGTTCCAACTGTTTGATCAAGAATCTAAGGTTGCTGAGGTGAAAAGTGTAGAGAATAAAGACTGTCAAGTAGACTTTTGAATAAACAGTCAATATGTGGGAAGATCCCTTTGTTCCTACGATTTGGTAAAATTGCAAAAGTGCTTACAAGAGCATGGATGCAGCTTGCAAAAGCAGATGGGCTGAGCAGGAAATTCTATGGCAGGCAACATGGGATAAAGTGTAAAGATAGTATGTTGGGTCAGATGCTCAGATCAACTAGTTAATTGAGGTTGTGAACTGTTCGGTTTAGCATAAACCTATGCCAACTACTATTGAAACAACAGGGACACAATCAGTGACAGGGTATAAGGGGAGAGGCAAAGATGTTGGGTCTGATTTTAAGTTTGCCAGTGGATTGAGTTAAAATGAGGCCCAATGGATTCACAAAGTTTAATTGAAGAAAATTGAAACTCAAATGGGACAGGGTGTTATAGTCCAGGATGGCAATACAGAGACAATGAAACAGTCAGGCCAGACAGTAGATTGAGTAGAGCTGTGCTTTATTGGTCATGGGTCAAACATACACTACGTCTTTGGATGTTGTTGTTGCTTAAGGATCAAGTGATACACCTTGGACCACTCCAGGGTTAATGACTTCGAGGGCGTTAAAATAATCTGAGCTGGATAGTCTCTAGTTATAATTGGTTAGAAATCAATGGATTATAATGGCAAGCCCAAGCAAGTGGACAATGGAGAAGAGACATTGGAGGAGGCTGATGCTCAAGACTGCAGAGCGGTTGAGGTGAACAATGAGGTCTAATATGCAAAAAAATTGAACCAACGTGCTTGAAATCAGAAACACAAACAGAAATTTTTGGAAAATCTTAGTAAGTCTGACAGCATCTGTGGACAGAAAGCAGACTTAATGTGTCAGGTCCAGTCAATTTCTTCACTATAATAATACACAATGATTACAATGACAAATTATTAGGAATGGCATGGTGGCTCAGTGCTTAGCACTGCTGCCTCTCAGCACTAGGGACCTGCTGAGATTATGTAACTTGCAGATTTGATTAGGATTAATTCAGTATAGCAAACAGGTGAACACGTGAGATTCAAATATGGAGTTACGCCAAACATGGTTGGGGATCTGGAATGCAATAATATGCTCACAGTCTTTGGAGAGGGAGTGTGGGCTGGAGATGGTGCTGTAGTTCTGAGTGAAGAAGTAGTTTGATTAGATTAGATTCCCTGCAGTATGGAAACAAGCCATTCGGCCCAACAAGCCCACAACAAACCTTCAGAGAGTAATCCACCCAGACCCATTCCCCTACATTTACACCTGACTAATGTACCTAACACTATGGGCAATTTAGCATGGCCAATTCACCTGACCTGCACATCTTTGGACTGTGGGAGGAAACCGGAGCACCCGAAGGAAACCCACACAGACACGGGGAGAATGTGCAAACTCCACACAGACAGTCGCCCAAGGCTGGAATTGAGCATGAGTCTCTGATGTTGTGAGGCAGCAGTGCTAACCACTGAGCCACTGAACCACCGTGCCACCTTATAAAGGCTTGACGGGTGGAATAATAACAACAGTCTTTAAAAAAAAAGTTAGCGCCAAAGCATGGTGACTCTTTGCGAGCTCTGTACAGATTTTATTCTTACATATCTTAAATATCTTCTGAACTCAACTCTAGGTCTGTTAAAATTAAACCCCCACAGCAACAGATTCAAGAACAGCTTCTTCCTCACTTTATTAAACTTCTGAATGGACCTCTCAATTTTTAAATTTAATATTGTTCTTGTGCTCTATGCATCTTCTCTGCAGCCATAACATTACATGCTTTGCTCTGTTTTATTAACCTACTGCACTTTGTATGGTATGATCTGCCTATGTTGCATGCAAAACAAAACTTTTCACTGTACCTAGGTACATGTGACAATGATAAATCAAGCAAAAGGAAAGTGACAGTACCAAATGAGAGGATATTATTTACAATGTCAATTCATTTACAATCCCCAATGCATTAGTCAGCAGTTTTATAAAGGAGCAGGAGCTAGGTCCTATGGACAAGACAAGCTTAAGGAAAGCCAGGAAAGGATGTGTGTGTATATTCAGAGCTAAAAATCACACAACACCAGGTTATAGTCCAACAGGTTTATTTGGAAGCACTAGCTTTCGGAGCGTTGCTCCTTCATCAGGTGGTTGTGGAGTGTATGAGCAGAGTATATATTCAGGAAAGGAAACTGTGAATGAAAGTTGACTTGATGACCAAAATGGTTGGTTTGGAAGGGAGGCCTGATAATACTCTCAATATTAGCTGATGAAGAAGCAGTGCTCTGAAAGTTAGTACTTACAAATAAACCTTTTGGACTATGACTTGTGTGATTTTTAACAATAAAGAAGCTCATGAACTCATTACGCATGTTGAAATTGAAGGTGGGGGGAAATAGAAAAGCGGGTTTAAAGGGAAATGAGTATGGTTGGCATTTGGAGTATGTCAAGAGAGATGGATACACATAGAAGGTAATTGAATAGTCATTGAAGTAGCAAGTTTTGTTTAAGGGGGAGAAAAACCATTAGAGAAAGTCTTTGTGAAGAGACAAGGAGAGTTTTGGGTAAATCTGAGAGGTAATATTGAATTTGAGGACTGGTATATGGATTTGGGTTTAGAATAACCTCCTGAAAAGTGAAAAATGAAAGGCAAGGCAGTTGGATGAATGGAAGTGGGGGGCTGGGAAATTGAAGGGTGGAGGAGAGGAGAGAAGAGAAGGCCTAAGGGAAGTAAAGGAAAAAGAAACAAAGAGGAAATTGAAGTAATTGTCATGATGTGGAGTGGCATCCAGAATGCACATGTGAATGGGTTCAGAGGAAATTGAGGCGACCCTATATGGTGCCATTTAAGACGGCCAACAACACCACCCCTCCATCACCACCCCCCCCCCCCCCCCACCCCATCCCCTCAGTTACTGATGATAGAGAGGTGACAAGAGAACAAAGTGAGTCCAAGGTTATAGTCAGAGTTAAAGGAAATTCCAAAAGGTCTTTCAAAGCAACTCTTCTAAAATATACCTCCTTTTAAACATCCCATTATTCAAACTCGTTATCTGCTAGCCTGGAGCTAGAAAACTCTATTGACTGTTGAATAACAGGGAAGAACTAGTGCTACTCAGTGACATGATTTAAACTTTCTTTAATGCAACAATTTTTTTTGGTTTTGTCACTAATGCATCCTGTGGTTAATCACATCTCACTTATACAAGTGGCATCATCCTGTGACAGTTCAGTCCAGAAAACAATACGTTCTTATGTAAATATTTATGTTTAATTACTTAACGGGCTCAAGAGGCTCTTAATTGACTAAATCTGTGTGTATTTTGTCACCAACTTACTGAAATGTAAATTTGCTCATTCAATTTACAGCTTGAAGAATTCAGTGTTAAACTATGTCTGTGCTGCATTTTTTTGAGCTTGTTATTGCATTTCGCTCTCCCATCTCTCTGCAGCCTCTGTGCTAAACCCATTTGCTAGTTCAGAGGTAAATAGGTTACCTGCTAAGTGTTATAGAATTGTTATCGATTCCTCTGCTAAACATGTTGAAATACCTATTGCATGCTTCAAACCTGACCTTGCTTTCAATGTGCATCGGTGTATTGCTTCACCTCTGGGTCAGTTGTGGCATAGTTAACAGCAGTCGTGCCTTTTGAGTTACTAGATTCTCAGCTTTAAGTCCCCCACTCCACAACCAGGGCACACAAAGCAGAGCTGATATTCCAGTGCAGCATTGTTAGAAATTCCATGTTTTGAATAAAGCATTAAATCAAAGCCCTGACAATCAGATGGGTGTAAAATAGCCCGTGGTACTATTTTGAAAAAAAAATGAACGATATCTCTGGCGTCCTAGTCAATATCTAATCCCAAAAGCAACATCACAAAAATAATATTATTTGTCCATTATCACATTACTGTACGCAATATTTGCTGCTGCATTTCCCATCCTGCCTCAGTGACTACATTTCCAAAGTAGTTTGTTGAGACTTTTGGCTGGGCCATGGTCATAAAAGACACTAGCTAAATGCAAGTATTTTCTTGCTGAGACTTGAAAGTGGAAACACTTCAGGTAGGGTATAGTTAGCACAGAGTCCCTTTGACCTCATGTTCCATGGCATAGCTTGTACAATCCCATCCATGGTTGAATGTTGATGACAGATGCTTGAAAACTGCACAGATTGTCAAACCAGTCAAAACTAATTTTGCGAGATTCAAAGTTCACTTTAAAAATAGAAAACTGAAAATAATAATGCTTTTTTAAAAAAAGTCAGTGTTACTAAGAGTTCATTTCCTGCTCATAACAGGGTGAAACGTCTAAGACAGTCATCAAACACAGCTCATATAAACAAGCAGCAGATTGCTTTTGTCTCTCTTGTCTAGCTATTGATAATCTAGTGATAATCTCTTCTGTGCCGTATACATATTAAGAAATAAAAGAAAGCAGATCAGAGTTTGTTGTACTGCAGGAGCAATTTGGAAACGGAAAGTGTTGGGTACTGCAGCCAAGTTCTGCCATCTGCTGCAAATTATTGCAGGTGTCAGAGGATCTAAACTTTGCACAAAGTGTAATAAAATCGCACAAAGAACCAATGTGCTCTAATGATTGCTAAACAGAGAGAGAGAGGAGGTCGGCACATTTTATCAAAGTTTACTTAGTCTGTGGTGATTTGCATACAGATGGCACGATCATGCGATGTGTGTGTGTTGCTCCAGAAGCTGTGGATAGGCTTTCCCTTAAACAGCCTTTATACATAAACACAGCTTTCACTGAGGCAGCGTGTAGAGGTCTAAGTCCACAGGCGCTGAATAGTCATTGAAGTAGCAAGCTTTGTTTAAGGGGGAGAAAAAACCCTTATACAAAGTCTTTGTGGAAGAGACAGGGAGTGTTTTGGGTAAATGGTCGGTAAAGCGAAAGAATGTGGGCTAGCAACTTGGAATAAGAATGAAGGGTCCTTGGGGACACTTATTGATTCCTACGTATGCATCCTCATTCCTGAATTGGAAAGACAATCAACTGCAAGGCGTAAATAATGCCCTTTTCTCTCAACAGCATTACGCTGAAAACTGCAGGAAACAAAACAAAACTGTTGATTTCCACCATTTGATGAATAATTTGATAAACTTAGCTGTCCCGTATCTGTGTGTGGCCATGCAGTTTTTTTTAAAAAAGGTCAAATTGGCGATTAAAAATGGGACTAAATTTCCAGATTTCCCCTGACATTTCAATGCTATTAGCCCAGGATTTTCTAGTTGAAAGCAGGAATCTTTGTCAACTTGGAATTACTAACACAGTGGACTGTCTAATTAAGCAAATTAGCAGGGAGATTAAATCCATGCTAATTCAACTTTCAGTGTTACTTATAACCTCGTTCTATAACCGGAGTCAATGAACACAGCATCTAAAATACTATCAGTAATCACATTTTACATAATCCCAATGTACCAACTTGGCAGTGTCCTAACTTCAAAGCCAATTGACACTGACACTGACAGCACCTTATCTCTGAAAATGTTGGTAAGTCAAAAATCAAAGAAAGATGATTGCACTGGGTGATGTTAGCAGAACGCCGTTGCTATTGGCAACAGCCTGGACTGTTCAAGGTTGCGCTTGATTAGCAGATAAAGTACTCCATTTCGCAGCTGTGTTAATGCGAGTGCTTTAATCTGGGAGTTCTCGCCTTTGGAGAATAGCAGCAGACAAACATTTTGCCAATTTGAGGATAGTATTTTAAACACTCGGCTAGCTTTGACCAAGCTGGAAATTGATCTTCAGAATATGGTGTTTTACAGGATGAAACATCCAACCATTTTTTTTGTCATTGGCCGGATGCATTGACCTGGACCTTTCTGGATCATACGTAGCGTGGAAATTTACACAAATTTTTTTTTACAAACAATTTTTGCCAAGCCACCTTTCCTGAAAAAAAATCTAACCATGAGATGTTGGAAAGCTAAAAGTAACAAAGTTTCGACCCAAGATGTTGTCTTCAATCTTCACGTCTTTCTTCACTTTGTTAGAAATAAGGAAATTAAGGCTTGAAGCCATCAGACTGTCATTTTGAACAATAAACTTCAGGCCTATTTGACAATTCTAGTGAAAATTGTGTCCAAAACTCTGCCCATTTTTAAAGCGTTTTTCTTGCAAGTTTTATTTGTGTAATCATTGTATACAAAACCTGTTCTGAACCAAAGCAATCAACAGCCTTTAAAGCATGTATTCAAAAAAAAACTTTAGGGTATTTTTAAAAGTTGTAACTTTATTGATTAACATATTTAAACTGTTCCTCACAAGCTATGAACACTTTCAAGGTTTGCAGAAAGCATTTTAAAATACCTGATCAAACTACAACCACATCTCAAGTACTGAAAATTACTTAAAGGAAATTATAGAAGTCTATTTTCAAGTTGGAGTATTCAGAGCTGCAGTGATTATGATGATGTCAGCCAGGTGGGCTTTATAGAATATGAGTTCCCTGATTGTGGGCCGTTAATCTGGTCCAATTAGGGAGCCCTGGCTGACAGATAAGAGCAACAGTGTCAGGCATCCTGTTCACTCTGAGACCTGGCTCTGAGGGAGCTGAATCAGTATCACAGCCTCTTTGCTCAGGCAGCCATTTTGTAATTGGAAAGTGTTGATCCAATCCAGGTGAGTCTTTCGCAACCAATTTTGCCCCAAATAATTTGGTCCTGATCCTTTTACTACAATCAATGGTAAATGAACCAACTGCTTCTCAGAAGAGACGGGAATGGAGGTTATACCCTTAATCTGTAAAGGCTCCCCGGCATAGGTTCTCAGTCTTGCGCAACTTTAAGAGTTGGAGTCCAGAATGACTTTTGTTAAAGTCTGGTTCATAATCACTGAAATGGCCACACCAGTATCAACTGGGTGACCATTTCAGCTGATGTTTGTTTTGATTGGTTCTGATTTGGATGTTGCTAAGCAATTTAACTGTTCCAAACCAGATGTAGGTGCACTTTCCAGGCTGTACACTCCCCTGGATACCAGTGTATGGGTTTCCTTACTCAATGTCGAGGGGTTCTTTCACTGTCTTGAATCCGTATGCCAGCCTGATCCTGAAGAACATTTTAACTTTTTGACTGAGGCTTGGCTTTGTTTTGTGGTTTGGCTGTGGGCTGACCTAGAGTCCCTCTGTTCAGGATATGTATTAAAGTGTGGCTATGCAATTACAAGTGATGACCCCAAGCTCATTCGTACTGGCGAGGGTATTGACTTCCACTGGAATACCCTGCAACTCATATGCGTCACTTGTCATATTTTCCAATGACAAAGCCACTTGTAATATCTACACAAAAACAGAAGTTGCTGGAAAAGCTCAGCAGATGTAGCAGCATCTGTGAAGTGAAATCAGCGTTAATGTTTTGGGTCTGGTGACCCTTCCTCAGAACTGATGGTAGCTAGGAAAATGTTGGTTTATATACAGAAAGTAGGGTGGGGGGAGAGGTTAAGGAGTAAATGGAAAGGTGGGGATGGAGCCCAAAATGAGAGAGAAGAACAGTTGGTCAAACGAGCTGATAATGATCAGGCTGTGAGGGTGAATAGCTGTTAGTAGAGACTGTTAGTGGCTAACAAAATAGTGTCTAATGGCAGACTTTGTGATAATAAGGCCTGGTGCATATGGTAGGGGACTAGGACATGGGAGAGATCAGGCCCCCTAAAATTATTGAAGTTGATTTTGAGTCCAAAAGCCTGCAGAGTCCTCAAGTGGAAAATGAGGTGCTGTTCTTCCAGCTTGCGCTGAGCTTGACTGGAATTCTGCTACAAGCCTGACACAGAGATATTAGCCAGGGACCAGGGTGGTGTGTAAAGTCGCAGGCAACTGGAAGCTCACGGACTTGTTTTGCAGGAAGATTGTAGATGTTCTGCAAAGCAGTCACCCAGTCTATGCTTCGTTTCCCTAGTGTAGAGTAGACCACATTGTGAGCAGCGAATGCTGTGGACTACTTTGTGAAAAGTGCAGGTAAAGCGCTGCTTCACCTGGAAGGTATGTTTGGATCCTCAGATACCGAGGAGGGAGGAGGTAAATGGGCAGGTGTTACAGCTTCAGTGGTTACAGGGGAAGGTGCTGTGGGGTGGGCATTGGGAGTGAAAGAAGAGTGGACCAGGGTGTCCCAGAGGGAGCAGTCCCTGGATAAGGGAGGGGAGGGGAATATGTGTCTGGTGGTGGTATCTTGCTGGAAGTGGCAGAAGTGGCAGCTGATAATCTTCTGGACGTGGATGCTGGTGGGATGGTAGGAGCCCTAACTCTGTTGCGGGAGGGTGAAGTGTGGGAGATAGGTCAGACCCAGTTGAGGCCCCTGTCGACAACAGAGCTGGGGAATCCTCAGCTGAGGAAGAAGGTAGACATTTCGGAGGCTCCCTTGTCAAAGTTGGAACAAATGCATCAGAGATGGAGAAACTGGGAGAATGGAATGACACCTTTACAGGAAGCAGGATGTGAGGATGCTTAGTCCTGATAGCAATGGGAGTTGATGGGTTTATAGTGGATGGTGGTGATCAGTTTATCACCAGAAATGAAACAGACCTGAAGGAAGGGAGGAGTCAGAGATAGACCGAATGATAGCGAATGATAGAAATTGGGAGCGAAATCGATTAACTTTTCCAACTATTCCAGAGAGAAGCAGCACTGATGATAGCATCGATTATATTGGAGAAAGAGTTGTGGGTAGGAGTTGGAATAGGACTGGAACAAGGAATGTTCCATGTACCGCACAAAGAGACAGGCATAACTTGGGCCCATGCAGGTATCCACGGCCACCCCTCTGACCTGAAGAAAATGAGACGAGTTAAAAGAGAAGATGTTGAGGGTGAGGATGAGCTTGGCCAAACAGAGGAAGGTGGCTCCAGGAAGAAGCAGAGAGCCCTGACACCGTCCTGGTAGGGGGATGGACGTGTAAAGGGATTGCACGTCCATGGTAATGGAGAGGTGGCTGAAACCTGCAGAATGGAAATTCTGAAATTAGCAAAGCATCAGGAATTGTGGATGTATGTGGGCAGGGACAGGACTGGGAGGTGGGGACGACTGAGTCAAGGTAGGAAGAGATGAGCTCTGTGGGGCAGGATCAGGCTGAAACGATGGGTCTGTGCAGGCAGCCTTGCTTGTGGATTTCGGAAGAAGGTAGAAGTGAGCCATGTGGGGCTGAGGGACTATCAGTTTGGAGGCAATGGGAGTGGGGCAGGGTGGGAGGTTAGAAAATAACTAGATGAAATGAGAGCAGTGACCCGAATTGACACAATGGCCTAATGAGCCATGGTCCAGGGGGAGATAGGAGGAGGTATCTGAGAGCTGGCACTCAGCCTCTGTAATGTAGTGGTCAGTACACCAGATTATAACAGCACCATCATTACGGGTAACCTTCGTAACAAAGTTGAGATTGTGTTGCTGGAAAAGCACAATAGGTCAGGCAGCATCCGAGGCGCAGGAGAATCGATGTTTCGGGCATAAACCATTCGTCAGGGAATTAAGGGCTACGGGGAGAATGCGGGTAAGTGGAGTTGAAACGCCCATCAGCCATGATTGAATGGCGGTGTGGACTCGATGGGCCGAATGGCCTTACTTCCATTCCTATGTCTTATGGTCAGGAATTATACCCAAAACGTCGATCCTCCTGCTCCTTGGATGCTGCCTGACCTGCTGTGGTTTTCCAGCACCATACTCTCAACTCTGATCTCCAGCATCTGCAGTCCTCACGTTCTCGTAGGCTTAGTAACACCACAGAACATGCATAGAACATAGAACGTTGTAGCGCAGTACAGGCCCTTCGACCCTCAATGTTGTACCAACTTGTGAACTTAATCTGATGTTCATCTAACCTACACTGTTCCATTATTATCCATATGTATGTCCAATGCACGTTTATATGCCCTTAACGACGGCAAGTCTACTACTGTTGCAGGTCATAGAATCATAGAGTCATAGAGGTGTACAGCATGGAAACAGACACTTCGGTCCAACCCGTCCATGCCGACCAGATATCCCAACCCAATCTAGTCCCACCTGTCAGCACCTGGCCTATATCCCTCCAAACCCTTCCTATTCATATACCCATCCAAATGCCTCTTAAATGTTGCAATTGTACCAGCCTCCACCACATCCTCTGGCAGCTCATTCCATACATGTACCACCCTCTGCATGAAAAAGTTGCTCCTTAGATCTCATTTATATCTTTCCCCTCTCACCCTAAACCTTTGCCCTCTAGTTCTGGACTCCCCGACCTCAGGGAAAAGATTTTGTCTATTTATCCTATCCATGCCCCTCATAGTTTTGAAAACCTCTATAAGGTCACCCCTCAGCCTTGACGCTCCAGGGAAAACAGCCCCAGCCTGTTCAGCATCTCCCTGTAACTCAGATCCTCCAACCCTGGCAACATCTTTGTAAATCTTTTCTGAACCCTTTCAAGTTTCACAACATCTTTCCGATAGGAAGAAGACCAGAATTGCACGCAATATTCCAACAGTGGTCTAACCAATGTCCTGTACAGCCGCAACATGACCTCTCAACACCTGTACTCAATACTCATACCAATAAAGGAAAACATACCAAACATTTTCTTCACTATCCTATCTACCTGTGACTCCACTTTCAAGGAGCTATGAACCTGCACTCCATGGTCTCTTTGTTCAATAACACTCCCTAGGACCTTACCATTAAGTGTATAAGTCCTGCTAAGATTTGCTTTCCCAAAATGCAACACCTCACATTTATCTAAATTAAACTCCATATGCCACTTCTCAGTCCACTGGTCCATCTGGTCCAGATCCTCTTGTAATCTGAGGTAACCCTCTTTGCTGTCCACTACACCCCTCAATTTAAAAGTATGTCCCCTCGTGTTAGCCTTCACCATCTGAGGAAAAGGCTCTCACCGTCCACTCTATCTACCCTCTGATTATCTTATATATCTCGGTTAAGTCACCTCTCAACCTTCCTTTCTCCAACGAAAACAACCTCACTTCCCTCAGCCTTTCCTCTTAAGACCTTCCTTCCAAACCAGGCAACATCCCAGTAAATCTTCTCTGAACCCTTTCCAAAGCTTCCATGCCCTTCTTATAATGCGGTGACCAGAACTGTATGCAATACTCCAGGTGTGGCCTTACCAGTGTCTTGAAGCATAACCTCGTAGTTCCGAAATTCAATCCCCCTACCAATAAACACCAACACGCCATATGCCTTCTGAACTACCCTATCAACCTGGGTAGTAATGTTCAGGGATTTATGCACCTGCACACCGAGATCTCTCTGTACATCTGCACTGCGAAGAATTTTACCATTAGCTCAGTACTCTGCATTCCTGTTACTTCTTCTGAAGTGAACTACCTCACACTTTTCTGCATTAAACTCCATTTGCCACTTTTCAGCCCAGCTCTGCATCATATCTATGTCCCTCCGTAACCCACAACCATCGTTCGGTACTATCCACAACTCTGCCTACCTTAGTGTCACTGCAAATTCATTAACCCATCCTTCTACACCCATGTCCAGATCATTTATAAACCTGAAAAACAGCAGTGTCCCAAAACAGATTCTTGCGGCACACCACTGGATGAACATTTCCTATCAACCACCACTCTCTGTCTTCTTTCAGGTAGCCAATTTCTGATCCAAACCGTTAAATCACCTGCAATCCCAAAACCCTGTATTTTGTGCAACAGCCTACTGTGTGGAACTTTATCAAATGCCTTATTGAAGACCATATACACCACATCAACTGCTTTACCCTCATCTACCTGTTTGGTCACCTTTGTAAAGAAATCAGTAAGGTTAGTGAGGCACGACCAACCCTTCACAAAACCATGTTGACTATCCCTAATCAAGTTATTCCTTTTCAGATGATTATAAATTCTATCTCTTAACATTTTCCAACACCTTACCAACAACCGAAGTAAAGCTCACTGGCCTATAATTACCTGGGTGCCCGACTCCCCTTCTTAAACTAAGGAACAACATTTGCTATTCACCTGCCATCTTCTGGCACTATTCCTGTCAACAATGATGACATAAAGATCAAAGCTAAAGTCTTTGCAATCTGCTCCCTGGCTTCCCAGAGACAATAGACAATAGACAATAGGTGCAGGAGTAGGCCATTCAGCCCTTCGAGCCTGCACCGCCATTCAATATGATCATGGCTGATCATTCCTAATCAGTATCCTGTTCCTGCCTTATCTCCATAACCCTTGATTCCACTATCTTTGAGAGCTCTATCCAACTCTTTCTTAAATGAATCCAGAGACTGGGCCTCCACTGCCCTCTGGGGCAGAGCATTCCACACAGCCACCACTCTCTGGGTGAAGAAGTTTCTCCTCGTCTCTGTCCTAAATGGTCTACCCCGTATTTTTAAGCTGTGTCCTCTGGTTCAGCACTCACCCATCAGCAGAAACATGTTTCCTGCTGCCAGAGTGTCCAATCCTTTCATAATCTTATATGTCTCAATCATATCCCCCCTCAGTCTTCTAAATTCAAGGGTATACAAGCCCAGTCGCTTCAGTCTTTCAGTGTAAGGTAATCCCTCCATTCCAGGAATTGACCTCGTGAACCTACCCTCAATAGCCAGAATGTCTTTCCTCAAATTTGGAGACCAGAACTGCACACAGTATTCCAGGTGTGGTCTCACCAGGGCCCTGTACAGCTGCAGAAGCACCTCTTTGCTTCTATACTCAATTCATCTTGTTATGAAGGCCAGCATGCTATTAGCCTTTTTCACTATCTGCTGAACCTGCATGTTTGCCTTCATTGACTGGTGTACAAGAACACCCAGATCTCTCTGTACTGCCTCTTTGCCTAAATTAATTCCATTGAGGTAGTAATCTACCTTCCTGTTCTTGCCACCAAAGTGGATAACCATACATTTATCCGAGGTAATATCCCATCGGCCCAGGGGTTTTACCTATTTTCAGATCTTCCAAAATTGCTAAAGCGTCTTCTTTGTCAACCTCAATCCCATTTCATTTAGGAGCTTGTATCTCCATCTTCTCACTAAAGTTGCCCTTTTCCAATACGAATACTGACAAAAAGTATTCATTAACCACTTCCCCTATGTCCTCCGATTCCACACACAACTTTCCATTACTATCTTTGATTGGACCTAACCTTACTGTAGTCATTCGTTTATTTCTGATATACCTATAAAAGGCTTTAGGGTTTTCCTTGATCATATTTGCTAACAACTTCTCATGTCCCCTCCTGACTCTTTTTAGCCCTCTCTTTAGGTCTTTTCTGACTAACTTATAACTCTCAAGCCCCCTAACTGAGGCTTCATGCCTCATCCTCACATAAGCCTTCTTCTTTCTCTTGACAAGAGCTTCAACCTCTTTAGTAAAACATGGCTTGCTCTCTCGACAACTACCTCCCTGCCTGACAGGTACATACTTATCAAGGACCCGCAGTAGCTGTTCCTTGAATCAGCTCTACATTTCAAGTGTGTCCATCCCCTGCAGTTTCCTTTCCCATCCTATGCATCCTAAATCTTGCCTAATCACATCATAATTGCCTTTCCCCCTCTTTCTCTGTGGTACATACCTATCGCTGCCCATTGTTACTGTAAACATAACCAAATTGTGGTCACAATTGCCAAAGTGCTCGCCTACCTCCAAATCTAACACCTGGCCCGGTTCCTTCCCCAGTACCAAATCCATCGTGGCATTGCCCCTTGTTGGCCTGTTTCCTCATTTCCCCTCCCTCCACCTTGTCTCAGTCCCAACCCTCGAACTCAGCACCACCTTCCTAACCTGTAATCTTCTTCCTGACCTCTCTGCCCCCACCCCCACCCCCACTCCGGCCTATCATCCTCACCTTAACCTCCTTCCACCTATCGTATTTCCAACACCCCTCCCCCAAGTCCCTCCTCCCTACCTTTTACCTTAGCCTGCTTGGCACACTCTCCTCATTCCTGAAGAAGGGCTCATGCCCGAAACGTCGATTCTCCTGGTCCTTGGATGCTGCCTGACCTGCTGCGCTTTTCCAGCAACACATTTTCAGCTTTGTTTACAGACAAAGTCAGGGTTGGATCTAAGCGCACAGAATGCAGTCAGTTCAGTGGAAGATAGGTTGGTTTGGGTGAGGGGGGCAGAGTCAAGCACAGAATGCAGTCAGTTCAGTGGAAGATAGGTTGGTTTGGGTGAGGGGGGCAGAGTCAAGCTGACCAATGTCACGTCAACTGTTAAAAGTACAATTCAGCTATTGGCACTTTTGCACGATTATATCATTAATCCTGCACACCAACTGGGATCTCAGCATTTCATTAAGGGTTGAACCAAAATCTTATGCCTCTGCTGGTCATCTTAACCAAGTCAGAAATCCTGAAACAAATTGGTAAGTAAAATCACTAGAGTCTCAAAATTAGAAGAAGCTTGGGGGTCATAATATTCTTTAAATACATCTGTCAACTCTTTTAGTATTTGGTGTCTCAGGGAAAGTTAGACTCCATATAACTAAAAAAGCTGCAGCTCCACAAGCTGTCATGAGAATTACTTATTGCTTTTCATCCACCCCAATGTCATTTTCCTGGAATAAAATATATTCGAAAGTGGTGCTGGAAAAGCACAGCAGGTCAGGTAGCATCTAAGGAGCAGGAGAATCCACATTTTGGGCATAAGCTCTTCATCAGAAATGAGGAATGGGAAAAAAATGACACATTCTTTCCACATACTGGGCCCAGTTTTCAATGCAGACAAACTTCTCAAATAACAGCATGATGCCAGAAATGCTCACCCCCACAAAAGAATGACAGTTGTGAGCAAATTTCTTCATTAGCATGCTTGTCCCTTATTTCCACTGAATTAACTCCACAGAGAGCAGTACCTGGTCACCATGTGACTGTTTATTTATACATGAGGAGTACTTGACATTGAGCCAGCTCTCAGTGGGAATGGGATATCCAACACCCCTGTTCTTATCTGCCAGCCTGGGCTCCCTGATTGCACAGATTAACAGTCTCAATAAGGGAACTCACAAATCATGAAGTCTACCTGGTTGACTTTGTTACAATGATTACAAATGCAAACATACAAATTAGGGTCAGGAAAAGGCCAATCAGCTTCCGACACCTATTCTTCCACTCAATAAGATCATGTCTGATCTAAACGTGCCCTCAACTCCATTTTCTTGTCTCTTGCAATAACCTTTGGCCCATTTGTCAGCAAGTTAGTCCCTGAAGACAGAAAAAAGCACACTTAAAAGCCTGATCCTACAGGAGTTTCACCCAAATTTTCTAGCTTATGTTTTCAAAATTTGACAAACACCCTCAATTAGTGAAACTGTCAATGATGATTGATGTACTGTCAGGGCATCACTAATTGTGAGGAATAGTATGATGTTTTTAAAACAAGCTCAAAAGATTATGGAAGTTTTAGCTGAACTGAAGGCAGCATTCATGCAATATCACATCATCTCTTTGAAGTCTACACTGATATTGAGGGAATTACTCTAAAAATTGTCAACACAATCAAGTGGAAAAGCCCTTTTTTAAAGTCACGCACAGGACGCGGGTGTCACTGGCTAGGCCAGCATTTGTTGCCCATTCCTAATTGCCCAGAGGGCAATTGAGAATTAATCACATTGTTGGAGTCACGTAGAGGCGAGAACAGATAAGGATAAAAATCACACAACACCAGGTTATAGTCCAACAGGTTAATTTGGAAGCACACTAACTTTCGGAGCGCTGCTCCTTCATCCACTATCACCTGATGTAGGAGCGGCGCTCCGAAAGCTAGTGTGCTTCCAATTAAACCAGTTGGACTATAATCTGGTGTTGTGTGACTTTTTTTAACTTTGTACACCCCAGTCCAACACCGGCATCTCCAAATCATGACAGATGAGGATGGTAGCTTCTTTCCTTAAAGGATATTAATGAATCAGTTGGGTTATTCCTGACAATCGCCAATTTTTTTCGATTTTTATTGAATTCACATTCCACCATCTGCCATGGCAGAATTCAAACCCATGTCCCCAGAACATTATCTGTATCTTCAGATTAACCATCTAGCAATAATATCACTAAGCCATCACCTTCCCGTAAGTGAGCCAGTAAGTTTTAAAAATGCAACTGCAGAAACTTATTCCTTTTATGAGAAATCTTGAAGTTACGTCAAAATAAGCAAAAGATATACTGTCAGCAGACCTTAGAAAAACATAAAATTGATAATAAAGAGATGGAAAAAGAAGTTTTGATCATCTTTTAGAATTACACCTGATTAGGGAACAGAAAATCATGTACATTATTTAGTTTTTGCATTGATTGGTACAGAGTGATGATCATGTCTAGAGTAGTGTTTTGTTAATGCAACCAGGAAAGGAGTCAAATGGAAATTTCTGCCAAATTTTAGAAGACTTAATTGGGATTGGCAGTAGGTCAGTCAGGTTAGTCTAAGGCTGGGAAAAAGACTGGGATCTATGGCAACTCCATCAAAAGGTACAGATTCACAAGATTTGAAATGCAACCATTCAAAATGGAAAATTAACCTCATTTATCTTTGTGTCTTATGAATATATGGGGATAATGGATTCCCAACTAAGTGAAACTTGAAAGGGTTCAGAAAAGAGTTACAAGGATGTTGCAAGGGTTGGAGGATTTGAGCTATAGGGAGAGGCTGAACAGGCTTGGGGCTGTTTTCCCTGAAGCGTGGGAGGCTGAGGAATGACCTTATAGAGGTTTACAAAATTGTGAAGGGCATGGATAGAGTAAATGGACAAAGTCTTTTCCCTCAGGTGGGGGAGTCCAGAACTAGAGGGCATAGGTTTAGGATGAGAGGGGAAAGATATAAATGAGACCTAAGGGGCAACTTTTTCACTCTGGAATGAGCTGCCAGAGGAAGTGATGGAGGCTGGTACAATTGCAACATTTAAGAGGCATTTGGATGGGTATATGAATAGGTAGGGTTTGGAGAGATATGGGCTGGGTGCTGGCAGGTGGGACTAGATTGGGTTGGGATATCTGGTCAGCATGAACGGGTTGGACCGAAGGGTCTGTTTCCATGCTGTACATCTCTATGACTCTTAAGTTAGAACTTTTCTGCTCTCATCAGAACAACATAAACCTCCAACATTCAAATAAAATTGTGCAAAATATACTCAATATCCCGTTAAAGTAGACACTTATTATTCAAGGTATTGATACATATTTACAGTTTAAAAACACTTAAGCAATGTCTAAAAGAAGCACCAATCAGATGTTTTGGAGATAACCAATGACTTTCCATTCAAAGACCACTAATATTGACAATGTTTCCAGCAATTTCTGTTTTTGTTTGTTTCAGATTTCCAATATCTGCAGTTCTTTGTTTTATTTTGGAATGTTACTCACTCTTTATAAACTGAAAAGAAAGCAAGATCAAAAGTTATGCATCTCTAAAAGTATCAGGAAAACAATTTTAAAATGGTGTCTGGTCACTTCAAGTATACTTCCTTGCTTAACAGTAATCTACTTACTTGAACTTTCAGAAGACATTTAATTAAGTTGTGCAAGCAATTTAAAGAAGATTAAGGCTGAAGGAATTAGTAGTAAATTAACAAGCTGCATATAAAATTGGCTTACTGATAAATTTGCATACATAATAATAATAGGAAAAACTCTGGGTCACTGCCTATAGTGGTTCTTAGAAGTCTCTTCTTTGTCATTTGTATCCAAAAATGATATTAGGTGCAGTATATTATGATTAAGTTTACTCATAATGTTAACCTACTTGGCATGGTGATTACTCTAAGGATAGTTAATAGGTTTCATAAGAGATTTGGACAAATTAATTCTCCGTGTTAACGAATGGATATAGAATATAGGTCAAGATAAGATAATACACATTTGAACAAGAAACATGTCACACATCCACAGGTTGAATAATATCTCTTAGAAAAGTGGAAAAGGAAGAAGATATCCCAATGATTATGGACCATTCACTGGAAGTAAAGAGCTGAGGCAAAATGATCACAAACAAGACTTTCAAATGCTTTCATACTTTCAAATATTTTGAGACTGCTCAGTTAAAAGTTAAAACATGTTTGAACATGTTTTCTGTTATGAATGCTGAGATTTGTGTATACCAAATGACGTTGGCTCATTCAAGTAAATCTTCTAGAGTTGTTCCTGAATCGTTCATTATGTTTGAGCCCTCAATCTCCACTGGGTGTTGCATTGTTGGGAAAAGATCAAGCTTTCATCAACTCTTAAAGAAATAAGTCTACAAATAAGGGAAGTGAACACCTAAAGGTAAGGGACAAGATCCTGGGACAAGGTCTCTAAGCTTCACGGCAGTAATATGTTCTTAAGAACTTTGGAATTAAGAGCAGGAGTAGGCCATTAGGTTTTTCAAACCTGTTCTGCCATTCAGTAAGATCATGGGCTGATCCTGTTGTTGTCTCAACTTCACTTTCCTGTCTGTTTCTCATAACCCTTACCTCCTTTCTGAATCAAAAGTGTATCTAATTATAAAGTCAATGACTCGGCCTCCACTGCATCCCAGAAAGTAACCATCACAGATTAACATTCTTCTAAGAGAAAAAAAAATCCTCATCTTTATCTTAAAAGGCAGACTTCCTATTATTAAAACTTTGTCCCCGGTTCTAGTCTTCCCCCACCATAAAATAAATCTGCATTGTTATTCATTCTATAAAATCTTCTCAGTTTCTTATATGTTTCAATGAGTTCATCTCACACTATTTTAGTCTCCAATGGATATAAGGCCAACCTAGAATCATAGCATCCCTACTGTGTGGAAGAAGGCCATTCAGCCCATTAAGTCCACATCAACCCTTTGAAGAGCATCCCACCCAGAGCTTGACACCCTATCCCTGTATTCCTATGACTAATCTACCTCGGCTGCACATCCTTGGACTCTGGGAAATTTAGCATGAACAACCTAACTTGCGCGTCTTTGGAATGAGGGAGGAAACCAGAGCTCCTGGAGGAAGCCCACACAGATATGGGGAGAATGTGCAAATTCCACACAGTTACCCAAGGCTGGAATCGAACCCAGGTCGCTGGCACTGTGAGGCAGCAGTGCTAACCACTGAGCCATCTGTTATTTCTCAACTCAGCTTTGTTTCCTTTCACCAATATCCACTCCATCTTATCACTATTCCAATTCCATACTCTACTGCTGTTGTCCTCGAGTTAAATTTGCCACAGCAATCCCCCACAGCTGGTTTCTGTGCTTTTCTTGGGCACTCCATGAAGGCATCTGTTGCATTATGTGCAGGGATGTTGAGTAGGCTCTAATGAGGGGGCAAAAATTACAGGGCACATTTGAAGACTAGAATATCAATGAAGACATTCATAGAAATTTTCCAGTGGAAGGAAATGATGACTGAGAAGAGCAGAGAGTTCACCATGATCAACAAGAATTCTTCCTGGGATAGGGCAGAAGAGTGGGTTCCCTCAGGAGTCAGCAATGCTCCCAGAAGCTCCAATGGATCTGCAGAGGATTGGGAAATAGTGGGACTGAGAGCCGGGAGGTAAACTCGCAGGACCAACGCAAATAAGCGCACTGTTCCAATGGACAGCTGCATTGGAGAATGAAGAACAAGACCATGAGCAGCAAGTTGAAGAGCTGGTCCAGTGAGAGGTCGTCTTACAAGATCCAGTGGTCAACATAACAAATTAAATTCAGCAGCCAGGGAAACAAGCAGATCCAGGAGTTGGTCTCATTCAGCGACACAGGAGCAAAATGTAAATGAGGACTGAAAACAAGCAACAGAGGCACACCGAATAAAATGTCATGTCCCCTAGTACAGGTCTGATAATCCCAACTCAACAGCCTTCTCTGTGCTGCAGTAGCAAGCTCTTAAAAGTTCCAGCTGCTAATGTTTTAAAATGAAGTAGCTTGTGGTTTGGCAAGGCTGACTTTTATTGCTGGACATCTTCCAGTGTCATTAATCTGAAAATACAAGAAAAAGAGAACAATCAAATTGGAGGTGCTACTCGAGCATGTCCTAAAAAGGAAACTTGTTCTTTTCAGGGGAGAAGGGTACAATTAATCTGAAGAGCACTGCACGTGGTTTTGGAGAAAGAACAAGAAATGGCCTATGTGGCTTCCTGCATCTCCAGAGAAAGCATTAGGACGAAACGTATGGTGAAAATAAGGGCTCATTTGGTGCAGTAGTAGTGCCTTATCTTTGAGCCAGAAGGCTAGGGTTCAAGTCCCATGTGCTCCAGAGATGTGCAATAACATCTTGGAACATGTTAATTAGGAAATATCAATAGTGAAATGAACACAATCATCGAAGTATTTCTTTGTTGCTTCTGAGAATTCCTGGCACAGGGAGGAAATAAATCAACCAGAGTTTCCATCCTAAACGATTATTCAGGAACTGACAATGTCCCTATACTAGTTGAGAATAGTACACTGCTGGGTATCCATTCTCTTTGTGTTTAAATACTGGCAGATGCTCATTATTGAGGTTTATACTGAAGTTTGATCAATTCAATGCGGTCATCAAAAGCTCATTGAGTCAACAATTTCAGCCCATCCAGGTCAGTCTGCTGGTATGATTAATATCTGTACTCACGAAATTATTCATTACCACACCCATCTTTCGGAAGAATCCCATCCACCAATGGAGATAACTACGTTGTCCATTGCATAATAGTCACCAAGAGGACTGCAGTCTTTGTTAAGGCCATCTTATTTGGGTTCACTTTGGTCTGGAAAGGAATTGGGAGGAGGACATGAGGTCAGGGAGAGCAACACAGCTGTGCAGGAGGGACAGGAGAAGGAAAGAATGCCTTCCCTCGGTGTCAGGTACTGGGCATCATTCATCTTCTGGACTTGCTCCATCGTAACCTCTAGTGATGATCTAACCTGTGTACCCTCCCCCTTAAATTTGAGTCACCCTGTTACCCACTGTGATATGAGAGCCAGAATATGCTACACTTTCAATGGAAGAGGTGTAAAGACACCACATACCCTGTTACACCAAATTGCACCAATCTACCTCTTGAATGCTCAAGCAGTGACATGATGACAATGGCCATAATGCGCCATGCTAATGATCAGGGAACATGGTTTCAAATCACATCATGGTAGATGGTAAAACTTGAATTCAATCAAAGTTTGGAATTAATAATAACCATCATTGAATGTTCACTGACATCCTTGAGAGAGGAATACTACTGTCCTTATCTAGTCTGGCGTACAAATGACCACAGGCCCACAGCAATGTGATTGATTCTTAAGTGACCTTTGATGTGGCCTAGCAAACCATTCAGTTCAGGGATAGCTAGGTATAGGCAACAAATGCTGATTTGGCCTGTAAGGTTCACGTGCCCTGCAAGGATAAAAGATAATCTGCAGAAGGGTGAAACTGATCCATGGCAGCAACATGGAATGGATTTATAGTGAATCAGTCACCAATTTTCGATCAAAGCTTGAGTTGCTTTCTTCTGAAGTTCGCAGATTGATACTTCAAACTCTTTATGGAGGCTTCTTTCCAAGTCTTACATAACATAATAAACTGTACTTGCTTTGAAATAAAAACTTTAGCAATATTTTCCAGCTTCACAGAAAATAGACCACTGTGCAATGATAAACTAGCTTCTAGCAACTCATTTTCCATTACAGATGAATTTCACATTCCCAGGTGTACACTTGGCCCTTCCAGGTAACTTTTAGTTTTTGTAATCAGTATATTGCATTGAAATTGAATGCTGAATTTAGACTTTTATATCCATTAATGATTACTTATAGAGCATAAAACAAAGAACAGTACAGCACAGTACAGGCCCTTCGGCCCTCGATGTTGTGCCAACTTTTTATCCTACTCTAAGGTCAAGCCAACCTACATACTCTATTTACCCATTTAAAATTTACCCATCTTACTATCATCCATGTACTTATCCAAGAGTCGCTTAAATGTCCCTAATGTATCTGATTCTATTACCACCCCTGATAGTGCATTCAATACACCCAAGAATTGACCTCTGACATCTCCCCTAAACCTTCCTCCAATCACCTTAAAATTATGCCCCATTGTGATAGCCATTTCTGCCCCAGGAAAAAGTCTCTGACTATTCACTCTATCTATGCCTTTCATCATCTTGTACACATCAAGTTACCTCTCATCCTTCTTCGCTCCAATGAGAAAAGCCTTATCTCCCTCAATCTTTCTTAATAAGACATGTCCTCTAATCCAGGCAGCATCCTGGTGAATCTCTTCTGCATTCTCTCGAAAGCTTCCACATCCTTCCTGTAATGAGGTGACCAGAACTGAACACAATATTCCAAGTATTGTCTAACCAGGGCTCCCTAGAACTGCAGTATAACCTCGCTGCTCTTAAGTTCAATCCCCCTGCTAATGAAAGTCAACACATCGTATGCCTTCTTAACAACCCTATCAACTTGGGTGACAACTTTGAGGGATCAATGGACATGGACTCCAAGATCCCTCTGTTCCTCCACACTGCCAGGAATCCTGCCTTTAACCTTGTATTCTGCATTCAAATTCGACCTTCCAAAGTGAATCACTTCACACTTTTCCAGGTTGAACTCCATCTGCCACATATCAGCCCAGTTCTGCATCCTGTCAATTTGTGTCAATAATTGATTCATTTTGTTAATGGATATTACATGCATTTAAGTAGAGAAATTAATTTTGCCTTTTTCCCCATTTGTATTGCCATCAACCCTACTTGCTGCCAGTTTTCTACATTTGTACAGTCTCTTCCCTCCTGTCTCACTCTGGATATCACTATCCAAACAGTGTCCCTGCCATGATGTCATATCCCTTTGATTTGTAAGTTTATATTTCTCCTCTACCAAACCCTTCAACCCCTCTCATAAGCTTAATGCCCCCTCTACAACTCTGGCTGTCCAATTCACCAGGAGACTGCCTCAAGTGAATGCTGTTCCACAGAAACACAACCTTTCGACCCCAGAACTGGTCCATTGTCCTATGAACTGAAACCCATTCCTTGAAACTGACTGTGCTCCTTTATGATTGGCTTCAAATTCTTTACCAAGGATTTGAAGGTGACTGCAATCAGTCAGAAAGGAGCACACTATCCCATATAGTCTTATGGAAAAACGTGGTGTTTTCTTTTAACATACCATTTGGCATAGGGATTTAATGTCTGATATACCTGGTGAACATCAACCACTGCCTCCTGCTTTCTGGTCCTAATCTCATTGATGAATTTGGGATCATGTATTTCCCTACACTGCATACGTTACAAAAGTACTTCACTGTTAATAATGCACTTTGGAACATCCTGGGGTTGAGTGAGTTGCCATTTGGTGTAAGTCTTTCTTTATAGAAAGTGCTGGCATTTTGCATTAGCCAATAATGCGCAGGTTGGCACCAAAAATATGCTTGATCTTTAACCGATGCAATCAATTCCAGGTTTCTTCAGGGATGAATGTTTCTTTCCCGGTCTTTGGGCATGGCTCTGATGAAAGAGCTGCAGAAGCCTGGAAAAATAATCCCACAAACACCATTCCTGCCATTGTCCCAGGGTTTTGACTAGCGTCATCTTTGAAACAATGGGAGGTGGGCAGAAAGATCCCAGCCTTCTCTATGGAAAGTGCTTGGTGTGTATGGGGAGCCTGAAGAAAATGGTGTTGATTATCAAGACACCAGAGTTGTGCTTTACCTCCAGCACAGAAAAGAGAAAGAAACCCTAGAGGGAGAGCTGGTCATCATAAACATAAACAGCTCTGGTTGTGTCCCTGCCATTGGAACGAGAGGTCATTGACCTCTGTGTTTCTCTATCCGCAGACACTGCCTGACCTGCTGAGAATTTCCAACATTTTCCATTTTTATTGACTGAATAAGCTTGATAAACAGGTGTAGGATGTGGTAAAATAGTTAAAAGGAATTGATGGCGACGCTGATCCTGTGGTCACTAAATAATCAAATGCAGTAAGCATGAAATCTCTTTGATCTTAGTGAGCCCCAGAGGTCAGAGCACTCTGACCCACTCAGTCTGTTAGTCGTTTGCTATGCTTTCAATGCACTCCCACATTAACTTCAAAACCAGGCACCAGTGCTTCTGTCTACCTCACAAATCCAGCTAATCTGCACAAAGGTGAAGGTCTATTGTTTCAGTGAAAAAAAAGCAGGTCAAATACCGACTGTTCAATAAACTGACTATTTCCTCACTGTAAGACCTTTAGCTTAGGAGCTATAAAGTTTTAAGAATTTTAAGGATTCCACAATCATCTTAGTTTTGCCCATGCTGTTGGATTGCAAGAAAATCTGGAATGGTGTCTTTTTCATATATCTTGTTTGCTAGTACAGTCCCATTCAGCTCATTTTCTATTAGGCTATAAGTTTCTTGATTATCCCATTGTTTAGTTAAGGGCTGGTAGTTCTGATCAGTGATAATAAAGTGCAAAACCCCCACTATAATCTCAGGAAAATACCAGATGCTTGTGAATTAGTTCCACTTCCTATTGTCTGCACTTGGCCCTATCAGCTATGTAATTCCTATCACAACACAGCCAACTATAATTTAAAGACGTGCTTCTCACATTTGTCCTTGCAGGTGACACTCAGGACAGTGACCTCAAGTGTAAGAGAAAACTGATACAACAAAATCTGGAAATTAGTTGCTTCCGCAAAGCGATCAAGGGATTCAGGTACATAAATCTTTGATTTGGAGGTGTTGGTGTTGGACTGGGGTGGACAACGTTAATAGTCACACAACACCAGGTTATAGTTCAACAGGTTGAATTGGAAGTACTAGCTTTTGGAGCGCTGCTCCTTTATCAACCACCTGATGAAGGAGCAGTGCTCTGAAAGCTAGTGCTTCCAAATAAACTTGTTGGACCATAACCTGGTGTTGTGTGATTTTTAACACAACTCTTTGAAATCTGCAGTACAGGTACACAGGGTGGTTGAGAAGGCATTTAGCACACTTGCCTCCATTGCTCAGACCTTTGAGTACAGGAGTTGGGACGTCATGTTGAGGTTGTACAGGATGTTTGTGAGGCCTCTTCTGGAGTACTGTGTACAGTTCGGGTCGCCGTGTTATAGGAAGGATATTAATAAACTGGAGCGAGTTCAGAAAATGTTCACAAGGATGTTGCTGGAAACGGAGGATTTGAGTTATAAAAATAGGCTGGGACATTTCTCATTAGAGCATAGGGAGTTGAGGGGTGACCTAATAGATATTAATAACATCATGAGGGGCATGGATAAAATGAATAGCAAAGATCTTTTTCATAACGTGGGGGAATTCAAAACTAGGGTTGCATATTTTTAAGGTGAGAGGAGAAAGATTTAAAAAGGAGATGATGGGCAAATTTTTTTTACACAAAGTGTGGTTCATGTGTGGAATGAACTGTTGGAGAAAGTGATGGATGTAGGTACAGTTATAACATTTAAAAGATATTTGGATAAGTACATGAGAGGAGGGGTATGGGCCAAGGGAAGGCAGGTGGGGCTAGTTTATTTTGGGAACATATTTGGCATGGATTGCTTAGACCAGGGTCTGTTTCCATGCAGTTCAACTCTGTGTTGAATACTCCAAGTGTAAGTCTTCATCTGAACTCTGGACATCTTGCCCGGAGCTTATGCTTTCAGAGCTTGCTCAACATGCAAGGTGTTTGCAGCATTCTCTAGGGCTGTGTGAGCTCCATCTTAACTTCCAGACAGCATTACAGCAATGGGGATAGAGGCAGGACTGGTTGGTTTTGATGCTGCACCCCTGGCAGCATGTTTCTTGCTGACTTGCCCAGTCAAATCAATGGGGAAATGTTAGGAAGTTACTGCCTGGGCCGTCACATTCAGGTGACAGGCGCTGCGCCATTTCAGAAGGAACAGCAGCAGTACACTGGTAGAGTGTAGGAGCAAAAGTCCTGTCACCCTGAGACAGGACAAGATATGATGCCATGGCCACTTCCTGATGTGGTATTTCAGCAATCCTATAGTCTGTTGGAGAATATATAATTAAGGGGTGGAAGTAGGCCATTTCCCTCTCTGGCCTACTCCACCAGTCAATAAATTATGGCCCTTTTGCCTCCTTTTCACAGATCCACTTGATAAGCCTAAGAATATGAATTAGGTGCAGAAGGGAGCAGTTCAGCCCCTCAAACCCGTTCTGACATTGAGACCGATAGTGTGCTGATAAGACTGCATTGTCATAATTAGTTTGATGATCTCCCAGAAAATGGCCCAGGGTAAGTGAGTATATGTGGGAGAAAGTGAGGACAGCAGATGCTGGAGAACAGAGTCGAGAGTGTGGTGCTGATAAAGCACAGCATCCAAGATGCAGGAGAATCAACATTTCTGGCATAAGCCCTTCATTAGTATATCCTCAAATGCTGTATCCTATCAACGGCATCAGTACTCTCAGTACTTCCAGTCTGACCTGGCTGATAAATCTCAGTTGGAACTTTCATTCTGACCCTTCAGGTTCTGGTTGAAGCTGTTTTGTGCAGAGATGGAAGTAGAGACATTTCCGTCAGATGTTGCACTGCGCTTGGGTCCACAAATGTGTTGATGTGTTTATTCATCATTTCCATGCTCGAAGGGATGGGCAATCAGGTGCCAAGCCAAATGGGTGCCAGTCTCCTTTATGCTCCTTGGCACTACACTTTGGCTTTCTAGCTGGCTTTCCAGTTCATCAGGCGATTCAGTGTGTACACTTCAGCCTCCCTCTGCAACTTGGTCAATCTTTTCACCTGATCCTCCACAGCTCACTGCTCTCAGACTGACCCTAAGCAATTTCAGGTTGCCACAACGATTGGTGCAGACACCAGTGTTCAAAGGGACTTGCAAGGCATCAGACCAACTACCTCTCTGTACCCAACAGATTTCTGAGATGAAGCTATCAATGCTAGGTATGAGTCCTGAGTGATAATGATTATTGGTCAGTGATTGATGAACTGATGTGGTGAATTGAGGAGTGTCTGTGGCTAGGTTTTTGTTGATAGGGAGAGACATTCACTGACCTCGGCCATTTTTGTGAAGCTATTAAACTTATTGTGGCATTACAATCTTACTGCACACCACAAGGTACTATGCTTTAGCTGAAGTACTTGACTTTATAGCATGATGTTTAGAATTAGAATCCCTACAGTCAGCCCAACAAGTCCACATCGACTCTCCGAAGAGCAACCCACCCAGACCCATTCCCCTAACCTATATTTACCCCTGACTTAATATATGGGCAATTTAGCATGGCCAATTCACCCATCTTGCAGATCTTTGGATTGTGGGAGGAAACCAGAGCAAACCCGCGCAAACATGAGGAGAATATACAAACTCCATACAGACAGTCGCCCAAGGCTGGAATCGAACCTGGGTCCCTGGTGCTATGAGGCAGCAGTGCTAACCACTGAACCACCGTGCTGTCCAAAGCTTGAGGACCAACATGTTTACTTCTGCTTTTGATTTGTATATTTGTATCAGTTATTGGGGTGGTTGGGAATGTGGAGTTGAGGCATCAATCTGCTCAAACATCATTTTATTGAAGGGTAGAACAGGCTGGAGGGGCTGAATGGCCACCACCAATTCCTAATTCATACATTAATTTGTTAGTAAGGGCACAGAGGTGAAGAACAGTACCGTAAAAATAGTCTCAGTCTTTTCTCTAGTAGTTAAGCCATAAAGTGGGATTTTAACAGGGAATGTTGTGTAGCCCACTAGGACAATTGTAACACTGCAGGTCAATTATGTAAAGCAATGTGCAAGTCCCTGACTGATGTGGAGCACAGTCTTTTGGCCAGGAAAATGACAGAACAGATGGTAGAGCTACTGAAGATGTGGTTCAGCTGAGTATTCCCATTATCCTGGGAATACTACAACAAGCAGGCTGTCTGGTGGACCACTTGGAATCCCAACAATTTGGCCCATTGAATTCACACTGATCCTCCAAAGAGCATCCCATCCCCCAACCCCTTCAAAGTATGGGGCAATTCAACATGACCAAAGCTACTTAACCTGGGAGGAAATCAGAACACCCAGGGGAAACCCACTCAGACACAGGGAGAATATGCAAACGCCCAAGGCTGGAATCAAACCCAGGTCCCTGGCACCGTGAGGCAGGAGCACTAACCCAGAACCACTCTTTCATGCTGGAATTCAAATGGTGACAATAGTTTAAAATTTATTCTGCATTTGGTGCTGAATAAATCACGACTACCTCCTCTTTAATTTTAATTCTGCACATGGTATATTCGATCATACGTGAAAATTGCATATATGGATGATCCAAGTCATCGTATATTCATTTCTCTGCTTTTATTTTTAAATTGGATTTGATCAACATGCTTCCAAAACTTAATTTGCTTTATTTTCTTTCTCCAATGGTTATCTCTGACTTTCTCTATTTATCTCCCTTTTCTCAGAGTTAGTTAAAAATCACACAGCACCAGGTTATACTCCAGCATGTTTATTACTGTAATCCTTTGCTATAAATTTTGTATCTTAAGATCTTGCCCCACAGCTACCTGATGAAGGAGCAGTGGTCCAAAAGCTGGTGCTTCCAATTAAACCTGTTGGAGTATAACATGTGTTGTGTGATTTTAAACTTTGTCCACCCCAGTCCAACACCAGCACTCTCACGTCATAGCTCTCAGAGTTAGACACTGATACTGTGTAACGATTTCATGCCTGAGTAATATCCCTATATGTTCATTCTTCAACGAAGCAGTGAGTGTGAAAGGCTATTTGAGCTTTGAAGAATATATCTAAATGCAATTTTCCTTACTGAATATTCACTTGTGCATTTTTCCCAGGTGTTGCTGGGTAACAAGGGGAATTAGGTAACGTGGGCAGCGTTTTCAGGATCTGCTGAAGTCAGGAATGGAGGCAGAATGACTTTGAAAATGGCAGCACCAACTGTGGCTGCTTGTCCGACACGCTTCCAGGCGTCAACCACTTTAAGGGTGACATGGTATCACGGTGGTTAGCACTGCTGCCTCACAGCGCCAGGGCCTGGGTTTGATTCCAGCCTTGGGTGACTATCTGTGTGGAGGTCACACAATTCCCTGCTCTTGTCTGTATGGGTTTCTGCCAGGCACTCTGCTTTCCTCTCACAGTGCAAAGCATGATATGACTATGGCTATAAAAGATGTATTTTGTCCTTTTTTTTAATCAAATGAGGTTGAGGCAGAAGTGCTGAGTATTTTGCTTCTAGAAAGTAAAGTAAACAGCTAGTGAGGCCTTGGGTTTTTTTTTAATTTAGGAGCAATAGAAATAGCCTGAATGGGTGCATCAAGCTCCCACGGAACCAGAAATTTAGTTTTAGTTTCCAGCAGCAGTTGCTGGGGTCTTGAAGCTGGGTATGGAACTTCTATTCCTCTCTCTGTTACAGCTAAAAGCTGGGGTTCTCTTCCTGCTGCTAGAAGTGAATGTGAGACAATCTATTTTACTGACTTTGCCTTTGCCAAGGGTGTGTTTAACGGATGTTACTGTGTTGACACAGTTGCTGTCTGGTAGTTACCCTGTATACTCGTGTAATAGTCAATCTCATATAAAAGTCGACACCTATTTTTGGCCAAATAACCTGGAATTTTCCATACGTCTAGTATAAAAGTCGATACTAGTTCTTCATAGATAACAGATCAATGATTGTGAGTTAGTATGCCGGCCGTTACATCCCACTCCAGCTTCCCAGTCTGCTGGTTGTTCCGCTCCTCTCCAGTCTGCTGGCTGTTGTGTTCCATTCCGGCTTTTCAGAATTACCATAATTAATTTTCTTTGCTTCATTCATTTAGAGATCAATTGGGCTTCTGCTAATGATATGGTATGAATTTGGTGAGCATGAATTTCAGTCCTCAAAAGTAGTATCCATGTAACAGTCGACCCCATAAATTTAACCTTAAACAGTAGTCAAAAAATCTGACTGTTACTTTAGTAAATATGGTAAGTAATCCAGTATTCTGTTAAGTTTTCCAATAGAATTATAGGTAAACCATTGCTTTTCTTTCCTTTTTACTTTCTATGCATTTTAACTGCAGTGTATGAATAACTGCAGTGGTGGGCGGCACGGTGGCACAGTGGTTAGCACTGCTGCCTCACAGCGCCTGAAGACCCGGGTTCAATTCCCGACTCAGGCGACTGACTGTGTGGAGTTTGCACGTTCTCCCCGTGTCTGCGTGGGTTTCCTCCGGGTGCTCCGGTTTCCTCCCACAGTCCAAAGATGTGCGGGTCAGGTGAATTGGCCGTGCTAAATTGCCCGTAGTGTTAGGTAAGGGTTAATGTAGGGGTATGGGTGGGTTTCGCTTCGGCGGGTCGGTGTGGACTTGTTGGGCCGAAGGGCCTGTTTCCACACTGTAAGTCTAATCTAAAAAAAACATATTTTGCTTCAAGCCTGATAGATTGACCAATCAAATTGCACCCAGCACTTGCTTTTAAAGTAAGAAAAGTTAAGGTCTACACTTGTTTTGAGGGGTCCAGAACAAAAGACGTGCCAGTTCGGTAAATTGGCAATGCTAAAATTGGCCCGAGTGTGTCCAGGGATGTGTAGGTTAGGTGGGTTAACTGTGGTAAAAAGCCCAGGTGAATGCAGTGGAGGGTCTGGGTGTGATGCTCTTCAGAAGTCTGTTACAGATGCAATGGGCTGAAATGGCCTCTTTGTGCACTATAGGAACTCTATGATTCTCAGATCAGAGTTGGGAGAGCTGTCCAACCCCATGAGTCAGGCAAGCAATTAGATCTATTAGGGACCTTCTTCACGGTAGGTATTGGAAATCAACTGTGGAGGCACGTACCCTTGGGGGTGTTTAGATTAAGGTATGGACAAGTCCACACCAACCCTTTGAAAAGCAACCCACCAAGATCCGTTTCCCAATCCTATATTTACCCCAGACTAATGCACCTAACACTATGGTCAATTTAGCAGGGCCAATTCACCTGACCTGCACATCTTTAGATTGTGGGAGGAAACCAGAGGAAACCCACACAGACACAGGGAGAACATGCAAACGCCACACAGACAGTCACCCAAGGCAGGAATTGAACCCAGATCCCTGGTGCTGTGAAGCAATAGTGCTAACCACTGAGCCACCGTCTTGCCCATTTGTGAGCTTCAGACAAATCTGCTAGCCCTTCCTGCAGGCCTGTGTGCCTGGATACAACGAGAGGCTTCCTGTAGTCTGTCTGTGTCCTTCCCACAACCTGTCATGCCTCGCCACCATGGTGGCTTGACTGCTTTCTCCAATTTTCAGTTCTACTTCAAAAAAAAAGTTGCTGGAGAGCATCATCTTACTAAAGCATCTCTTTTAGTGACTTATCATTCTTTCCAAACCATACGTCACTGAATTGGCCCTTTAACTAGCCCTTGAGTCTCAAGATCCTGCTCATCTCTGTGCCAGTTTAATGCAAAAAGTGACACGTATTCCATGGGAGGTTGGGCCAATTCAAAAGCTAGAAACTACCCCAGCAGCTGCTTTCTGTCCTCAAAGTGAAAACTGAACCCCATATGTTAATTTTTCCCAATCTTTAAGATGTGTTCTGGTGCTATACAGTTTTAATTGCCTATTGATGTACACTTTAGGATAAGGCATTTTAATGGAACACTTAATGAATAAATTTGTAGAAATAAATTGCGGAGACAGAGCTTCTGTCCAGTTTTGGCCACTTTAAATCAGCTTGTTAGAATTTTCAATTAGATATTGTTAATGATTGGTAAAGGTGTATTTTCTGCAGTGATGTATATACGGATCCAAATGCAAATCAATCATTAATGTTTTAATAAGTGCAAGCGCTTCCAAGCACTTCCTTTACAGATGTTCGATATGTCAGGCCCCTGATGATTACCTTCTTCCTTGAGACAGTGCTTCACTTACCTTTACATTTGACGTAACGGAGCATTTTGGGAATAATGTCATTCATTGGTTAAATACATTATACAATGAGACGTCTGTGCCTGATAAATGGAAAGGTTTGTTGTTTGGGAATTTTTTAGTTTCCCAGACAAAGGCTTTGGAATTTCTTCTGCTTACAGGCGAAACAAGCTTGCTTATCTGTCAGATGGCTGGTCTGCTCCCGTTGTTTCAAAATGTTATTTTTTTTATATCTCAAGGAGATTTGTGGTGGACAGAAAAAATGTCTAACACAATAGCTGTTTTAAATAATTCGCTCAGAAATATTTTTTTAAGAGATTGCTGTTTCGAGGCCAAATGTTTGTGCATATTTTTGAGTTTCTATATAGATATTTTAATCTTATTTTTTCACAAGTTTATGGAAATCCTACACAGCACTGCCCATGGAAGGTGAATATGAGCGATGATGAGATGTATAGAAGTACATGACTTGCCATTTGGCACAATCTATGCTGATGTTTTTACACCAAGCATTCCACAGCCCACATTACATACTCCTTCACACTTTTCCCACATTTTGTTATTCCTTTCTTTCTCATCAACGTGTGAAGTATTCCCTTAAGTCCATTGTTGGTTCCTGTTTTAATTACTCCATATGGCAGCAAGTTCTATATTCTCATCAAACTCTGCGTGTAGATATTTCTCCTGTTAGTGGCTATCTGATATTTATTCCTCCTGCTGCTGGATTTACCCACATAGTAACAGTTTCCCCACATTGGTCCTTTCAGATGTTTTCATTATTTTAAAGGCTCATATCATTTCTCTTCTTTTCGTCTTCTCTCTTTCCAGCTCAATACTTCTCACTTCCTCAATCTTACCTGATAACCTCCTCCTTCCAATTGTGGTAAACTCTCTGTTAATCATTACTGCACTTTGTCCAGTATTTTAAATAGTCTCTTGCAATACTGTGACCAGAACAGCACTCAAACATAGTCACAACAAAGGTTCTGTATAATGTAACATTACCTCCCTACTTTTATATTCTGTTTCTCCAGAAATAAACATCAGCTTCTTGATTGTACTATTTACAGTTTCATCAACTTGTGTTGCTCCTTTACAACTTTTGCATTTGTATTTGCATGTGATTGCCTACACCCCTTTTAGTTTCTCATATTACAGTGAACAAATCATTCACTGACACTTGCTGAACTGGACCACCTACATCTTGCTATGTGAAGTTTGATTTGCCTTTCCTATGTCCTCTCTGCAAATATATTTGTGTTTTCCTGTAATTTAATGCAACAAGGAGGAAGTGAGGACTGCAGATGCTGGAGATCAGAGTCGAAAAATGTGGTACTGGAAACGCACAGCAGGTCAGGCAGCATCCGAGGAGCAGGAGAGTCGATGTTTCAAGCATAAGCTCTTCATCAGAAATGTGGAGGGGGGCGGGGGGGTTTGGGAAGCTGTGGGCTGAGAGATAAATGGGTGAGTGGGGCTGGGGGAGGTAACTGGGAATGCGATGGTGGAGGAAGGTGGGTGTGAAGTTGATAAGTCGGGAAAGAGGGCGGAACGGATTGATGGGAAGGAAGATGGACAGGTAGGAAAGGTCATGAGGGTGGTGTCAAGTTAGAAGGTTGGCTCTGGCATAAGGTGAGGAAAAGGGAAATGAAGAAACTGGTGAAATCTACACTGGTCCCACGTGGATGGAGGGTCCTGAGGCGGTAGGTGAAGTGTTCTTCCTCCAGGCATCCGGTGGTAAGGGTTTGGCAGTGGAGGAGGCCCAGGAGTTGCATGTCCTTGGCGGAGTGGTGCGGTCGTTTAATGCGCCTATCCCAGAGATGTTCTCTGAAACGTTCTGCTAGTTGGTGCCCTGTCTCCCCAGATAAATCTCTGTAGGGTGTGGAAAGATTCTTTGGGGCCTTGGATGGCCATGAGTAACAAGGGAGTTGCAGAGGGACTGGTCTCTGCAGAACGCAGATAGAGGTGGGGAGGGAAATATATCCCTGGTGATGGGGTCTGTTTGTAGGTGGCGGAGGATGATGCGCTATATCCGGAGGTTGGTGGGGTGGAGGGTGAGGACTGGCAGGGAGGGGATTCTGTCCTTGCTGCGATTGGAGAGGTGGGGTCCAAGGGCAGAGTTGTGGGAAGTAGAGGAGATGTGCTGGAGGGCATCGCTGTCCACGTGGGAGGGGAAATTGCAGTCCTTGAAGAAGGAGTCCACCTGGGATCTTCTATAGTGGAATTGGTCCTTCTGGGATCAGATGCGGTGGAGCTGGAGGAATTGTGTAAAAGGGATAGCATTTTTACAGGAGGCAGGGTGAGAGGAGGTGTAGTCCAGGTGCCTGTGGGAGTCGATGGGTTTAAAGCAGATGTCTGTGTTGAGTCTGTCACCGGAAATGGAGATGGAGAGGTCCAGAAGGGAGGTGTCCGAGATGGTTCAGGTGAACTTGAGGTCAGGGTGGAAAGTTTTGGTGAAGTTGATGAACTGTTGAACTTTCTCGTGGGAGCACAAGGTGGTGCGGATACAGTCAACGATTTAACAGAGAAAAAGGTGGGGAATGGTGCCGATGTAGCTGTGGAAGATGGACTGTTCCATGTACCCGATGAAGAGGCAAGCATAACTGGGGCCCATGCAGGTGTCCATGGCTACCTCTTTTGTCTGGAGCATGGGAGGATTCGGAGGAGAAATTGTTGAAGGTGAGGACCAGTTCAGCCAATCGGATGAAAGTGTCAGTGGAAGGGTACTGGTTGGGTTGGCGGGAGAGGAAGAAACCGAGGGCTTGGAGGCCTTCTTCATAGGGATTGGATGTCCATAGTGAAGATGGGGCATTGGAGGCCAGGAAAATGAAAGTCATGGAGGATCCTTCCACAACTGACAGAGATTTATCTGTACTTCTACACAAGTCATCTACTGTATCCATTGTTCTTGGTGTGGACTTCTCTACACTGGAGAGATAGGATGCAAACTTGCGGAGCATCAGAGACACATGCACCAAAGAACCCCACCGCCCTGTGACCAAACATTTTAACTCCCGCTCCCACTCCGCCAACGACTTGCAAGTCCTGGGCCTCCTGAAGAAGGGCTCGTGCCCGAAACATCGATTCTCCTGCTCTTTGGATGCTGCCTGACCTGCCGTGCTTTTCCAGCAACACATTTTCAGCTCTGATCTCCAGCATCTGCAGTTCTCACTTTCTCCTCCTCCTCAGCCAAACACTTACCACCCAACACCTGAAGGAAGAACGCTGTATCTTCCACCTTGGGACCGTGCAACCAGACAGGATCAGTGTAGATTTCACCTGTTTCTTCATCTCCCCTTTCCCCATCTTATCCCAGAGCTAACCTTCCAACTCAGTACCACCATCTTGAACTGTCCTACATGCCCATTTTCCTTCCCACCTGTCCGCTCCATCCTCCGCTCCGACCTATCACCATCATTCCCCACCTCCATCCACCTATAGCATTCCCAGCTACCTACTCCCAGCACCCCCCTCCCCCCCCCCATTTATCTCTTCATCCCAGAGGCTTCTGGGAAGGACTTTTGCCTGAAACGTTGATTTTCCTGCTCCTTGGATGCTGCCTGATCTGCTGTGCTTTTCCAGCACCACTCTAATCTAGACTCTGATCTCCAACATCTGCAGTCCTCACTTTTGCCCTGTAATTTGATGCAGTCTGCCATTTTTAATGACTAAGTACATCCTCTCCCCCACACCAGCACCACTCATCTGTGTTTCATTCTCAAAATTCAAAACTATAACTCCAAAATTAAGCCATGATGTGGAGGTGCTGGTGTTGGACTGGAGAGGACAAAGGTAAAAATCACATAACACCATTGCTCTTTTGTTAGGTAGCGAGTGGGACAGGATCATAAGACACAGAATTTATACCCAATGAAGTAGCAGTGCTCCGAAAATTTGTACTTCCAAATAAACCTTTTTTTTACTACAACGTGGTGTTGGGTGATATTTAAATTTGTCCAAAATTACGCACAAATTGCTCATTAAATAACCTCCATAAAGTCATTGCATTTCCCATTGATGTTGCTCACACTGAATTTGAGGATGCAGGTTTCTATATAAAAACACAAGAATGGCAGATGCTAGAGATCTGAAACAAAAAGAGAAATTACTGGTGTAACTCAGCAGGTCTGACAGCGTCTATGGGAAGAAAGTAGAGACAGTGATTTGTGTGCAGTGACTCTTAGTCAGAACTTTTCGCAGCTGGGAAAAAAATGGGATTCAGGCTGGAGCTGAGGTTGGAGGAGGTGGGTGCAGATGAGTGGATAGGTGGAGATGGAGCACAGAGAGAAGGAGATGTAACAAAAACAGAAATTGCTGGAAAAGCTCAGCAGGAGAGAAATCAGAGCTAACATGTCGGGTTGAGTGACCCTTCCTCGTTTCTGATTGACAGCATCCGCAGTTCTGTCAGTTTTAGGTGGAGATACAAAATGAGTAGGTAAAGCAGGTAGTAGGTTAGGGCAGAAGAAAAGCAGAATGAGTGATAATAAGAGGTATCAGTAAGAGGAAATGGGTAGGTTGTATGGAAAGCAACACATGTGATATGATAATTTGATTATGAGTAGGTGAGAATAGGTTACTGTGGTAAAAGCAACCCCTGTCATAACAGGACCGGGTGTGAGGTGGGGAGTAAACATGGGAGGATGGAATCAGGCTCAAAAGGTATCAAACTCTCAAACAGGATCTTGACCAGATGGGCCAATGGGCAGGGAAGTGGCAGGTGGAGTTTAATTTAGATAAGTGCGAGGTGCTGCATTTTGGGAAAGCAAATCTTAGCAGGACTTATACACTTAATGGTACGGTCCTAGGGAGTATTGCTGAACAAAGAGACCTTGGAGTGCAAGTTCATAGCTCCTTGAAAGTGGGCTGACCGGTAGATAGCATGGTGAAGAAGGCATTTGGTATGCCTTTCGGTTTTGGTCAGAATATTGAGTACAGGAGTTGGGAGGTCATGTTGCAGCTGTACAGGACATTAGTTAGGTCACTTTTGGAATATTGCATGCAATTCTGGTCTCCTTCCAATCCGAAGGATGTTGTGAAACTTGAAAGGGTTCAGAAATTATTTACAAAGATGCTGTCAGGGTTGGAGAATTTGAACTATAGGGAGAGGTTGAACAGGCTGGGGCTTTTTTCCCTGGAGCATCGGAGGCTGAGGGGATGATCTTTTGATGTTTGTAAAATCATGAGGGGCACGGATAGGATATGATTTGGAGATGTCGGTGTTGGACTGGGGTGCTCCACAATGACCTGATGAAGGAGCAGTGCTCCAAAAGCTAGTGTTTCCAAATAAACCTGTTGGACTATAACCTGGTATTGTGTGATTTTTAACTATGAATATGATAACAGCAAGTAGGGAGATTATAATTAATGAAGTAAATCGCTGCTTCACCTGGAAGGTGTGTCCAGGACCTTGGAAGGTGCGGTAGGAGGAAGTAACTGGACCGGTGTTACACCATCTACAATTGCATAGGAAGATGCCACGGTGTGTGGGGAGGTGTTGGGAGTGGAGAAGGGGTAAACCAGAGAAACCCAGTGGCTGTGGTCCCTGCAAAATGCTGATGAGGGAGGGGAGAGGGGTGGAATATGTGCCCAGTCTCTGCAAACTGTTGGAGGTGACACAAATGGTGGCTTACAGTCCTTTGGATGCAGCGACTGGTGAGGTGGTAATGTATTTAGAAAGATTTTCCTCTTTGGGACAGAGTTCCAGTAAATTGAGGCTTTCATCCACCTCTCCAGATCCAACAATCTTCTTTTTCCATTTATACTTCTGGAAAATTTCTGTTCTCCTTATTTGGTTCTTTTTTTTCTGTTTCTTTGTCTCTCGCCTCTTCTGTTTCCCTCTTGTTGCTCATTTTATTCGCGTTCTCTCTCACATTGTGGTTTACTCATTTGAGGAGGAGGAAATGGGTAGGTTGTATGGAAAGCTCTCACTCATTTAATCCTCCCAAGCTATTGACCCTTTCTACGCTCTGTACCTCCCACTTACACAATGGGGAGATCTCAACATCTCACTGATTGAATGACAAAATCCCAACAGTGTGGAAACAGACCATTTGAACCAACAAATCCCCACTGATCGTTTGATGAGTAACCCACCCAGAGCCATTCCCCTACCCTATTATCCTATATTTACCCCTGACTCATGCACCTAATCTACACATCCCTGAACACTATGGTCAATTCACCATGGCCAATTCATCTAACCCGCACAGATTTGATTGTGGGAGGAAACCAGAGCCTCTGGAGGAAACCCACACAGACATAGGGAGAATGTGCAAACTCCATGCAGAGAAGCTGGAATCAAACCCGGGTCCCTGATGTTGTGGGACAGCAGTGGTGACCACTGAGCCACCGCGCTGCCCCATTCACTTCCATCATACTCAGTCATGCCTTTTGTCTCATTACTGGAGAAACTGTCACATACTTGAGTCAACAGGGCCAACACTGGTGTATCATAATTGCTCTTGGGGGAGTTGAAAGCTCTATACCTGCCTGCCTAGTTAGCTTCATTGTGCTTTGCTATACTGCTGCCCTCTGATCTCTGAGTTACTTCACCTTAACACAGATGTATGTAGGATAAAACAGTTCACCAACTAACGTTAGGATGTCATAAAACTTGATTGAGTTTTTAGAGGAAGTAACAAAGAAGGTTGATGAGGGTAGAGCGGTAGATGTGATCTATATGGACTTCAGTAAGGCATTCAACAAGGTTCCCCATGGGAGACTGATTGCCAAGGTTAGATCTCACGGAATACAGGGTGAACTAGCCATTTGGATACAGAACTGGCTCAAAGGTAGAAGACTGAGGGTGTTGGTGGAGGGTTGTTTTTCAGACTGGAGGCCTGTGACCAGTGGAGTGCCACAAGGATCGGTGCTGGGTCCTCTACTTTTTGTAATTTACATAAATGATTTGGATGTGAGCATAAGAGGTACAGTTAGTAAGTTTGCAGATGACCCCAAAATTGGAGGTGTAGTGGACAGCGAAGAAGGTTACCTCAGATTACAACAGGATCTTGACCAGATGGGCCATTGGCTGAGAAGTAGCAGATGGAGTTTAATTCAGATAAATGCGAGGTGCTGCACTTTGGAAAAGCAAATCTTTGTAGGACTTATGCACCTAATGGAAAGGTCCTAGGGAGTGTTGCTGAACAACCTGGAGTGTAGGTTCATAGCTCCTTGGGAGTCGCAGGTAGATAGGATAGTGAAGAAGGCGTTTGGTATGCTTTCCCTTATTGAGTACAGGAGTTGGGAGGTCATGTTGCGGGTGTACAGGACATTGGTTAGGCCACTGTTGGAATATTGCATGCAATTCTGGTCTCCTTCCTGTCAGAAAGATGTTGTGAAACTTGAAAGGGTTCAGAAAAGATTGCCAAGGATGTTGCCAGGGTTGGAGGATTTGAGCTATAGGGAGATGCTGAACAAGCTTGGACTGTTTTCCCTGGAACATCGGAGGTTGAGGGGCGACCTTATAGAGGTTTACAAAATTATGAGGGGCATAGATAGGATAAGTAGGCAAAGTCTTTTCCCTGGGGTGGGGGAATCCAGAACTAGAGGGCATAGGTTTAGGGTGAGAGGGGAAAGATATAAAAGAGACCTAAGGGGCAACTTTCCAATGCTGAGGGTGGTACGTGTATGGAATGACCTGCCAGAAGAAGTGGTGGAGGCTAGTACAATTACAACATTTAAGAGACATTTGGATGGGTATATGAATGGGAAGGGTTTGGAGGGATATGGACCGGGTGCTGGCAGGTGGGACTAGATTGGGTTGGGATATCTGGTTGGCATGGAATGGTTGAACCAAAGGGTCTGTTTCCATGCTGTACATCTCTATGACTCTATGAAGTCTAGCGTGACCTCATTCCACCCTCCAGCACCACCATCAGATGGATGGTGGACAGACTTTGGGGAATTAGAAGATGAGTTACTCACCATAGAAGTCCAAGCTCTTGGAGCTCCATACTTTTTATAGATGATTACTTACAGTGTGGAAACAGGGCCAACAAGTCCATACCAACCCTCGGAAGAGCAACCCACCCAGATCCATTCCCCTACATTTACCCCTTCACCTAACACTCCGGGCAATTTAGCATGGCCAATTCACCTGCACCTTTTTGGACTGTGGGAGGAAACCCACACAAACACGTGGAGAATGTGCAAACTCCATACTGGGGGAATTGAACCCGGGTCTCTGGCACTATGAGGCAGCAGTTCTAACCACCATGCCACTGTGCCACCCAGTATGCTCTGCTCAGTTCAGATTCGGACAACTTGTAACCTCCAGGATGTGAATAGTGGAAAATTCTGTCCTGGGAATACTATTGAAACTCAAAGAGAGATGGTTAGGTTATCTCCTTTTTAGAGATGGCTATTGCCTTGCTTGTGTGATATGCAAATAGTACTTAAGACATCTCAGCCCAAATTTGGATGATGTCTGTGTCTTGCTGCATATGGATATATATGCTTTATTATCTGAGGAGTTGTAAATAGTGGGAGAAAGTAAGGACTGCAGACACTGGAGATCAGAGTCGAGAGTGTGGTGCTGGAAAAGCACAGTAGGTCAGACAACACCTGAGGAGCAGGTCAATCAATGTTTCGGCCATAAGCCCTTCATCAGAAATTGTGCATGGTGCTAATCATTGTCTTGGCCAATAATTATATATCAGACCATATCACCTAGTTGGTCATTATCACTGATTATGGAATATTGCTCTGTACAAATTAGTTCCAATACAATGGCAATGCAAGTTTTTCTTTTGCTTCCACATTCTACAATAACTTGCACATAGACTGATCAAGGACATACAAACAGAAACACAAATAAATTATGACTTGGAGGTGCCAGTGTTGGACCTGGCTGTGGACAAAGTTAAAATCACATAACACCAGTTTATAGTCCAACAGGTTTATTTGGAAGCACTAGCTTTCAAAACGCTGCTCCTTCATCCACAACCACTTGATGAAGAAGCTATTGCTTCCAAAATAACCAGTTGGACTATAACCTGGTATTGAATAATTTTTAACAAATATGTTAGAAGCAGAATTAGGTCAGTTGGCCCTTGAAAACTATTGCACCATTCAATAAAATCATAGCTGATCTGATCTCTCCACATTCCTGCCTGATGTAGTTATCTTTCATGCCCTTGCTTGTAAAGAATCTATCAACCTCTGCCTTTAAAATATTCAAACAGTGTGTGCTTTCACTACCTTTTGAGGAAAAGAGTTCCAGAACCCTTTGGGAGAAAACATTTCTCCTCATTTCTGTCTTAAATAGGCAATACACTAGTCTCAAACATTAACCCCTAAATTCTTTCACTAAAGGACATATCTTGGCCTGTCAACATCCTTCAGGATCTCACGTTTCAATCAAATTGTCTGTTACTCTTCTAAGCTTCAACAGATACAAGTCTAGCCTGTCCAAATTTTTCTCATAAGGCAAAACATCCATTCCAGTTATTAGTCGAGTTGACGTTCTCAGAACTGCTTCCAATATATTTACATGCTTCCTTAATGAAGGGGTCAGCATTGTACACAGAATACTGAATCTCACCAATGCTGTGTAGAGATGAAGGATGAGTTCCTCATTTTTGTGTGCAATTCGTCTCATGATAAACAATGGTGTTCTATTAGGTTTCATAATTATTTTACTGGCAAAAATAAAACTTTTGTGATTCATGTATTTGGACACCCAGATCCCTCTACATCCCGGAACTCTGTGTCTCTCATGATTTAATTTATCTGCTTCTTTATTTGTTCTGCTGAAATGGACAATTTCACATTTTCACACAGGAACATAGTTTCATTTTAATGCTTGTATTAACTTGTACCCACTACACAAACTGGCAGCTCATACAATAGATACAAATGACGATCAGTCAAGGATATTGGACTGAGTTTCAAACACCACCCTGGCGTATATCCATGTCCATGCAAAACTGGAAAGAAAGTCTGTGTTCCAAATGCTCCTTTGCCTGCTGCAGAGCATACACAAAATTATATGAGAGTTTGAAAGATGATCTTGCTCTGTATTGTCACTGTGCAACAAATGGTGAAACATTCCACAAATGCAATAACAATGATTGGTGGATAGTGCTTGCCCAATGCAGCCGTACAAGCACATTTTCATTTATTATGCATAAAAAGGAGTCCAAACAGTTGGCCTGTGACAACTAAATGGTGAAAAATTGACAGCAATAGAATGGAGAAAAGGGGAGGCCAGCCAGTGGAGAAATCGGATGTTGTAGAGAAAACATTAGGATTGGGATGGAGCATTCCCAATCTTTGTGATCCAAAAAAAATCAAAAATGAATTAAAAGAAAACATATCCTTTGGGAAACATCTCTGGCAATTCTTTATGATTTTGGGATTGCTCAGTGCTGAGAGTTATGAAAAATGCCTGCTCAGCTCATTTCTCCTCAAGTTGAATTCAAGGCACGAGAACAAGTATTTGTTCTGATTTTGACAGCTACATCACAGTGGACTCAAACTCCCGGCCTCAGCGTGGACTCTAACTCCCGGCCTCAGTGTGAACTCAAACTCCCGGCTTCAGTGTGGACTCAAACTCCTGGCCTCAATGTGGACTCAAACTCCCGGCCTCAGCATGGACTCAAACTCCTGGCCTCAGCATGGATTCAAACTCCCGGCCTCAGCGTGGACTCGAACTCCCGGCCTCAGTGTGGACTCAAACTCCCGGCCTCAATGTGGACTCGAACTCCTGGCATCAGTATGGACTCTAACTCCAGGCTTCAGACTGGACTCGAACTCCTGGCTTTAGTGTGGTCTCGAACCCCCGGCCTTGAGGTGAAGTCTAACGTGGTCTGGGCTGGAAGGATTGTTATTCTGAACTCTTATTTCTCTATTTCTCAAATTTATTGTCGAATTTCTATTTCTTTACTTTTCTCTTTTATTTCCCCCTGAAAAACTTGGACTTTCCAATCTGTACCTAGGGACCTTGGATGGTGCTGTATGTAGCAACTTGTAAACTTTTCACTGCTGTCAAGTGAGCGCATGTAACAATAAAGTAAATTCTAATTCCCATTCTCTTTTCTTGGGTGGGAGTGTTCGACAGCTACTTCCAGTTCTGCCTCAAATTTGCCTCTAGTGGGAAAATGGGGGCTTAGATATACATGTAGCAGTCACTCATTGATTGGCCAAGGTACAGACAGCCAGCAGTTGAAAGCCTCTTCCAATGTCCAAATTTCACCAGTAATTTTCCAACCATCTTTCTTCAAATTACCTCCCATTGAGTGGAACATGTTAATTAATTTTTCTGACTTTGATTTAACTGCAACATAAAATATATCACAAAACCCTGGCACAAAAATCTTTGCTGCTTTTCGTGAATCTCAAAAAGCATTCTATTGCTCAGTGTTAAAATCCCTTGCTTTGAAGTACACAATGACAAATGTACCAAAAGAAGAATGTTGACACAAAGGTTCAACTAAATTGCTTGACTTACAGAGATGTGCCTTGTTTATCTCTATGTTCGATTGGATGACCTTACAGAAAAAAGCACTAAAGGCCACCACAGGCTCCAGAAAAGAACTGAAAACTGTGCGGGAAAGCCCACATTTTTCCATGTGTTGTATACTGTGCTTTGGTTAGATTTTCTTAAGGATCAATCAATAAACAGGTCAAAACATTATTTCCCCTGATGCGTTCTTTGCCTACTGCTCCAGTATTAATTACCTGATGACAAGGTTCCGAAATCACTGTTCTCAGGATGTTGGAGAAACAGCTGGACTGCAGAGATGAACGAAACCTGAACCAGAACACAATGTGATGTTTGGATTTTGCTTTTAAAAGCGTTATTAATCTAAAGCGAATTGAAATCTGTCAGCTGTTCCGTATAAATCCCAGGTGCTCTATACTTGATCCAAGTGAGCCTGGCATTGCCATAAAAGATTGTTGCACTCAGCCAAGTGCTGTTGCTTTCAGAGTTGAGCATGTTCTGCTGTTCATTGAACTGGAACTCAAAGCATTATGAGTATGTCTGCTTGCTTGCCATTTTCAAGTGGCAAACTAATGTTTTCTTTAATTGAATGTCAGGATTGAATCCAACTGACTTCGCCTATTTACAATGCTCTTGTAAATGCACCACAACTACAATTAGACACAGAAAAGAGGTATGGTGAAAACTTAGTAAGTTATTAACAAAAATAGATGCAGGGCTAGGCTATTGACAATCTACCCCATTCAGTCACTGCAAAGGCGACTTTATGGATGATGTTTGAGTGAGTTTTTTTTGGAAAATGAAGGAGGTTAACATCTATGCAGTAAGAAACAGTATCTGGACCACATTGAAAGTGTCCTTTGTTCACCTTTATGCTGTAATTGTGCCATTGTGAACTGAGTAGACTTGGGACAATTTTTACTTCCATTGCCATATGCATTATAAACTCTGAATTTGCCAACAAATGTATGTGAGATTTCCTAATAAAGAGGGAACTCAGATAATCTTCCTCCTAATGTGTCAAAGTTTATTTTGCAGGATTAATGCTAAATCATTTTACTTAATCTTTTCATAGATTTTCTAATTTCCTGAAAATGACACAGTTCCATTGCTCTGTTGACTGTCTTGCATCTCATTCAAATGGAAAGTGTTTCTGTGTGAGCCTTTGTCGTGCAACCAAATACATACTGGACATTTGGAGAAAACATTGGATACACATAGACAGGAATATTAGGGTCACATTATTGGTCTCATGGTCTGGAGGCAGGAGCTGAAATATAATTAATAAAGTAAATCATAGAAGAGAATCCTTGAATTGCAGAACCAGACCATTCAGCCCACACTGACCCTGCAAAGACCATCCCACCCAGACCCACCACCATCCCCCCCATTTTACATGGACATCCCCAGATACACTGGTAAATTTAGCATGCCCAATCCACCCAACCTGCATATCATAGGGCTGTGGGAGGAAACCCATGCAGACTCCACACAGTCACCCAAGGGTGGAATCAAACCCAGATGCCTGGTGCTAACCACTGATCCACCATGCCACCCTGGAATATGGCATAAAAATCTGGAGTAAAAATCTAGAATAAGCAATAGTTATCTTGAAACTACTCAATTGGTGTAAAACCTCATTTTATTCACTAATGTTGCCTCAGCCAAGAAGTCTCATATCTTTACCCTCTCTGGCCAAGGCAAATTTAGAAACATTGCTTTGTATTTGTCTCTTAACCACCCTTTGCAATGACTCTGAAAAGATCAATCACTGAATTATATTGACTCACCATCATGTTCTCAAGGGCAACTAGGAGTTGGCCATACGTGTTGGCCTGGTTAGTGACATCGCGCCCACCCCTCCCCCCCACCTCCGCAAACCGTTCCCCACGTGCGTATCAAAGCCAGTTCTATTCCAAAATGAGTATTGAAAATATTTGGCACTTTTAGAAATAGGAAACCTGGCTTATTTTGTTCTCTCCACTGGCTGAGAAGCCTGACATGCTGGAGATGTGAGTTACTGCTTTGGCTCCAGAAGAGCTACCCCTATATCATTGCACTTCCAGATGAGGAGAGAGGAATTGTGCCCACACTCTCAATTTGGCTGCTAGAGGGTCAATTTACAAAGGATCCCCTCCCCTGTGGATACTTCCTTCCAGATCAAATTAATTTATGTTTTGGAAAGAGCCAATTTAACCAAGTTAACAGAACAGAGAGTTTAAGTTACTAAATATGAAACAAAGTAATAATTCAGCATGAAGTAATAATTCGCCAGACCATAGCAACACGACGGCTGGAGGAAGAGTGCCTCATCTTCCGTCTAGGAACCCTCTAACCACAAGGGATGAACTCAGATTTCTCCAGTTTCCTCATGTCCCCTCCCTCCACCTTGTCTCAGTCAAATCCCTCGAACTCAGCACCGCCTTCCTAACCTGCAATCTTCTTCCTGACCTCTCTGCCCCCAACCCTAAACCGGCCTATCAACCTCACCTTGATCTCCTTCCACCTATCGCATTTCCAACGCCCCTCCCCCAAGTCTCTCCTCCCTACCTTTTATCTTAGCCTGCTTGGCACACTTTCCTCATTCCTGAAGAAGAGCTCATGCCCGAAACATCGACTCTCCTGCTCCTGGGATGCTGCCTGACCTGCTGCGCTTTTCCAACAACACATTTTCAGTTCTGATCTCTAGCATCTGCAGTCCTCACAGTCTCTTGAATAATTCAGCATGCATACACATGGGTTAGAAATAAGAAGCGTGTCTAAAAAAGTAAAAGTCAGAACTCCATGGGTTGACTGTTAAGAGCAGGTAGTGCAATGTTAATAGTTGAACAGGCAATTTGGGATTCTTGCCTTTGCAGATTAGTTGAAACCCATCTATTCTGTTTCCTTTTGATGGGAGCTAGCTGGCAGCACTGAGAGCAAATGACTCCTTTACCTGTCCCACAGGGGTGACTAAAATTCTTTGAATGTGAACCCAGAAAGGTTTACAAGGATGTTGCAAGGCTTGGAGGATTTGAGCTATAGAAAGAGGCTGAATAGACTGGTGCTGTTTTCCCTGGAAGGTCAGAGGTTGAGGGGTGACCACATAGAGGTTTATAAAATCATGAGGGGCATGGATAGGGTAAATAGACAAAGTCATTTTCCCGGGTTGGGGAAGTCCAGAAAGAGAGGGTATGGGTTTAAGTTGATAGGGGAACGATTAGAAAGAGATCTAAGGGGCACAGGAATCTCCTCCCATTCTTACTAAATAATCTAACTCGAGCAGAAAATCCATCTATCTGTTTATCATAGAATGATAGGATGGTTATTCTGTAGCTGGAGGCCATTTGTCCCATCATGTATATATCAGTTCTCTGATAAAGCAATTGGGCTAGCCCCATTCCTCCATCTCCCTGTCTACTCCACCCAGTTCCCTGAAGATTTGAACAACCTCTAGTTCATTTCCTCTTCACTTTGTCTAAGGAGAAAAGCCCCAACATCTCCATTCTGTCCACTTAAGTGAAGGCTCACATCCTTGGAAAGTATCGGATAGCTTGTCTGCATCGTTTCCACAGCTGTCTTCGCAATGTGTGGCACCCAGCAGAGAACACAATATACTAGTTGAGGGCAAATTGATATCATAGAAAAGTTCCACAAAACTTTTTTTTTTGCTTTTGTCTTCTCTGGCCTGAATCTTCATCAATTGGGTGACAGCAATTGTGAATGCTCTTTGCTTGGCCTGTCCACCTGTGGTAAAAGGACGGGATTTTCATTATCGGAGATCGGGTGTGGGCTGCTGCCTGGCCAGACAACCAGGAAACATTGTTCAGAGCCAGTCACAGAGGGGGCTGGGTGTGGAGGTGTGCTGTTTATGGAGCTGCAGGTGACTCACCCATTTAAACGAACGGTAATCATACAGTATGGAATCAGGCCATTCGGACCATCTATTCCACACTGATCCTCTCAAGATCATCCCACCCGGACCCTAGCTCTACAACACCCACCCCCAACCTTGAGTTTCCCGTGGCCAAGCCACCTAGCTTGCACATCCCTGGGCACTATGGGCAGTTTAGCATGGCCAATCCAAACAGAACTATAAACTGAAACACTCAGACAAGACAATTTCTAGTTTCCATTCTTGGCCTGTGTGAGTTAGTTGATCTGAGCCAAAGCAGTGTTGAGAATAATGGCCTCAACAATCCTTTGACAGTGAGATGGAAACCGAAAAGACCTCAGATTACCAATTGCTAGAGTAAACTTTACTGTATATACATGGGTACTTAAATGCTCGTCTCATGTGGGATTGAATTAGTTTGACTGGTTTCTGCTGTGCCTGAAACTCTGTTCATTTGTCAATGGAATGCAATATGAGGCATTGTATAAAATGGACTAATACCACTTGTCTGCCATTACCAACTAAGAAAAATTTCCATCTCAATGCCACATGGACAGAGGATTACACCAACGTAATATTAGCTGTGGTAGAACCATCTCTGATATTAAGCATCTTATGTTTATGCATAAAGCATAGACAATCAAATAAGATACCAAAGAATATGCAAACAGCCTTTTCTCAGTAAAATATTAAGATTAAGCAAAAAAAAGACGGCAAATGCTGGAAATCAGAAACAAAAATAGAATTTGCTGGAAAAACTCAACAAGTTTGGCAGCATCAGTGGAGAAAAAACAGAGATAAGGTTTCAGGTCCTGAAGAATGATCTCGAGACCCGAAATCTTAACCTACTGCCCCCCCACCGCTGCTCCCAGTTCTGCTGAGTTTTTTCCAACACTTTATGTGTTTGGTTTTGAAAGCATTAAGATTGTCAGGAGAGGAAAATATTGCTAGAATGAAAAATAAAAGGAGGTTAGGATTCCATAATGTTTGTGAAAAGTTCCTTTAAAGGGTTCTGCTGCACTAGGAACACAATCAGAATGTTATAAGATGTTTATTATGATGCTGCAGGTGAGATGTATTCATTCCTCATTAAATGTGGGTGATAACAAGCATTTTGGATGACCATCTTTTGTTTTGAAGTTGGTCAAGAAAAGCTTTGGGATAGCTGATAAAACGTCTTTATTCTAGGTAAATGATCCGGTTTCTAAGAAGCACTTTGATCATTGTAGTCCCTGTATTGTGTATTGTGTTACTGAAATTCCAAGGCAAGTGTAGAGCCCCTTTACATTAAACAGGCTGTTACAGCTTCAGATTGCTTTTAAGTTATATGCCACTGATATTGGTGGAATGTAAACAGGCTGGCGTCAATACCATCCAGTTAATTTAGTTTAGGAGCAGGCTTTAAAATATCCACTGACTTTTTATGACACTTTTTTTTGTTGTATTACCAGACTGAGCTTTCTTCTGCAGTTGTTTCAGTTCCCACTGCTACTAAAAGCATTAATATTAACCATCACAGAAGGTCTGCTGTTTCTTTAAGTTTAGTTAGTGAATGACACTTACAGCGTAAACAAACCAATCATATTATTCGGGGTTTTATATCAAATCTTGGCATATTCACATAGAGATTCAGGCACCATGCAGTCACAGACCACACACAGCTGCCACACATATTCTTGTCACTTATGAGATTCTTCATACAGAAAATAATGGAGAGTTCTAATAGCAAATTTAACCCCAACCATAAAGGGATCAGTCAGTCTAAAATAAACTCCAACTGTATTGTTAATGGTGCCTTTAACCCTACTCCAACCTTCTTTAAGTCTTTGTACTCGGGTTGACAGAATAGGGTCTGATAGACATTTGGTAACTAGACAATATACAATGAGGAACAGTAGGATGCACAGTTTGATTTGCTTGCAAATAAGACCATATAACTCAAGTCTTACTCATGAACAGGATGAACTCAGCGTCCCACTGTTTTACAGTTTGTATTCAGTTTATGACACCAGTTGAGATTAAAACCAGCTTTAAATACAAAAGAAATGAAGATTTGCCACAATAAAATGCTTTAGAGCGAGTGATAATGAAATGATTCCTCCATGCTTAAAGGAAGCAATGTTATAGAGCACTGGAAGTGGAGAAAGGAGGAAATGAACAATGTACTGGAGGGCAGTGCAAAAGTTGTGGCACATGCAAGAAGGGGTTAATATCAAAGTTTAAAGTAAATAGTAAGGTAAAAACAAAAGAAGAAAGTGGAAAATTATTAAAGGAGGGAATGTGGAGATGAAAAAAGATTGGGAATTATGTAAAACTAAAGTTATTGACAGCTCAACACAGAATGAAAGGAGAAAAGGGGAAATGCAAAGTACAAGGAAACATTTTAGAAAGAAAATGGGTGCATCTATGGAAATAAAATTATGAGAAATAGGAAGTGATAGTGTAATGATATTTCTCAACTATTATTTTACAACCGTTTAGACAGTAAAACAGAGTAATTTTTAGGCAAGTAATGAGAACAATAGAGAATCTATTGAAGTTCAGGCAGAAGTAAGATGTGCCATTCAAATATTGATTAGAAACACAAATATATTCATTCGGCTCAGGCAGTTTTGCACTCGCCTGGGCATGGGTGTCGGGATCCAGTGATGGCTAAGTGGAAAGATGGGTCGGGTCTGAAGGGGAAGAAATTGGGGTTTGGGGTACAGATTGAGGAGTGGCATTCGATTGGTCAGGGAAGGAAGGTGAGGGGGTTAGTCATGTCCAGACTGAGGCAAGCAAGGTAGAATCTGAAATGGGAGAAGGAGAATGCTGCGTTGTTGCATCAGGCAATAGTTCAGGTGTGTTGATTTCAAAATGGGGAATGGAGGCATCATGGTTGGAAAGGTTGCTGGGTCCCCACCATGGGTTGGACGATAGTGTGTGTCAGGTCAGTGTCTGGGGGAGTTCTTTTTGGGGATGTGTAAAGTAGGATAGTTTAATAGTTACTCAGGAGTAAGACTCAGTATTTAATAGTCTAACTTCACCTGAGAAACTATTTACTGCACTCAACGGCATCCTCCAAATTCTCTGAATTAATTGGGCCCTTCAACTTAAATCTTCAATTTCCCAGAAAAATTCCTTCATACTCTGCTACGATGGCAAATCCATAGGGTCCTCAAACACACCTCCCATCTATCCTTCAGGAATGACTATTTTGCCATTGGAGATTCCAGTTTAATTTACATCAATTTCTTCCTAGCTTCAGTTGCACCTCCAAACCTATTGTGATTGAGGTCAATCTTGTGATATTTTTATAGGGGGTGGGTGGATTTAGTAGAAACATAACAAATGAGCAGTTAAAATGGAACAGATACATTTCTTGATGATCTTGAATTAAAATGTGTTAGTTTTTGTGGTAGGTGAAACGCAAACAGGAATTTCCTGCAGAAGTGCAACTTGTTCTTGTTGATATATTACCTCAATTAACCACTGGTGACATGGTAATCAAAACCTAAGCAAGTGGTCATTTCTGTTTCCTGTTATGTTTCTTCCCTATTGAAATGATCTTTACCAGTTATATAAGTCATAATCTGTGACTCTGACTCTCACTCTAAACCTTCCTGGCTTGACAGGAACCATTGACACAGTTGGTTATACCAATCCCCTTCACATTTTCTTCTCCGTTGTCCAGCTGATTGGGTCTCAATCCATCTTTTCCTGTCTGCAAAATCTCTTGCAATGAGTTATCTTCCTATCTCAGCTGGTCAATGGTGCTTGTTCTGTGAATTAATATGGTTATGGATGATCTAGGTCTTGAACTCTACTTGTTTCCCATTCCCCATATTCCCGATTCTCTGGAAGGCCAAGAATCTGACTGTGCCAACTTTAAATATATTTAACAAAAGAACATCCACAATGACACCACCAAGTGAATTTATCACAAGACTCTTATTTAGTTATGCAATGTTCTGGGGTCCTGGGTTTGAATTCAAGGGGTGGCTGGATATAGCACCTGTGGCGAATGGGACCAAAAGGGGAGAAAGCAGAATTAGGTATTGAGTTGGACGATCAGCCATGATCTTGATGAATGGCAGAGCTGGCTCAGAGGGCCAAACGGCTGCATCCTGTTCCTATGTTCTATGTTTCTGTGTTTCTATGTTTCTGTGAATTATGCCATGGCAGATGATGGAATTTGAATTCAGTAGCAATCTGGAAATAGATCTAATGATGAGAATGAAATCGTTGTTGGGGAAAACCCCATATGGTTCACTAAAATCCTTTACAAAAGGAAATCTGCCATCCTTATATGGTCTGGCCTACATGTGACGCCAGACCCATACTGATGTGGTTGATTCTCTGGGTAGTATAGATGGGCAATCAATACTGGTCCAACCAGTGATGCTTACATCCCATGAATGAAGTTGGAAAAAAATTCTGGGACAGAAATTATATAGCGCTGATACAACATTAGGCATCCCGCAAGAATCTAGCCTTCGTCGTACCTAACTTCCCTTCTACATTTTCTCACTTGGTGACATCATTTGAAGACATGACATTTGATATATGCTGACAATATCCAGTTTGACATCACCATTCCCCTCCTTAACTCTTCATTGTCTCTATGTTGATAATGTGTTGCTGGAAAAGCGCAGCAGGTCAGGCAGCATCCAAGGAACAGGAGATTCGACGTTTCGGGCATAAGCCCTTCTTCTTCCTGAAGAAGGGCTTATGCCCGAAACGTCGAATCTCCTGTTCCTTGGATGCTGCCTGACCTGCTGCGCTTTTCCAGCAACACATTTTCAGTTCTGATCTTCAGCATCTGCAGACCTCACTTTCTCCCATTGTCTCTATGTTGCCTGGTCTCCAGTCCAACATGAAACCTAATTTCCTGTAATTGAACACTGGAAAGATTGCCTTTGGCACTAGTGACAAACTTTGTTCCCTTACCATCAATTCTATCTCCCATACTGGCCAGTTTGTCAGGTTAGACCAAGTGCTTACATGCTTAAAATCAAGTCAAACTCAACTTTGACTTCAAGGTTTGTGCGAAGATTTGTAGCTCGGGTGCTCGTTGTTGTGGTTCTGTTCGCCGAGCTGTACGTTTTTGTTGCAAACGCTTCGTCCCCTGGCTAGGCGACATCATCAGTGCTCTGGAGCCTCCTGCGAAGCGTTTCTTTGATGTTTCTTCCGGTATTTATAGTGGTCTGTCCTTGCCGCTTCCGGGTGTCAGTTTCAGCTGTCCGCTGTAGTGGTTGGTATATAGGGTCCAGGTCGATGTGTTTGTTGATGGAGTTTGTGGATGAATGCCATGCCAGCTGAAACTGACACCCGGAAGCGGCAAGGACAGACCACTATAAATACTGGAAAAAACATCAAAGAAGCGCTTCGCAGGAGGCTCCAGAGCACTGATGATGTCGCCTAGCCAGGGGACGAAACGTTTGCAACAAAAACTTCCAGCTCGGCGAACAGAACCACATCAACTGACTGTGAACTAAATGTCTAACCCCATAAATTTTCCAACACAAAGATTAGATCATCTCATGTCCACCTTTAACTCAACTAACCTGCTGATAAACTCTTATCCATTCTTTTGTGACCTACAGATATGACTGATCAGTGCTCTCCTGACTAGTCTCCTCCACCTCTATTAACTTAAGTTCTTCCAAAGTCTTGCTCCTAAATCGTAAACAGGCCCTTTCTATTCACCCCATCACCCTTATGTTCCCTAACATGGCTCTCAGTGTTTTAGAACTTCCATATTGTGTTCAAATTATAAATGCAACTTGTTATTGTCTCAAGTCCAGAGATCCTTCTTTACAATTAATAGCAGTTGAAAAAGGTGATCTTTATGTGGATGGCAGTGGGTGGAGTTTGGGGGAATGTGGAGAATGAATATCCTCTTTTCCTAGCTGTTATCAGTTCTGAAGAAGGGTCACTGGATTTGAAAGGTTAACTCTGTTTCTCCTTTCACAGATGCTGCCAGACCTGCTGAGTTTCTGTTTTTTTTATCTGAGTTTCTGTTTGTTTCAGATCTCCAGCATGCACAGTTCTTTGTTTGTATTTTAACTTGTTTTGAACAGACACAACAAATGCAGATGAGTCCCAATAGCCAAACTTTCTGACAGTGAATGTAATTAAAATTTGTCTACTCCCTGCCTGTCTGAAACCGACTCTGGTTTAAAATACATTTTCAGATTAACGCGGAAGAAAATAATATGGATCAATATAAAAATTTATTGTAAACAGTTCACAAGCCAGCTCAGTAAAGGGGTAGAGAGAGTTAAAAGACTATCTTTTAAAACTATAACATAGGCACAACACAATTCAAATTTTATTTATAATATTGCTGGGCTACAGTAAAATAGATTTTGTACCACTGAGAATGATCAACAACTTCACTGATAAGTAATTTTATAAAACTATTTAAAGGCAAAATATTCTTTCACAGTGAGAGAATGCACAACAGTAATAACTTCAGCGGGGATACAATCTCAGAGAATCATTTGTGACTTGAGTACTATTTTGTTTTCACAACTGCGGCTAAGTTGGGTTTTTCACAGCCTTGATTCAAAACGCAAACTTTAAAGATCCTGGAATATTTTCTGGCTGAAAACATGGCAACTCCTGTGTTGTGATGATGGCAACAAAGCTTTAATTTAAGCTCATTGTCATCTCCATGGTGGTATGGTAAGTGAATGTAAGGCGTTGATGCTGATTGGCATTTGAATTCAGATGCATTGAGGACTCATGAATTTCACTTAACACTTCTCCTCATTTATTGGCTATTCTTTAATCAGAGTGATGGATTGCCAGGCTGCTTGATGAAGTGGAACAATTTCTTTCTCCCATCTGCTCTTGCTTCCTCCTTCTATCCCTCCTCCTCCCATCAGAGCGGCTCTGACCCAGGGCAGCTCCTTCCCACTTGGAGATGTGTTTTGTTTTGTGTCTGCATGCTGTACGTTTTATTTTGATCATGTGATGACAGTCGCATGCACGATAGGGCTGAACTAAGCCTGGGAATCGAGGACTGAAGAGGTCTGCCGCACAGCAAGGGTGTGTCAGTGTTTTGAAGGTTCTCTTCACTTGTGCTCAGGACAGTCCTGCCAAATATTACGAGCTTCAGCAATTCTAGAGAATAATCCGGAACGATGAAATTAATTGTTGCTCCAGATGAATTTTTTAGGTTAGGTCCAGGTGTCAAACTGGATTAGCCGGTTTAGTCACAAACTGGTCAAGTGTAATCCTTTGGAGTCCCACTCTTCTTCAACTCCGAGTTAAGGCAGCAACGCCATTTCCAACTCCTGTCGTCTTTCCACTTGCCTGTCAGTCAAATAAATATTGGGATGTGGGTTTGGTTGTGTGATTGATAGCATGAATAATCAACACCAGTTCTCAAGTCCAATTATTGCAGTGAAAGGGCTTGCTACCCAACAGATAATGCTTTGTTGTCAAACTGTAACTGCCTTTGGCTCCACAAGTACTGGATAGTCATCCTGGCGTTGGAACTGATATCTACTTGACTTGAACTGAAACTGTCATCAGCCATCACAGAGAAAGTGGATGAAAATGTCACAAATGATATATGAAATTGCCACTGTTATAAACTTCTGTCTCAGTGAACATTGTGCTGATAAACAGCATTAATAAAAATGACATTTTAACGCAGCACATTAATAAACCATCATGTGGTTGGCTTTGATTATACACACTGAATTTCTTAGAACATAGAACAATACAGCGCAGAACAGGCCCTTCGATGTTGCGCCGACCTGTGAACTATTGTCAGCTCGTCCCCCTACACTTTCCCAACATCATCTAAGGATTGCTCAACTAAGGATTGTTTAAATCTTCCTAATGTGGCTGAGTTGACTACCTTAGCAGGCAGGGCATTCCATGCCCTTACCACTCTCTGCATAAAGAACCTGCCTCTGACATCTGTCTTAAATCTATTACCCCTCAATTTGTAGTTATACCTTCTCATACAAACTGACGTCATCATCCTAAGAAAAAGTCTTTCACTGTCTAACCTGTCTAATCCTCTGATCATCTTGTATGTCTCTATCAAATCCCCTCTTAGCCTTCTTCTTTCCAATGAGAACAGACCCAAGTGTCTCAGCCTTTTCTCATTAGACCGTCCCTCCAGACCAGGCAACATCTTGGTAAATCTCCTCTGCACCTTTTCCAATGCTTCCACATCCTTCCTGAAATATGGGGACTAGAACTGTACACAGTATTTCAAGTGTGGCCAACGTTTGTATAGTTGCAGCATGATATTGCGGTTCCAGAACTCAATCCCTCTATCAATGAAACCTAATACACCGTATGCCTTCTTAACAGCACTATCCATCTAGGTGGTAACTTTCAGGGATCTATGTACATGGACTCCAAGATCCCTCTGCACATCCACACTACCAAGAATCTTTCCATTGACCCAGTATTCTGCCTTACTGTTATTCTTCCCAAAGTGCATCACCTCACATTTAGCTGCATTGAACTTCATTTGCCTCCTCTCAGCCCAATTCTGCAGTTTATCCAAGTCCCCCTGCAACCTGTAACATTCTTCCAACCTGTCCACTACTCCACCGACTTTAGTGTCATCTGCAAATTTACTAATCCATCTACCTATGCCTGCGCCTAAGTCATTTATAAAAATGATAAACAGCCATGGTCCCAAAACAGGTCCTTGTGGCACACCGCTAGTAACTGGACTCCAGACTGAATATTTTCCATCAACCACCACTCGCTGCCTTCTTCCAGAAAGCTAGTTTCTAATCCAAACTGCTAAATCACCCTCAATTCCATGCCTCTGCATTTTCTCCAATAGCCTACCACGTGGAACCTTATCAAAGGCTTTACCGAAGTCCACGAACACCATGTCAACTGCCCTACCCTCATCTACATGCTTGGTCACCTTCTCAAAAACCTCAATGAGGTTTGTGAGACACAACCTGCCCTTGACGAAACCATGTTGACTATCTGCAATCAAATTGTTGCTTCCAGGACACTTTGTGCTTAGTTACATTGCATCACAGAAGTAATGCAAAGAATTCCTATTTTCACTGTTTCCTGTGGGCAATTTTAAGATTTCACCAATAATTTGTGGGTATTTTCTCTCCATGTTGCATTGTCACAAGAGTGTTCTTCCTCCAGTGATGTACATCACCTAAAGTGCATTGACACTTATTTACATCGGAGAACAATGTTCTGAAAACTTACAATCCAACAAGTGCACAGTGGTAGCAATGTGCTGTACATGGAGCCTCAGCTAAATCACACTGTACTGTCATTGTGATGACCCAGTTATACATCATAGTACTGTAGCACCTTTTCAATCGCTTCACTTGTCTGATCTGTCAGACTGTCTTTCTGACATCCCATGCAGGGTGACATTAACTCCAGCTAAATATTAAAAATATTGAAAGCTTATGTCTTCCCTCTCCACCACAACTCTGCTGCCAGCTACTGATTCCATCCCTTACGTCACATCTGTGTCTGAAACTGAACCAGTATATTTGCAGGCCATGTGTGCCATACGTAACAACAACTATGCTTCTAAAAACATATATCTGTGCAATCATTAAGATTACCTATGTCTACCTCCACAACATCATCCACCCTACCTCAATCCATCTGCTGTTGAAACCCTTCTCCTTTGCCTTTGTTATTTCTAGACTTGATTCTTTCTATACTTAAACTGGTTGCTTTACTATCTTTCACCCTCCAAATGTACTGCTACATTTATCTTAAATCCCATTCAATCGTTATTCTTGTGCTCACTATCCTGACTCCTGATCCTTGATTATTACTATAATTGATTTAAAAATTCTCATTCTTGTTTTTAAATGCTTCCATTGTCTTATCTCTCCTTATTCTGTAATACCTTCCCAATTCTACAATTGTCCAAGATTTCTGAGCTCCTCAGTTCTGATCTCTCACACAACTCCAAAGTTAATTATTTCCGATTGGCAATCATACTTTCTTTGTCCCAATCTCTGGAATTCTTTCTTAAACCTCTCTGACTCTCAGTCTCTTTCCTTCCTTTGAGACACTAGGTAAAACCATGGTCCCTGACCATGCTTTTGACAATTTGTGGTAGTAATGTCTTTTGAGTTGGGTGGCAAATTTTCTTTGATAATGTTCCTGTGAAGTGACTTGGGCTAATTCAATATATTAAAAGATATATAAAAACTGTATTTTGACAAGTTGAGGTGGGTGAATTGGCTCCCTTTTTATAAGTCACTCAGTTGGACAAAAAAAAATCTTTTAGCACTCAATTATACACTTTTTCAAAATTAATGAACCAGTTACAATGACTTCTTGTGTGAAAGAAAGGAACTTTATTACTCTGAGAAAAATAATAAAGCTCAATGCCAAAAGAAAATTAAAATGGGGAGACTTTCTGACACACTCTCTGGAGAGGGTGCAGGGAAGGGTTACGAGGATATTGCCTGGCATGGAAGGTGTTAGCTATGAAGAAAGGTTGAGTAGGTTAGGTTTAGTTTCACTAGAAAAAAGGAGATGGGGGTGGGGGTGGGGAAACTGATTGAAGTTTATAAAATCATGAAGGGTATAGAGAGGATGGATAGAGACAAGCTTTTTCCCAGGGTGAAGGATTCAATAACGAGAGGTCACGCTTTCAAGGTGGGAGATGGAAAGTTTAAGGGGGATACACATGGCAAGTACCTCATACAGAGGGTGGTGGGTGTTTGGATCATGTCTAGATGAGAGTGGTGCTGGAAAAGCACAGCAGGTCAGGCAGCATCCGAGGAGCAGGAAAATCGACGTTTCGGGCAAAAGCCCTTCATCACGAATTGAACGTGTTGCCAGCAGAGGTGGTAGAGGCAAGCATGGTAGATTCATTTAAGATGCGTCTGGATAAATGCATGAGTAGGTGGGAGTAGAGGGATTCAGATGCTTAGGAATTGACCAACAGGTTTAGACAGTGTATTTGGATCGGCTCAGGTTTGGAGGGCCGAAGGGCCTGTTCTTGGGCTGTAAATTTTCTTTGGTATTTGTTCTTGTTCTATTATATAGCTTAAAAATGCTTGGAGTCTTGTGATATTGTGATTTAACTTGAGACAATGATTGTTTAGTCAACATCTTGTATCTTCAGCAATAGCAAAATAGTACAGATATCGTTGAATTCCCACGTTATGGACTTGTCTTCAATTTGCTCTGTCACCGAGTGAGGTTCTTCAAGAGGTGAAAAAGAAGAGAGAGTTTTCCAGTTCAGTTACGAGAACCCCATTTTTTTTTCTCTCTCTGCTGCACTGGTAAAGCAACTACTTTAAATACAGGTCATTTGAGTATTGTCGTATTGTATCTGTGTTTATTGCTTTCTGAGGTCGATAGTTTGCAGATGAATTTGTTTTACCCCCAATAATTGGAAATTATCCAAAACAGCTGTAAATCAAATGAATGTCCTTAAGGCAAGGAAATCTTTCATCCTAATATGGTCTAGCCAACAGGTAACACCAGATCTAAAGAAATATTTTTGATTCTTACCTGCCTTCTGCAATGGCCTGGAAAACTGTGCAGTTGCATCAAATTGCTGCAATGTCTAAGCGAAGGAATGAATCTGAACGGATGAACTGGAATCAACTCATGCACCATTAACAGCAACCACAAACATAGCCCTATTAATCCTTTTTACCAACATCTGGAGCTTTGTATCAAGTTTGGAGAGCTGTCTCATAGACTAGTCATGCCACAGACTGACAAAGGCACTCACAGAATCATACCCTACATTGTCCCGGACAATACCACTACCATCTTTGGGTATGCCTTGGCCCATCGCAATGACCGATCCGGTCGAAGTGACAGTACGGCTGTATACTGTGAGGAAGGAATTAGATTAGATTCGATTACTTACAGATTAGATTCTCCATACAGTCCTCAAAATTGGGCCCATGATGTCTCATGGTTCCAGGTCAAACAGATTACAACATACCACCCAGGCCTCTGCTGATGAATCAGTACTCCTCCATGTTAAACATCACTTGAGGAAGCACTAAGAGTGGCAAGAGCACAGAATGTACTCTTAGTGGGATTCTTCAAAGCCAAAATTCACATTGGCTTGGTAGTACCATGACTGACTGACCTACTCAAGTCCTAAAAGACATAGCTGCTAGATTGTGTCTGTGGCAGGTGATGAAGGAACCAGAAAAAAACTACCTCACCAACCTACCCGTCACAGATACATCTATTCATGACTGTTTCCAACAACTCCACATCATGACGGCTACATCAGGAGTGAGCACTATATAATATTGGGAAGAATCAACAATATTTATTTTGATCTGGTGTTACATGTTAGGAATTTCCTTCTTCATATCGATGATATCTCCCATCATGTTGTGTGGACCTACCAACAGGCTGAATTGGACAGATTCCGAACAGATCTAGCAAATCTAGATTGGACACCCGCAGGGTATGGTGGGTTATCCGCAGCAGTAATATGATATTTAACCACAACCTGTAACTTCGGTGCCAGGCATATCCCCCATCCTGCCATTACTGCCAGGCTGGGGCAGCAAGCCTGGTTCAATGATAGGGGGGAGTCACCAGACATCCCTAAAAAATGAGGTGTCAACCTGGTGAAGCCGTCACGTAGAACGATTTTATGCCAAACAACAGAAACAAGGGGTAGATAGGGCCAAGCAATTCCCTGCTGATAAATCATTTCTAAGGTCTGCAATCCTGCCACATCAACTTGTAACTGCTGATGAATAACTGAGCAACCAACAGGAGGTTGGGGGCACCACAAGTCTCCTCATCCTCAATGATGGGGGATTTAGCAGACAAATACAAAAAGCCAAAGCTGGAGTATTTGCATCTTTCTTCAGCCGGAGGGGATGATCCTGAGATCTTCTGTATCACATATGTCAACCAATTTGATTCACTCCATATGATATCAACAAATGGCTGAAACCCCCTGGGTACTGCAACAGCTATGGGCCATGACAACATTCTGGCAATGATCCAGATGTGTACAGCTTCAATAACACTCAGGAGTTTGACACCGTCCAGGATAAAGCAGTCTTCTTGATTGGCATTTCATCCACGGACTCCCACCACCTCCATCACTGATGCCCAGGAGCAGCAGTGTGTACCATTGACAGTAACCCATCAAGAGTCATTTGGCAGTAGCTTTTAAATCCCAGCTGTGTACCACCCAACTCTGGGGATGGCAGAGCAGAAACAGAAGCAAAAACAGAAGGCTGCACAGAAACTGCTCCCATTGTGTTGCTCCTGCAGGATGCAGGTAAGTGTAGAGATATCCTATTCCCCCATGGCAACAAGATAGCATTCCTCTCTGATGAAGCTACTCTGGGTGGAAGTGGCTGAGATGTTTACCCTGCAGGCATGATTGGATGCAGTGTTGTAATGCTGGATGACCTGTTGTGATCTTCTCCAATTCGTGTTATTTACTTAATCCTTCCTGACATCATGACTGTAGGACAATCTACACATTACAAACCTTCTCACCAATGGCCCCAATGGGACAAGGGCAACACCATTAAAGAGCATTGAGCATCAACACCACTGAGGAAATATTGAGCACATACAAGATATGAAGCATCATTGAAATCCATCAATTGTAGCTGAAGCACCACATTGTTTACTCAGGACCCTTCCAATCATAACATCCCCAAACCACTTCCTTCTTACTCAGAGTGAACATGGACAAGTGGCACTCTGCAGGTTCACCTTGCGCCTGCACCTATCAGGCCCTTGGTCGTGTCTTTTAATGCCTCTAACCTTCTGTCGGAGAAACTTTACTAAGATGGGGTGGCATACCAAACTCTGAATGCTCACCACATTCAAGGATCAGGCTGCTGAGCTGGCAGTGAAGCATGGTCAGTGGGCCTTGCAGAAGGCAAGATGACTTATGTCCAGCCATCCAATGAGAAAGCCTCCAAGCAGGCAACCTTTGGTAATGCTAACACCTCAGGAGACGAGTCCAGGTTGTACCTTGCTCTGGATCCTCAGATCACAGTTGTAGTGGGCGAGGATGTGTGCCAAGCTCCAGATCTCTCTCTGCCAGCCCCACCCAGCACACCTTGGAAGGAGCATCTGCTATCGTCAAAGGAAGTGGTGTCAAGGTATTCCTCCTCACCCTCCACATGACCAAGCCATTCACTTCCATGAGGAATGTTTTCAGAGTAAGCTCAGGGTCACAGCACTGACACGGGTGTGCAGCTAAAGATGGATGAGATGGTCATGTTTTTCGATGCTCGGAGGACAGGCCCTTGCTGAGTCTCAATGGGAGATAAGTCTCTGGGCTCAGTCACTAATAATGCCTCGACAAGCTGTGGAATATCTGGCAGAGGCGCTAAATGTTTGTACGGACTGCAGCGAAGATCAGCGGACTGTGCTGTCTTGAAGTCATGGCTCTGATATGCCAGCGTAGAGCTGCCTTCCTGAACTGGGTGGTGATCCCAGTAAACAGCCAGGTCTAACAGGACAGGCAGTGTCTGCTGCCAATGGGCTTACACCGTCACTCTATTTCTCAAAACATTCATTGACTTGGCAAGGGGGGGCGCTTAGGGGCAAGGTGCCAAGTGACGGAGATGCCATTGGGCACTGTCAGAGAGAAGGAGCAATTGTTCCCCTCAGGGAGATTGGCTAAACCAACTCTCCTGTGCCAGGGATTCAAACACCTCCAACAGTTCAGGCTGAGGAGAATGCACCTGTGTTAGTGCAGGAGGCTCCCAGACCACCAGGAAGCTTGGGTATAGGACCATCAGAGAACGACTGCCAATGTGATCAGTGGCAAGGTGGTATAGCAGTTAGCAGGCCTCCACCAGCTCAACTATGGCAGCAGTGAGTACACCAAGATATAGCAATAGGACAGGAAAGACAAAAGTATATTGAACTACCTTTGGGTGGATGGTTTTTGTAAACCATTTACATATCGATACATTCACCATATGTTTCCAAAATCCTCTGTGCTTGTGCAGTCTGGAATGATCCCTGGAATGGTTGGTCTAACAGACGAGGAACGGCTGAGGATCCTGGGATTGTATTCATTGGAGTTTAGAAGATTGAGGGGAGACTTAATAGAAACTTACAAGATAATACATGGCTTGGAAAGGGTGGACGCTAGGAATTTTTTTCCGTTAGGCGAGGAGACTAGGACCCGTGGACACATCCTTAGAATTAGAGGGGGTCAATTCAGAACAGAAATGCGGAGACATTTCTTCAGCCAGAGAGTGGTGGGCCTGTGGAATTCATTGCCGCAGAGTGCAGTGGAGGCCGGGACGCTAAATGTCTTCAAGGCAGAGATTGATAGATTCTTGATGTCATGAGGAATCAAGGGCTATGGGGAGAATGCGGGTAAGTGGAGTTGAAATACCCATCAGCCATGATTGAATGGTGGAGTGGACTCGATGGGCCAAATGGCCTTACTTCCACTCCTTTGTCTTATGGTCTTATGGTTACATCTAACGGTTCTATAGTCCCTTTGAGAATACCTGGAGGGGTGAGGTTCAGGATTAGGAAGCTCTGATACTCTCATACAGGTTTTATCTGAGAGGAGTAAACCCTCTGGGAACCTGGATTACATGCTACATGGTTGTTAAGCATAAGTCAATCAGCATGGTGTGGCTTCTCAACATGTCTGTTTGGAAGTGATGTCCATCTAGCACAAAGGTCTGTCTGTTACAAGTGCAGACCCAGTAAAACCCCAGAGAATTCCATGTTGATTCTCTGACCATCAAACTTAACAGAAGTTTATTGGTGCAAAAGTGACAGAGAAACGTACAAGACATGACAAGCAGAGCAACAATATTCTCTTGAGGGGAACAAGGCTAATGCATCACAAATGGATTTTACTTTGCATTTTCACAAATGTTTAGCAATTAGTTATCATCTGTAGCTGCTGACAGTTTCTCTTTGACTTGCCTTTTCTTATTATTGCCCTGGTTTCCACAACATCAGAGTCCAATCCCTCAACATCTCCATTGGCCTCCGTTTCTACTCATCTCAACTGACAGCTGAATAGTCCAACTGATCTGTTTCTAAGTTGTAGGACCTGTCATTAATCTGGGTTGTGCAGGATGCAGCAGTCATAAAGTCAGAGAGTCATACAACGTGGAAACAGACCCTTTAGTCATCAAGGTGGTAAAAACAATGACTGCAGATGCTGGAAACCAGATTCTGGATTAGTGGTGCTGGAAGAGCACAGCAGTTCAGGCAGCATCTAAAGTGCAGCGAAATCGACGTTTCGGGCAAAAGCCCTTCATCAGGAATCAACTTATCCAAATGCCTTTTAAACATTGTAACTGTACATGCATTTGGGCGGAATAGTGGCTCAGTGGTTAGCGCTGCTGCCTCACAGCACCAAGATCCCAGGTTCAATTCCAGCCTCGGGCGACTGTCTGAGTGGAGTTTGTACGTTCTCCTCGTGTCTGCGTGGGTTTGCTCTGATTTCCTCCCACAGTCACAAAGATGTACAGGTCAGGTGTATTGGTCATGCTAAATTGCCCATAGGTTAGGTGCGTTAGAGTGAAATGGGTCTGGGTAGTTGACTCTTTGTGGACTTGTTGGACCGAAGGGCCTGTTTCCACACTGTAGGGAATCTAATCATCCTGTACTTCCTCTGGCAGTTCATTCCACACACGAGCCACTCACTGTGTAAAGAGGTTGCAGCTCATGTCCTTTTCAAACCTTTCTCCTCTTACCTTAAAAATATGGCCTCTAGTTTTGAACTTCCCGACCATAGGGAAAAGCCCTTTGCTATTCACCTTGTCTATATCCCACATGATTTCATAAACTTCTATAAAGTCACTCCTCAAATTTCTATGCTCCAGTGAAAATGTCCCAGCCCTCTGTCGGGTGGAGGTGTCCAGAACTGGAGGGCATAGGCTTAAAGTGAGAGGGGAAAGATTTAAAAGGGACCTTAGGCACAACGTTTTCACGCAGAGGGTGGTACGTGTATGGAATGAGCTGCCAGAGGAAGTGGTGGAGGCTGGTACAATTACAGCATTTAAAAGGCATCTAGATGGGTATATGAATAGGAAGGATTTAGAGGGATATGGGCCAAATGCTGGCAAATGGGATTAGATTAGGTTAAGATGTCTGGTTGGCATGGGTGGGTTGGAACAAAGGATCTGTTTCAGTGCTATGCATTTCTATGACCTTCTCCAGGTTAATGATATCATTCCTATAGCAGACAGACCAGAACTGCATACAATGCTTCAGAAGAGGCCTCACCAACGTTCTGTACAACCTCAAAATTACGTCCCAACTCCTGTACTCAAAGATCTGAGCAATGAAGGGAAATGTGCTAAATGCCTTCTTAACCACCCTGTGTACCAGTGATGCATATTTCAAAGAATTATGTACCTGAACCCCTAAGTCTCTCAGTTCTACAACACGACCCAGGGCCCTACTGTTAATTGTACAAATCCTGTCCTTGGTTGTTTTACCAAAATGCAACATCTCACATTTATTCAAATTAAGCTTGACTTGCACCTCCTCAGCTCATTGACCTAATTGATCAAGATCTGGTGGACTGGACAACCCTGAATTGCTTTGCTGTAAAGGACATTGGTAATCTGATGAATACACTAGTAGACTGGATATTGGGAAATATCACAAAAGTCTCATTTTGAGCTCTGTAAGGAGCTGGTGGTGAGGAGACACAATACTGTTCTGATTTTTCAGCCCTACTGTATTCCTCCCAAGTCTAGTGGCTGCACAGATATCTGCAGGAAGTGGCAGGTGGAAGTGAGGACTTCTCCAGTCATGCACAAATGTCACCTGCACCGTCCTTCGCTCAGCTGGAGGCAGCTGCAAAAGTCTCCTGAACCTCCATTCTCTATTCACTGGTCAATGTACTCCTCTTCATTCACTACTCACTCACAGAGCTGCACCTCCCTGAGCCTCATGCTTATGATTCTACCATCATTACTCTTCCCTTCTCCTTCTATAACATCTTAGTTTTATCAATGCTAAGGCTGGTGCCAGGTTCAGTGGTTCCAACATTTAGCATGGACTTGTTGTTCTGTGAATAAACGAGGACTTATGGTGATGAGGGCATTGGTGGGAGTGAGGTGGTACTGGAGACTGGCAAAAGAGACTTGTGCCTGGTCACTAGACCCATGGTGGAGCACTAAACTGTGAAATTTGACACGTTTTCTGTATTTCTTCAGTTTTCTGCCTTTATAGTCTATTTTTCTGCATGTTAAGGTGGAAAGTGGCAACACCATTAAACACGTTTCACTGTATTTTTGTAATAAGATACGTGTGACAATAAATAAATAAGTTATATCAAAAGTATCAGGAATGAGTATATGTGTTGCATTTGACACCTTGCTATAGTTAGTGGTAACAATGGAGCTATCAGGCTGCTATTGGCTTGGGTAAAAGTCTGTCCTGTTACCATCTCTGACACAGAGCGTTGCATCCTTCATAGCCCTGACTGGTTCTCCCCTTTCCTTATGTATAAGGTATTTTTTTTCTGTCTTAACATTACTTTGCATGCATGAGTCAGTGAGAGTAACATGAATTGATTTGACTTTCATTGCCCTATGACTTTCATCACCAAACGGTCAAGTCTCATATGTAAGATCCTGGGAATGGTCCAACGTGAATGATTGGAGATTGATTCCCATCCCAACCCAGCCCTCCATTATCAGCACTGCTGCGGAATCTTAGCTGTCCTTTTCACGAAAGATTAATGAATGACTGGAAATGGTTGGGGCATAGATGTTTGTACTTTTTACACCATAATCGCCCTTTTCGCTCCATGATCTTCTAACTGCAATGAAAAAAGCATTCAGGGATTACTTGCACAAAAGCACTTGGGATTTTCAGTGGGTCTCTGCTGTTTGCACTGTTCATTCTCCAAAATCCTGCATTTGGTAAACAACTTAGTACAAAATGGTGATGGTGAACTTTAAAATTGAATGTCCTACCCTCTACCCTTTCCTTTGAGTATAACTATGCCCCAAAACTTTTTATGACTTGCTCCTTTAGTCTCCAATCCCTTATGTCCGTCTTTGTTCCTCCTCTTTGAATCTTGGCCTTTTCACTGTCTGTCTCAATATCCCACTCTCCATAATCGCACTTCCTTTGAGATAACCATGCTCAGCCTTACCCTTACATCACCCTCACTATACCGCCCAATTAAGTTCCTCTGCTCTTATTCCTCCTCCAACTTATCCCATTGCGTTATCTGTCCTTAATAACTGGCTTCCATTTACCTTTGTCCCCAATATCTCTATGTCTATTGCTGGACACACCTCCTCCAATCCCAGTTTGCTATACATGCCAACCACTCCATCCCAGTTTGCTCCGTCCATTCCCCAGGAGCTGTCCAGTGTCCAAAATAATCACGTTCGTTAATTCTACTCACTCCCTTTCCTTTCCACCCAATCCACCTTTTCTGTTAATCCCCTTTGTAGGTTGATTTCCGTTTGGGACTACCCCTTTGTTTGCAATGCTTTCCTTTTCTGATGAGGCCCACTTTCTCAGGCTTGCTGAGATTAGAAATCCAGCTGCCTCACTTGGGCAAGCTAGTGGAGCCTTCATCCCTAACACTGTAATTCATAAAATCCCTACAGTGTGCAAGCAGGCCTTTCAGCCCAGCGACACTCCAAGGAGCATCCCATTCCCTACACTGTCACTGTAACCCTGCATTTTCCAGGGCTAATACACCCAACCTACATATCCCTGGAAACCTCGGGTAATTTAACATGGCCAATCCACCTAACCCGCACATCTTTGGACTGTGGGAGGGAACCGGAGCACCCGGAGGAAACCCACATAGACACGGGCAGAATGTGCAAACCCCACACAGGTAGTTGTCCGAGGGTGGAATCGAAACAGGATCTCTGGTGCTATGGGCACCAGTGCTAACGACTGAGCCATCAAGCTCAAAGGCACAATGTTAGATTGAAGGCAATGAATCTTTTCATCAACTGATCAACACAAAGACACTATAGACTTGACACACTAAGTGCTTGCACAAAAAAGTGCTTTTTTTTTGCTGATGGATCCAGTTCATTGAAGACATTTGTACTCACAGGGCAAAGAAGGCAATAGTGAACCCGAACAGACAAACACCTCGTATATATCATCGGGATTTTAAACAGACATGTTTCCTATTTGTGGGTAACATAATTAGAGTCATAGAGAGTCGTAGAGATGTACAGCATGGAAACAGACCCTTCGGTCCAACATGTCCATGCTGACCAGATATCCCAACCCAATCTAGTCCCACCGGCCCATATCCCTCCAAACCCTTCCTATTCATATACCCATCCAGATGCCTTTTAAATGTTGCAATTGTACCAGCCTCCACCACTTCCTCTGGCAACTCATTCCATACACACACCACCCTCTGCGTGAAAACCTGCCCTTTTATATCTTTCCCCTCTCACCCTAAACCTATGCCCTCTAGTTCTGGACTCCCCGACCCCAGGGTAAAGACTTTGCCTGTTTATCCTATCCATGCCTCTCATAATTTTGTAAACCTCTATAAGGTCACCCCGCAGCCTCCGACGCTCCAGGGAAAACAGCCCCAGCCTGTTCAGCCTCTCCCTGTAGCTCAAATCCTCCAACCCTGGCAACATCCTTATAAATCTTTTCTGAATCCTTTCAAGTTTCACAACATCTTTCCAATAGGAAGGAGACCAGAATTGCACGCAATATTCCAACAGTGGCCTAACCAATGTCCTGTACAGCCGCAACATGATCTCCCAACTCCTGTACTCAATACTCTGACCAATAAAGGAAAGCATACCAAACGCCTTCTTCACTATCCTCTCTACCTGCGACTCCACTTTCAAGGAGCTATGAACATGCACTCCAAGGTCTCTTTGTTCAGCAACACTCCCTAGGATTTTACCATTAAGTGTATAGGTCCTGCTAAGATTCGCTTTCCCAAAATGCAGCACCTCGCATTTATCTGAATTAAACTCCATCTGCCACTTCTCAGCCCATTAGCCCATCTGGTCAAGATCCTATTGTAATCTGAGGTAACCCTCTTCGCTGTCCACTACACCTCCAATTTTGGTATCATCTGCAAACCTACAGATTGTACCTCTTATGCTCGCATCTAAATCATTTATGTAAATGACAAAAAGTAAAGGGCCCAGCAACAATCCTTGTGGCACTCCACTGGTCACAGGCCTCCAATCTGAAAAACAATCCTCCACCACCAACCTCTGTCTTCCACCTTTGAGCCAGTTCTGTATCCAAATGGCTAGTTCTCCCTGTATTCCATGAGATCTAACCTTGCTAATCAGTCTCCCATGGGGAACCTTGTCGAATGCCTTACTGAAGTCCATATAGATCACATCTACTGCTCTGCCCTCATCAAGCTTCTCTGTTACTTCTTCAAAAAGCTCAAGCAAGTTTGTGAGACATGATTTCCCATGCACAAAGCCGTGTTGACCATCCCGAATCAGTCCTTGCCTTTCCAAATACATGTACACCCTTACCTCAGGATTCCCTCCAACAACTTGCCCACCACCGAGGTCAGGCTCACCGGTCTATAGTTCTCTGGCTTGTCTTTACCGCCCTTCTTAAACAGTGGCACCACGTTTGCCAACCTCCAGTTTTCCGGCACCTCACCTGTGACAATCGATTACACAAATATCTCAGCAAGAGGCCCAGCAATCACCTCTCTAGTTTCCCACAGAGTTCTTGGGTACACCTGATCAGGTCCTGGGGATTTATCCACCTTTAACCGTTTCAAGACATCCAGCATTTCCTCCTCTGTAATCTGGACATTTTGCAAGATGTCACCATCTATTTCCCTACAGTCTATATCTTCCATATCTTTTTCCACAGTAAATACTGATGCAAAATATTCATTTAGTATCTCCTCCATTTTCTGGGCTCCACACAAAGGCTGCCTTGCTGATCTTTGAGGGGCCCTATTCTCTCCCTCATTACCCTTTTGTCCTTAATATATTTGTAAAATCCCTTTGGATTCTCCTTAATTCTATTTGCCAAAGTTATCTCATGTCCCCTTTTTGCCCTCCTGATTTCCCTCTTAAGTATACTCCTACTTCCTTTGTAATCTTCTAAGGATTCACTCGATCTATCCTGTCTCCACCTGACATATGCTTCCTTCTTTTTCTTAACCAAACCCTCAATTTCTTTAGTCATCCAGCATTACCTATACCTACAGCCTTCCCTTTCACCCTAACAGGAGTATATTTTCTCTGGATTCTTGTTATCTCATTTCTGAAGGCTTCCCATTTTCCAGCCGTCCCTTTACCTGCGAACATCTGCCTCCAATCAGCTTTCGAAATTTCTTGCCTAATACCGTCAAAATTGGCCTTTCTCCAATGTAGAACTTCAACTTGTAGATCTAGTCTATCCTTTTCCATCACTATTTTAAAATGAATAAAATTATGGTCGCTGGCCCCAAAGTGCTTAGTCACCTGCCCTGCCTTATTTCCCAAGAGTAGGTCAAGTTTTGCACCTTCTCTAGTAGGTACATCCACATACTGAATCAGAAAATTGTCTTGTACACACTTAAGAAATTTCTCTCCATCTAAACCTTTAACACTATGGCAGTCCCAGTCAATGTTTGGCAAGTTAAAATGCCCTACCATAACTACCCTATTATTCTTACAGATAGCTGAGATCTCCTTACAAGTTTATTTCTCAATTTCCCTCTGACTATTGGGGGAGTCTATAATACAATTCCAATAAGGTGATCATCCCTTTCTTATTTCTCAGTTCCACCCAAATAATTTCCCTGGATGTATTTCTGGGAATATCCTCCCTCAGCACAGCTGTAATGCTATCCCTTATCAAAAATGCCACTCCCCCTCCTCTCTTGCCTCCCTTTCTATCCTTCCTGTAGCATTTGTATCCTGGACCATTAAGCTGCCAGTCCTGCCCATCCCTGAGCCATGATTCCGTAATTGCTATGATATCCCAGTCCCATGTTCCTAACCATGCCCTGAGTTCATCTGCCTTCCCTGCTAGGCCCCTTGCATTGAAATAAGTGCAGTTTAATTTATTAGTCCTACCTTGTCCCTGCCTGCCCTGACTGTTTGACTCACTTCTGTCCTCAGCTGTACCCATCTCAGATCGATCTCTTTCCTCACTATCTCCCTGGGTCCCACCTCCCCCCCACGTTACTAGTTTAAATCCTTCCAAGCAGTTCTAGCAAATTTCCCTGCCAGTATATTAGTCCCCTTCCAATTTAGGTGCAATCCGTCCTTCTTGTACAGGTCACTTCTACCCCAAAAGAGATTCCAATGATCCAAAAATGTGAATTCTTTTCCCATACACCAGCTCCTCAGCCATGCATTCATCTGCTCTTTCCTCCTATTCCTGCCCTCACTAGCTCGTAGCACTGGGAGTAATCCAGATATTACTACCCTTGAGGACCTCCTTCTTAAGTTTCTGCCTAGCTCTCTGTTATTCCTGATGAAGGGCTTATGCTCGAAACGTCGAATTCTCTATTCCTGAGATGCTGCCTAACCTGCTGTGCTTTGACCAGCAACACATTTGCAGCTCTGTAATCTCCCTTCAGAATCTCAACCTTTTCCTTTCCTATGTCGTTGGTTCCAATGTGGACAATAACCTCCTGTTGGCCCCTCTCCCCTATGAGAACATTCTGCATCCTCTCTGAGACATCCTTGATCCTGGCACAAGGGAAACAACACACCATTCTGCTTTTTCTCTGCTGGCCACAGAAATGTCTGTCTTGGAAGCTGACGTTGCATTAGAGCCAGTCGCAATACCAGAAACTTGGCTGTTCGTGCTACGTTCCCCTGAGAATCCATCACCCCCAACATTTTCCAAAACAGCATACCTGTTTGAAATGGGTATATCCACAAAAGACTCCTGCCCTAGGTGCCTACCTCTCTTACCTTTCCTGGGGTTAACCCATCCATGTGACTGTATCTGAAACTTTCCCCCCCAACCCATCCTATAACTGCCATCCATCACATACTGTTGTAACCATGAATGTAATTCCAATAGGCTGGGGCGTTAATGAGAATTCATAACATGCTGATGAATACAAAGAAGGTTCCTACTTATTGTGGTCAGGAAGGTTGACCCACTTGAAGAGTCTTGAGCAAAGGTTTACGGCAAAAGTTTGACCAACCATTGGAAAACCAACATTAGGCCTCCTGCCCAATGGTAGGTTTACCACCAGACTTTCTAAAAGCTTCAGGTGGGCCCGGAAGATTCCACCTCCCAGTTGTGGTGGTGGGTACAGGTTGGCAGTGCTGATGGCAGTGGTGTTTGGCACCTGTTTAGTGGAAGAGAGATCGGAGACATGGAGATGGATTCAGAGACCTTGTAAGTCAGTGGCGGTGGTGCTCATTAATGGACGTTCCTTCAATAGATACTCAGATTCTAGGAAATGGGTGAACACGACTGCGTGAGTGCAACATATCCTTGCCTCTGTGAGTCTTCTCAAGTGCTACTAGTGATGAGCAATTAACCTTGGTTGAAGTTCACATCCCATAAATGAGTGAAAACGTTTGGAGGTGGATTTGATGTGGAAACACATTCATCGGACTTTAACTTCCATTGCCACCTTCTCCCCACTAACCCCCTCCTGAACATCATGACATAAGCCTGCCTACTTTTTCGCTAGATTTAGATTTGAGCCCAGGATCTGCTTATTTTTCAAACTTGGGGATGTTTGAGCTAAGTTTAATCTTGAAATGAGTCATGTGGGGTAGGAACTCAGTTTGGTGGATCTCTTTGCATGCCCGGAAGTGTTGAGACTAACCTGTCAAATTATTGTCGAGCAGGAATAAATAAAGGTAATGTCTTTTAAGCTATCAGGCCAGTTGAATATACATCAAAAGCTATCATTATAATCTGCATTGACCTGGGCAGACCACACCTTCAGTATTGTAATCAGTTTTGATAAGAAGGACATAGGTAAACATAAAGCTGTGGAGGTGGTGCAGAGAATCCAAGGCCGATTCCTTTTCTGCAAAAAGAGTGGAGAAAATACTCAGTTCAGCCTGGAGACTGTTTAAAATCCAAAACTCCCCCCTTATTCATTAAATCCTTCCTGTGGTATGCCAATTTCTATTGCTGCTCATTTTTCAGAAGTTCAGTGTTATCTTGAAGAATAGCTTACATTATAAGAATTACACCCCTGGCATTACATAGACTCATAGAGACATACAGTCGTTCAGCATGGAAACGGACCCTTTGATCCAACTTGTCCACTTTGACCATGTTCCCAAACCAAAACTAGTCCCACTTACCTGTGTTTGGCCCATATCAATCTAAACCTTTCCTATTCACCTACATATCCAAATGTCTTTTAAATGCCGTAACTGTACCTGCACATCCCATTTACTCTGGCAGTTTATTCTACACATGAATCAATCTCTGTGTAAAATAATTGCCCCACATCCTTTTTAAAACTTTCTACTCTTACTTTAAAAATATGTCCCCTAGTTTTAAACTTCCCTACCCAAGGGAAAATATCCTTGCTGTTTGCATTATCGATGCCGGCCATTTAGCCCATATCCCTCTAAACCCTTTCTTTTCACATACCATCCAGATGCCATTTAAAGGATGCAATTGTACCAGCCTCCACCACTTCCTCTGGCAGCTCATTCCATAGACGCACCACCTTCTTTGTGAAAAAGGTGCCCCTTAGGTCCCTTTTATATTTTTCCCCTCACACCTTAAAACCTATGTCCTCTAGTTCTGGACTCTCCCACCCCAGGGAAGTCCATGCCCCTCATGATTTTATAAACCTCAAAAAGATCACCCCTATGCCTCCGATGCTCCAGGCAAAATACCCCAGCCTAGTCAGCCTCTCCCCATAGCTCAAACCCTTCAAACCTGGCAATGTCCTTGTAAATCTTTTCTAAACACTTTCAAGTTTCACAACATCCTCCTTATAGCAGGGAGACCAGAATTGCACATAGTATTCCAAACCAATGTCCTAACAATGGCCTAACCAATGTCCAGTACAACCGCAACATGACTTCCTAACTTCTATATTTAATGTGCTGTCCAATAAAAGAAAGCATACCAACCACCTTCATCACTATCCTATCTACCTGGCACTCCATTTTCAAGGAGTTGTGAAGCTGCACTCTAAGGTCTTATTGTTCAGCAGTGCACACCAGAACCTTACCATTAAGTGTACAACTCCTGCCCTGATTTGCTTTTCCAAAATGCAGTACCTCACGTTTATCTAAATTAAACATGTCGTCTCAACTCCTATACTCAATGGTCTCAGCAATGGAGGCAAGCATGCTAAATGCCTTCTTAACCAACCTATCTACCTGTGACACTAAGTTCAAAGGATTAGTTACCTCAACTCTTCGGTCTCACTGTTCTATAACAGTCATGATTTGGAGATGCCGGTGTTGGACTGGGGTGTACAAAGTTAAAAATTACACAACACCAGGTTATAGTCCAACAGGTTTAATTGGAAGCACACTAGCTTTCGGAGCGATGCTCCTTCACCACGTCACTCCAAAAGCTAGTGCTTCCAATTAAACTTGTTGGACTATAACTTGGTGTTGTGTGATTTTTAACTTTGTTCTATAACACTACATCTTAGAATACAAGCATGCATATGAATGTTATATGTTTTTTGCAGAATTTTCCCTCTGCTACATTACTGGAAATGTTGCTTATTTATTTTAAGCAGGATAATGTGTAATCTTAAGAAGTTGAAAAGGGAATTTCAGATACACATCTTAATCATAAGTAGTTTAATATTAGTCAGTATAATTTCAAGACCTGACTCTTCCAAATCCCACAGTCACAAAGATGTGCGGGTCAGGTGAATTGGCCAAGCTAAATTGCCCGTAGTGTTAGGTAAGGGGTAAATGTAGGGGTATGGGTGGGTTGCGCTTCGGCGGGTTGGTGTGGACTTGTTGGGCCGAAGGGCCTGTTTCCACACTGTAAGTCTAATCTAATCATAACATTGAACAAGGACAAACTTCAATACATGACAGTAATCAGTGCTGATATCCCGTTTATCATTAAGTCTAAAATGTCTTCATTTTAACCCTTTTTTTGCAGTAAAATTCTGACCACCAATAGCAATTAAAATTTAAATTAATAACTTTTGGAAAGATAGAAAGGTTTGAACTGAAAATTGAATGATCATTAATAATACAGAGAGAGCAAGAGAGAAAGAATAACTTCACACTAGAAAACTGGTAGGATCTGTTTGATGGTGACTGAATCATTCTATTTTTATGAATGCTAGAGTTTTGGAAATTGCTTCCTGTGATTCCATTTCTTCTTTCTCATGAAAATGACAAAGGGATGATCTTGCAAATAGAGAATTGAGCAACACAAAAAAAAGGTTTTGAATCAGCTATTTACCAGTGAGGCCTTGTATACGTAAATGTAAATGGGATTCCTTACCACCAGGAGCCTGAGAGTATTACAGAGGACATAAGAAAGGTAATGTCCCTCTGCAGTTTTTTTCTGTTTATTGACCTTTTATCTTTGATTTTGCTGGCTGGCTGAGCGTTCATTCAGTTCACAGTTTGAATGAGAAAAAAATGCTGACAAAAGCCTCGGGTTAAAGGTTACAAAAGGATGTAGTGGGGGAGGAGTGCATCCCCTCACACAAATTCCTCTTTAATCTGTTTGATCTCAATTGGAAAGCATCTAAGTTTGAAAAATGCGACTGTTAATAAATGGTCCATTCTTAGATGCTTCTGATTGAACTGTGGACCTGAAAAAAAACATACTGAATGGAAATTAAATGAATGAAGTCCTTTAAGGCTGCAGTGCAGTAATTGTTTTCTCTTCCCACCCCTGTGTCATTAACACTCGGATCATGCAAACATCTCTCCTTAGCTATTGTGTGTGTGTGTGTGTGTGTGTGTGTGTGTGTGTGTGTGTGTGAGACCACTTGATAACATCATTCAAAGGCACAGGATCACCTTCCACATGCATGTCAACGACACCCAATGTTAAAAATCACACAACATCAGCTTACAGTCCAACAAGTGTATTTGGAAGCACGGGCTTTCGGAGTGCTGCTAACCACCTGATGAAGAAGCAGCGCTCCGAAAGCTAGTGCTTCCAAATAAACCTGTTGGACTATAGGCTGGTGTTGAGTGATTTTTAACTTTGTCCACCCCAGTCAAACCCTGGCACCCCCCCAAGTCAGAACAACACCCCGAGTGTACCTCTTTAACACTCTCTTCACTGTCACTGCTTTTAGATGCTTCTAGAATCGGATGAACTGCTATTTCCTCCGGTTAAACATTGCCATAACCTTTGTATCATTGCCACCAACTTAGAATCTCGACTTAGCACCATTTCATAAGAACTTAAATGTTCAGTGACCCGAGTGACTTGTTAATCACTTAGTTCGTTGGAATGGGGCCACCTCACAGCTGAGTGAGATAGGTCTGCTTCCATGTATTTGCAAACTCCAGCCAGGATCGCTGGTTTTAAACTGGAAGTGGAAACTCACACTGCAAATATACTTTTTAAAATCCAAAACTCCCTCTCATTTGCTAAATTCTTCCTGTAGTATATGTATGGAATATATTCATATGCAATATCTTGTCTGCTAACAATTGTCATTTGATGGTTAAAAATGTGACAGTTAAAATATGATGTATGGGAATGCTGGCATCCACAAGACTTTTAATAGGTTACTTAATGCATTACAGTTAATTGGTTGTAAAACACTTTTCGAACACTTTTGGATGTCTTTTGCTTGTAATGGTGCAATATAAATGCAGGCCTTCCTTTCTACTTTCTTGACAAAGGGAGCATTTTTAATGCCCGAGAGTGTGGTGCTGGAAAAGCACAGCAGGTCAGGCAGCAATCCGAGAAGCAGGAGAATCTCCGTTTCGGGTCTAAAAAAGCCCTTCACGAGGAAACATTTTTAGTGCCGGAGAGAAAGTGAGGACCGCAAATGCTGGAGATCAGAGTTGAAAGTGTTGGCTGGACAAACAGAGCAGCTCAGGCAGCATCTAAGGAGCAGGAGAATCGGTGTTTTGGGCATAATTCCTTCATCAGGAAACATTTCTAATGCTGTCTGCTGCCAGAAACTAAGCTAGTAGGCTATGCAACTTATTTGATGACATTGCTATCTCAGCTCACACATTTCCATTTTAACTTAAGTTATCTGAGCAGGAGAGTTGAACACCAAATGGTATGGGGGCTTTCTTTAAAAGTACAGATTGGGACACAACTGTTTTCTGCAATTGAAATAAAGTTTACTGTTGACAGATATTAGACTGAATTTGTAATTCAGTCCTCATTTGAAAATGATACATTGGGCCTTATTTTTGTGTCGAGAGTGTGGTGCTGGAAAAACGCAGCAGGTCAGGCAGCATCCAAGGATGAGGAGAATCGTCGTTTCGGGCAAAAGCCCTTCACCAGCCCTTTTGCCCGAAACATCAATTTTCCTGTTCCTCGGATGCTGCCTGACCTGCTGTGCTTTTCCAGCACCACACTCTTGCCTCTAATCTCCAGCATCTGCAGTCCTCACTTTCGCCTAGCCTTATTTTTGGGTTGCTGTTGTACATTTAATCTTCAATGCAGACTACCTGTGCAAACCTATCATGACATATGATTGTCATAGGAAGTAATCACAGTGCTACAAGGTTATTTAGGCATTCTCCATGGCAGGTGGAACTAGATTGGGTTGGGATATCTGGTTGGCATGGATGGGTTGGACCGAAGGGTCTGTTTCCATGCTGTACATCTCTATGACTCTATAAATATGGGCATATAATTAATCATGAAACTGTGTATAAATATGCGGTTTTTAACACATTATTGATAGAAGGTTTTAGGGTGAATGTGCTCTTGTAAATTTATATTTGGTGGTTGTTAGAATTAGAATTAGATTTTATTGCCAAACGTACTCAAGTACAGGGATGCAGGAGTACAGTGAAAAGTGTACTTTGGCATCATTCCAGGTGCTATCTTAGGTATAAAGGTACCTCGGTACAAAATTTTAAGTACAAAGTAGAAAAATAAGGAAATATCGTTAAAAGTTCAACATTGAAGTCCTTCTCCATATAAAAGAGAAAATAAATAAATTAAGAAAATAAATAAATTAAGAAAAATCTTTAAAACTTGCTGCTGCTTGAGATCATGATCCTTGACCAAATGTTAGTAAGTTTTCTTTTCCCAACATTTTCTGTACTCAAGTTGAGGAAATTTGATGCCAGAATGGGAAATTATTCCATTTCCCAGTCCTAACATCTCTTACCCTGATGAGCAACAAAAACAGTAATTATCAGTGCAGTTGATAATAAAACAAACAACAATAAATGACAAGATCAGAGAGGATAGATGGTATGAATTCTCGGACTAAAACTGAAGTGACAACTCAACTGTCATTGACCTGAGGATAAGTGCATTATTTTGCCAAGTGCTCAATAGGATTCACATGCCTGAATGCCGTACCTTGTTTGCTCTATTTATTTACACGTCACAATCCTTTAACTGTTACTATCCCAACACAGCTTCCTATACCATGTCATCATCAGGTGCATGTGCAAGTGTCTGCAAGTGTGATTGCTTACCTTTGAATCTCTTATTCTTAATCCCTTTACTATTTATTCGTAATTTAAATCTAGGTGGTAAGACATTAAAAAGCTTTAGTGTTTACATCAAATAAAATTGCTGAGTTGTCAATTCTGCAATATTTATGATCATTTGGCTTCCTGCTGAAATTGTTTCATCTCTCCCTACCTCCTTGGTGCATAATTTGAAGGAATTTCTTTCCAATTTAACGAATTCCCTGGAGTATAATTTCACCCTTTTTACTTTTTCAAGTAATTAAAAAAATACTGTTTAGAATAGTATATCCTCAATTAATCATTGTCAGAGAGGTCTTATATTGGAGGGAAAAAATAATGATGTGAGATAAAGTCCCAAGGCAATTGAAGCTTGCGTTTGTTAATCATTATAACAATCACCCTGCTGAATTTAAGGCTTAAAGTCTGGGCGTGGGTGCCCGTTTTGAGCTGAACAAATTATCTTTCCTTGACAAATGCATGCACAACCCTAAAAGTACACTTCTAAGGACAAGTTTTATATCAGCATGAACTTAGTCAACTCCTTAAAGTACCATAAAGCTCAAAAGACATTAACATACAATTAACATACAAAATTTGAAAATGTATTGAGTCCATATTTTGCTAAAGAGAAGCAAGTCTTGCTGAGGTGCACATCTGATCATTTATTTTCCTCACTCAAGAATAGTGTCAATTTTATTTTATGGTGCATTGTAAGTTAGGGCATAGCGTCTATGTTCAAAGGTCGACTTTGGCACCTGACTGGGTGTTTTGCATTGTTAAAGTTTCAATATTTGTGTTGTCTTCTGTGCTACAGAAGAATGCAACTTCTGATTTGATTTGAAGTATATTACTTTCACAGCATATTTCTTACCTCTTGACCAAGGGAAAGAATGTCACTTGCAGGATATTACTAATTCAGTGCTATTTCCACCCCATTGCTTATCCAAATTGGCAGCCCGTTGCCATGGAAACCCACTAACAATAGATTTAAATGAACTAATTAATATTTATTTCATGGTATACATGTAGCAAGAAGTTACCACAAGGGCTTCAGTGTTTATGCTATAATTCTTTTGCTATAGGTATGCCTTCCCTCACTGACCTGTAAATGCAGCATCAGCCAATGCCGCATGTTTTGTAGCATTCAATGTTGTGAATGTTGACGTTGATCATAATTCTTTGTGCAAGTTATGATTCAAAAGGGTAATGACAGTGAAGGTCCTCTTATTCCACAGCTCATTGTATTCCAAAGGGGATGACCTCACTGAAGAAAGCAGATTGCGGACTTGAAATGCGAGAAGGGGAAACACAGCAAGGTCAAGATCCATTTCGTGAAAAAAAAACACACACTTTGTGGGAGAGCATATTTAAAATAGAGCTTCTGGATCATGCTGGGCGTAGAGATTTCCACTCCTGTCAAATTGCTACCAGCATTCTGATTGAGCAATTGTTAAAAAAAAAGCAAGATACTCGATACTGGGCCTCTCTCTATCCATTCTGTTCGCCCCCCCACCAAGTCATTTTGGAGTCTGATATTGCACAACTAGCTAGTAACAATGTTGGAGTTCCCTGGATTGAATTAACATGTGCATCCCAAGTGGCCCAATGAAATGGAATTTATCAAAAAAGTCCTTGTATTTTTGTCCCTCTGTCAGCACTTTAAACCTACAGAGAATTGCCACCAGTAATACTTATGAAGACATCCACTAGTTTCTCCAATTATTACTGACGTCCAGAAACAGCTGTGCACTACATTGTCCTTTTATCCACTTGAGAGGCTCTTGATGTCATGCTTTTTTTTTGTTTAAATCCTGTTTTTTGCAATTGGCCATCATGTGCACATTATTTCCTGCACTATTTACAAGCAGCAGTGAAGCCAGATGGCAAAATGAATGTGAAACCAAAACCAATAACTAGCTTGCAAAGAAAATTAATAATACCCCTTGGGGAAGGGACCTGTTGCTGCTGTGTATTGTATTGTTTAGTCTGACTCTAATGAAAATTTCAGCTTTGACCTAATTCTGGGACGAGATGACAGATAGTTAGATTGCCAGCAGTGCTTGGATTTAATTTCCACAGATTCATGTTTTCATTGTATTAGTATGGTGCTCAGTGAGTCTCAAAATGTATTTGTAAATGAAAGCCTTGGATCCAAATTGGAACAAGCATTTGATGCAATCAGTTTTAATCTTAGTTATAAATGAATTATTTTCTCCTGAAGTGTACATACTCTGCTTCATTTTCCCTCCATTAACTGGAGGGGTAGATTTCCACAAGGCCTGATGAAGAGCTTATGCCCAAAACATTGATACTTCTGCTCCTCGGATGCTGCCTGGCCTGCTGTACTTTTCCAGCACCACACTCGCAATGTTGCTAATTTAGTCAATTGATGTCAACCAACAGCTTTATAATGCCCTTATTATAATTTCTGTTGAATCCAGGATGCATTAAATTATACCTGATTTTCCTCTGATACCCATAGCATACTTGGGGGACAGTGAAATGTTCACCATCATCTGGGACACCTCCAGTAATTTTCTTCTGACTCTGCTGTCACCCTTGCAGGAAAAACAGATTCAGATCAAAACCCTGCTGGCATTAATACCCATACATTGGAGTTCCAAATACTCTAATTCCACAGTGTACTCTAGGGGTTTGATTTTCAGCCTGTGTTCAGGAGACTAATCGCTGCATCATTTCTAGGTCCTGATTCTGCACTGTATTGATGCAGGTTTTTGTTAACAAGTGAAAGACCCTAACTGCCCTGGAGGAATGTTCAGCACATTGTTCAGGAATTGTTGAAGACGGCTTGAAAAATCAGAGTCAACGTTTCGGGTCTGATGACCCTTCCTCACCAGACCCAAAACATTAACTCTGATTTCTCTTCACAGATGCTGGCAGACCTGCTGGGCTTTTTCAGCAACTTCTGTATTTGTTTCTGATTTACACCATCTGCAGTTATTTTGGCTTTTGATTTTGGAAAACTAGACTGTGGCCATCTAATGTCATGAGACAAAAAAAAGCTGCAGATGCTGGAATCCAAAGTAGTCAGGCAGGAAGCTGGAAGGGCTCAGCAAGCCAGGCAGCATCAGGAGGGGGAGAAGTCGCCATTTTGGGTGTAACCCTCCTTCAAGACTGTAATGTCATGATCTTCATGGGGAGAACGTTGGCACCAGGGACCTGAAATTCATTCAGTATGGCTGGAAATGGTATTATTCAGATGTGTGTGCTTTGTCTGAGCTCACTTTCCAACTGATGGAAGTTAAATGATACAGTTAGATTCCCTCTCAATCTTCTAACTCAATTAAATGCAGGTCCATTTGAACTAATCTCTCTCTTTATAGGATATGCTATCCCAAATATCAACCTAATGAACGTCCCAAGGGAATGAAATAGAAGTTCATGAGGTTGGTAGCGGGGGTGGCAGGAGCATACTATGGATGGCACAGTGGCTCAGTGGTTAGCACTGCTACCTGACAGCACCAGGAACTTGGGTTTGATTCCACCCTCAGTCGAGGGTGGAGTTTGCACATTCTCCCAGTGTCTATGTGGGTTTTCTCCGGGTGCACCAGTTTCCCCTTAAGATGTGCAGGTTAGGCGGATTGGCCATGTTAAATTGCCTCATAGTGTCCAGGGATGTGCAGCTTACGTGGATTAGCCATGGGAAATGCAGGGGTACACAGATAGGATTGGTCTGAGTGGGATGCTTTTCGGATGGGTGGTGTGGACACAATGGACTGCATCCACACTGTAGGGATTCTATGATTCTATGAGAGATTAGTTCAACTATGCCTGAATTCAGTAGATTAGAAGTAAGAGAGGAGATCTAAATGAAACGTATTACATTTGACTGATTCAACAAAAAGGGGCGTTGTTTTTCCTGGTTGGGAATCTAGATCCCAGTGGTCACAGTCACGGGATCGAGACTAGACCATTTAGAACTATGATGAAGAAATTTTTTCACTCAAAATATTGGAGTTCTGGGGGAGAAAGGATGTTGATAGTTCTGATTAAGTAATCAGAATGTGAGAATGGCAGAACAATGGTGTGTTCACCTGCCAGTCTAAAAAGAATAGATGATCTCACTGGGGTGGGACCTCACTGGGGTGGGGAGAGGGAAGAGAGGGTGACAGAAAATGTAACAAGTAAGACTAAAAGAAAGGGAAGGAATGTGTTCACCATCTGAAGGTGTTGAACTCCCTGTGGAGTCCAGAAGGTTGTAAACTGCATGGTTAAGATGTCATTCCTCCAGTTTTCACTGTGATTCGCTGGAGCATTGCAGCATACCGAGGACAGTCAAGTAGCCATTTTGCACACTGCTATTGATGCAGAGGAGCCAGTGTTAGACTGGGGGTGGACAAATGCAAAAATCGTATGACTCCAGGTTACGGTCTAACAGGTTTATTTGAAACCACAAACTTTCGGAACCTCCCAAAAAATTCTGGGATTTACGTATTAATCAATCAAAATCTGCACCTCCATTCTAACTGATTAAAGACTTAACAACCATCTAGGTTTGTTCAATACATTTGCATCAGTTGTACGATCCTTTGATCTTTAAGTTATAAATTCTGTGTCGGAAATATCCTTTCTTACGAGCTGCCTGGGGAAGGAGCGAGGCTGCGAAAGCTTGTGGTTTCAAATAAACCTGTTGGATTATAACCCAGTGATATTTGACATTGCCTGTTAGCAATCAGAGTTAGCCACTGAGTTTCTGCCAGCTAAACCCCAACATGGTCCAGAACCTCAGTACCTCCAGTGCTTCCCCACTGAAGATTCTCGGCTCTAATATATTCCACAATGAGCTAAGTTGCTCGAAGTTGAAGGCGTACTGTTTGCTAACTTCTTCTTCTACCCTCACTGTCTGTTTGAAAATTACATTGTATGCCAGAGGTGAGGAAATCAGTTTATTCTATCCAAGTTCACAACTTTCAATGTGCACCTGCTGCCAACTTCACCCCCAAAGGCAATTGAAAATCCAACACCAGAAATACTGCTTCTTTTCTGTTCTATGGCACCTGTGTGGCTTTTTTAAAATACTAGTCTTCTCTTCAGGTTATAAAATGGGCTCAATACAGCTACTAAGACATGACTTATTATGTGAAAAGACAAAGGTTCTGTGACTTTGATGATACAGTGAAGCTGTGAGGTGTATCTAGCCCTCATAAAACTTCATCATGGCAAGTGGTTTCCAGGATGACAGAGGAAGCTCTTCAAGGATACCCTCAAAGCCGCCCCAAGAAACACAACACTTCCTCTGTCTTGTGGGAATCTCTTGCCCAACAGCCCCCAGACTAGGGAAAAAGTTTCTGCCATCCATTGTGAGTATCTCCAACAGGCCCAGGTGGGGCCAAGCACAGACAACAGAAGAGTGTGAATATTCAAACATCCCAACCACCCTCGTCAAACTGGTTCTGGGGCTGGGTCTGTGTGGGATGCTCTTCAGAGGGTCGATGCAGACCGAATGGGCCAAATGGCCTCTTTCCGCACTATAGAGATTCTATGATCCACCAAGGAGATCGGCATTGGACATGCACCAGCCTCACCACATCACTACTGTAACCATCAATTCACTTAGAGCACAATTATCCACTTTGATGCTAAACTTTGAGATGCACCGATGTGTTTCATTCCAATGCTGCTGCCAGGCTGCTTTGTTTACAGGGAGATACCCAAGTCTCATGCATCAGAGCAGGGAGCATTTCAAAGCTCTTAGCTTGCTCACATTGCACCTACTTGGATGTTCCCAGCCTCTCTGACTTGACTTGTTTTTCTGCACTATGTCACAACATTCAGAAACTTCAGTTTCACCGACCTTGTGTCTTGCCATGCCTTTTAACTCAGATTCAAAGCCAGGCAGCTTGTCAGCAGTGATCAATCAAGATGGTGGACATGTTGCTGTGCTGTGCTATATCAATGTCACACCTACACCATGTGTCAGCAACAAACACACTGAATGTGCTTCACTGAACACGAATGTCTCAAAGTCTGAGGGGAAGAGCCCTCAATCAAGGGGAAATGTGATCATTCAGTGGGTCTAGCCATGACTGGGGTTATTGTCACTGTGCCTGTGGTACAATAAAGATGCTGAAATGAAGGAGGAACAGATGCACCAGCCAGTCCAGGACCATCAGCAACCTCCAGCAGCTGCTGAACAGCCTCCGGACCCAGCTGAAGGTCCACTCAAGTTGAAGAGCAGGTACAGGGAGGCCTAGAGTCTGTGATCCTCGGTGTCATTTCCTCCAGGTGAGTGAGGCACTGCAGCCCATGGGCTGAGATTACCCCAGGGCACCATCACAGAGCTGTGTCCTTTGCTGGAGCTGAGCTTGCAAACAGAAACAATGAGTGGCCATCCTACTCCAGCTGCCATCGGAATGACTGCTGTGCCAAATGTACATGCAGCTGACAGTTTCCAAAGATCCACTGTGGACCTGTCTGGGATCTCACAACCCTCAACATTGAAATATATTGTGACTATTACCGCTGCAGTTGGTGACAGATCACACAGTTCTATTTGGGTTCTCCAAGACAAGGTGAGTGCTACAGCCTAACCAAGAACTGGACAAACAGCGTTGGCTTCTCGTAGCTGCAGGATGCTGTTGTCCATACACACATTGGGCTGAGAGAGCCATATCATAACAGGCTGACTTAGCAGAAAGGAGTTTCCTTCAAATAATGTACAATTGATACCATTCATGTGCAATCTGTACCCTAGAAGCTGACATAATACTCAAAAACTCTCATTTTCCTGCTTTGGTTCAAGGGTAAGATACCTTACAAGGACGGCATCACTTTACTGTTAACTTTAGGCAATGTGTTACTAATCACATTTACTCATATAACTTTTTTTCCTCTTGTGTTGCTGGTGGTTCTTTTACCAATTACGTTAAAACTGCATCCATCCTTCTCCCCAATTGGAGTTGTTCCTTTCTGTTTAATTTATGAAAACCCATCATAGTGTTGAACGCTTTCACCAAATCTCTCTTGACCTTCTCTGATCGAAGGTGAGCAGCCTGTCTTTTCTTGGTCTCTACATGTCACCGAAGCCTTTCATCACTAGTACCATTCTGACTAAAAGAAATCTTGGCATCTTTCCAAAGCATGGTTGTCAGAATGGGACGCAATATTCCAGCTGGGCCCTAACCAGGGATTTATAAAGACATAGCATAATTTTCTTGTTATTGGAAGAAATAATTGTTTGCTGAGCACCACTTCAAGTGACATTGTGCAGACATATATCAATTCCATGCTGGCAGACCTGCTGTGAGCCACTACCTGTGTGGTCCACACACAGGGTCCCTCATTGAACAATTGCCATACGGGTCCTAGGGCTGTGTGTGCCTGAGTTCAACACAGCCTGTGCAATGCTTGAAGCCATCTTTTTGCTATGCTTTTAGTTATGAAGCTAAAGATTTACAGCCTTTTAAACTTGTCCTATCCCTTCCAAAGATACCTCCCAGGTCTCTCTGTTTCTGAATCCCCTTTGAGTTACTATTATTTAGCCAATAATGAGTGTTCTCAATCTTCTTCAATACATCATTCTGCCCCAATACTCTGCTTTCTGAATAATTTTTACACAATTTCATACAGTCCCAGAGGCTTCAACTTTGCTAACAGGTCTAAGGCATAGTGCTTTGTCAAACACCTTTTGTGAGTTCATACACAGAGGAACCAGCCTCATAATATTATCTCAGCTATTTTTCAAACATGGCTGTTTTAATTCTTCCCTCTGAACTTAGATAGGGGACTGGACTCAGGGTCCCATGGTTGGGAATGATAGACGATTTATGATTAACAAAGCTTTTCACTGTACTCTGGAGGACATGTGACAAGAAATCAAATCAATCAATCAATCAATCAATAATTAATCTGAGCTGGAGATCAATCTGATTTCTTGAGGAGAATAGGCAATTTTCAAATTTGCTTGGCGAGATGCAGGATGGTGGGGAAGCTTCCCATATTACACAGCCCTGATTTTGTTTATTTAGTTTTCATTGTATTCATAGCATTTTCAAAGCGGAGTTATTTGTAACAATGCCTCATTTGGAATAATTTGGAATAGAAAATGTTAATCAGATCAAAGTCAAATATTACAATGAAATTTGCTAGCATATGAAACGTACTCAGGACATCAGATATTCAAGGATTGACGTTCAATGGATTCATCACTCTGACTGTTCTGTGAGCAAATGGGGCACCCTGCTGAGCTGCACTGGCCTGGAAACCCCATGTTTCACTTCCTGCAATTATTCAATTTGCTTTTCTCATGGTGGTTGGAAGTAGGAATGCTTTAATAGGGTTTGCCATCCATCGAGGTGGAGAAAGAAATCAATAAGGATTTTGCTTCTGATACTTCTCTGGCCACAAAGCGTAAATCACGTCAGACTAGATTCAAGTTCAGTTGTGATGACCTCCATAACCAAATATCCTGCCAATATTCAGGTTGCTGCATGAGAATTAGGTCCATGTGGTTGGTACCGGAGAGCTGGAACTGTGCTATGCCCAACCTGGTTCTTTAAGGAGAGAACTATAGAAAGAAGGAGAAATGTCATACAGTCCAATTCCATGATCGAGATCGGACACTCCCATTCTTTTCTACTTTCTCTCCAATCAGAAAGGCTCAATATTCCATAAATTGATTCAATAAAATTTCAATTTCTCATGTAAATCTTTTTCTAAAAAAAATTGTACTTATTTTTTCAGTGATCGAAATGTCTGGAAAGTCTAAACATGTCGGTCTAACATATCAATATGACATTAGTTTCTTTGCAGATACATTACTGCCTTACATCATCTGTTGTTTCTAAATATCAAAAAAGTCTCCTATCTAGCCTCATCTTAAAAAAGCAAATAATGAATATATTCTTTTCAGTCATGAAAGAAAACTAACGTTGAAATCCAACATTTTGTTCTCTGTGATACATAGAGAGAAATACATTAACATCACAACAGTTGCATTTACTGATTTGCAAACATCCCAAAATCACTGAACATTTGACTAGGTTAATGAATGTTATACATGAAATAGGTCTGCAAATGGAAATACACTGTAAGTTGCCTCTTAATGCTTTTGATACACTTTCTTAACATTTTACAGGTGCAGGTAATGTTCATGTTTCATGCATGAGCTGAAAAATGTGTTGCTGGAAAAGCGCAGCAGGTCAGGCAGCATCCAAGGAGCAGGAGAATCGACGTTTCGGGCATAAGCCCTTCTTCAGGAATGAGGAGGGTGTGCCAAGCAGGCTAAGATAAAAGGTAGGGAGGAGGGACTTGGGGGAGGGGCGTTGGGAATGCGATAGGTGGAAGGACACTAAGGTGAGGGTGATGCGATAGGTAAAAGGTTTCATGCACACCTGCTTTTCCAAGGCTACTCTAACCCTTAAGGAGGAGTCACTGTGCCCTTTTGCAAGTCACCCCGGACCCATGCAAGGTACCCTTCTTCAGGAATGTGAGCCATTACCAAAGGTATAGCCAGACAATTTTGGCAATGATGGCAGAAAAGCAAGAAACTCCAGGGACAGCAGCTGATTAAAGGCAGAGGATCAGTTGGAAAATAACCTGCATACCTTCAAATGCACGAGGAAGCAATCGGGAAAACGCCTCACATATTCTTTTCAATTCATTGCTCACTGGAATTGAAAATTAAATCCTCTTACAAGTCATTGAAGAGGAAGGCATTGGGTCCTGAGGTGTGGAGATCTGAAATAGAAGATCTGCTGATCGATCACCACTAGTCTTAGATTGCTTCCCGGAACCTGAATTGATACAGCATAAATCAATGTTAAAAAAATTGGTGTAGTGTGGCAGGTTTCAAGATCAAAGTGTTTTGTTAGAAGTAGTCATGGTGCTGGTCATTTTTGTTCCCAGAACACCTGATCATTATTAAGGTGTGACATACAAATGGAAATGGCTGGTTTATATCTTTAAATTTGTAAGCCCATTAGGTTTATAATCATTTGCACTGATAAAGTTCTTTTCAATTTCTAGCTTTAACAAAAAACTAAATTCCAAATTTATAAATGCATATGCTGGACTTTATTCTGAGTAAATGGCCTTGTCTCATAGGAACAGCCTTTTTTGCTGTTTGCAAACTCAAAACCTTTTCAAAGTCTGAAATCTTCTATTTAGTTCCTCGCTCAGTAAAATGTTTTCAATGATTGAACCTTTCTGCATGTATAGAAACATAGAAGCATTATAGCAGCAGGAGTAGGCCATTCTGCTCCTCGAGCCTGCTCTGCTGTTCAATATGATCAAGGCAGATCATCGATTTCAATACCCAAACCCACCCTTCCCCTCGTATACCTTGTTGCTTTCAGCCACAACAGCTAAATCTACTTCCTTTTTGAAAACACAATATTTTGGCCTCAACCGCTTTCTGTGGCAGTGAGTTCTGCAGGCTTACCACTCTCTGGGTGAAGAAATTTCTCCTCATATCAGTCCCAAAAGGTTCATGTCCTCTCCTTAAACTGTGACCCCTGGTTCAGCACACTCCCATCACCTGGTCCAGCACGCCCCATCAGGAACATCCTTCCTGAATCTGACCTGTCTAGTCCTGTTAGAATGTTATAGTTTTCTATGAGATTCCCCCACCATCCCCCACCATCCCCTTCTTTTAAACTCCAGGGGAATACAATTCTAATCAATTCAATCTCTCCTCATACATCAGTCCTACCACCCCAGGAAACAATTCGGACAATGGTTGCTGCCAACAATGTTTTACATTTATAGAGGGTCAGGAAAGCATCCTGAAGCACTGAAACTGATTTGTGATATTGCAAATCAGTGCAAATTTGCAAATTTGTGATATTTTTGCAACAGTTGAAATAACCTCACAGAGGTTGGTATTCCATAACCAAGTCAGCCTTTACTTACATGTGCATAGTGGTCTGGCTCTCTCAGAGGCCAGCTATCAGAGTGAACAGAGCCTCTGATGCTCCTGTTTATATCTGTCAACCAAGGCTCCCTGATTGGGCCAGGTTAACAGCCCCAATCAGGGAACTCATATTCGATGAAGTCTACCCTGGCTGACCATATTACAATCACTCAATAGTGTTTATTCATTTTGGAAATTATACAAACTCAATATTGCTTCATTCCTTCCTTCCATTATAAATGTCCCAAAATAAAATGCAACAATTCACGAGCATTTTTATGGCTTTTCCTACCTGTGTGTCCACTTTTCAGTTTGAGTATTCATTCCTCCATTCTGTTAAGGATGTCATTAGTTAGTATAAAATTTGTGAGTTTTTTTAAATGTTTCTCAGTCTCTTTCCTTACTGCTGATGTTATTGCAGATTTTTCATCATTACTTGCCATGGTTTCCAATCTGACATCCTTAAAAAAAGGCGCTGATACCTCTCCATGTTAAAGTGTAATATTCAGAGTCACGGCACCTTGAAGTTCACACCAAAAACATCTTTTCATCATTTTACTTCTTTAATGGAATAAAATGTCCCAAGGCACTTTGAAAGTATTACACAATTTAACATTGAGTCACACAAGAAGGTATTAAGACTGGTGATCAAAGACCTAGTCAAAGAGAGAGGTTTTTGAGGGGTGATTGAAAGTTTTGGATGTAATTTCCAGGATTTAGGGCTTAAACACCAGAAGGCATTTCTGGCTGTATAAAGTCAGGATGTTTAGGAGGTCAAAATTAGAAGGGTGCAGGGATCTAAGCGAGATGTAGGGCTGGAGGAGGTCACGGAGATAGGAAGTGTCAATGTCATCGGGGATTACCATCAAAAGTGGGTAAAAAAATTGGTGCTTGTAGGAGGTTCGCCAATAAGAATGAAATGTGGGTTTCAATTAAAGCTAGACAAATAACAGGAAATTTGAACATTTCTGGCCAGTCGATGTGACCAGTAATGTCTAGCTGTTTCGATTACCGGGTCAGAGTTAAATGCAAATTTTAAATGCTTATTACATTTTTCAACATGTTTTAAGTCGTATGATAAGTCTCTGAAACAAGATTCCTTCAGAAAAAGGATATATTTTATTCAGATAATAATGCCATATCAATTAAATTTTACATAGCTTTCAATAAACTCTATTCAGCTCTAAGTATTTGGAGATGTGTTAAAGGGAACATGAGATGCCCAGAGTAGTAGGTTGCTTTATATGTGTCCAACAGACAGCTGCCTAGACCACTAATATGTACATTTATATAAATACATATCATATGTAACTCTTGTAACTCTAGCAGTTGTATACCCATTTGTGTAGTGAAATGCATGATGTACTTGTTAGAAATGCAGACAGTCAATGTCAATCGCTCAGCAAGTTTGCCCAGTAAGTAATTGAGCTGTACAGACTAGTCATACATTCTGAGGTTTGATCCCAGTCTCCCCAGAGAAACTAACCTTGGCTGTGACATTAGTGGTGGTGGCATTACAAATACTCTCAGTGCTCTTGGGAATAATTTTGACTTTGACCAGTGGTATAAAATAAGTAATAATATTGAATCATAGCACAGAAATAGGTCAGTTGGATCATCATGCCCGTGTTAACTTCTTGTTTACAGGTACAATTTCTCAAGCCTATGCCAATTCCTAATTCTTACTTAGACCCCATTGCTCTATCAATATACACCTTGAATGTTGCTCATATGCCTGCTTCCAATACCTGCACTGGCAGTGCCTTCCAGGCACCCAGTATACTTTATATTAAAATATTTCCCCTCACTTTTCTCTACACTTGCCCCCCCACCCCGCCCACCTCCCCCCCCCCCCCCCCCCACACACACACACACCTTGAAACTGTGCTCTCTTGCAATTGACGTTTTGATCTTGGGAAAAAAATCTTTAACTATCCTCCCTATCTATGCATCTCATAATTTTATAGGCCTTTATCAAGTCGCTCTTTGGCTCTATATTCCAGTGAAAACAATCCAAGTTTATCTCATCTCTCTTCATCACTAAAACCCTCCAGATTAGGCAACATCCAGGTAAACTTTTTCTGCTCCCTCTACAAAGCATCTGGTAAGTTGATCAGAACTGCATGCAGTATTCCAAATGTGGCTGAACTAAGGTTTTATACAGCTGTAACAAAACTTGCCAAATTTTATATTTGATGTTTTAACCAATAAAGGCAAGTGTGCTGCAAGCCTTCTTGACCGCCTTACTCACCTGTGTTCCCATTTTCAATGACCTGTGGACCTGTACACCCAGATCTCTCTGTATGCCAATGTTCCTCAGGGTTCTTTCACACCTAAATTTGAGCTTCCAAAGTACATCACCTTGCATTAGTCCATTATTCCATCTCAATTTTGCTGCCCAAATCTGCAATCTGCCTATATCTTGTTGTATCCTTTGATAACCCACCTCACCTTCTGCATCTCCATCGAGTTTGGTGTTATCCACAAATTTACTAATCAGACGACCTACATTTTTCTCCAGATTATTTATATATATATTACAATAAGAAAAGGTACCAGCACTGATTCTTGTGGAACACCAGTAGTTTCACATCTCCATTCCAAAAGGCACCTTTCCACAGCTGCTGTCAATCTTCTACAGCCAAGCAAAGTTTGTATCCATCTAGCCAACTCACCACGGATCCCATGAGGCTCTAATTTTTGTACCAGCCTGCCGTGAGGGACCTCATCAAATGCCTTACTAAAGTCCATGTACACAACATCCCTCATCAATCATTCTTGTCACCTCCTCAAAAAGATTCAATCAAATTGGTGAGACATGACCTTTCCTGCACAAACCCATGCCACCTATCACTAACAAGTCCTTTTGCTTCCAAATGTGAATAAATCCTGTCTCTAGGTACCTTCTCCAACAGTTTCCTACCGCTGGCTCACTGGCCTGTAATTATCTGGACAATCTCAGCAGGTCTGGCAGCATCTGTAAGGAGAGAAAAGAGCTGACGTTTTGAGTCTAACTGACCCTTTGTCAGTGGTTAGCACTGCTGCCTCACAGCACCAGGGACCGGGATTCCAGCCTCAGGCAACTGCCTATGTGGAGTTTTCACGTTCTCCCCGTGTCTGCGTGGGTTTCCTCCGGGTGCTCCGGTTTCCTCCCACAGTCCAAAGATGTGCAGGTTAGGTGAATTGGCCACGCTAAATTGCCCATAGTGTTAGGTGCATTAGTCAGGGGTAAATGTAGGGGAATGGGTCTGGGTGGGTTGCTCTTCGGAAGGTCGGTTCTGAACTTGTTGTGTCGAACGGTCTGTTTCCACACTGTAGGGAATCTAATCTAATATAATTAATCGCTCCCAGTTTTCTTGAATGTATGAAATATTACTGATGTCTGCTGCTAGTGTAACATCTATTTTCCCAAATCAAGCCTTTGGTTTCGGAAAGAGAAAATTTTGTCATGATTTCTACGGCAGATCCTTATCCAATAATCCTCCATGGAAATATGCAGAAAACAGGTGCAGATAGGATTCAGACAGGCTCTAATATCCTCATCCCAGCTATCAAATAACCCACCAAAATATATGTATGAAAAACATCTCTTGATTTACCAATTTATAAGAAGTAAAAATGTGATTCTTCTAACTTCCATTAGTTGATAATTACCGTGATGGTCCCAATTCCAGGTAGCCTCAAATCATATGAAGTTTTCAATAAATGTCCTCAGTATAAAATACTTAGTTGCACCAAGTCCACTTGAGAAAGCAAAAAAATGGGGAAATCACCTTTCACTCTCTGGTGTTCTTCCAATGTGTTTTCCTTGGGAAAACAAATGTGTTTGTTGGGTTTAAAAAAAACCTTTACCAACAGCTCTTCAGTAGAGGCAGTGTTTGTAACTTAATTCAACTTATAGATAGATCAGAGCTGAGAATTAACAAGTCAATAGAACAGCATAATGATGAAGGCAAAATTTTATATGTAATGTTACAATGGACAGCTTTTTCAAGTGTTTTTTGGAGAAATCATTCTGTAACAGTCATTTAAATACATCAATGTTAAGGAAGCACATGACTTCAAAGAGGGGTCTGGTGGAGCCTTGATAGTGTTAATGGATAAAATGTTTATTCTGGGGAGTTTCAGAATGAATAGAACAATGCCATTGGTTTTGCTTTGACTTCAGAGCAGAAGAATCAGGTTTTCAGTTCAGTTTAGAAGGAACAAGAGTGTAGGTTAGTTCAGGTGAACCAGTCACATCAGCAGAAGTACTTTCTAATCTGTGGAATTTCCAAACTAGTGTACTTTGAATAGAAGTCTTCAACTTGTCCAAACTGAGAAAATTAAGGCCTTCAGAGCGGTAAATTTGCATGCCAATAGACACAAAAAGGAATCGTAAAATTGTCCTTCTACTCCATGGAGAAAAATACTTGGAAGTGAAGTATCATTTGAGTAAGAAATTGAGAGAGTTGAGAAAGAAGTATAATTTCTTTGGCCTTGAGCCTCTGTAATGGATAGCATTGGAAAGCAAATTTAATCTTTGGTTTGTTATTTGTGTGTTAAAGTATTTCTATGACTTGGAGGTGCTGGTGTTGCCGATATTTCTAAACTGCCTTTTATTTCTATATCCGAATTGCTTGATTTACTTTTTTTTTGTCGATAAAACATATGCTCTGTTGACTAAGCACCACATTAACTAACTATAAACTATAAAACATTTAATCTACCAAGCCAAGTTTCATTGTGAATTTGACTAATCCAGTAATACCATTAGCTGGATCATACTTCCCCTACCCTGTCTTCCAAAAAATGACTAGTATATGTTTATTTAGGAGAGGCCTTAGGAGAGAGTGCCAAGGGGGTTATACTAAATGATACCAGGAATAAGGAATTTTAGATACCAATAAAGACCAGAGAAATTAAGCTTACTCACTTTGGAGCAGAGAAAATTAAGAGATGATCTTATTGAGGTGTTCTGGATTAGTGGTGCTGGAAGAGCACAGCAGTTCAGGCAGCATCCAAGGAGCAGTAAAATCGACGTTTCGGGCAAAAGCCCTTCATCAGGAACAATTTTGACAGGGTAAAGAAGGATATTCTATTTCCAAAAGTTGGTATGTCAGTAACTAGGGGTTACACTTCCAAGATTGTCAACAAGAGAACTAGGAGTGAAATGAGGAGAAACTTCTTTATACAGAGAGTTGTTAGGATTTGGAATGCACTGTATGGGAGAGTGGTGAAGGCAGATTCCATACAAGGTTTCAGAGGAGAGCTGGATATCTATTTGGAAGTAATGAATTGCAGGAGCTATGGAGGTAAGGCTGGAGAGTGGGACTAGCTGGGAAGCAATTTCGGGAGCCACTACAGACACGATGGATCAAATGGTCTCCTTCTGTCTGTGAAATTCAGTGGTTTTGTGATAAAGCCAAGCCCTTCAGTTTATTGATTCTGATTTACTTTTTATCTTATATCTTTATATGAGCAGTTAATACATCCTGCACATGTTATTGCAAAGTATATATTCATACTGTATTTTGTATCTGATAATTGATGTTATCGATTAAGCTAGATCTTGTTAATATCTGATCATCAGAAGCTAAAGATGATAGGGTAGTTTGCAGGAACCAACTAATACATAGAGTCATAGAGTTATAGAGATGTACACCATGGAAATATGCACGTACCACCCTCTGCGTGGAAAAAGTTGCCCCTTAGGTCTCTTTCATATCTTTCCCATCTCACCCTAAACCTATGCCCTCAATTTATTGTATCCATGCCCCTCGTGATTTTATAAACCTCTATGAGGTCACCCCTAAGCCTCTGATGCTCCAGTGAAAACAGCCCCAGCCTATTCAACCTCTCCCTATAGCTCAAATCCTCCAACTCTGGCAACGTAGTTGTACATCTTTTCTGAACCCTTTCAAGTTTCACAACATCCTTCCATTAGGAAGGAAAACAGAATTGCACGCAATATTCCAAAAGTGGCCTAATCAATGAGCTGTACAGCCGCAATGTGATCTCTCAACTCCTATACTCAATACTCTGACCAATAAAGGAAAACATACCAAACGCCTTCTTCACTATCCTATCTACCTGCGACTCCACTTTCAACGAGTTATGAACCTGCACTCCAAGGTCTCTTTGTTCAGCGACACTCCCTAGGACCTTACCATTAAGTATATAGGTCCTGCTAAGATTTACTTCCCCAAAATGTAGCATCTCACATTTATCTAAATCAAACTCCATCTGCCACTCCTTAGCACATTGGCCCATCTGATGAAAATCCTGTTGTACTCTGAAGTAACCTTATTCGCTGTTCACTATACCTCCAATTTTGGTGTCATCTGCAAACTGAGTTTGCATGAGTAACCTCAATAATTTATCTCAATTGCATTATATTACATGTCACCTAAACCTATTCGGTGTTATTAATGAATTCTGAGGAGTAAAAACTGAGCTTACACTATCACAAAAGTATTGGATTTTACTAACCTTTCTTCTGAAAATACTGATCTGAATTTAACGTGAAACCAACGCATTTTCATTTGAGTCAGAATTTTATTCTCTCCCCAAAACACTCTTGAAATTTTTGCTGAGTTTCCTGATAGAAGCATAAAAATGGAAATGATGATAATCGCCTGCCCTTAGAATTAGCTGCTTTATTTGACTTAACATTATACATCATTAAATTGTGAATGCCAGTTTCTGAGGTAACAGTTTACTCAAACAAGTCAAAGATGATTTGCTTCACAATGATCCACTAGTTTGGAAAAATGCATTGTTGGTGTACTGGCCTGGCTTTGTCACCTCTTCCTCTGCTGTAGGTTGCCTTCACACAGGGTATGCGGCAGTCATTAAACAAATAATGTAAGGCATAGAAACACAGATAGGGATAGGAGTAGACGCTTGAGACCTGCTCCACTATTCAATATGATCATGGTTGATCATCCTGTTCCTGCTTTCACCCCACATCCTTAGATCCCTTTAGACCTAAGAACTACATCTGTCTCATTTTTGAAAACAGTCAAAGATTTTGTCTCAGCCATTTTCTGTGGCAGTGAATTCGATGGGCTCACATTCTCTAAGTGAAGAAATTTCACTTCATCTCAGTTCCACTGCATATCCTTAAACTGTGATCCCTGGTTCTGGACTCTGAGGTCATTGGGAACATCATACTGATGTTTATCCTTTGTAATCCTGTTAGATCTGTCAGGCGTGACAATCTAAATTATTGCTTTGTCTGTTTTTCACAGAGGAAAATACCTGAAATTTCCCAGAATTAGGGATCCAAGGGGCTAGGCTAAGTCACGTGTTGAAGGAAATTGGCATCAGTGAAAAGACGGTCTTAGAGAAATTAATAGGGCTGAAAGTTGATAAGTTTCCAGGGCCTGATAGCCTACATCCCAGAATGTTGAAGGAGATGGCGAGATATAATGGATTCATTGATGATTATCTTCTAAAATCCTGTCGATTCATTCCTATTAATTTGAAGGTAGCAAAATATCACCCCAGTATTTAAGGAGTGAGTGAAAGAGGAAACAGGGAGTTAGAGATCTGTTAGCCTGCTAACCTGTTGTAATGGTCTGATTGGAAATTGTTAACATGTGCTTGTAGCACAGTGGCTTGGTGGTTAGCACAGCTGGCTCATGGTAGCAGGGACCTGGGTTCAATTCCAGCCTTGGGTGACTGTCTGTGTGGAGTTTGCATGTTCTCCCGTGTCTATGTAGAGTTCCACCAGGTGCTCCGATGTCCTACCACAGTCCAAAGGTGGACTGGTCATGCTAGATTTCCCCATAATATTCTGGCATGTGTGGGATAGGTGAATTAGCCATAGGAAATGTGGCATTACAGGGATATGTTAGAGGGCTGGGATGGAATGCTCTTCAGAGTTTTGGTGCAGACTTGATGGGCCTCTTTCCACACTGTAGGGATTTGATGACTTGCAAATGGGAAATCATGTTTGATAAAGAGTTAACTCTTTTGAAGACGTTATGAACATAATTGATAAAGGAGAGCTAAAAAGTACAGTTTACATAGATTCCCATAAGGCTTTTGATGAAGTCTCCTGCAGGAAAGATGGCTCATTCTCAGGTTGACAGGTTGTGACTAGGGGGATAGTCCAGGGGTCAGTATTTGGAGTCCAGCTATTCACAATATGAACACAATGATCTGAAAGAGGGAACCCAATGTAATATTTCTAAATATGCAGATGATACAAAGCTAAGTGGGAATTTATACTCTGAAGAAGATGCTAAGCAGCTTCAGGAAATTTCAGACAGACTTAGTGCAAAGACAGAAACATGGCAGATGGATTATAATGTGAGGTTATCTATGTTAAAAGGAGAAACAGATGTGCAGAATATTTCTTAAATGTTGTGAGGTTGAAAAATGCAGATGTGCAAAGGGATTGAGGTGGCCTTGTCGATAAAAAAAACCCTAAATGCTAACATGTAGATACAGCAAACTATGAGGAAAACTAATAGAATGTTTGTTCTTATTGCTAGAGGATTTGAGTACAGGGGAGCTGAAATTGCAACAATTGTGCAAGAGGAGAAAGTGAGGACTGCAGATGCTGGAGATCTGAGTCGAAAAGTGTAGCATTAGAAAAATCCAGCCAGTCAGGCAGCATCCGAGGAGTAGGAGAGTTGATGTTTCAAGCATCAACTCTTTATCAAGAACGATGCTCGAAACATTTACTCTTCTGCTCCTCGGATGCTGCCTGACCGGCTGTGTTTTTCCAGTGCCACTTTTTTCAACTCAGTTATATAAGAGGTTGATTAGACCACACCTGGAGTATTGTGTATAGTTTGGGTTTCCTTATTTCAGGAAAGATATCATTGTCACTGAGGGAATGCAATGAAGGTTCACCAGACCTGCTCCTGGGACTATCCTGTGTAGAGAGACTGAGTAAATTGGGTGAAGGTGCAGAAGTCAGCTTTAGAGTGTCCATTCTGACCAACCAAGTGCTGAAGCATACACAGATACCCACGGCTTGACAAGAGAGCTTGAATTTTGCAAAGAGCTTAGCTAAACATTTGTAAGAAACGGATGGATATTAGTTCAAAGTATTCTGCTATATCTCATAATCCAAACAAACGGACAGAGGGGATGGGGAGGAGAGGGTGACTAATCTCAGGCATTCCAAAGCACAAATAATGACACAGGGTGATCTCATACAGAAATGGAGAGGGACACTGTCAAATAACCAGACGGCTCCAAGCAACATCAGTTTTGTAAACCACTTATGCCAAATAATCGCATATTTTGCTGTCTCTAGAAAAACAATGCCAAGTCATACAATTACTAAAACATATTTGTACAGTAACACAATTGTCATGTGTTATGGCCCATATCTACCTAATGCTGCTGGTCATCACTGATAATCAAACATACATAAACTATGCTCATTTTAAACCTCGATGGAGCCATGCATGGTTTGCCCAGTGTTGCATGCGTGCAGAATAAAGCCACTTCATTATTGCAACGTGACTTGGAGCGTTGAAATTTTATATCTGGGTTTTCACTTGAATGTTTCACTGAGCTTGTATTCTCTAGAGTTTTGATGAATGAGAGGTAATCGCACTGAAACTTATATACTTAAAGGGATGGTGAGGGTAGGTGCAGGTAAGATGTTTCCACTGATTTAAGAATCGAGAATCAGAGACACAATTTAAAAATAAGGGGGATGACACTTGTAGTGATTGTAAGGAGGTCAACCAGCTTGACCTCATAGAATATAAGTGCCCTGATTGGGGCTATTAATCTGGTCCAATCACGGACTCCTGGTTGACATAAAACGATGAACATTAGGGATATTAGGGGCTGAATGCCTGACTCAGGTAGAGACAGTGCTACTGTCTAAGGCTCTACATTTTTGAATAAAAGGGTGATTAGTGTTGAGATTGCAGTCTCTGAAGAGTTATTTCACCACCGAGGCACAAGATGAGGAGAATTGTTTTTTACTCAGGTTTATGAGCCTCTAGAACTCCCTACTACAGAGGGCTGTGGACGCTCAGTCCTTCAATATGGTTAAGGTAGAGGTTGATAGATTTCCGATGACCAGTGGTAGAGTAGGGTTATGACGATGTGGTGTGTAAAAGGCATGAAAGTATTTGACCAGCCATAGTTGCAATATTTGTCAGGGCAGGCTTGATATGCAGGATGGCCTACTCCTGTTGCTATGTTCATATGCATCCATAAAACCATAAGACCATCAGACATAGGAGCAGAAAGTAGGCAGTTGAGCCCATCGAGTCTGCTTCATTATTCAATCGTGGCTGATACATTTCTCAATCCCATTTTTCCCCTTTCTCCATGAAACATATGATCCCCTTGACAATTAAGAACCTATCTATCTCAGTCTTAAATATACTCAATGACTCGGCCTCCACAGCCTTCTGTGGCAATGAATTCCACTCTCTGGGTGAAGAAGTTTCTCCGTATCTCCATTCTGAAAGATCTTCCCTTTATTCTAAGGCTATGCCCTCGGGTCCCAGTCTCTCCTACCAATGGAAAGATCTTCCCAACATCTGTTCTGTCCAGGCCATTCAATATTCTGTATGTTTCAATTAGATCCCCCCTCATCCTTCTAAACTCCATGGAGTATAGACCCAGAATCCTCAACACTTCTCATATGTTAAACTTTTCATTCGTGGGACCATTCTTGTGAACCTCCTCTGAACATGCTCCAGGACCAGTACATCCTTCCTGAGATATGGAGCCCAAAACTGCACACAATATTCCAAATGTGGTATGACCAGAGCCTCAGAAGTTACATCCCTGCTTTTATATTAAAGTTCTCTCAAAATAAATGCCATCATTGCATTTGCCTTCTTAACTACAGCCTCATCAGCAAATTTACCTTAAGAGAATCTTGGACTAGAACTCCCAAGTCTCTTTGCACTTCAGACTTCTGAGTTTTCTCCCCATTTAGAAAATAGTCCACACCTCTATTCTTCTGACCAAAGTGCATGACCTTACACTTTCCCACATTATACTCTATCTGCCACTTCTTTGCCCACTCTCCTAACCTGTCCAAATCCTTCTGCAGCCTCCCTGCCTCCTCAATGCTACCTGTTCCTCTACTTATCCTTGTATCATCTACAAACGTAACATCAAGAGGCAACAAAATAATCATGGGTGTCTGATTCTGCGTCCATACTGGGTAAACAAACTGAGTACTTAAACTGTAGAGGGCAAATTTCTGGAGTGTGTTAGGGCTGGTTTTCTACAACAGTATGCTGAGAACTATAGGACAGGTTATTTTTGGTCTAGTATTCTGCAATGAAAAAGGGATCATTAATAACCTTATCGTAAAAGATCCTTTTGAGATGAGTAACCACAATGTGATAGAACTGAACATTATTTTTGAAAGTAAGGTTGTTCAATCTGAGGCAATTATGAAGACATGAGCCATATTGGCTGAGGTTGATTGGGATAATACATTAAATACTGTATGGAGGGTGTACAATGGTAATCTTTAAAGAATTATTACATGGCTTAACGCAACTATTAATTCTGTCAAAATGCAAAAAAAATCAAAAATAGCCAGCCAGCTAGGGCTGAAAAGGAAGTTAGGGATTGTATAAAATTTTAAAATAGCAGTAAATCTTAGAATTGGGCAGTTTGTACAATTCAGCAATGTTGGGTTAGGAAACTGATAAAAAAAGGGAAAATAGAATATAAATGTTCTCACCTCTCTGAAGGTTATACCCACTTTGACATTTCCTACCTAACAAGCTTATACTGTTGCAAGCATACATTTAAGGGTTTCCTTACTTTCTTCCCTTTTTTGTGAAAGTTTTGGGCTGAATCTTGCTTTTTTTCATGTAAGAGTCAATTTCACTGAGTTTTACAGAGAGGCCTGAATGGATTCCTCACTGCATTTTAACTGAAACATGCTTTATCAGAAACTTACCCTTCCCCCAAAGCTCTGCTCTGCCGGTCTCATTCTTGCATCTGTTGCTCCCAGAAGAACCCACTTCCTCACCACTTAGCCAGTGAAAGATGGATAAACCTGACGCCATCTTTAAAACTGGACATGTATTGACAATCTGGCATTGTCTTTCACCAGCAATGCAGTGGCACAGGAGTGACAATGCTATCCTGCTCTTGGCACACAGCTGGTATGCTCTCTTGCACCAAACTCTGTTTACCACCAGGCCACACAGTTTACCAACCCCCTGTCCTTCGCTTCACCCTATCGAACGACCTTGCTCTTGGCACACAGTTGGCATGGCAGTGCCCTCCCCACAAATAAATACATGGTATTAAATCCAGACCTTTGACTGACATTGATGGACAATGCCAAATTGTGACTGACCCGATCCCAGATTGCTGTTTTCTCAGCTCCCTGACTGATGATCAATGGTTCCCCTCGCCAATAGTGCAGGCTTTACAGGATTGGCCATTGCCAACTCCTGAGTCTGTAGTCAGACATGGGCCTTGACTGACTGGTTCAAGCGGATGACTGACTGTGGTCAACACCGTGGACTGTGCGTGATCTGTGCCCATGAGTAACAGCACCAGCGCACCCTGATCGATAATGACGCCCAATTACTAGCCCCCAACCACTTCCAGTTACGGACATTGAATTAATGCGTTGTCTGTCTGCTACAGGGTCAGCCAGCACATGCTGTATGCCTTTGATTGATGACATGATGGGTTTGATGACTTGATTCCTCCCTGCAACATCCTTGGACCCTCCGATCACATTCTGGACAGATGCCTCCTGACAGGCATGACAAGCAGAAATTGCTGGAGAAACTCAGCAGGTCTGGCAGCATTTGTGGAGCAAGAAAGCAGCGTTAACATTTTGGGAGGTCCATGGACCTCCCTTCAGAATAGCTTGTCTGTGTGTCTCTGTACAAGAGAGTAATACTGACAGCTTTAAGGGTGGATGGGGTCTCGTTGGTTAGCACTACTGCCTCACACACAAGGGAACAGGAGATTCGACATTTCAGGCATAAGCCCTTCTTCAGGAATCTCCTTATGCCCGAAACGTCGAATCTCCTGTTCCTTGGATGCTGCCTGACCTGCTGCGCTTTTCCAACAACACATTTTCAGTTCTGATCTCCAGCATCTGCAGACCTCACTTTCTCCTCACACATCAGGGACCTAGGTTCAATTCCACCCTCCGGTGACTGTCTGTGTGGTGTTTACACATTCTCCCCGAGTCTGTGTGGATTTAGTTTGGGAGCTCTGGTTTCTTCCCACAGTCCAAAGATGTGCAGGTTAGGGTAGATTAGTCATGTTAAATTGTCTCTAGTGTCTAGATTAGAGTGGTGCTGGAAAAGCACAGCAGGTCAGGCAGCATCTGAGGAGCAGGAAAATTGACGTTTCAGGCAAAAGCCCTTCATCAGGAATAGAGCCTTTGCCCAAAATGTCGATTTTCCTGCTCCTCGGATGCTGCCTGACTTGCTGTGCTTTTCCAGCACCACTCTGATCTAGAATCTGGTTTCCAGCATCTGCAGTCCTTGTTTTTACCAAATTGTCTCGAGTGTCCAGGGATATGCAGGTTAGGTGGATTGGCCATGGGAAATGCAGGGTTACAGGGATAATATGTGGTAGGGGAGGTGGATATGGGTGGGATGCTCTTCAGAGGGTCAGTGCAGACTCGATAGCTGAATGCCTTATTCCACACTGTAGGGATTCTATGAATTTCAATTCTAAGAAGGTTTTAGCTGAAGCACCAAAACAACACCAGGCATGGCATTGCTATACAATATAAAGTTAAAAACCACATAAAATCAGGTTATAGTCCAACAGGTTTATTTGGAAGCATGAGCATTTGGTGTGCTGCTCCTTCATCAGGTCCAACAGGTTAATTGGATACAATTTTGTATCTTATGGTGCTGCTCCACAACCACCTGAAGGAAGAGCGTTTAGAATGCTAGTGCTTCTAAACAAACCTGTTGAACAAAAACCTGGTGTTATATGATGGGAAAGGTTTTTAGATTAGATTCTCTACAGTGTGGAAACAAGCCCTTTGGCCCAACCAGTCCACACCGACTCTCTGAAGAGTAACCCACCTCCCTCTGGCTATTGCACCTAACGCTATGGGCAATTTAGCATGGCCAATTCACCTAACCTGCACACCTTTGGACTGTGGAGGAAACCAGAGCATGCAGAGGAAACCCACGCAGACATGGAGAGAATGTGCAAACTCCACACAGACAGTCACCCAAGGCTGGAATCGAACCGGGTCCCTGGAGTTGTGAGGCAGCAGTGCTAACCACTGAGCCACTGTACCGCCCCAAAATTGGGAGTAGAGCAGGGCTGGGATAGAGGGATAGGGGTCACACACAGGCAAATAGGACTAGTTTAGTTTGGGAAACTTGGTCAGCATGAATGAGTTGGACCGAAGGGTCAGTTTCTGTGTTGTATGACCCTAAGATTTTATGACTCCTCTATGACTCTGCGACTCTTTGATGACTCTATGATGCCAATGTCTAGGAATGAGATGTGCCTATGGCTGTTTCCCATGGATGGTACCCTGAGATGCTGTTTGGTAATGAACAACATAGAGGTTTTTTTTACAAACAGTCATAAGCTGAAATTGCCAGGTACTCACTTGGACATGCATGTCGCAAATTCTTGGCATCGAGTTTGCTTATGACAGAAGGTAGGATGGGAAGTTCCATCTTAATGAGGAAAGATGTGTTGTTAGTAAGACCAGTAACAAGCTAAAATTCCCCTTCATAAGCAACTGAGTGAGAATCTCACCTCAATGCGAGGAATTAAATTAAAAGATGCAGCCAATTGTTCCTTGACGGCCAGATTTACCTGGATGGACTCTTCGCATGGATCTACCACATTTCTCGCCATCGTCCATGCCATTGAGGAGTCTATAATAATCCACCCATTAGTGTACTGCAGAACCCTGAGTGGGTTTTCACTAAAAACAAACCCCATTAAAGTTCAACATTGCCTTTTAAAGCCAGTGTAAGTTAATAGTGGGCTTACTTTGCTATACAACTCAGGCTGTAAGTGTGTGTAAATGCAGGCAGGTGCTGCTTTCATTTTGCCCTGGGATTCAGGGACTGCAAGGTGACTGCCAATTATACACTTAATTATATAGTGCAGGACATTACAAGGGAGTCTGTTCTACCCACAGCACCAGATTGTATAACACAAGAGAGAATTTACAGGGTGTATGTGAAGTGTAGCTCCGGTGATTACGGACAAAGGGAGTCTTTTACAAGGTTTGTGGAGATGAGGACTTGCAACCGCTGACAGATCTCATTGAAATAAAAGAGCTGATCCTGCAAGGGTCCTATGTCGCCCAGGTTCAATGAAACCATTAATTGTTTGACTGGTCCTGATTATCCTACAGGTAAGATGAGATCAATAAATTGCTGTGGTTGTTTGAAGGAAAGAAGAATCTAACTGGAAGCTCAGGTGACAGCACTCATTATCTGCATTCCACTGCGCTCCGTGTCAACCGGTGCTGTGGCTCTGACTGTTGCACAGTCTGTACTGCCAAAATATGAACTCATTCATCCCTCAGAGCAAGGAAATGCAAGGGAATTCTTCCGCAAAGGTTAAAGATAAGGGACCTTTGGTGTAGAGACTTAGAACACTGACTCTCATTATGGGGAGTTGTGATTCCTTAATAGCAGTACAACTTCTAACTTTGCTGCTGAAGGAAAAATTGATATTTTAAACAGAAGTCGGAAGGTTGGGGTAATAAAGTTAATCAATCCACAACTGCACAGTATGGAGGAAATCACACCGTGCTGATCTTGTGGCTGTGTGCCTAATATATTTAGACCAGGGAAGTCCCAGGCTTGAATTAGACTGTCTCAGCTCAGACAGCTGTTCAGGTACCATAAATAGTGTCCGTGCTCCTGGCTCAGTGATAGCAAAGTTGTCTAAATTTCTTAATTCTGACTGCTGTACAAACTTATTGGCACTGGACATCAGTGAAGACAGGATCATAGATAAGTTGATAGGATTAGATGAACTAGTCTGGAAAGTGACTTGATGGAGAGCATAAAGACCAACACAGACCAATTGGACTGTAACTTTTATAATATTATAAAGGCAGCTGGGCAGCTGCACACAGCTGTATAGTCTGACCAAATTCACTGTCCATTCTGAGTGATAACTGCTTGGGTGAAATGTAAGTGCTGTCAATTTAACTTTGTTGTGGATGCTAGCATTTTCTGCATTTAGAGTCACGGAGTCATAGAGATGGACAGTACAGAAACAGACCCTTTGGTTCAACTTGTCCATGCCGACCCAATATCCTAACATAACCTGGTCCCATTTTCCAGCATTTAACCCGCATCCCTCTAAACCCTCCCTATTCATATACCCATCCAGATGCCTTTTCAATGTTGTAATTTTATGAGCCTCCATCACTTCCTCTGGCAGCTCATTCTATACTTGTACCACCCTCTGCGTGAAAAATTTGCCCCTTAGGTCCCTTTTAAATCTTTACCATCTCACCCTAAACCTATGCCCTCTAGTTCTGGACACTCCCACCCCAGGTAAAAAGACTTTGTCTATTATCCTATCCATACTCCTCATGATTTTGTAAACCTCTATAAGGTCACCCCTCAGCCTCCGATGCTCCAAGAAAACAGTCCCAGCTTATTCAACCTCTCCCTAATTCATTGTGAATTTTGGCTTGTGAAGTTGGAGGTGAACTTTCTGTTTCAATTGTTGGACTCCTTGTGATGAAGGTAACCCCACAGAACTGTTAGTTAGGGAGTTCCAGGACATTGAACAAGCGATAATCAGGGAATGATACCATATGTACAGGTCAGAGAAGCATATGTTTGGGATGATGGTGGAGGTCTTTATACAAAGGGTGGGGAACAAAAAGCTCAGAGACCCAAGGTCCTGCTCCAGAAATGGTTTAAAAGTGTAATTCCTTGACAATGAGGCACCTTTTATTTATTATGAGAATGCTGGTAGTAACTTTGGGTTCCAAAAGTGAATGTTTTACAAATCTAAAAAGTGGTGATCTGATCGAAATCTTCAAGCTATTAACAGGAAAAGACAAAATAGATAAAGATAAACAATTTCTGCTGGTTGGTGATTCTAAAACCGGGGGGGCATAGTCTGAGAATGAGGGCCAGACTGTTCAGGAGAGATGTTAGGGTGCTTGATGTTTAGAATTCCCTTTCACAAATGGTAGAGGATGCTGGATCAGTTGTTGATTTAAAATCTGAGATGAATTATTTTTGTTAAGCAAAGGGATTAAGGGATATGGGCCAAATGCAGGTATTTGGAGTTAGGCCACAGATTGGCTGTAATCTCATTGAATGGCGGAACAGGATTGAGGAGCTGAATGGTCTACTGTTGTTCCTATGTCCCTGAACTTGCTAAGACCAGCTGTCAGGAAGATTTGCTTTCAGTGTAGCAGAAAAGCAAGTGTTGTGACAGATAATACCCTCGGTTGCAGCAAACTCAGACAAACCATACAGCTGGTGGCAGCCTGGGCCCTGAGCACAGGGCTCATCTACTTCCATTTGCCTTTCTTCTTTCTCTCTCTTTCTTTTACTTCTATGATTAGATTAGATTACATTAGTTACCGTGTGGAAACAGGCCCTTCAGCCCAACAAGTCCACACCGACCCGTCGAAGCGCAACCCACCCATACATTTATCCCTTCACCTAACACTACGGGCAATTTAGCATGGCCAATTCACCTGACCTGCACATCTTTGGACTGTGGGAGGAAACCAGACCACCCAGAGGAAATCCACACAGACACGGGGAGAATGTGCAAACTCCACACAGTCAGTCGCCTGAAGCAGGAATTGAACCCGGGTCTCAGGCACTGTGAGGCAGCAGTGCTAACCACTGTGCCACCGTGCTGCCCTCATCTTTCTATCTTTCATAATTTCTTCTCTTTCCTTTCTGGGCAGGAATGGTTCCCTCCTTTTTTTTGTGGGGGAGGAGGGGGAGGTGCACAGCAGTGTCTCCATCCTGGAGAGTCGGCGAAGCAGGAGTGGCTACCCTCCTAGGGCCACTGGGGAGGGGGAATGGGGTTTCATTTGCTGAAATGGGAGTCTCACGAGACGGAAACGGCAGTGACATCAGCCAGGACGAGGCACCGGCTACTTCAGCATGGTGGACCCCATGTTTGGTCTGGGCCTAGTTCAGGACCCTGAGCAGACTCATGACGGTAATGATGTTGGTTGAGGCAAGATGGTGCTGAAGAATGGTGACATGGTTCCAATGGTGGTGGTGTGGTTCCAGGTTATAGCTGAGCCTAGGTACCTCATGGTGAAGGCAGTGGTGTTCTGGCTGTGGTGGCGTGTGGTGACTTGGGAAGCAAGTGTATCGCAGACTGAGGGATGGACATTGTGGCTTTGTTTTTCTGGCAGCAAGGACCCACTGTGGAGGTTGGGGAGCAGTCATAAAGTCATGGAGTCATAAAGATGTACAGCATGGAAACAGACCCTTCGGTACAACTTGAACACGCCGACCAAATATCCTAACCCAATCTCGTCCCACCTGCCAGAACCCGGCCTATATCCATCCAAACTGTTCATAATCCCATCCAGATGCCTTTCAAATGTTGCAGTTGTACCAGCCTCCACCACATCCTCTGGCAGTTCATTCCATACACGTACCACTCTCGGTGTGAAAAAAGTTGCCCCTTAGATCTCTTTTATATCTTTCCCCTCTCACCCTCTAGTTCTCTAGTTCTGGACTCCCCCACCCCAAGGAAAAGACTTGTCTATTTACCCTATCGATGCCCCTCATGATTTTATAAACCTCTATAAGGTCCCCCTCAACCTCTGACGCTCCAGGGAAAACAGCTCTAGCCTATTCAACCTCTCCCTTTAGCTCAAATCCTTCAACCATGGCCACATCCTTGTAAATCTTTCCTGAACCCTTTTAAGTTTACAATATCATTCTGATAAGAAGGAGACCAGAATTGCACACAATATTCCAACAGTGGCCTAACCAATGTCCTGTACAGCCGCAATATGACCTCCCAACTACTGTATTCAATACTATGACCAATAAAGGAAAGCATACCAAATGCCTTCTTCACTATCCTATCTATCTGCGACTCCACTTTCAAGGAGTTATGAACCTGCACTCCAAAGTCTCCTTCGTTCAGCAACACTCCCCAATTGTTCAATCTAAGGAAGTTTCAGGTAAAGCAAATCAAAGTGGCATGAATAAGATGAAAGCAAATTACAGAACATAAAACATAGAACACTACAACACAGTACAGGCTCTTCAGCCCTCAATGTTGTGCCAACCTTTTATCCTACACTAAGGTCATTATATTTCATAATGAATCATTTGTTGAAAAAAAGGTTAACAAAAGTCCATAATAAATTAAGTTTATCAATACACACTAGATATATTCATTAAGTTAGAATCTTCCCAAGGCTGTCAGCGATAATGAGCTATGCTTAAAAATTTTGGAGGTCACATGAGATGTTGAGTGTGGCCTACCTCGACTTTAGGAACCAGCAAGTCGTATTTTCAGAAGAAATTATGAATGTTGAATTGAGATTCTCACCCGTGAGTGGTGAATGGTCGGTTAGCAGGGATTATCAGTCATTGTTAACCTCTTTGTCACTTAATCTCACATCATTAATTTGTTGATGTACCACCTGCTGGTTAAAAATCAGATGGTAGGAATTTCTGACAACCACCAAGATGACAGGGTGTGGTCCAGAAACTGCAGTGGTACATAATGGCAGCTCACCACCACTTTTTCATGTAAAAAATGAGGTCTGCGGATGCTGGAGATCACAGCTGAAAATGTGTTGCTGGTCAAAGCACAGCAGGCCAGGCAGCATCTCAGGAATAGAGAATTCGCAACCAGGGACAGGAAACAAGTGCTGGCCTGGCAAGTGATTAAAAATGAAGAGATGATTGTTCCATGCACAGTTACTAAATCTCAGCCAGGGTACTCTTACCACAGTTGAAGTTAGCAGATTCAGATTAGGGCTAATGGGGAGTATTAACTAAAAATCCTGCTCCCAATTACTAGTTAGAACTAAAAGCTTACGTGCAATCTGACTGTTAATTAAGGTGGGGTTGGTCTTTATCTTACTGCGAGTCACTGTGACTTTAATTCAATCAGTGACTTGCAGAAATGGTTCCAGTGATGTTGCATATTCAATTAAAATCACACAGAAACGTTGTCTGTTGAGATTCTGTCTGGGCTGAGAAAAGTGGTAAGTCTAAGCGAGTAGATAGAGGCCTCAATATCTCTGACATTCCTCCCAAGGTCTTTCAGGAGGAGGGGGGAGAACCAGAGAGAGAAAGATGAGGTGTAAAAGATTTTGTGTGCAAAAGAACCTAACAAAACCAACAGCCAAAAGCACACTGTGTGCAATAAGAGTAAGATTTTGGTGCAGATTGGAATGATAAGACTGAAACTCTCATGCTGCAATTTTACTCAAGCCAATGGACTATAACTTCTGACACACAATATTGCGATTTACTGTGTCTTTGGTTCTCCTTAAATAAAGAAGAATGGTCTTTCCAAGGCAGCCCTTATCAAGAGTATGATCTATATGTTCAATAAGTTCAGTAAGTACTGCTTGGGTGAATTGAAAGAACTGGAATTCTGACTGATGCTGGGTTATCAGATTGTTATTCATCCAAAAATTCATATGTTTGATTAAGAACAATGCAGTCCAGTAGTTTGGAGTCTGCTGATAATATGGAAATAAGTTGAGAATTTCAAAATTCTCTACGCTGTGACAGGGATGGAGATGGACAAGCGCTATTCCCTTAGCACAGAGCTAGATGCAAGTTACAGGTTAATGATCTATGTTTCTGGTAAATCACTGGGCATTTTGATTTGAATCTGTTTGCTGGCGTGTGGAATTTAAGTAATCAGTGTAAGCAGCTGAAACTCTGAGCATCTGCTGCGTTATTAATCAGTGTGTTAAACCTAGTTCAAAAGCTCTATGCTACTAATATTTTAAATCCATGATGCTTTGGAAAAATGTAAGGAGGTGAGCTGGAATCCGTAGGGTCATAGCTTGGGCTTTCTTCACTTGGGATTTTCCAAGATTTAAATGCGTACTTTGTGCATTCATCAAGCGACTGAGTTTGACAAGATACTCCCTTCTGTTTATTCATGGATTCGGAGCAAAAGTAAGATGGCACAGATTGGAAATGGCGTACACTCCCTCAGGCTGCAGGTCTGACAATGAATGTACATTGTGGGCATCAAGAGTATTGAAGGTGGTCTGAAACATCTCAGAATGGAAGGAGCTGTGTACAGAAAGTTGAATTCCACTGCACTTCCTGTTATTTTCAATTTGAAATGGTTTTTCTCTTGACTTGTGCCTGATATGCTGTGGATATTGTAAGTATCAAGAGTATTACACGACTATTGTGGGTCTCATTAGCAGGATCAATGAGTCAGCATACAGAGAGGAGGTGTCACTGCTAATGAACTGGTGCAGAGCCAATAATCTGTCTCTGAACATGGACGAAATGAAAGAGATAGTTGTTGACTTCAGGACGGCACGGAACGACACTCCACACTAGACATCAACAGCTCCCCTGTAGAGATCGTGAAGAGCAGCAAATTTCTTGGTGTCCACCTGGCTGAGAATCTCACCCTCAACACCAGTTCCATAGCCAAGAAAGCCCAGCAGCATCTCTACTTTCTGTGTAGGGTAAAGAAAGCCCCCCCCCACTCCCATCTCCCACCCTCACCACATTCTACAGAGGGTACATTGAGAGTACCCTAAGCTGCTGCAGCACTGCCTGGTTCGGAAATTGCATCGTCTCAGACCATAAGACCCTACAACGGATAGTGAAGACAGCTCGAAAGATCATCAGGGCCTCTTTTCCCGCCATTATAAACATTTACACCACATGCTGCATCTGAAAAGGCTAAGAGCACTGTGGAAGACCCCATACACCCCTCACTCAAATTATTCTCCCTCCTGCCATCTGGCACAAAATACCAGAGCATTCGGTCTGTCATGGCCGGACTGTGCAACAGCTTCTTCCCCCAAGCCATCAAGCTGCTGAACACTGTATGATCACACTTCATCCCATCTGAATCTCATTGCAAGACTTTTCAAGTTACTGCTACAACAATGTCTTCGATTAATGTTCATTCATTATTACATTGTAGTTTGCGTTATTGTTATTGTTGTTCATGTAGACACTTTCCTGACCGGCCCAGGTTAACAACCCCAATCAAGAACCTTGGAATTTACAAGGTTCACCAGGGCCCAATCACGACAAGAACTAGACCTGAAGGAGTATTGATATACAGAGGAGCTCAAGTCCATAGCTGCCCGCAAAGGGCAACATAAGGTGGTAAAGAAGGCATATAGCATGCCTGACTCCAGCTGTTGGAATTGAGTACAAAGGTACTACTACTAGATAGGTCAGACCACGTATGTTTGGAAAGGTAAGGACTCGTTCGGGATAATCAACATGGCTTTGTGCACTAACTTGATTGAGTTTTTTTCAAGAGGTAACAAAGAGAATTGATAAGGGCAGAGTGGTAGACATGATCTGTATGGAGGCGAAAGTGAGTACTGCAGATGCTGGAGATCAGAGTCAAGATTAGATTAGAAAAACACAGCAGGTCAGGCAACACCCGAGGAACAGGAAAATCGATGTTTTGTGCAAAAGGCCTTCATCAGGAATCCTGATGAAGGGCTTTTGCCCTAAACGTCGATTTTCCTGCTCCCATGATCTGTATGGACTTCAGTAAGGTGTTTGACAAGGTTCCTCATGATAGGCTGGTTAGCAAGGTTAGATCACACGAAATACAGGGAGAACAAGACATCAGGATACAGAACTGGCTTGAAGGTAGAAGACAGTGAGTGGTGGAGGAGGTTTGCTTTTAAGACTGGATGCCTGTGGCCAGCAGTGTGCCACAAGGATCGGTGCTGGCTCCTCTTTTGTTTGCCATTTATATAAATAATTGAGATGAGAAAATAGAAGGCATTGTTAGTAAGTTTGTGGATGACACCAAAATTGGTGACATAGCAGATAGTGAAGAAGGTTTTCTAAAGTTACAAAGGGATCTTGCTCAAATGGGTAAATGGGCTGAAAAATGGTAGATGGAGTTCAATCTGGATAAATGCTACAACAAGGGTAGGACTTATACAATTAATGGTAAGGCCTTGCGTAGTGTTGTAGAACAGAGGGACCTAGGGGTGCAGCAAGTTTGCGTCACATATAGACAGAGTGGTGAAAAAGGCATTTGGCATGCATGCCTTCATTGCTCTGTGCTTTGACTATTGGAGTTGGGAAGTAATTGTCTTTTCATGAGGGTGCAGGATTTCGAGACTAAGGGGCACATTTTTAAGATGAGATTTAAAAAAGACATAAGAAGCAAAATTTTTTTATGCGGAGGGTGTTTCATGTGTGGAATGAACCTCTTGAGGTGTGGTGGCATCATTACATAGTTTAAAAGACGTTGGATGGATATATGAATAGGGTCATAGAGTCATAGAGATGTTTGGTTTGGAGGGATATGAACCTGCACTCCAAGGTCTCTTTGTTCAGCAACACTCCCTAGGACCTAACCATTAAGTGTATAAGTCCTGCTAAGATTTGCTTTCCCAAAATGCAGCACCTCGCATTTATCTGAATTAAACTCCATCTGCCACTTTTCAGCCCATTGCCCCCTCTGGTCAAGATCCTGTTGTAATCTGAGGTAACCCGCTTCGCTGTCCACTACACCTCCAATTTTGGTGTCATCTGCAAACTTACTAACTGTACCTTTTATGCTTGCATCCAAATCATTTATGTAAATGACAAAAATTAGAGGGTCCAGCACCAATCCTTGTGGCACTCCACTAGTCACAGGCCTCCAGTCTGAAAAACAACCCTCCACCACCACCCTCTGTCTTCTACTTTTGATTGAGTTCTGTATCCAAATGGCTAGTTCTCCCTGTATTCCATGAGATCTAACCTTGCTAATCAATCTCCCATGGGGAACCTTGTTGATCACCTTACTGAAGTCCATATAGATCACATCTACTGCTCTTCCCTCATCAATCTTCTTTGTTACTTCATCAAAAAACTCAATCAAGTTTGCGAGACATGATTTCCCACGCACAAAGCCATGTTGACTATCCAGAATCAGTCCTTGCCTTTCCAAATACATGTACATCCTGTCCCTCAGGATTCCCTCCAACAAGTTGCCCACCACAGAGGTCAGGCTCACTGGTCTATAGTTCTCTGGCATGTCCTTACCACCCTTCTTAAGCAGTGGCACCACATTTGCCAATCTCCAGTCTTCCAGCACCTCATCTGTGACTATCGCTGATACAAATATCTCAGCAAGAGGCCCAGCAATCACTTCTCTAGCTTCCCACAGAGTTCTCGGGTTCATCTGACCAGGTCCTGGGGATTTATCCACCTTTAATCATTTCAAGACATCCAGCACTTCCTCCTCTGTAATCTGGACATTTTGCAAGGTGTCACCATCTATTTCCCTACAGTCTATATCTTCCATATCTTTTTCCACAGTAAATACTGATGCAAAATATTCATTTAGTATCTCCCCCGTTTTCTGTGGCTCCACACAAAGGCTGCCTTGCTGATCTTTGAGGGGCCCTATTCTCTCCCTAGTTACTCTATTGTCCTTAATATATTTGTAAAAACCCTTTGGATTCTCCTTAATTCTATGAATGAGGTGAGGTGTGCAGTTAACTCACAACAATCCCCTTAATAGGCAACTCACTGCTGCTTGGCCAGAGTCTTGCCTTGATGCCGGTGTCTCATTTATAAGATATACTGTGTTGTTCCTGACACCATGATCATCCTCTCTCGACTTTTCAAATAATTCTGCCATTTTTTTTATTTTTACCCTAGCCCAGATCATTCAAGCTACTGACCTTCTGCACCACCATCAACAGCAGATGCCTCAATTCTAATTTTGACCTTCCTAATGTCCTGTCTCCTTAATCTGCCCTACTTTATAGTTTTCTTTGAATCGTCCCATCTTTAATATCCTTCCACATCTTTCTTGAGCATTATTACAAATTCTTTAAAGAATGTTTGGTAATTTGTTGAGCCCTTCTTCATGTGGCCTCATCTGGAATAAAGAAGAAAAAGAATTCGCACTTTCTGGGTCTTTCATGACCTGAAGGTGTCCCAAAGAGCTTTGCAGGCAAGTCATTTTTATGAAGGCTAATTGTTGTTGCAATGGACAACCACCTGATGAAGGAGCAGTGCTCCAAAGCTAATGCTTCCAAATAAACCTGTTGAACTATAACCTGGTGTTGTATGATTTTTAACTTTGTGCACCCCAGTCCAACAGCAGCACCTCCAAATCATTATCAGATGAGCTGCACATTATTTAATCTTGAGCAATGCATGAACGGTGACTGATTCAGTTTCAGCCTGTTGATGATTTTATCCCTCAAAGTCAAAATGCCTCCTGACTTTATCTAAACTGAAACAAAGAACTGTGGATGCTGGAGACCCTCTTTTGATCTGTTAATCTAACAGTTATTAGACTTTCCAAAGGCACATTCACTCAGTTTCAACAACAGACAAAAGAACGGACCTTTTCCAGAATTTCTTGGTTGCTTGGGTATGGTTTGAAGCAACTGTGCTGCATATGCCCAATTCAAGGAAAGATTTTTCAAATGGATATTTTCATTTGAAGAAAATATCTAATTTATGTGGGCACAATTTATAATGATTTTGAAGCTCCATAGACCTGGTGTAACCTGAGATTTCCACCACCACCCCCTGCCTCCTTAACCCTCATCTATGTGAGTTCAGCTGTATGCTTTCACACATTACCTCATGTTTCCATTAAGTGTTACTGTAAAAATGATATAATGGTCTGCTTTCACATTACACACCAAAGCAGCAAGCACACTGTCTCAAGCAGAGGAGTGGACTACTTTGCGAATGCACGCTGACTAACCCTTTATGAGAATTTGCAAATGCTCACAGCCATTATGCCTGATGACAATCCTAATGCTGGTCATTCTCAGCAGAAAGAGGCTATTGTCCTTTCTTGCAGATCTGCCGACTACAGCAGCTGAAATGAGCACTGTATAAGGCTCCCTAAGCCTAGCCTGAGGGAACAGCTCAATAGAGTTTGTGTATGAATTTCCCATCTGACTGAATCTGGACTGCTGTTCTGGTGCTGGGGGTGTTGCAGACACTGGGTGAGGGGGAGGGAGCAGTGTGGGGGAAGTAAGGCCTTCTAAACTGACAGAGGCATACTTTAGTCAGAATACCCCGTAATAGTTGCAGACTCAAGCAATAACACACAGTTCCATTTTCAGAGTAAACACTGTAACAGCATTTCTCAGGAATACGCTCCACTGTTGTTGAACAACTCATAGGAAAAGATATCCAAGATGCCTAAAAATGGTAAAGCATGTGAATTCAATGTGAAATTTAAACTAATTAACAAGCACAAACGGACTGGGAATTCTCAAATGAAATGAGAAATGTTACAAACATTAGAAGGTGATGGAGAGAGAAAAAAGATTAATTTTTCAGGTGCTGCTGAGAGGTCAAAGAATCCCTACAGTGCAGAAAGACAACATTCAACCCTTTGAGTCTGCACTGAATCTTCAAGTAATGTTCCACCCAAATCCATTCCCCCACCCTATTCCCGTAACCCTGCATTTCCCATAGCTAATCCACCTAACCTGCACCTCCCTGGACACTAGGGGCAATTTCCTATTGCTAATTCGTCTAACTTGCACATCTTTGAATTGTGGGAGGAAACCAAAGCATGCAGAGGAAACCCACACAGACACAGGGAGAACATGCAAACTCCACATACAACAGTCACCCAAGGCTGGGCTCAAACCTGGGTTCCTGGCACTGAGTCAGCAGTTCTAGCTACTGTGCCACCATGCTGTGCGTTGACTGGGATTGTTTTCTTGTAGATATTGTCTGACCTGCTGAGTATTTCTAGCAATTTCAGCACTTAATCATGAGACTGTGTTATCAAACAGACTTCTGTATGATTTCTTATGAAATCTCAGTGGCCTGTGATGTTAACTTAGATTTTCACTGTGTTTTCTGATCAGCTGAATGAGGGGGCTCAGTTGTGAACACTGCTACCTCACAGCACCAGGGACCCAGGTTCGATTCCAGCCTTGGGTGATTGCATGGAGTTTGCACATTCTCCCTGGGTTTGGATGGGCTTCTGTCAAGTGCTCCAGCTTCCTCCCACAATCCAAAAATGTTCAGGTTAGGTGAATTAGCTGTGGGAAATGTGGGGTTACAGGGATAGGCTAGGGGGTTGGGTGGGGTGGTTTTTGGAGAGTCCTTCTGCACTGTATTAGTTCTATGAATAGTTCCAGGACTTCTTCATTTTATTTTCTATTTCCAGTACTGAAGGTATTTTGTTTTTTAAAAATATATTTTTCGCATTCCAAATGTATTTGAGACTGGATAATAAGCAAACAAAAGCAGGCATGTAGTCTGTATGGTCAAAGTTATAAATAATAAATCCACATTGATTTGCTGAGCTCTTCGTTAAGTGTGTACCAGGGAACCAATATGTCAAGCTGAGCCTGATTTTGTGAAAAGCCGCAGTGTTAGGTTTAAAATCAATGATATCCTTGGAAAGTCATGATAGTAGGACAAAATTATAACTGATGTCCTGAACATAATATTCAGCCCAGTGTGATATTAGGAAGTATGAGACATGCTGACCTACCAGATGTTTTGTGAGTTCAAGTTTCAGTTTGTATTGACAAACAACCCATTGTTTCCCAGGAGATAAGACTTACCATCTTTCTTGCAGCACAGCAGCTTGAGTAATTCCTGTACGCTGTATGTTCCATTGTTGGGAAAGAATCAGAAATTGCCAGACCAGTTGTATCCTGGGGAAGCCTATCTTACGCCTGGCAAAAAACTGAGCATCAACAAACAGCGAGGATTCCAGGGCACACAGGCTTTTCCAGGATGTAAGAGGAAATATAACAAGGGGATACAATGAAGAAAAAACTTAGTAGTGTCAGGAAACAATGACAACATCCTTTTAGTAGTATAAATACTGTGGGAGAGTCTGAGGGACACGGGTAATGGAGAGATGTGTGGCAGAATTGGCCAGCATGTATGGTGAGAGACAGAAAAACTGGAGATGCTGGAATCCAGAGTAGACAATGCCCCCCCACCCACCCCTAGCCCCACCCACTTTATCTGTAGCTCCCCCTACCCCCATCTCTGTGCCTGAAGAAGGGTTACACCTGAAATGTTGACTCCTGATGCTGCCCAGCATGGTGTGTTCTTCCAGGCTCCTTTTTGTCCAACAGGTGGAGTGAGTCAAGAGTGTGGAGCTGGAAAAGCTCAGCAGGTCAGGCAGCACTCGAGGAGCAGGAGAGTCGACCTTTCGGTCATAAGCTCTTCATCAGGAATTCTGAAACGTAGATTCTCCTGCTCCTTGGAAACTGCTTGACCTTCTGTGCTTTTCCAGCACCTCACTCCCGACTCAGTCCTTACTTTCTCCTAACAGGTGTTAATGTCACGAACAGCTCGTGCCATTTTTATGCACTTCGTAAGTGACTGAGAAAGATTTGGACAAGATAGGCAGCAAGTCGCTGGTTGCAATCATTATAGCTTGTTAACAGCTCAAAACATCTCACTGACCATTTTGGCAGTTACTCTATCATGTAATCAGCAACAACAAGACGAACATGAATCTTACCAAAAATTGGCTAAGTGTCAATAGAACATAGAACAATACAGCACAGAATTGGCCCACAATTTTACGCTGACCTGTAAACTAGTCTAAGCCCATCCCCCTACACTATCCCATCATCATCCATATGCTTACCCAAGGACTGTTTAAATGCCTCTAATGTGGCTGAGTTGACTACATTGGCAGGCAGGGCATTTCACGCCCTTACCACTCTCTGAGTAAAGAACCTGCCTCTGACATCAGTCTTAAATCTATCACCTCTCAATTTGTAGTTATGCCCCCTCGTACAAGCCGACATCATCATCCTAGGAAAAAGGCTCTCACTGTCCACCCTATCTAATCCTCTGAACATCTTGTATGTCTCCATTAAATCCTCTCTTAGTCTTCTTCTCTCCAATGAGAACAGACTCAAGTCCCTCAGCCTTTCCTTATAAGACCTTCCCTCCAGACCAAGCAACATGCTGGTAAATCTCCTCTGCACCTTTTCTAATGCTTCCACATTCTTCCTGTAATAGGGTGACCAGAACTATACGCAATATTCCAAATGTGGCCGCACTAGTGTTTTGTACAGTTGCAGCATGACATCACGGCTCTGGAACTCAATCCCTCTACCAATAAAACTTAACACATCATATGCCTTCTTAATAGCATTATCAAACTTGGTGGCAACTTTCAGGGATCTATGTACATGGACACCAAGATCCCTCTGCACATCCACACTACCAAGAATCTTTCCATTGACCCAGCATTCTGCCTTCCTGTTAGTCTTCCCAAAGTGCATCACCTCACATTTATCTGCATTGAACTCCATTTGCCACCTTTCAGCCCAGTTCTGCAGTTTATCCAAGTGTCCCTGCAACCTGCAACATTCTTCCATGCTGTCCACTACTCCACCGACTTTGGTGTCATCTGCAAACTTACTAACCCAGCCACCTATGGCTGCATCCAAGTCATTTATAAAAATGACAAACAGCAATCGTCCCAAAACAGATCCTCGTGACATATAACTAGTAACCGGACTCCACACTGAATATTTTCCATCAACCACCACTCTCTGCCTTCTTCCAGAAAGCCAGTTTCTAATCCAAACTGCTAAATCATCTTCAATCCCATGCCTCTGCATTTTCTCTAATAGCCTACCATATGGAACATTATCAAAGGCTTTACTGAAGTCCATGTATACCACGTCAACTGCCCTACCCTCATTTACATGCTTGGTCACCTTGTCAAAAAACTTAATGAAGTTTATGAGACACGACCTGCCCTTGACGAAACCATGTTGACTATTTCCAATTAAATTGTTGCTTGCTAGATGGTTAGACAGACTATCTTTTATAATCCTTTCCAAAACATTTCTTACACAGATGTAAGTCTCACTGGTCTATAATTACCTGGGTTATCTCTACTGCCCTTCTTCAACAAGTGGACAACATTTGTAATCTGGCGAAAGTGAGGACTGCAGATGCTGGAAACCAGAGTTTAAATGAGAGTGGTACTGGAAAAGCACAGCAGATCAGGAGGCATCCGAGGAGCAGGAAAGTCTATGCTTCGGGCAAAAGCCCTTCATCAGGAATGGAGGCAGGAAGCCTGCAGGGTGGAAAGATCTCTTTACCCTGGAGGCTCCCTGCTCCTCGCCTCGCTATCACGTGGCACAGGTAACAAACCAGAGATAACAACTCTTTTCTAGCTCTCAGCTTTCACCCTAACTCCCTGAAATCCTGTCTTACATCCCTATCTCTCTTTCTGCCTATGTCGTTGGTACCTATGTGGACCATGACCTGAGGCTGGTCACCCTCTCCCTTCAGGACCCCAAAGACACGATCTGAGACATCATGGACTCTGGCACTTGGGAGGCAACACACCAACCGCGAGTCTCGTTTGTTCCCAACAAACCTGTCTGACCTTCTATCTATTGAGTGCCCAATGACTAACACTCTCTTGCTTTCCCCCTTCCCTTCTGTGCAAAAGGGACAGACTCTGTGTCAGAGACCTGCACCTTAGTGCATACACCTGTTAAGTCACACCCCTCCCCGTCCCCCCAACAGTATCCAAAACAGTACATTTACTTTTCAGGGAAACGACCAAAGGGGATCCCTGTACCGACTGTTCTTTTACCCCATCTAACAGTTACCCAGCTTTCTTCATGCCTAGGAGTAACTACTTCTCTGTAACTCTTATCTATCACAGATTCTGCCTCCCAAATGATCCGAAGTTCATCCAGCTCCCGCTCCAGTTCCCTAACATGGTCTTGGAGGAGCAAGAGTTGGATGCACTTCCTACAGATGTACTTGGAACGGGACACTAATGGCGTCCCTTGCCCCAAACATCATGCAGGAGGAACATTCCTTTCCTTGCACTGCCATTCCCGCTCGTTCCCTTATCAGAAAGTAAAAAAAGAGAGAAGCTTAACTGACGTGTCTCTGGTGTTTAAGGTTAGAGGAGGTGGATGGGTGGGAAGCCCTACAAGCGTGGGGATTTAGGTTTAGAGAACACTCACTTATATAGCTGAGGGAAAAAATGTCCCTCCTTTCCCAGTGCTCTCCTCTCCCAAATGCTGAGGGAGTTTCGTGGAGGGATTCTTGAGTGGGTTATTTTATGCTTGTCATTATCTCGTGCTGATTCATAGAATCACTACACTGTGGAAACAGGCCATTCGACCCAACAAGTCCACAGTAACTCTCAGAAGAGTAACCCACTCAGACCCATTCCCTTCCCCTGTTGTCCTACATTTACCTCTGACTAATGCACCTATCCTACACATTCCTGAACACTATAGGCAATTTTTGCACGGCCAATTCACCTAACCTGCACACCTGTGGAAGGAAACCAGAGCACCCAGAGGCAACCCACACAGACACGGGAAGAATGTGCAAACTCCACACAGACAGGCACCCGAGGCTGGAATTGAACCCAGGTCCCTGGTGCAGTGAGGCAGTAGCACTAACCACTGAGCCACTGTGCCATCCCTGTTCTTATTGTGTGATCACTGGTGGCAGAGACATTCTCCAGGGCCTACTGGGTCTTGTGCCACTGGTGCCATTTTTCAGGCCTACCTTTGCACCAGGATGAGTGTTGCCAGTCAGGAATAGCCCTTCACAGTGCACATAATGAGGATGAAATGAGATGAAAAAGCTTCTGTGGACATAGAGGTGGCACAAGTGAAACTTCATTGGAGATAGAATAATATGTAAATACATGAGTGAGAGTAACTAGAAGAGTGAAGCTACCGAGGTTACCCATCCTCTATGCTAAGCCATGCTCGAGCACTGTCTTTCTCTGATGCCTAGTATAGCAGAACATTTTGTCATCATTGAATGATATGAGAGATGTTCTCTCCAAAATGCACTTTGGGGAGGGAATCTGTAATTGGATCAGACTACTCTACACCAACATTGTCAGTGCAGTCTCAATCAACGGGTGGGAATCAGATAGCTTCCTAGTCAGATCTGGAGCCAGGCAGGTCTGCCCTCTCTCTCCTGCCTTGTTTGTGTGCTGCATAGGGCCATTTGCTCAGTCCATCAGGAAGGATGCGAGCCTGAGAGGGGGGACTAATCCTGGCAGCAGGGGCCTGCAGATAAAGGCCTCCCTGTACACGGATGACGTCACCGTTTTCTGCTTGGATCAGCTGTCCATGCACAGACTCATATGCATATGTGACCAGTTCGTACGGGCCTCGGGGGCCGAGGCAAGAGCGAGGCCATGCTCTTCAGGAACTGGGCCGACCAATCCTTGATCCCCTTCACCATCAGGAATGACCACCTGAAGGTGCTGGGTATTTGGTTCACGGGGGCTGGGGCATGCGCCAAGTCTTGGGAGGAGCGTATCAGCAAAGTGAGGCAGAAACTGGGCAGATGGAAGCTACGTTCGCTCTCCATCGTGGGAAAAATCCTGGTCATCAGGTGTGAGGCACTGTCATTGCTATTATACATGGCACAGGTCTGGCCTATTCCCAGAACCTGTGCCGCTGCAGTCACCCGGACCATCTTCCAATTTATATGGAGGTCAAAGATGGACCGGGTCCAAAGGGACTCGAGGTATAAAGATCTGGGCAACGTGGGAGAAACTACACCCAGTGCCACCCTCACCCTGATGGCCACCTTTGTGTGTGGCTGCATCAAGCTGTGCATGGATCCCCGGTACACAAACACCAAGTGTCACTATGTACTGAGGTTCTGCCTGTCCCTGGTGTTGCGAAGGATGGGCCTGGCCTTGCTGCCGTGGAATGGTTCGAGTAGTTGGACCATTCTGTATCTATAGGGCGGCACGGTGGCACAGTGGTTAGCACTGCTGCCTCACAGCACCTGAGACCCGGGTTCAATTCCCGACTCAGGTGACTGACTGTGTGGAGTTTGCACGTTCTCCCCGTGTCTGCGTGGGTTTGCTCCGGTTTCCTCCCACAGTCCAAAGATGTGCGGGTCAGGTGAATTGGCCATGCTAAATTGCCCGTAGTGTTAGGTAAGGGGTAAATGTAGGGGTATGGGTGGGTTTCGCTTCGGCGGGTCGGTGTGGACTTGTTGGGCCGAAGGGCCTGTTTCCACACTGTAAGTCTAATCTACACACACTACATGTTTTTAAAAAAACGGGATGGCACGGTGGCACAGTGGTTAGCACTGCTGCCTCACAGCGCCTGTAGACCTGGGTTCAATTCCTGACTCAGGCTACTGACTGTGTGGAGTTTGCACGTTCTCCCCGTGTCTGCGTGGGTTTCCTCCGGGTGCTCCGGTTTCCTCCCACAGTCACAAAGATGTGCGTGTCAGGTGAATTGGCCAAGCTAAATTGCCCGTAGTGTTAGGTAAGGGGTAAATGTAGGGGTATGGGTGGGTTGCGCTTTGGCGGGTCGGTGTGGACTTGTTGGGCCGAAGGGCCTGTTTCCACACTGTAAATCTAATCTTAAAAAAAAACCTGTCCTTCGTGGAGAAGTTTATGAAGAAAAATGCCTTTGACCACAAGTCCATCAGGAAGTGGTCAGCACGTAGTGTCCTTGAGACCCTTCAGGAAAAGGAGAGGGCGGATCCTGTTGAGCGGTTCCCTGAGCAGACTGTCAAAACCATTTTGCAGAATGCTTCATCACCAGAACTTTCCAACAAGCACCAAGACATGGCTTGGCTGGTGATGAGAAGGGCTCTGCCTGTGAGATCCATTATACATGCCCGGACTCTCAGCCACTTCACACGCTGCCCTCGAAGTGGCTGCGGAGGGGGACGAGACTGTCACACACCTCCTTTTGGAATGTGCCTATGCAGAAGAAGTCTGGAGAGGAATGCAGTGGTGTTTGTCGAGGTTCGTCCCGAGCAGCGCCGTGACGTGGGATTCTGTGCTCTACGGCCTGTTCCCCGGGACACACACCGAGACGAACTGTGCCTGGAGGATCATCAACTCAGTGAAGGATGCTCTCTGGGTGGTCCGAAACCTGTTGATCTTCCAGCTGAAGGAGCTGACCCCAACTGAGTGTTGCAGACTGGCACCTTCCAAGATCTAGGACTACGTGTTGAGGGACGCGCTGAAGCTTGGGGCAGCTGCTGCCAAGGCGCGGTGGGGAAAGACCACCATGTAACATCTGCCTGCCTAAGAAGAACAGGGGGCCCGCGCAGTCATTTGGGCTCTGCTGACGCCTCAGCTAAATATATGGACATATGTCTGATAAACGTACAGACCTGTATATAACAATGATAAATTCCGATCTGTGTATGCAAATGTTTATGTATATATGGCATGACCAACTGTACAGACCATCAAATTATTTTATGAATAAAGTATATTTTTGATATATAAAAAAAAGATTGAACGTGAATATACTACATGCTGGAAAGCCCTGAAGCAGTTTTCAATGGATATGTTTATAAAACAACAGGTAAAGCCAAGAAATAACAAACAAACATAAAAGCTGTACTTGCCTCTGGCACTAAATAGACTTTCTAACAACAATTTGTCGGTGACTTCATCTAACTCAGATTTATTGGGAACTGAGTCAAAAAGTGTGGCGCTGGAAAAGCACAGCCAGTCAGGCAGCATCCAAGGAGCAGGAGAGTCGATGTTTCGAGCATGAGCTCTTCATCAGGAATGTCCTCTACTGAAAAAAATGTCAATTGCATCCTAACTGGCTTGTTGTGCCCAATGCTTCACCATTCTATCGCAGTGATGGTGACATCCCTCACACTTAATGATCTTCTCTGCCTCTTTAGAAGACTGCTACGAGTCTCCTATCTCTTCTTTGTCCATCATGTCTTGTGGTTGCCTGCTCCACTTGTGTACAGTGTGCAAGCTCAATCTGCCTGGAGGAGATGGCATCGAAAGCAAGAGACTGTAGGCCTGATGTACCTCCTCCATGTCCTGAAGGGACATTCTGCTGTAGCTTCTTCATTTGGCAGTTATTTGGCAGCCATCATAGGTCGCTGCCCATTCGGAGCTTGGTGAAGTATCTCTTCATCCTCAAATTCCCTGTGACCTTGGTGTCTTTACTACAGGCACTATACCCTCTGGTTTCACTGAATACATTGGGTCATGGTTCCAATCTACCAATGTGGACAATATCAGAAACTAAAGAGCTCCTTCGTAATGTGAGCAGCCAGCATTTGCAACGCACAACTGGCAGTTTACCAAAGACCTCAACACAGTGGGGCTTGAAGGATTCCCAAAAGGAAGGCCATGAGATGCTATACATGGACCTTTGACATAGTCAAGGAGATGTACAACATGGAAACAGACCCTTTGGTCTAACTCGTCAACGCTGACCAGATATCCTAACATAATCTAGTCCCATTTGCCAGCACTTGACCCATATCTCTCTAAATCCATCCTATTCATATACCCATCCAGATGCCTTTTAAAATTGCAATTGTACCAGCCTCCACCACTTCCTCTGGCACCTCACTCCATACATGCACCACTTTTGCATGAAAAAGTTGCCCCTTAGGTCTCTTTCATATCTTTCCCCTCTCAACCAAAACATATGTCCTCTAGTTCTTGTCACCCCCACCCTGGGGAAAAAACCTTGTGAATTTATCCTATCCATGCGCCTCATGATTTTATAAATCTCTATAAGGTCACCTCACAGCCTGCGATGCTGTAGAGAAAACAGCCCCAGCCTATTCAGCCTCTCCCTATTGCTCAAATCCTCCAACTCTGATAACATCGTTATAAATCTTTTCTGAACCCTTTCAAGTAGTACAACATCCTTCGGTTAGACTTTATTCCAATGTATGCCTGTTTCACAAACATTGTTGAAATTTGTAAATCCAGTGGGATTACTGAAACCTGACTCCATCTCATAACATCCAGGAAAGTTAGCATTGCATATAAGAACATGCTGTCAAATATTTACATTTCAAGGTGAGAGGAAATCAGTTCCACTTCCTTGTGCAGCCTTTGAGATGTTGGATTGTCTCGTGAACTGCGACCCACAAGTGACACACCTAAGTTTGCCTCTGCTTCACAGAGATGACTGATAGATCAGTGATGATCAATGACATGGTCAATATTGCTGTGGACAGGATTAGTGTTTGAATTCTGTGATTACAGATATGTGTTAGGACTGCATTGACTTTGTACCTGATTAATGCAATTGCCTTCTGAAGGGCGTCACATCACTTACAAATAGAGTCTGCTTTTTCAGACTGTAAATAAAACCCTTACTCCATCCACACCAGGGATGGTGGCAGCTATTTCTCATTTCCATTGGATATTTGTGATTGGGAAGAGGTTGGATGGCAGTGCAGATCACATTTTACAGAGTGAGTTTTAAAATTCATGCTTTCAATTTTGTTGAGATCCCCAAACGTTCATATTCCTTTCTTCTTTGCACTCTTTGATGATCCTATCAATTCAGATCTTACATTAGTTCTACCCAAGCCTTTTATTTATATCATTCCTACCTCACATTACCCTTAAATCACAGACATAGAGCTTACTTATGCAAGGATAGTGGTGACTATCAATGACTCCCCAATCCTGCAGTAACCCAGTCCTCCAATACACTATTATTTTCCATCCTTATATGTTAAGTAATTCATATTTGTTGTCACAGCCACCCCCCAGCATGCTGTTTCCAATATTAACACCCTCAACTTGTTCCCTACAGCACTCACAGTTGATAATGCCATTTCACTTTCAGTGAACGGAATTTCCGAAAAACAACAAGAAAGCGCTGTAGAAACTCAGCAGGTCTGGCAGCATCTGTGGAGAGAGAAACCGAGCTGGTGTTGTGAGATCAGGGACCCTTTGTTGGAACTGTAAGTAGCTGGGAGAGGTTGGAATTGACATCGATGGCGGTAGGGGTGGGGTTAGGAGTTAGTTAGATTGTTGGTTAGGGGTTGAGTGAAAAAAAAAGCGAGAGGAAAACAGAGATTCTGGATGAGAAACCAAGAAAACAAAGTAAACGCTTCTTTTTCCTTGTTCCTTCGTTCTTCAGCCTCAAGAAAATCATCATGGACTCCCTGCCTGGATGTCAATCCCAGCACAGACGCCCAATCTCCATGTGAATCCCAGAACGGACTCGCGGCCTCAATGTGAATCCCAGAATGGACTCCCAGTCTCAATGTGAATCCCAGAGCGGACTCCCAGTCTCGATTGGATCCCAGAGCGGATTCTCAGTCTCACTGTGAATCCCAGAATAGACTCCCGGCCTCGATGTGAATCCCAGAGCGGACTCCCAGTCTCAATGTGAATCCCAGAGCGGACTCCCAGCCTCACTGTGAATCCCAGAACAGAGTTCCGGTCTCGATGTGAATCCCAGAGCGGATACCCAGTCTCAATGTGAATCCCAGAGCGGACTCCCAGTCTCACTGTGAATCCCAGAGCGGACTCCCGGCCTCGATGTGAATCCCAGAGAGGACTCCCAGTCTTGATGTGAATCCCAGAGCGGACTCCTGTCTCCATGTGAATACCAGAGCAGACACCCAGTCTCGATGTAAATCCCAGAGCGGACTCCCGGCCTCGATGTGAATCACAGGGCGGACTCCCGGTCTCGATGTGAATCCCAGAGCGGACTCCCAGCCTCGATGTGAATCCCAGAGCGGACTCCCAGTCTCACTATGAATCCCAGAGCAGACTCCCGCTCTCGATGTGAATCCCAGAGCAGACTCCCGGCCTCGATGTGAATCCCAGAACGGACTCCCGGCCTCGATGTGAATCCCAGAGGGGACTCCCAGCCTCGATGTGAATCACAGGGCGGACTCCCGGTCTCGATGTGAATCCCAGAGCGGACTCCCAGCCTCGATGTGAATCGCAGAGCAGACTCCCGGCCTCGATGTGAATCCCAGAGCAGACTCCCAGTCTCGGTGTGAATCCCAGAGCGGACTCCCAGCCTCACCGTGAATCCCAGAGCGGACTCCCAGTCTCGATGTGAATCCCAGAGCAGACTCCCGGCCTCAATGTGAATCCCAGAGCAGATTCCCAGTCTCACTGTGAATCCCAGAGCGGATTCCCAGTCTCGATGTGAATCCCAGAGCAGACTCCCAGTCTCACTATGAATCACAGAGTGGACACCTGGCCTCGATGTGAATCCCAGAACGGACTCCCAGTCTTGATGTGAATCCCAGAACGGACTCCCAGTCTCAATGTGAATCCCAGAGCAGACTCCCAGTCTTGATGTGAATCCCAGAGCAGATTCCCAGTCTCACTGTGAATCCCAGCGTGGACACCCAGTCTCACTGTAAATCTCAGAGCGGACTCCCAGTCTCGATGTGAATCCCAGAGCAGATTCCCAGTCTCACTGTGAATCCCAGAACAGACTCCCAGTCTCGATGTGAATCTCAGAGCAGATTCCCAGTCTCACTGTGAATCCCAGAGCGGACTCCCAGCCTCACTGTGAATCCCAGAGCGGACTCCCAGTCTCGATGTGAATCCCAGAGCGGACACCCAGTCTCGATGTGAATCCCAGAGCGGATTCCCAAACTCACTGTGAATCCCAGAACAGACTCCCGGCCTCGATGTGAATCCCAGGGCAGACTCCCGGCCTCGATGTGAATCCCAGAGCGGACTCCCAGTCTCACTGTGAATCCCAGAGCGGACTCCCGGTCTCGATGTGAATCACAGGGCGGACTCCCAGTCTCACGGTGAATCCCAGAGCGGACTCCCGGTCTCGATGTGAATCCCAGAGCAGATTCCCAGTCTCACGGTGAATCCCAGAGCAGACTCCGGATCTCACTGTGAATCCCAGTGCGGACACCCGGCCTCGAGTGGAATCCCAGAGCTGACTCCCAGTCTCGATGTGAATCCCAGAGCGGACTCCCGGCCTCGATGTGAATCCCAGAGCGGACTCCCAGTCTCGATGTGAATCCCAGAACAGACTCCCAGTCTCGATGTGAATCCCAGAACGGACTCCCAGTCTCACTGTGAATCCCAGAGCTGACTCCCAGTCTCGATGTGAATCCCAGAGCGGACTCCCAGTCTCACTGTGAATCCCAGAGCGGACACCCAGTCTCGATGTGAAACCCAGAACAGACTACCGATCTTGATGTGAATCCCAGAGCGGACTCCCGGCCTCGATGTGAATCCCAGAGCAGACTCCCAGTCTCACTGTGAATCCCAGAGCGGACTCCCAGTCTCGATGTGAATCCCAGAGCGGACTCCCAGTCTCGATGTGAATCACAGGGCGGACTCCCAGTCTCACTGTGAATCCCAGAGCAGATTCTCGGTCTCACTGTGAATCCCTGAGCTGACTCCCAGTCTCGATGTGAATCCCAGAGCAGACTCCCAGTCTCACTGTGAATCCCAGAGCGGACTCCCAGTCTCACTGAGAATCCCAGAGCGGACTCCCAGTCTCGATGTGAATCCCAGAGCGGACTCCCGGTCTCGATGTGAATCCCAGAGCAGACTCCCGGCCTCACTGTGAATCCTAGAGCGGACTCCCAGTCTCAAGTTTCCTTGAAGTGAAGCCCTGCGCAGCCTGGAGGGAAGGTTTGGCACAGACTGGTTCGGAAAGATTGTTATTCTGAACGTTTTATTTATTTTCTTGTTATTTATCCCTATGATTTTGTTCTTTTGTACATATGATGGTGCGTAGGTCTGTAATGTCGCCTTTTTAAATTTCTTTATTTTTCTAATTTCGTCCGTAAGGACTTGTACTCAAGAACCAGTACCTAATTTGGTGTCAAGGGGATGACTTATAACCTTTTCACTGTATTCATGTGAGTACTTGTGACAAGAAAGCTAATTTTATTTCTGAATGCTGGGCGGAGTGCCAATGGGAAATAGAAATGGTTAAGACCATCAAACATAGGAGCAGAAAGTAGGCCGTTCAGCCCACTGAGTGTGCTCTGCCATTCAATCATGGCTAATACGTTTCTCAACCCCATTCTCCCAGTTTCTTCCCGTAACGCTTGATCACCTTGACAATCAAGAACTTATCTATCTCAGTCTTAAATATATTCCATGACTTGGTTTCCATGGCAATGAATTCCATAGATTCACCACTCTGGTTGAAGAAGTTTCTCCGGATCTTCATTCTAAAAGGTCTTCCCTTTCCTCTGTGCCCTTGGGTCCTCGTCTCTCTTACCAATGGAAACATCTTCCCAACATCTCCTTTGTCCAAGCCATTCAGTATTCTGTGTTTCAATTAGATCTCCCCTCATCCTTCTAAATTCGATCAAGTATAAACCCAGAGCCCTCAAACATTCCTCATATGTTAAGCTGTTCATTCCTGGGACCATTCTTGTGAATCTACTCTGAACACGCTCCAGGGTCAGTACGTCCTTCTTGAGATATGGGGCCCAAAATACTCCAAATGCGTTCTGGCCAGAACCTAATAAAGCCTCAGAAGTACATCCCTGTTTTTATGTTCAAGTTGTCTCAAAATAAATGCCATCATTGCATTTACCTTCCTAACTACTGACTCAACCTGCAAGTTTACCTTGAGAGAATCCTGAACTAGAACTCCCAAGTCTCTTTGCAAGACTTCTGAATTTTCTCCCCATTTAGAAAATAGTCCACGCCTCTATTCTTCCGACCAAAGTGCATAACCTCACACTTTCCCATATTGTACTCCATCTGCCACTTCTTTGCCTACTGTCCTAACCTGTCCAAATCCTCCTGCAGCTTCCCTGCCTCCTCAATGCTACCTGTCCCTTTACCTATCTTTGTATCTTCTGCAAACGTAGCCAGAATGCTCTCAGTTTCTTCTTCTAGATCGTTAATGTATAAAGTGAAAAGTTATGGTCCCACTACTGAGCCTTGTGGAAAAGCACTTGTCACCAGCTGTCACCTTGAGAAGGACCCTTTTTATCTTCACACTCTGCTTTTTTCCCAAACAGCCAAGCTTCTATCTAATGCTAGCACCTTGCCTCTAACACCATGGGCCCTTACCTCACTCAGTAGTCTCCTCTGTGGCAGAAGTGTTGGGAGGCAACATGTTGGTGTGTTGAAGACACAGGAGAAAGTGAGGTCTGCAGATGCTGGAGATCAGAGCTTAAAATGTGTTGCTGGAAAAGCGCAGCAGGTCAGGCAGCATCCAAGGAACAGGAGATTCAACGTTTCGGGCATAAGCCCTTCTTCAGGAATGAGGAAAGTGTGTCCAGCAGGCTAAGATAAAAGGTAAGGAGGAGGGACTTGGGGGAGGGGCGATGAAGATGCGATAGGTGGAAGGAGGTCAAGGTGAGGGTGATAGGCCGGAGTGGGGTGGGGTCGGAGAGGTCAGGAAGAAGATTGCAGGTTAGGGAGGCGGTGCTGAGTTCGAGGGATTTGACTGAGACAAGGTGGGGGGAGGGGAAATGAGGAAACTGGAGAAATCTGAGTTCATCCCTTGTGGTTGGAGGGTTCCTTTTTATGGCAAAAGTGTAAATCTTCAGCAAAGCTTCACATAATCTGTATTTTGTCTCCCCAGTTTAGAGGAGACCAGAATTGTGAGCAGTGAATACAGTAAACTAGATTGAATGAAGTGCAGGTAAATTACTGCCTCGCCGGTAAAGTGCGTCTAGTACCTTGGATAGAACAGCTACCCCGAACTGATTGAACAGTCATCACCATCAACTTAGAACAACAGTTCTTAGTGATGACTTGCTCTGCTCATTGCCAGACTGGCTATATTAGACCTTTATTTCATTTGCCTATGGGATTGTGGGTATCACTGGCTAAGAGTCAACCACATTGTTGTTGGTCTGGAGTCACATGTAAGCCAAACCAAGGTAGAGACTGCAGAGTTTCTTGCCTCAAGATGTGCCCTGACGGTGGTTTTGGGTCCAATGCCAACCTCCTTGGATGAGGGATATAGGTCGTCACTGTCAGTGGAGTATGCCCTGAAAAGTTCGGGAATGCCATTCAAAATGGAAACCTAGACAAGCAAGTGACAAGTTGAGCTGCCAGTCCCCTTTGCAAATGTTCATTTCAGGTATGGATGCCATCTAGTTTCTTTCCGGTCTCCAGGAAGATGGAAAGCTACATATAAATGAGGTGAGATTAGTTAATAATGAGATGCTGCTGACTGAAAAGGGGTTCCTTGCTGCTCATGAGTGACGGTCCATTATGCACTGGAAAAATCTTAGCTAGAAATACTGTTTTTTTTCTTGGTATTGAGAATTATAAAATTCTAACAGAACTAGACAGGGTAGATGCAGGAAGGATGTCCCAGATAATGGGCATGTTCAGAACCAGGGGTCACTGTCTGAGGATTCAGGGTAGACCATTTAGGATGGAGATGAGGAGATACTTCTTCACCCAAAGAATAGTGGGCCTGTGGGATTCATTACAACAGGAAGTAGTTGATGCCAAAACATTGAATGTCTTCAAGAGGTGGCTAGATATAGCACTTGGGGCAAATGGGATCAAAGGTTATGGGGTGAAAGCAGGATTAGGCTATTGAGTTGGATGATCAGCCATGATCATGATGAGTGGTGGAGCAGACTTGAGGGCTGAATGGCCTCCTCCTGCTCCTATCCTCTAAGTTGCTATGTTTCTTAATTTTCTAATCTCACCATCATTTTCATTCCTGCTCTGCCCAATGTCTTTAAATTACTTTCTTTTCTGATACAGTCCCTCAATATATGGCCTCAAATTGTCTTAACAATAGTTGAGTGTCGTAAAAGTTAATATTATTAAGGACAATGAAGGTTTGATTTTATGAAACTTTTAGGAGTAAATTGTTGAGTTAAGACCTGGAGAGGGATTGAGCTTAGGTTCTCACTATGCAGTAAAATATAATAAAGAACTGCGAATGCTGGAGATCTGAAACAAATGCAGAAATTGCTGGAGAAACTCAGCAGGTCCAGCAGCATCTATGGGAAGAAAACGGAATTAATGTTTTAACTCTGGACGTGATGAAAAGTTACCAGACTCAAAATGTGACAAGCTGGAGGATTGGGAAGTGAAGTGGTGTGTTGGGGGAGAAGTGACCAGAGGGAAATTGAAGAAAATGGAGTGCCCCGTTTGCCTTTTGTGTAAACACTGAAACTGAAATCCCCTGCCAAGTGCACATACCATCTCCATTACATTCATGACATTAAAGCAGACCAACTGAAATTAGAACTTTGAATCCCTACAGTGTGGAAACAGGCCCTTCGGCCCAGCAGATCCACACCGACCCTCCGAAGAGCAACACATTCCCTTCTTTCCCTACATTTTCCCTGATGAATGCATTAAAATGGGACAACACAAACCTGGGGCCGACTGAAATGTAAAACGTCGGAAAATTGTCAAAATCAAGACAAGTTGTATTAAAGAGAGCAAGTATCTGTTGGAGCAGAGATATAATAAGTTAGTTAAAAGAGAGAAATAAAGCAAACAGACAGAAGTTACTGATTGATGTTTTTCAGTCTAGGCTGTAAGCAACTATGTTCGGTCTTGTCACTGTTGGTTTCATTACTCATAGGTTATTGATGGAGTGCAATATTAACATCTTCAGAAAGAAGAACTGGAAGGAACATGATGAATTGTGAAGAGAACTGGAAACAACTTCAGCAGCACATATCTGGGTTTTAAAGAGTGGGATTGATAACTAAAATTTATGTTGGGAAAGGCAAGATGACGTGTACCTTGAAGGAAGAAGATTAACGAAAGTTGACTTTATTAAACGTGGATGGCCTAAGTAGAATTTCAAGAGGTGCAGAATCCAAGTGTTTAACTCAGTTCTGAGCTCAGCTTCCACTCCTCATTATATCTATCAGGATGATCACTTTTCTTTCTGACCTCTGTATCACTGTACCCATCACCCTGTCTCTTTCAATGAGTTGCTGAATCCTAATCCACATTTTTGTTGCCTTACTACATGGTAAAAGGAACTGAAGTGTAAAGTCTTTGTGGTTTTCATGCAGTTTTCTTTTAGAAGTGCGGTGACAAGTTGATGAACTGTTGGATGTACAAAAGCTACAATGAATTCTACTTCCACCAGAAGTAGGGGATCCCACATTCTAACAGTCCTCTGTACAAATGAATGATATTGCAGAATATTCTCAAAGGGGAAAGGACCAGCAGGAGGTCATTGTACACATTAGTCATAATGTGGAGGTGCCGGTGTGGAAGTGAGGTGGACAAAGTTAATAATCACACAACACCAGGTTATTGTCCAACAGGTTTATTTGGAAGCACTAGCTTTCGGAGCGCTGCTCCTACATCCAGCAGCCGTTCTTATGAAGGAGCAGCACTCCGAAAGCTAGTGCTTCCAAATAAACCTGTTGGACTATAACCTGGTGTTGTGTGATTTTTAACTTTAGACATAGGAAGAGAAAAGGATGAGATTCTGAGGAGAGAAAATAGGAACTTAGGCAGGAATTTGAAAAGTAGGTCCTCGAGGATAGTATTACCTGGATTACTCCTGGTGTCACAAGTTAGTGAGGCTGAGGAGAATAGAACAGATGAATGTGTGGCTGAGGAGCTGGTACAGGGGAGAAGGATACACATTTTTGGCTGATTAGAATTTCTACAGGGGTAGAAGTGACGTGGATAAAAATGACGGATTGAACCTGAATTCGAAGGGCACCATTATATTGGCAGGGAGATTTGCTAGAACTAGTAAACGGATGGGAGGAACAGGGAGATAGTGAGGAAAGAGATCAGTCTGAGACTGGTACAGTCGAGAAAAGGAGCAAGTCAGTCAGGACAGGCAGGAACAAAGCAGAAAATGAGGTAGGACTGATAAGTTAAACTGCATTTATTTCAAGTCAAAATTAGAGTGGTGCTGGAAAAGCACAGCAGGTCAGGCAGCATCCAAGGAGCAGGAAAATCAACGTTTCGGGCAGAAGCCCTTCACCATTCCTGATGAAGGGCTTTTGCCCAAAACGTCGAATTTTCTGCTCCTCGGATACTGCTTAACCTGCTGTGCTTTTCCAGCACCATTCTAATCTTGACTAACCTCCTGCATCTGCAGTCCTCGCTTTTGCCTGCATTTGTTTCAATGTAAACGGCCTAACAGATGAGGCGGATGAACTCAGGACATGGTTAGGAACATGGGACTGGGATATCATAGCAATTACAGAAACGTGGCTCAGGAATTGACCGGACTGGTAGCTTAATGTTCCAGAGTATAGATGCTATAGTAAGGATAGAAAGGTGGGGTGGGGGAAGGGAGGCTGGGGTGGGGGGTGCAAGAGAAGAGGGGAAGTAGCATTTTTGATTAGGACTGTACTGAGGGAGAATATTCCAAGGAAAGTGTCACTGAAGTTATTTGGATGCAACTGAGAAATAAGAAAGGGATGGTCACTTTATTGGGACTGTAGTATAAATCCCCTAATAATCAGTGGGACATTGAGAAACAAATTTGTAAAAAGATCTTAGTTATCTGTAAGAATAATCGGGTGGTTATGGGAGGTGATTTTACCTTTCCAAATATTGACTGGGACTGTCATAGTGTTTAGGGCTTGGATGGAGAGGAATTTGTTTAAGTGCTTACAAGACAACTTTCTGATTCAGTATGTGGATATACCTATTAGAGAAAGTGCAAAACTTGACCTGCTCTTGGGAAATAAGGCAGGGCAGGTGACTGAGGTGTCAGTGGGGGAGCACATTGGGGCCAGTGATCATAATTCTATTAGTTTTAAAATAGTGATGGAAAAGGATAAACCAAATCTAAAAGTTAAAGTTCTAATTTGGAGGAAGGCCAATTTTTACAGTATAAGGTAAAAACTTTCAAACGCTGATTGGGGGTAATGTTCGCAGGTAAAGGGATTGCTGGAAAATGAGAAGTCTTCAAAAACAAGATAATGACAGTCCAGAAACAGTCTATTCCTGTTAGGGAGAAAGGAAAGGCTGGTAGGTGTAGAGAATGCTGGATGACGAGAGAAACTGAGATTCTTGGCCAAGATAAAGAAGGAAGCATTTGTCAGGTATAGACAGGATAGATTGAGCAAACCCCTAGAAGACTATAAAGGCAGTAGGAGTATACTTAAGAGGGAAATCAGGAGGGCAAAAGGGGGACATACAAACATACATAAATAGGGTTAAGGAGAGGGATTCTATAAATACATTAAGGACAAAAGGATAACTAAGGAGCGAATAGGGCCCCTTAAAGATCAACATGGCTGCTTACGTGTGGAACTGCAGGAGATAGAGGAGATACTAAACAGTTAGTTTGCATCAATGTTTGCTGTGGAGAAGGATATGGAAGATGTAGTACAAGGGGAAATAAATAGCAACATCTTGAAAAATGTATAGATTACAGCGGAGGAGATTCTGGATGTCTTAAAACATGAAAAGATGGATAAGTCCCCAAGACTTGATCATGTTTATCTTAGAACTCTATGGGAAGCTAGGGAAGTGATTGCTGGGCCCCTTGTTGAGATATTTGTGTAATCGATAGTGACAGGTGAGGTGCCGTAAGACTGGAGGTTGGCTAACGTGATGCCACTATCTAGGAAAGGTGGTTAGGACAAGCCAGGGAACTATAGACCGGTGAGCCTGATGTCAGTGGTGGTCAAGTTGTTGGAGGGACTCTTCAGAGGCAGGATTTACATGTATTTGGAAAGGCAAGAACTGATTAGGGATAGTTAACATGGCTTTGTGCATGAGGAATCGTGCCACATTAACTTGACTGAGCGTTTTGAAGAGGTAACGAAGAGGATTGATGAGGGCAAGGCAGCGGACATGATCTATGTGGACTTCAGTAAGAGTTTCAAAAAGGTTCCTCATGGTAAACTGGTTATCAAGGTTAGATCTCATGGAATACATCTCTTGGAGAACTGGCCACTTGGATACAGAAGTGGCTTGAAGGTCGAAGACAGAGAGTGTTGGTGGAGGGTTGCTTTTCAGACTGGAGGCCTGTGACCAGTGGTGTGCCAAAAGGATCGGTGCTGGGCCCAATACCTTTCATCATTTATATAAGTGATTTGGATGTGAACATTGGAGATATGTTTGATAAGTTTGCAGATGACATCAAAATTGGAGGTATAGTGGATAGTGAAAAAGGTTTCCTTAGAGTACATCAGGATCTTGATCAGATGGGCCAATAGGTTGAGGAATTTAAGTTAGATAAACGTGAGGTATTGCATGCTGGAAAGACAAATCAGGGCAGGACTTACACAATTAATGGTAAGGTCCTGGGTAGTGTTGCTGAATAAAGAAACCTTCATAGTTGTTTGAAAGTGGAGTTGCAAGTAGATAGGATAGTGAAGAAAGCATTTGGTATGCTTTCCTTTATTGGTCAGTGCATTGAGTACAGGAGTTGAAAGATCATGTTGTGGCTGCATAGGACATTGATTAGGTCACTACTGGAATACTGCATGCAATTCTGGTCTCCCTGCTATAGAAAGAATACAGTGAAACTTGAAAGGGTTCAGAAAAGACTTACAAGAACCTTGAGGGTTTGAGTTACAGGTAGGGACTGAATAGGCTGGGGATATTTTTCCTGCAGCAACAGAGGCTGAGGAGTGACCTTATGATGTGTATATAATCATGATGGGCATGGATAGAGTAAATAGACAAGGTCTTTTCCCCAGGGCGGGGGAGTCCAAAACTAGAGAGTATAAGTTTATAGGAGAAGGGAAAGATTTAAAAGGGATCTAGGGGCAACCTTTTCACACAGGAGGTGTATGGAATGAAATGCCAGAGGAAGTGGTGGAGGCTGGTACAATTACAACATTTAAAAGACATCTGAATGGGTATACAAATAGGAAGGGTTTAGTGGGATATAGGCCAAATGCTGGCAAATGGGACTCAATCTATTCAGGATACCTGGGCGGCGTGGATGAGTTGAACTGAAGGGTTTGTTTCTGTGAAATGCATCTCTACAACTCTATGACTCTACAATCCTGGTGAAGAGAAACACCACAGGCTGGATATCTTGATAGGTCGAATGAAGCATTCCTACCAAAACTGGTATTTGAGGCTGGACAAGACAGATGGGCAGAAGTAAATAAATCTGGTGAGCCTCAAATCAATTTAACATCTAATCCCACAGCAAACATCTGCCCACAGTGCTACAACTGCTGGTGATTTCAATTAGAAATTATTAGGATTATGGGATAGATACAGCTAAGGAAAAACATCCAACCAGAACACAATAGAATAATCCCATTGTTGCAGCCAATTCATCTGGAATTGATTTTAAATATTTTAACCAACATTTCTTTCCAGAATCCATTCTAAAAAATGATTTATCTGGGCGCAAGGAAGAATTGATATCAGTCTTAAATGTATCAGTTATTGGTTTGAGGTTTGTTGACCTGTTTGATCTCTGAATATCCTCTAGATAATCTCTGCTGCATTCCCTCAGGAGCAAAAACCCAGGTGACTGACAGAGTTCTGAAATAAATTGTCTTCCCCAAATCTGATATATCAAACAGATATTCCTTTCCCATTGGTACCTGCTCATAAGCTTAATTGAGGAATTTGGAGGGTTTGAGCTAGAGGAAGAGGATGGGTTGGAGCATTGGAGGCTGATGGGTGACCTAACAGAAGGTTATAAGATGATGAGGGGCATGGATAGAGTGAATAGTCAAAGCCTTTTCCCCAGGGTAGGGAAGTTCAAAACTAGAGGGTTAATGTTTTGGGTGAGAAGAGAAAAATTTAAAAGGGACCTAAGGGGCAGCTTTTTCAGGCAGAGGGTGGTGCGTTTATGGAATGAGCTGCCAGAGGAAGTGGTGGAGGCTGGTACAATTACAACATTTAAAAGGCATCTGGATGGGTATATGAACAGAAAAGGTTTAAATGAATATGGGCCAAGTGCTGGGAAATGGGACCAGATTAATTTAAGGATATCTGGACGGCATGAATGAATTGGGTGAAGAGTCTGTTTCTGTGCTGTACATCTCTATGACTCTGCAACTGTTTTTTTGCCTCCTTTTATTTCCCCCACCCTCTGGTTTGGGTGCCCAAGAATGTTATAGAAACTGATGTCATAAAAAATAACCAATATTCTGGTTTGTATCGGGCCTTTTTTTTACAGGGAAGAGTCGAAAGTTTTAATTTCATGCTATTCTGCTCAATATTTTTTATTCTTATCTGCTATAACTATCCTCAAACAAGGTAGGAATGATCACCATCAAAGCAAAAATATTAATATAAGTCGAAGAAGTAAATGTGAGATATCAGACAAATTGTTTAAAAGCGGATGCTTTCTCTTTCCGGACAGATGGGTTTTAGAAAAATGCAAACAAATCAAATGTGTAATTTTTCCAAGTGACTGGCTGTCAATTTGATCAAACAGCTGAGCAAACAGCATATCGGTGCCAGGGCCATTGTTATTGCTTCTTCAGATTGAATAAAGCAGATGTAAAATATGGAAGTGCCATCTGCTTAAAAATAGCACAATGACTGTTTATTTTAACATACAATTAACCTACATTAGCCTTCTTCCTTGACCCAAGCTGACAGTGCAAAATCATTCACTCAATTTTACTTGTGTTTTTCTTTTAAATTTGATTCTCACCTCTTTCTCTGGGTCATCATCCCTCACTCCTTGTTTCTAGGTATGAACCATTCCCCAGCCAGTTAGCAGCTTGTTATCAGTCTTTACCAAATCTGCCCATCAATGGTCTTCTAGGAATTTTCTACAGCTCACTTCAAGAGTAATTTTCTAAGTACACCATGGTCAAGGCAATGCACCATTTTACCAGGCATATTGGTTCAACACTGGCTGATATTGGGAAATTTGACCCCATATCATTAGAAGTTAGAGGCGTCTCCTTACTTCAGTAAATGCCCTCTATTGCACGGAGTTATAATTATTGGGAAACAGTAAGATTGATAACTGTTTTCAAACATATTCAAAGCTATATTAATTGTCATTCTTTTATTACATTGTAACTTGCATGTTTTGCACTTCTTATGCACTTTATGCCACCCTGTCCACGATCATGAAGATTGTGCTATCCATGTAGCACCCTTGGCCTTAGAGGAATGATGTCTCATTTTTATTGTATCAGTAGTATGTGGTAGAAATGACAAGTAAAAGCTACTCTACATCAATTTTACCCAGGGCTTTTCCATTACCATATAGTTCGCTCTTCAATTGGATTTTCGAAAATGCATCACCTTTGCATTTGTCCGGATTGAACTCCATCTGCCATTTCTCTGTCCATCTCTCCTAGGTATCCATATTCTATGCATTCTCTGACAGTCCCATCACTATATGCTACCCCACCAATCTTAGTTTCATCTATAAACTTGCTAATCAGACCACCTATACCTTCCTTCAGATCATTTGTGGATATCACAAACAGCAGTGGTCCCAACACAAACCCCTTTGGAATACCACCAGTCATAGTTCTACATTTTGAGAAACTCCCTTCCACTGCTACTCTCTGTTTCCTGCTGCCCAGTTCTCTGTCCATCTAGCTAGTCCACCCAGGACCCTATGCAACTTCACTTTCTCTATCAGCCTGGTTCCTATGGAGAACTTTATCAAACGCCTTACTGAAGTCTATACATATGACATCTACAGCCCTTCCCTCATCAATTAACTTTGTCACTTCCTCAAAGAATTCTATTAAGTTGGTAAAACATGACCTTTCTAGCACAAAACCATGTTGCCCATTGCTGATAAGCCCATTTTCTTGGTGGAGGGGCCATTACAAACAGCACTGGGACCATGTTTTCTGTCCCTGACCCTACAGCAGATGCTAGAAATCAGAAATAAAAAAATGGAGAATGCTTAAAATACTCAGCAGGTCAACCAGCATCTGTGAAGAGAGAAACAGAGTGAATGGTTTTGGGTCAATGGCCCTTTGTCAATACTGCGAATAGTCACAGATACAACAGATGTTAAGCCAAGACAGAATCATATGTGAGTGGATGATGGAGAAGGGGTGGCAAAGGAGATTAATGGAAGTTCAAAGAGCCATTCATCATTTTTTAATTAAACATTATAGAGCCTCCCAGACACAATACTGAGCTTAACAAAAGTATTTATTTATTTAATAAAATAATAGAATGGACTGCAGGTGCTGGAGATCTCATAGAGTCATAGAGATGTACAACATGGAAACAAACCCTTCAGTCCAACTCATCCATGCCGACCAGATAGCCCAAGCCAATCTAGTCCCACCTGCCAGCACCCGGCCCATATCTCTCCAAACCCTTCCTATTCATATACCCGTCCAGATGCCTTTTAAATGTTGCAATTGTACTAGCCTCTGGCAGCTCATTCCATACGTGAACCACCCTCTGTGTGAAAAAGTTGCCCCCTAGATCTCTTTTATATCTGAAACAAAAACAGAAATTGCTGGAGGAATTCAGCAGGTCTAACAGCACCAGTGGGGAGAAAGCAGAGTTAACCTTTCAAGTCTGATGACCCTTCATCAAAACTGGTAGGAACTAGGAAAACAACCACCTTTTCCAACTGTGAAGAGTTACCGAATTCAAAACGTTAACTTCTTAGACTTACAGTGTGGAAACAGGCCCTTCGGCCCAACAAGTCCACACCGACCCGCCGAAGCGCAACCCACCCATGCCCCTACATTTACCCCTTACCTATCACTACGGGCAATTTAGCATGGCCAATTCACCTGACCCGCACATCTTTGGACTGTGGGAGGAAACCGGAGCACCCGGAGGAAACCCACGCAGACACAGGGAGAACGTGCAAACTCCACACAGTCAGTCGCCTGAGTCGGGAATTGAACCCAGGTCTACAGGCGCTGTGAGGCAGCAGTGCTAACCACTGTGCCACCGTGCAACTCTGCTTTCTCGCCACAGATTCTGGCTACTTCTGTTTCTTTTTCAGTTATAATGAGCACTGGAGATCAAATTGAAACTGAGGTTAATTGCGTTACAGCCTGTAATGTGGAGAAGTTTCAAATTGGTGCTGGTCAGAATTGTGGGGTTAGCTTTACCATGCTCCTGACTTGGCATCTGCATCTTTCCCCCTTACTTTGCAATATAATTGAGAGTTCCTTTGGATGTCAAATAATTTTGAATAAATAAATTTGCCCGTACTGGTGTACTTCAGGACAAAGAAACGCGCTAATGCTTTGTTTGGTACTACTTTTTTGTCAATGCGTGTGATATTATATGAGCAGTTCACACAACTAGCCGCTGCAATGACACATAATATGCTTGGATAAGCTGTGTCTCAGTACAACTGATATATCAACACCACAGCTCACTTTAGACAAAAGCACGACATAATAGTTCAGTCAAAAAAAAATGGTGTGTAAAGTAGTTTCAGACACCACTGTATAATTTTCCTCTGCCTGGATTTGAATGTTAATGTCTTTCTACACTGATTTGTAAATGAGGTTGGAGATTGACATTTGAGCCTCTCAGGTAACAATGAAAGCAGAGTTCTGAGACCAGATGAAAGAGAAAGACTGAAAGGAGATTTGACACGTTTCCCTCCCGCTGTTTAATAAGTGGTATCTGCCTCCTTCCACAACCTTCACATAATGATGTTACTATTGGCAAGTACTCCCGTTTTATGGTGCAGCTCATTAACCTTTCCGATTCCAAGAAGAATGTTTGATCCCACCACGAGGCATGAAACTTCTAGATACAATTTGACAAACACTTGCCCGAACTTGTTAGATGCTCTGTTCTTTCTTCTTTGAAGGTGGCCCTGTTTACAGACTTACTTTGAGATTTAAAATTCACTGGTGTGGACAAAGTCGTAACTTTTTGCAAATCAATTGTGAATTGTTTCTGCGATTCCCAGTGAATCATTGTATGGAGAAAGACAGGCTTATTTCAGGGTACATAGAGTCATAGAGCCAGAATTGAAAAGGATCAGCAATTTATTCATATTTATATGTTTATGCATTTTTCACTAAGAGTAAAGCTTCATCAAGCTAAAAATTCAACTCTGTTAACAGCGGGCTGCATAACAATAATTGTGGCGACCTTCGAGACCGATTTCTCCTGCTTTTAAATGTGGCCAAATTACTGTACTACAATGGTCCATACAATACTACAGCACTAGCAATGGAATAAATTATTTATAACACTTGCAGAAGTGTTATAAAAACCATTTTAACACCAAAGTGGTATTAGGGAAAATGGCCAAAAACCTGGTTAATGTGGTAGGTTTTAAGAAACAGTCTAGAGGGGGAAAGAAAGGTAGAGAGTTGGAGTGAAAATACCAAATGCTGGAGATCACAGTGGGTCAGGCAGCATCCATGGGGAGAGAGCAAGCTAATGCCTTTGAGTCAGGATGACTCACCATCAGACCTCTTTTTTGATTTCAGTGCAGATTCCAACATCTGCAGTAATTTGCTCCTATGGACAGTTGGAATGATTTGAAGTGAAAATGATGTGAGGTGTCAGTGTTGGACTGGGATGGACAATGTTAAACGTCACATAACACCAGATTATAGTTCAACAGGTTTATTTGGAAGTACTAGCTTTCGGATGTCTAGTTACCTGAAGAAGGAGCAGCACTCCGAAAACTAGTGCTTCCAAATAAACCTGCTGAACTGTAACCTGGTGTTGTGTGATTTTTAACTCTAAAGTGAGAAGACAGAGCTTTGGTTTGAGGGACTGTGGTCAGCAGTGATGGAGTGATTAAAACTGGAGGCATTCAAGAAGTCACAATTAGATGAAGCACAGATATCTTGGAGGGTTCTGGGTCTGGAGAAGATAAAAGAGATAAGGAGAGGTAAAGAGAAAGCAATTTTTCGAAACAAGGATTACAATTGCAAAGTGGAGAAATGTTGCTGCAAGGGCACATTGCATTCAGTCTGTAACTCAGCGCTGCTCTCTCGGTGCACTCAGCACCAATCCAGATGCCCACAGTATTACCTTGCCTTCCTGAGTCTTGGCATCTCAACCCTTGGGCAGCACGCTGGTTCAGTAATTGGTACTGCTGCCTCACAGCACCAGGGTCCTGGGTTCAATCCCAGCCTTGGGAAATTGTCTGTGTGGAGTTTGCACATTCTCACCATGTCTGTGTAGATTTCCTCTGGGTGCTCTGCTTTCCTTCCACAGTCCAAAGGTTGGCAGGTCAGGTGGATTGACCATGCTAAATTGCCTGTGGTGTTCAGGGATGTGCAGGCTGGGTGGGAAATGCAGGGATAGAGTAGATGAGTGAGTCTGGGTAGGATGCTCTTTGGCGGTTTGGTGTGGACTCAATGGGCTGAATGGCCGGTTTTCACACTGTAGGAATTCTTGAGAGCTTAAAGGCTTGCCTTGCTATTTAGCACAGACACCAAGCTAGGAATCTCGTCATGTTTCTCAGCAGAGATTAATCAAAGGGATTAACATATTACTGTAGAACATAGTGCTATGTTAAATAAAAAGGCAACTTATTGTCCTTAAAGTACTTTAGTGCAGAGGGATCTGGGTGTTCTAATTACTAATCATAGAATGTTTGTCATAGAGTCATACAGTCATAGAGACGTATAGCACAGAAACATACTCTTGGTCCAATTTGGCCATACCGACCTAGATATCTTAACCTTATTTAGTCCCATTTGACAACATTTGACCCATATCCCTCTAAACACTTGCTATTCCATTAGATTAGATTACTTACGGTGTGGAAACAAGCCCTTCGGTACAGTCCACACCAACCCACCAACGCACAACCCACCCATTCCCCTACATTTACACCTTTACCTAACACTACAGGCATTTTAGCATGGCCAAATCACCTAACCTGCACATCTCTGGATTGTGGGAGGAAACCGGAACACCCGAAGGAAACCCACGCAGACACGGGGAGAATGTGCAAACTTCACACAGTCAGTCGCCTGAGTCGGGAATTGAACCCGGGTCAATTGAGGCAGCAGTGCTAACTGCTGTGCCACCGTGCCACCCACTATTCACCCCATTCAGATGTCTTTTAAATGTTGTAATTACATCAGCCTCCATCACTTCCTCTGGCATCTCATTCCATACACCCACTACCTTCTGTGTGAAAAAGTTGCCCCTTAGTTTGCTTTGTATACAGAGACAGGCGATAATAAGGTGGTCAAATGGAATTTGGAATGTATTGCTAAAGGGATGGACTATAAAAGTAGGATAATTGTTGTTCAATTAAACAGGGCATTATTGAGATTGCATTTGGAATGCTATGCAAGTTTTAGTCCCTTTACTTGAGGAAGGACATAATTGCATTGGAGGCTTTTGGCAGAAGATTGATTCCATAGGTGAAAAGGCTTGTTTTCTGAGGAGTGGTTATGCAGTTTGGAAGGATGAAAGCAGATGTAATTGAGGGATATAAGTTGCTAAAGGAGATTCACAAAATAGATCCAGAGAGGATTTTACTCCTTGAGGCCAATCTAAATGAGAGATCATAGCTTTAGATTAATGGCTGACAGATTTAACAGAAATTAGGAGGAATTATTTCTCAAAAAGGTCATGAATCTGTGGAATGACCCCAGAGTACATTGGATATTAGTACATTAAATAAATGTAAAGAGAAGATAGACAGATATTTAAAGGTAATAAGCAAAAGGGTTATTTGGAGTGAGCAGGAAATGGAGCTGTGGCCAAGCTGATATCAGCCACGATCATATTCAATGGTAGAACCAGCTCGAGGGTCGAATTGCCTACACCTACGTTCTTGTGTTCTTATGTCAAGTTCATACTTAGATGCTATATGCCTGTGGCAAACACGCTGTGTGCCTCCATCAAAAGACTCAAAGAAGCACCCAGGGGTGGGGAGTCCAGAACTGGAGGGCATAGGTTTAGGGTGAGAGGGGAAAGATATAAAAAGGGCCTAAGTTGGTGCGTGTATGGAATGAGCTGCCAGAGGAAGTGGAGGAGGCTGGTACAATTGCAACATTTAAAAGGCATTTGGATAGGTATATGAATAGGAAGGGTTTGGAGGGATATGTCAGGTGGTGGCAAGTGGGAATAGATTGGTTTGGGATATCGGGTCAGTATGGACGGGTTGGACAGAAGGGTCTGCTTCCGTGCTGTACATCTTCAGTTTCCTCACACAGTTCAGAGATGCACAGGACAGCTGGATTGTCCATGCTAAATTGCCTAAAGTGTCCAGGGATGTGCAGGCTAGATCGATGAGCCGTGGGAAATGTAGGGGTTGGGGAGCAAGATAGGATGTTCTCCAGTGGGTCGGTGTGGACTTGATGGGCTGAATGGCCTGTTCCCACACAATAGGGATTCAAAATTCAATGAGCAGCAGAGCACTCGCTGAAGTGAGTTACTTGGCATCATGAACCAGCCCTTTGCACTCCTTGTTACAATGGTCTATGGAGGTGTGTATTCAGCCATCATAAGTAAGGGATGCAGTTACCAGCTTGTGTCCTTGTGAAAAACCTGTTCAGTTCCTTATGTTTCCCGTGCAGCTTCTTTAAAATTGTGGCTGGCAGAGTCAGTCACAGCATGTCTGGCTGTCACTGTTGCTGTGGTAGAGGAGGATTAGATCAATCAGCCAATGCTGGACCAGCAGCATTCTGCTGGGGAAGTCAAACAATCTCTACAATATGAAGTCAGAGGTCTTGATGCATTTGTAGGTGATGATGGAGAGATCTCACACAGGTTTCCTAGGATGGACCACCCACTGCTTCATGGTCCGAATACCATTCCAGCAGAGTTCAGTCAGTGTCCGGGGTTATCTCAGCCCGAGCCAGTACAGCACCCCTTACATTCGGGGACCATCAGGATCTGTCAGAGACATAGGATGGTGGAGTCTTTTACCCTTAATGCCATTTGCCCCGGATGCATGGGTGCTGTGCTGGCTTGGGCTGAGGATATCCCGAGACAGTGTGACTGAACTCTACTGGAATGGGACATGAACCTTGAAGCAATGGGTGGTCCATCCTGGGAAACCCGTGTGACATCTTGCCATCATCATATAAAAATGCATCAAGAACTCTGACCGATGACATTTGTACCAGATTACATTTTGTTTCCCCAGGGCAAGGTCAGTACTACAGCCCGAGTAGGAGGTGTCAGGAAACTTGCTGATCTCCCTCAGGTCCACACGTCACAATGAGATGGCCATGAACCACTCTGTGGAATGGATCAACAGAAAATGATTCCATTCCATCGATGTGCAAGTGATCTGTGATCAACAGTACCACTTCTTAGAGATTTGTACTTGGTACCCTGGGATCTGCTATGACTTGTTCACCGCTGGGAACTCTTGGGTTCCTGTTGCATTTGAGGGTCTAGATGCCTTACAAAGTTGGTTACTGGGGAACCAATGGCTACCCACTGTGAAGATGCTGATGCCTCAGTTAGTCAGCCCTATGACTGAGGGGGAACACAAATACAGTGCAGCCCATTCTTCAATCAGGGACATGGTAGAGCAGATGCCAGGCTTGCTAGAAGACTGAAGGTGATGTTCCTATGCTTCGCTCAGTCTGGTGGGGGACTGCAGTATACCCTGGACAGAGTGTGTTGGATAATCCTGGCATGTTGTGTTCTGTGCAGCTGGAAAAGTCAAAGAGGGAATATGGTGGATGGTAAGGAACTGGGATAGCAGGAGCAGTCCTCCTCCTCTAAGGAGAATGAGAACATTTAATTTCAGGAATATCACCTCATGCATGACAGTAACATTGTGTACAGCCAATCCTTGACTGATACCTGATACAGTGGATGGGAGCTGGGTGTGTGATCATTCATTGAGTGTAAAATGCTTGATCCTCCACATGCAAACAGTTTGTCATGAGAGAAAAGCAGCTTCTGTTTGATGTTTATTTTCTTGGTGTTTGTAAATTAAAGTTAATGTATTGAATCATTTGAAGGCTTCCTGCATTTGATTTCCCCATATTTAATAATAAGAAGGTGCTGGGCTCCTTTGGGCATTACAGGAAGTGTAGTACAGAGTGTGAGAGGATAGAAGCGTGATTGCAAACCAGTGAGATGTGTGATGGGGCACCTAAACAATAAATTAGATCTGAATGTGCAGTCAGATGTGCCAGGAAGTACCAGCGGTGCCACCTATGTGCAGTGAGGAATGCTCATTTGTGGCTGCTATCAAAGATGCTCCTTTACCAGCTGTGCTTTTCCAGCACCACACTCTTTGACTCTGATCTCCAGTCCTCGTGTTCTGTTTGTGGCTGCTGTGTCACACTGGTGAAAGTGAAGGGTAACTCTGGAGAGTCAATGCTTAATCAGGTTGACATATCTCCACAGAGTTGAAAATGCGTTGCTGGTTAAAGCACAGCAGGTCAGGCAGCATCAAAGGAATAGGAAATTCGACATTTCGGGCATAAGCCCTTCATGATGAAGGGCTTATGCCCGAAACGTCGAATTTCCTATTCCTTTGATGCTGCCTGACCTGCTGTGCTTTAACCAGCAACGCATTTTCAACTGTGATCTCCAGCATCTGCAGACCTCATTTTTTACCCGAAGATTTTAACCTTCTGCGAATCCTCTTGCAAGGATGCCTTCCTGGAAGAAGCTCTCTTCCTCCGATTCCTGATGAAGGGCTTATGCCCGAAACGTCGAATTTCCTATTCCTTTGATGCTGCCTGACCTGCTGTGCTTTAACCAGCAACGCATTTTCAACTGTGATCTCCAGCATCTGCAGACCTCATTTTTTACCCGGATATCTCCACAGAGGTCAGTGTCCTGTCACCAAGTCACTCCTTATTTACACATGCACAGTACATGGGCTCTAAGCAGCTTACTCAGAGCCAGCCCCTGAGATGAGGAGACCTTCTAAAGCTCCTGTTTATTTTTTTTTCCCCTTTTTTTATTTTATTAAACAATTACAAAAGAGTTTACAGAAAAACAGTTAACATTTACAACTGTATACAACAAGGGAGAGGAGCAGCAAAGCCAGACCCCAAACCCTACCGTTTAACCAGTTTACAGGGAAATGAGGACAAACCTCGAATCCCAGTTTCAAACATGAAAAGACACCAACAAGTTGTACATGAAACAATCCAATTACATAGGAAAGTGCAGACAATACAGACCCAGCAAGCGCAAAGCTCCTGTTTATATTTGTCAGCCAGCGCTCCCTATTGGTCCCAGGTTAACAACCCTAGTCAAGGATTTTAGAGTCATTGCGATCCACCTGATCCTTGGTCCAATCATAATATCCTTCCCCCTCTAAATCCTGGAATGTTTGCCTGTTTTTTTTTCTTGTAGCTTCTCCTGAGACATTTTCACCTGCAGGTCTGGTTCCTCTGACTCTGACTTAGACACGGGCAGAGTGTACTGGACTGCATCTGATCTCTTACACCCGGAGCATTTTGGGAGAAATTCCTCTTCTTCTTCAGGTGGTAACAGTATGGAGGCTGTATCCATCTTGGACTCGGAGATTTATTTGGCGCTACAAGGAAGGGGAGAAACCATAGTTTCTGACAGGCCTTCTGGCTATTCTGAGGGGCCAGGAATTTCCCTCCTATTGAAAGGATGTTGTGAAATTTGAATGGGTTCAGAAAAGATTTACAAGGAAGTTTCTGGGGTTGGAAGGTTTGAGCTATAGGGAGTGATTGAATAGTCTGGGGCTTTTTCCCTGTAGCGTTGGAGGCTGAGGGGTGACCTTATAGAGGTTTATAAAATAGACAAAGTCTCTTCCCTGAGGTGGGGGAGTCCAGAACTAGAGGGTATAGGTTTAGATTGAGAGGGGAAAGATATAAAAAAGGGCCAAAGGTGCAACTTTTTCACACAGAGAGTGGTGCATGTATGGACTGGGCTGCCAGAGGAAGTGGTAGAGGCTGGTACAATTGCAACATTTAAAAGGCATTTAGATGGGTATATGAAATAAAGGGTTTAGAGGGATATGGACCAAATTCTGGCAAATGGGACTATAATAGGATAGGATATCTGGTCTGCATGGACAAGTAGGTCCAAAGGGTCTGTTTTTGTCCTGTACATCTCAATGACTCTGTGACTCCCTGATTGATCCAGGTTAACAACCTCAGTCAGAGATCTCCTACTCTACACGATCCACTCATTTCACAGTTGCATGTTTGGTGATGAAAGATGGCATCAGTGTCAAAGATGCTGGGATATCTTGGCAGTGCAGAGTTCTTCCAACCACTATGAGGAGTACAATCAGGATGAGAGGGGCACTGAGGTAGGGTAGGTCATTGATGAGGTGGAACTTGGAATGATGGTGTGCAAAAACTCAATCAACCTTGCAGAGAGAAAAAAAACTGCTTGAAACTCAAACAAATGTGACATTTTGCCAAAATACGGTAAGATTCAGCCTAGTGTTTGTGATATTAAACCTGACTGGGTCAATAATTCAAAATAACAAAATATGTTTAGAGATGCTAAGAAATATTGGCAATATTATGAAAAGTCTCATTTAGTTTGTGATTTATTAATTTTGCACAATTCTTGTGGGGAATTTTATTAAATTTCAAGTAGCAATTACACACTGTTTCAAGTTGACAATGCTTTCACTAGAAACTGAGTAATACCATATGATAAACATGTTGAAAAAAGAAAATTCATGAATGCTGCAAACCAGCTCCCCCCTCCAAGAAAACTTTAGAATTGTAATGCATTCAAATCAGGCAGGTTACAGGGATGGGTCTGGGTGGGACACTCTTTGGAGGGTCTGTGTGGACTCGATAGGCTGAATGGCCTGCTTCCACACTGCAGTCTCTGCATTTGAAAGATTAACTGTTTGATTGAGGACTCATATATTGGTGGCAGCATGGTGGCTCAGTGGTTAGTACTGTTGCCTCACAGTGCCATGGACCCGAGTTTGATTCCCGCCTCGGGCAACTGTCTGTGTGGAGTTTGTACATTCACCCTGTGTCTGCGTGGATTTCCTTGGGATGCTTTGGTTTCCTCCCACAGTCCAAAAATGTGCAGGCCCGGTTAATTGGCTAAATTGCCCGTAGTGTTAAGTGCAACAGTCGAGGTAAACATGGGAGGGTTACTCTTTGGAGGGTAGGTGTGGGATTATTGGGCCGAAGGGCCAACTGTAGGGAATTACAATTAGATTCCATACTGTAGGGAATCTAATCTAAATGGTAGCCATGAAGTTCTGGGATTTACACATTAATGAATCAAAACCTGCATCCTCATTATAAGCGATTAAAAACTTAACAGCAATCTAGGTTTGTTCAATACATCACATCTGTTGTATAACACTTTGATCGTATACGATAAGTTTTATGTACTACGATCCTGCCCCACTGACAAAGGAGCAGTGCTCTGAAAGCTTGTACTTCCAAATAAACCTGTTGGACTATAACCTGGTGTTGTGTGATTTTTAACCTCAAATAGTAATCATCATCCTCTTAAAAAATATTTAAACCAGTGGATTCTTGTGGTGCAGCAGTAGTGCCTCCTGCCTCTGAGCTAGGAAGAGAAAGTGGGGTCTGCAGATGCTGGAGATCAGAGCTGAAAATGTGTTGCTGGAAAAGCGCAGCAGGTCAGGCAGCATCCAAGGAACAGGAAATTTTACCAACACCTTCCACCCCGACCTCAAATTCACCTGGACCATCTCAGACTCCTCCCTCCCCTTCCTCGACCTTTCCATTTCTATCTTGGGTGACCGAATCAGCACAGACATCTATTATAAACCGACTGACTCCCACAGCTACCTAGATTACACCTCCTCCCACCCTGCCCCCTGTAAAAACGCCATCCCACATTCCCAATTCCTTCGTCTCCGCCGCATCTGCTCCCAGGAGCACCAGTTCCAATACCGTACAGCCCAGATGGCCTTCTTCTTCAAGGACCGCAGAATCCCCCCGACGTGATCGACGATGCCCTCCACCGCATTTCCTCCACTTCCCGCTCTTCCGCCCTTGAGCCCCGCCCCTCCAACCACCACCAGGACAGAACCCCACTGGTTCTCACCTACCACCCCACCGACCTCCGTATTCAGCGTATCATCCACCGTCATTTCCGCCACCTCCAAACGGACCCCACCACCAGGGATATATTTCCCTCCCCTCCCCTATCAGCATTCCGAAAAGACCACTCCCTCCGTGTATCTTAGTCTGCTGGACACACTTTCCTCATTCCTGATGAAGGGCTTATACCCGAAACGTCGAATTTCCTGTTCCTTGGATGCTGCCTGACCTGCTGTGCTTTTCTGAGCTAGGAAGGTCAGGTTTCAATCGCACCTGTTCCAGAGGAGAGTAATAACAAGTTGTGGGTGACAGCAATAACAGGTTGATTAGGAAATATAAAAATGTTAACCAAGCTGCTATGCCATTCCATTATAGTTCCTTAATTCTTATTTTAAGTGAGTTGTGCTAAAGAGGGTTAAAGATAGCAGAAATGCATTGCTTCTGGTTAACATGAGATTCATAAATGTGTGATGACATTTAACCAATTAAAATGTTAACAGTATCTAAATCTCAGATAAGGTCAGTTCACTAAATACTCTCCAGCCTTTCCTATTGCACCTGATTGAATGGTTCAATCCTGGGGACTTCATAAGCAGTTTTTACCATCTTTTTTCTATAGGTGTTTCTGTGGTGAATGTACTAATGATGCACTGAAGAGAAATAACTTGCATTTGTAATTTCTTTTGCTATCTTGGAATATGCCACTCTTTTATTTTGACAAGTGTCACAACAGATGCACAAATCTTGTACTTATTAGACTTTATATTTTCATGGACTCCTTCATTAGATCAACTAACATAATGATAATATCAGTCATGTGATCAGTATGTGATCCCACCTTTTTGCAGGCATTGTTATTAGAGATCACATTCCAGGTAGGTACAGACAATTTGGCTTTTGCAAAGTTTAGTACAATTGGTTGGTACGTGTTGAAGATTGACAGGCTGTGTAAAATCTTTGTTGTTTTATGGTATTAGGAGGTGAAAATAATGTTTTGTCTATTTCATGCTGAATTTCAAAAGAACTGACACATCATTGACAGAAGCCTTTGTATGAGGTGCCTTGTTACCATTTGACATCACCTATTCTATTCACCTCATTCACTTTTATTGCCTATAGCCTGTAATAAAGGCTTGTCTTACTGCCTGTCACAATAATGCTCCAGTGTTGTGCTCCACACTGAATAGCCCCAATTGTCACAAACTGATAGTCAGCAAATAATACTCACTGAACCTCATTTGCATCTTATTTACATGATGCCCCCCTTCTGGGGAAGTTATGGTTGCAGTAAATGATAACAGTGTTCCACTTAATTCCACTTTATAGCACTTCCAGTTAATGACTCCCAACTGCTCAATGGCTCTTTTGTTGTTTAGATATAACACAACATATTTTAACCCTATTAATCTTGCTGGATTTGAGCATTGAGCAGTGTTGATCAGCAATGAGCAGTGAAGAACTAAGCAGTATCTACTGAAGGGCAGCAATATCTTGTCAGATTAGGCCTTGAAATGGACTGGTCTTCTTTCTATTTGGAGGTTTATTTGGTTTAGACAGGAAGTGTAATCAATGGAATAACTAAGTGATCCTAAATCAAAGGAGAGATAATCAGTGCCCAGTTTGGTTTTCTTGTTCCTCTTTCTTTTTACAGAGTAGATAGAGTATTAAATGGAATAAAGAAAATAAATCTGGAACATTAAATAGAACTAAACAGTGAGGAAGACTCACAATTCAAAGTGTTTACAGCAGAATTAAAGATGCATGTTAGGAATTCTTTACAACGGGAAATAAATAAACTGAATTAACTTCCAGGTGAGGAATTAGAGGAAAATTACTTAACTGCAAAGCATCTTCTAGCTGGTTGAGTTAAGATAAGTTGAGCAGCATTTCTCACTGCGATTATTTTATCAATTTGGGAAGGTTTTGCAGTCACTGGAGATTTACTGTGTCGCATTGGTGTAGTAAAGAGTTTATCCTGAATTCATCAAAGTTGGTGGCTGACTAGGTGACTTAGAGATCTTTTGTGGAGTTTCTACTAACCTTTATAGGACTGGGGACTTCTGATGCTGCTTTTATGTTGGAATATTTCATGATCTAGTGATGATTATTATGTGTCACTCTCCCTAGAGTCTCCATACTTAGGTATGTGTTTTCTTGAAGGTCAATTAGCAGCAATTTAAGTTAAAGAATTTAAACATTGTTCCATTCAAATATGAACCTGTGCTTCACATTTACCTTGACGTGCATCTCAAGCACATCTTAAGTCTTTCATCCAACAGTGTTTCTTTCTCCCAAAATATTGCTAGATTTCATTTCACATGATCTCCAGGGAAATGAAGCACAATCTCTATGGAAACAGAATGCAGTCTCCATGGAAACTGATTGCAATCTCTGTGAGACTGTAATATAAACATTACTGTAACCTCTCCCATTCTGGAGTTAAATGTTTTTTACACACTATATTGCTATTAAACACAGAGTATTTCCCCTGATCTCATGCCATTGCATCAATATGTACACATCTCTTTTTATCGTGCAAGATTCTGTTATTTGCATTTTTCATTACATTATAATTATACTTTGCTTTTGAATGCTTATCCAATGGTTGTACTTTTAACATTTTGAGAGGACAAAGAAGTGTTTTCATCATACCTTCAGGAATGGTGGATTGCTAAGATCCCAGTTAGGTTTGAAACTGAGTCATTCAGATGTGTGAAATTTCTGACTTTTTGCTGAGGTATTTATCTTAGCAGAAGACAATAAAGTTGTTCACTTCTTGAATTGAAGTATTTTGCAATTGTTCTCAGTGCCTCTGAGTTAGGCACCACAATGATCACTAACTTTGACTTCTGTACTGTTGCTCAATTTTCAACCCTGTCTCAGCCCATTTGCAACTGAAAGCCTCATCTATGTAGCTGTTAACTCCACACTGAACAGACAAAGTTTTTCTGGAGCTGAGTTAGCAGGTAGGGGGTGCTGGGAAAATAACAGTGCTGGGATGGCATAATCTGCCGCCAGGCATGCTTCCCAGAAGTATGCTGAAAGAAAGATGAGCTGCTTGTTGAATGAGCTTGTGCATAAAGATAAATCTTCAGGCTCCAATTTGTTTCTAGACTAGAATCCCTACAGTGTGGATACAAGCCTTTTGGCCCAACAAGTCACACTGACCCTCCGAAAAGTAACCCACCCAGACCCATTCTCCTGCCATACATTCACCCCTGATAAATGGACCTAACACTATGGGCAATTTAGTATGGTCAATTCACCTAATCTGCACACCTTTGGACTGTGGGAGGAAACCAGAGCACCCGGAGGAAACTCATGCAGACACAGGGAGAATGTGCAAACTCCACACAGGAGGCTATAATCAAACCCTGGTGTCTGGCGCTGTGAGGCAGCAGTGCTAACTACTGAGCCACCTTGCTGCCCTAGTTAGAGGGCTATTGACATTTGGTTGCCATTGAAATAATATAGTGTCATAACTGACCCTATCTTGAGGCTTTGGGTAGGGATCAGACAAAACCTGTCTCAACATCTGATGGAATACCACTTACCCTCAGGTGACTGTCTGGTCATTGCTGAACTGCACAGCATCATTTTAACTGGGTGAGATTTCTCCATCCCCATCATCTTGTCTAGTTGGGAGAAGGTTCTTGGTTAACCCAATGTCTTGCTCAGCCTGTGAGGCTGTGGGTTTCTTCTTGTCCCCATTTATCCACCCAGCTTGGCAACGTTCCGAATTCCCAATTAAGTCTGGAGAGGTGAACTGTGCTGCCCACCATTTGGCTGCATTTCCCTCGATCTCTGTTTCTTCAGTTCTCAGGCCTTGGCTGTCTCTTGATCCTTTGACACTTGTTGCTCTGTGCTTTATGTTTCTGAGCAATTAAACCAGTTTATTCCAACCCTTTCAGATGCTGCTGTCCCCTGCAGAGCATTTGACCCTTGTTCGGTATTCCATACCTTTGCAAAGCCTTGTTGAAATGGTTCAAACTGAAGGACCCTCTTCCTTTCTCTGGGAGCCAGGTCAAGCCTATTTTGCTCCATTTATGTACTGTTTATTTCCGGTGACTTGTCCCTTGATCCTATTTACCTTGACAGGCTTTAGTTGTGGTGGTTGCTCAGACTGCCTTACTAACCTGACTGGCCTGGGCCTTTGGGTATACTGTGACTTGATTGTCAGCCAGGTCATCCCTGAGTAAGGAGTTGATCCCTGCTGTTGGAGTGCGGGGGCAATGACTATGATTGAGTCCTGACACTAAATCACACAGTGTGGAGGGGAACTGGTATGCACCCTCTACCCACTTCTTTGCCTTGGGCCTTGTGTTTGGGAGAGGGGTTGACGGTTTAGAATCCTCCCTGCCATTAGGATTGGCTGATCCCAGTGCCTCTAAAGCAATTGCGTTGCTCACTCCCCGGAAGGGGCAAGCCTTTCCTGGCTGACAAAATTCCTGCAGCCATCAGGGTGAGTCACCTATTGAACAAACTCTTCATAGGGGTGATAGAATACAGCCAAAGACCATTGTTGATTCTGCTGCAGCCACTGCTGAAGTATTTCCCTCAGAACTGAACTACTTCCCGTGTACCATACCTACTGGTTTCCCTTTTACTTTCGAACGCTCAGGCCTGGAGAGGTCTATTTGATGACAGTGGGAACACACTAACAACCCGAGTGTTCTCCTTACAAGGTTGGGTGGGCTCCACAATGGTTTACACTCACTTTCTTCCAGCAATATTAGTCGGCTTAATTCATCACGGCTACTCCCTATCGTTACAGAGGCAAAATCCTCGGTTGGAAGTGATTTGCTTTCACTGGACAGCTCTGCATGGGTTCCTTGTCTGCACCTGAATTGCCAATGAAATGCCTCAGGCACCAGCTCATACACATTAATGATGGCTGCTTTTGACTGTTCATAAACAACAGTCAATTCCAGGGTCAATCCACAGACCTTTTGAGCCTTATCTGCTAACTGACCCTGAATCATGAGGGTCCACATTTCTTGTGCCCGTTGTAACTTCACTGCTACCTTTCGGAAAATGGAGAAGAAACTCTGTACAGCACCTTCTGCCAATTTATGAATGAACCTCAAACATCAGAGCTTCAAAGCATGATTCTGGGGTGGGAAGACTGAGTTGTTGAGTGGACAGGATGATGTGGAGGAGCCGGTGTTGGACTGGGGTGGACAAAGGTAAATATCATGACATCAGGTTCTAGTTCAACAGGTTTACTTGGACGCACTAGCTTTCAGAGTGCTGCTCCTTCATCTGGTGGTTGTGGAGTGTAAGATCATAAGTCATAGAATTTATTGCGAAAGATTACAGTGTCATGCAACTGAAGTGGTAAAGATAACAAACCTGGATTTTTAAATCTTTCATCATTTTAGAATGGGTTGCAAGTTTCAGTTCTTTAATATGTAAATCCCAGAACTTCTTTTAAATCACCTTCTCAAGACAACTTAAGGTTTTATAACAAAAGTGACATCTCAACTCAGATCATGCATTAAAGGAGTGAGGTCAAAGTCTGTCTGCATCCCAAACTTGAGGCAGACCTGTTGTATTTCCAAAGTGGAATTTACGAAGTATATAATGCATTGACTGCCTACATTGAGTGCCTGCAGATTGTACATTTTTGAGCCAAATAGAGTGGAGAGGAGTTATTTCCAGCAGCTTCCCTCCGTCTTAACTGTTTGTCTAAACCTGATTATTCCATTTCCAATGTTTGAAATTGGTAAGACCTTTCCGCCTCTCTCTTGTTCTGTCTCTGTAAACTCTAACTGCATCCTGTGTTTTGCCAATTTCAAGTTGGTCATGGGGCTGGGTCAGTTCCAGGAGTTAATTCTTGGGCACTCAGCTAGAATGTTATGAATTTCATTTGTTTTACCTTGCTGGCAAGTTGACCTGTCATTCCCTAAATACAGCTTTTAACTGGTGTGTGCTCAGGGTGGTTAACATTTCAACAGTAAATCCATTTTGATTTCTACATGCGTGAATCTAAAAGCACCACTTTTGAATGCTGGAATAAGTTATTTTGCTGTGATACTTTACTTGTGTTAACGATCATTTTTGCCTCTCGGCTGCCAATTGATTACTTTCATTAAGCAACTGGCTTAGTCTTAAATTTGCACTGTGGTCAGATTTTATGGGCACTCTGGCAAAATTTGGCTTGTATGAAATATTTAATCCCAGATAAGAGGAGAAGTGAATAGAATTATTCTTATTATCCTCTCTCCTGTCTGTAACTAAAGTTGTTTGAAATCCCTGTTCTTATTTCCTTTTCCATTTTAGAAATAATCGGTGTTTTCCTTCCCAAATCCTGTTTGTAAAGTTCAAATTTAAAACGACCTAAAGCAAATTCTTTGGGATTAAAATTAAGGAACATTTATTACTGCAATCCAAACCCAGGGGACGGATTTATGATACTTGCAGAAGCCCCTTTCATATGAGTTCAGCCGCAGTCAAGTTATTGATGAAGATACAATAGTTAAAGGTTCGAAGTTGGGTCCTTTCAGGGATCAGAATTCTAGGTGAGGTTAAGATCAGATTTTGAACTAAGCCTGAAGCTGTTAATTCCTTCAGTGTAATAGACTGATAACCAACAGTCAAAGCTATATAAATTAGATATGTCAAACAAACCAACACTTTCAGTCATATGACTGGGGCTTCAGGTTGAGATACCCAGCTGATGAGGTTTTTCCTGTGTTCGCTTGCTAGAAACTATTGTGTTTTTTAGCAGATAACTGGAGACATTTGCACCGAAGTCACACAATAATGATTTTTCCAATTGATATCCTCTGATCAGAATTGACTAAGATAGACATCTAATCTATTATGCCCTTTGATTTGTCTGGAATTTCATCAAATACAAAAAGTGTCTTGTACCAGGAGGTAATGAGTCACTTTTATCTTGGTAATTGCTGGAAACTTCTAGGAATTTCTGTGGTTGACAGTCACCATTTTAAAGTCTGGCAAAAGTCCATTTTAAATAAAAAATTTAACAAGACAACATAGTTTCAAAAAATTGGGATAATTCTCTTCCTGCCCTCTGGACATGACACTGTTACAGACTCCAAGGGAAAAAACTTGTGTAAAAACCCAAAACTCTAATGCACTTGACGAAATTCACAAATCTTTCTCAAGAGTTGTTCCTGCAACCCAGAGGGAAAAATAATGAGTTAAGAATGCCTGACAACACTATTTAGAAGTGTTGAAAACTGGCTTTGCTTTTATCTTTCCAACTTGGTTTGGATTTTTGATAATTGTTTTAACAGGATTTTAAAGGTGTGATTAGACTCGAGACTAGAATGTATGTGAATATTTCAGTGTAGTGCTGAGGGATTCATGTGCTTTTACTCCTTTGGAAAGTTCTCAGAAGAGTTGACCTCTTCCTCGCTCCTTATAGGACACGGTTCATCATCCTACGATTAATTTCTGAACAAATCGATTTATCTTGCAGATACATTTTTATTTTATGACCCCTTGTAAAAAATTGATTTTCTTTTTCCCTACATGCATTGGCATCAATTTAGTTCAATTAAGTTCAATGTAAGGTAGAACATGATCTGAACTTGGCTAAATTGACTTGTGCATTGTATAAGAGCATGTTGGAGACCAAGCATTCAAGTAAAGCTTTAAAATCATTGCTCCATCTAGAGATGAAAATTAGGATGTTAGCTTATTAAAACTGTTAAGTATTTTCATTTTGGAAATGAGAAATTCAATATTTGACAGCAGACTACATTGTTAAAGTATTGGAGAAATACAGTTCTTAACATTTTTAAAGGAATATAAATCTATTTTTTAGCCTGCTGTATTTGTCTGTCCCTACAAGCTATGTTCATTAATATATGTTTGAGTTTGATGGCCTAGTGAAATTAGTGATTGTTAAGCCAGAGACCCAGTTAATGTTCTGAGTTCAAATCCTGCCATAGTCAGATGGTGGAATTTCAATTCAGTAACAAGTCTGGAGTTGAGTCAAATGAGGATCACAAATCCAACGTCAATTATCAGAAAAACCCGATTTTGGATTAGAGTGGTGCTGGAAAAGCACAGCAGTTCAGGCAGCATCCGAGGAGCAGTAAAATTGACGTTTCGGGCAAAAGCCCTTCATCAGGAATACAGGCAGAGTGCCTGAAGGGTGGACAGATAATGATGGGGCTGGGAAGAAAGTAGCATAGAGTACAATAGGTGAGTGGGGGAGGGGATGAAGGTGATAGATCAGGGAGGAGGATGGAGTGGATAGGTGGAAAAGAAGATAGGCAGGTAGGACAAGTCATGGGGACAGTGCTGAGCTGGAAGTTTGGAGCTGGAGTGAGGTGGGAGAAGGGGAAATGAGAAAACTGTTGAAGTCCACATTGATGCCCGAGGCAGAAGATGAGGCTTTCTTCCTCCAGGCATCAGGTGGTGAGGGAACGGCGGTGAAGGAGACCCAGGACCTGTGGGCGGCACGGTGGCACAGTGGTTAGCACTGCTGCCTCACAGCGCCTGAAGACCCGGGTTCAATTCCCGACTCAGGCGACTGACTGTGTGGAGTTTGCACGTTCTCCCCGTGTCTGCGTGGGTTTCCTCCGGGTGCTCCGGTTTCCTCCCACAGTCCAAAGATGTGCGGGTCAGGTGAATTGGCCATGCTAAATTGCCCGTAGTGTTAGGTAAGGGGTAATGTAGGGGTATGGGTGGGTTTCGCTTCGGCGGGTCGGTGTGGACTTGTTGGGCCGAAGGGCCTGTTTCCACACTGTAAATCTAATCAACTAATCAACCTCCATTTCCTCAGCAGAGTGGGAGGGGGAATTGAAATGTTGGGCCACAGGGTGGTGTGGTTGATTGGTGTGGTGTCCTAGAGATGTTCCCTAGAAAAACCCATCTGGTTGAATAATGTCCTTTAGGGCATCCTTACCTGGTCTGGTCAACATGTGACTCCAGACCCACAGCAATGTGGTTGACTCTTAACGGCCCACAGGGCAATTAGGGATGGGCAATAAATACTGGCCTAGCCAGAGATGCTCTCATCCCATGATGAATAATTTTTAAAATGAGCCAATAATTTGGAAATTAAGCTGCTTGCAATGCATTATAGAGTTTGAAAATTTCAGTGAAAATAAATCATGAATTCTCCAATATCTATGATATCCTTTACCAGGGCGAGGTAATATTCATTCCCTGTTCTGTATTCACAGCGTATTTCACTGAAAAGATTTTAAACTGGCTTTTTTTTTAACTTTGTACAGAGACTTTCATTGAGTTCACCTCATACGGTTGTTTTCTTATGCTGCTGTGTTATTTCCCATGTGTAAATTGTCAATGTTGTTTTTACTGCAGTGAAATAACACTTCTGCAAGTGGTGAGAATACCAGCTGGAAACCCAGAATAATAAACTGTAAACCTTGCACTGATCCACCACTGCCTGGAGGCATGATGAGCTTTCCTGGTCCATTTTAAGAAAGAGTCCAATGACCTCACACTGAAGCATGAGGCAGAGCTGCAACTACCTGTGTGGCTTAACAGGACATTTGTGCGCAGCCAATAGCAAATATGCATTGGGGTCTGTTTGACATATTTTAGATTGAACGCAAGTCCCTGTAAACATCAAGGAACAGATTTGATTCAGATTAATGTGTTATTCAGACTTAAGACATCACCAAAAAAGCATTCAAATAAATCACACATTCCTGTATCAGTTAGTCATCCCACATTATCAGTAGGACAATCAGCGCTGAGTTGAAATCTATCAGTTCAAAGTGCTGCTGGTGATTATTAGTGTGCCAATATATCACATGAGGACCATTTGCCTTATTACTGTTGTATTTCAACTCCCTCATACACAGGGATTTAGAACAAACTCAATTCCCTCAGTGTTGTTTATGACATAACTTTGTTCTCAAACATAACATGGGTCGGAGTGTCCCAAGCTTGCACTGTCCAGTGTCAAGAGACTGGAAGAATGTCGTTATTGGAATTGGGTTATGTTTTAGTCAAATCATTGAGGAGATTTTCATTAAGCTAGCTTTTCAAAAGGTCGAACTTATCTTTGAGCAATGCTACGTTTACTCAGATTGATTCCAGGAGAAAAATGTTGGAAGAAATCTGTGGTCTGTGGGGCTAACTGAACTTCAAAACAAAGCCTTGAACTTACTGAGAGCCGGTGTTGTAATTTATTTCTGGTAGATTTTGTGATGCTGGATTTTAAATGAATATCAGCTATTAAACCATATGTCGATACTCCTTTGATCCGGGTCTTGAATCAAGGCCTGGGTTCAATGGACTTCTAACCTCCAACCCCCAACAACGTTAGACTTGGAAAGCATTCCTCATTGCAATGATAATGTTAGGCAGGATGAGGGCCTGTTACGCAACAGACATATCTCTTTTTGCTTAGTATAGCAACTAATTGGCAGATTCCCAATAAAGGACAAAGAAATCTTCCAATTCTGATGTAGCTGGGTTTCAGCTATGCTACCCCATGACAAGGATGATGTTGTTTGTGGTATCTGGTGACTCCGCCTCAAACCAAGATCTTCTGGGTACTGGTAATGCACATCAGGTGCAATATTTATAAATTCTGTGTTTATTCATCAGCCTACCACTCCATCCCTGACCATTCTAGAACGATTTTGCCTAAAGTCCTGAAAGAATTATAAGGTCATTGCGTGTGAAGTTTAATTAAAAGGCACCAAAAATAGCAAGACAACAAACTACAAATGATGCTACACAAGAAAATGAAAATATATTTTTGGTCTGAAGTACAGGGAAGTTTAATCGAGTATAGAAGTGGCAGGCACATTTTAGTTTAGCCTTGAATATATTCTTCGCCAGATCTTTTGGTTAAGGGCTTTAGTCATAGCTTTGACTCCAGAAGAATACCTTTTCTTTCTAATAGTTGTAAAGATCCAACAGGAAATGTAAATGAGCAAAAGTAAACACTTAATTGTTCCTCAGTACATAATCACACAAAGTTTACATAACTACGCTGTATAAAAGTGACGATCTCACTTCATGGTAGCTGACATGGGAAACAAAAGAATTCTGGAACAAAAAATCTTTCTGAAGAATAGTCATTGGACCAAAAGGTTGACTCTGCTTTCTCTCCCCAAATGCTGCGAGACCTCCTGAATTTCTCCAGCAACTTCTGTTATTGTTTCGAATTTCCAGCATCCACAGCTCTTTAGTTTGTACAAAAATTCTGGACTTGCTTCCAGCCACCACTACAGAGGTTAAGATTCATACACCAGAATGCATCAGATTACACAATAGCTGATCTGAACACATCTCCTCCTGACATACTTGGTGGAATAAATGATACATTTTTGCAAATCACTAGAGTGAACAATTAAATTCTGCTAACATTCCTTGACTTGATGAGTGCAAACATTCACATTAAGAAACACCACCTCTCAGATTGCAGGCTGAGGTTCATAATGGTTCTTGGCTAATTAAAAATATGTAAGATTATTTGTGAAATAATTATTATCCCTGTGACATCTCCCCAAGTTCTCCTGAGCAGCCACTATAATTTTGGCGGAGGATAAGCAGACTCCTGGTGTAAACACCTTCTGATGTTTCACCAATGTTACAGGGAAACCCCAGAGGAAATTTCCAGTAAATGTCTGCAAATGAACCTACAATTTTGTGCCAAATTAAACTGTCAGTGATTTTTGATAAATTGGCGCCAATGTTAGGCAATCCCCTCACTTTCTCCTTGGCTGACATACTGTTTGTCCAGAGTTCCTAGCGCATAGAATTTATTTTGTTAAACAGGAATTATGGAGAAAGGATAGCACTTTAACTGCAGTAGGTTTTCATAAGTGGATAAAGCAAATAACAAGGAATGCAGCTACAACCAGTTTCAGTTTGTGTCACTTGGTAATCCTTTTTGCCTTCAGTCTTGTGTTCAGGTTTTATTCCACAACTGAGTATTGAATTTTGGATATGATGTTAGCTGGATAAATGACAGAGTGCAGCCAACGTTACTCTTTATGGAAGAATGTGGAAACGTGCCTTTGTGTTTTGGCAAGTTAGTGAAAAACTTCATAAATTGGCCTAAAGATGTTTTGTTTTTACTTGTCTCTCCCAATAGTTTTCAGCAATGATGGATATAGGTGATGACGTGCAGAATATGTGCTACACAATATTGAACAAGCTTGCTGAACAATTGGTTTTAACTTCTCCATTATCAAATGTTCATATAAAAGTCATAGTCATAGAGTTGTACAGTATGGAGCCAGACCCATCGGTCTAACCAGTCCATGCCGACCGTAATTCCAAACTAAACTAGTCCCATCTGCTGCACTTGACCCAAATCCTTTCGATCGTTTCTTATTCATGTCCTTATCTAATGTCCTTTAAAGGTACCTGAATCCACATCCTCTGGGTGATATTGCAGCCACTTTTCTTCTCACAAAGCAGCTCCAAGATTTTTTTTCTTTCAAAAAATTTACTTTATTCATAAAATAATTTGATGGTCTGTACAGTTGGTCATGCCAGACATACGTAAACATTTGCATACAGAGATCAGAATTTATCATTTTTATATACAGGTCTGTACGTTTATCAATCATATGTCCATATGTTTAGCTGAGGCGTCAGCAGAGCCCAAATGACTGCGCGGGCCCCCTGTTCTTCTTTAGTCAGGCAGATGTTACACTGTGGTCTTTCCCCATCGCGCCTTGGCAGCAGCTGCCCCAAGCTTCAGCGCGTCCCTCAACACGTAGCCCTGGACCTTGGAATGTGCCAGTCTGCAACACTCAGTCGGGGGTCAACTCCTTCACTTGGAAGATCAACAGGTTTCGGACCACCCAGAGAGCGTTCTTCACCGAGTTGATGATCCTCCAGGCACAGTTGATGTTCGTCTCGGTGTGCGTTCTGGGGAACAGACAGTAGAGCACAAAGTCCCGCGTCACGGCGCTGCTCGGGATGAACCTCGACAAACACCACTACATTCCTCTCCAGACTTCTTCTGTGTAGGCACATTCCAGAAGGAGGTGTGTGACAGTCTCGTCCCCCCCGCAGCCGCTTCGACGACAGCATGTGCTGAGGTTGAGAGTCCGGGCGTGCATAAAGGATCTCACAGGCAGAGCCCTTCTCACCACCAGCCAAGCCATGTCTTGGTGCTTGTTGGAAAGTTCTGGCGATGAGGCATTCTGCCAAATGGCTTTGACAATCTGTTCGATAGGATCCGCCTTCTCCTTTTACCGAAGGGTCTTAAGGACACTACGTGCTGACCACTTCCTGATGGACTTGTGGTCAAAGGTGTTTTTCTTCATAAACTTCTCCATGAAGGACAGGCGATACGGAACGGTCCAACTACTCGGAGCGTTCTGCGGGAGTGAGGCCAGGCCCATCCTTCGCAACACCGGGGACCGGTAGAACCTCAGTACGTAGTGACACTTGGTGTTTGTGTACCGGGGATCCATGCACAGCTTGATGCAGCCACATACAAAGGTGGCCAATAGGGTGAGGGTGGCATTTGGTGTATTTTTTCCCTCATTGCCCAGATCTTTGTACGGCGAGTCCCTTCGGACCCGGTCCATCTTTGAACTCCATCTAAATTGGAAGATGGCCTGGCTGACTGCAGCGGAACAGGTTCTGGGAATAGGCCAGACCTGTGCCACGTATAACAGCAATGACAGTGCCCCACACCTGTTGACCAGGTTTTTTCCCACGATCGAGAGTGACCGTAGCTTCCATCTGCCCAGTTTCTGCCTCACTTTGCTGATACACTTCTCCCAAGACTTGGCTCATACCCCAGCACCCCCTCCTCCGAACCAAATACCCAGCACCTTCAGGTGGTCGGTCCTGATGGTGAAGGGGATCAAGGATTGGTTGTTCCAGTTCCTGAACGGCATGGTCTCGCTCTTGCCTCAGTTTACGTTGGCCCCCGAGGCCCGTTCAACCTGGTCACATATGCACATGAGTCTATGCATGGACAGCGGATCTGAGCAGAAAATGGTGATGTCATCCATGTACAGGGAGGCCTTAACCTGCAGGCCCCCGCTGCCAGGAATAGTCACCCCTCTCAGGTTCGCATCCTTCCTGATGGACTCGGCAAATGGCTCTATGCAGCACAACAAACAAGGCAGGAGAGAGAGGGCAGCCCTGCCTGATTCCAGCTCCAAGATGGGAATGGAGGAGGGTGGGTGTTAAGGCATGCATCTTAGAATGCCTACCTGTGTTCACTAGGACATTGACCCAGTTCTGTACATGGACATTTAGATACTCCTTACTCTCCACATCTCTCGTGTCCTTTTCACATATTCATGCCCTCCCCTATATCCATCGTCTCCACTAACCAAGTGGGTAAAAAGTGAGGTCTGCAGATGCTGGAGATCACAGTTGAAAATATGTTGCTGGTTAAAGCATAGCATGTCAGGCAGCATCCAAGGAATAGGAAATTCGACGTTTCGGGCATAAGTCCTTCATCAGGAATCCACTAACCAAGTATCTACTATGAACAAGATTGATCAGCTTTGTAATAAATAGGGAATTCTTCAAAAATGATCATGCAAATATTGAAATAAACAAACAGCTATTTAAGTGTTACTTGTAAAAACTTAATCCTTTTTTTAGGAGCCCTGCTAATCCAAAATTCAAATTCATCATAGAAAAAGACTTCAGACCTATTAAGTATACATAAAAACTGTCAGAATAAACAAATAATCATTCAAATCTAGATAATGAAAACATTATTCTTGCAGAAGCTCATAAACCTGAAAATCTAAATAGGTCCGATAGTCATCTTGGGGTTGAAAAGTGTGGTGCTGGAAAAGCGCAGCAGGCCAGGCAGCATCCGAGGAGCAGGAGAACCGACGTTTTGGGCATAAGCCCTTCTTGCTCGAAACGTCGATTCTCCTGCTCCTCAGATGCTGCCTGGCCTGCTGTGTTTTTCCAGCACTACACTTATCAACTCTGGTCTCCAGCATCTGCAGTCCTCACTTTCTCCCAATAATCATCTTGTTTACTACATCAACAACTCCCACTGCGTGCAATACATTATTTGGATTTGGAATTCAGACAAGCATTCATGATGAGGTTCCATTACAATGCTGTGTCAGCAACCTCAAGAGCTGAAGGAATCTGTTCCATTACTTTAAAACCTGTTGCTCAAAGAACCAAGGAATCTATTCCACTGTTTCAAAGGTTGAACAAATGATGGTTCTGTTAATCAATGAACAGGTCAAAGAATAGTATGTGATTGACAGAGTCAAATCTGAGAGTCAGCAGTTTGCAGAAGAGCATCTATCTACTGGGTAAATTAATCGAATGCATTCGCAATGCTGAGCAATTTCATGGTTTCTTACTTTCTCTGAACAAAACCGTATTAACAATTACATCATCAAAAGCAAATAGAATTTATTGCACACCATTACATTGTAACATGAAGATAGCAAAGCTATCCCCGTGGCACTTACACATACCATTTGTGGGAAGCAGACAGAATGACCGTGATCTTGGAAAGTCATTTGGCAGTATCAACAATGCAAACTTCTGCTGGGTGTATCCAAACAGTTGTCTTGTATGCAAGCCCACAAATTGTCAGCACTGTGCTTGAGTAGAATCATAGGACCATGAAAGGATTACAACACAGAGGAAGCCATTCATCAATCCATCAAGCTGTACTTGCTATCTGCACAAGCAATTTATCCAGCCTTTGATTCTCACACTGGCTGAGGTTACCATGAAGGGCTCTTCTTCCCAACATCTTCCCTAACCTCAAGGGTGTGTAATGATGCTGTTACTTTAGAATGGTTATTTTGCTTGGGGTTTTCTTGAAGAGTGGTTGTAAAGGCGGAGTGCCAAGGTGTTTACTAGAAACCGCCTAAGTCAACAATTTATGAAGCTTTTATGTTTTTTAAAACATTGTTGTAACAATGGAAGGGGAGTGGCTAGTTCTCACACACCAGGCTTTCTAGTTTTTTTTGCTGTTGTAGTCAGAAGCTGTTTGAGGCCCCAAGAGAGTTAAAGGTTCAGTAAATGATGCCTGGCTGTTACTTTCTCTAAAATCTCTCTTGATGTTGTTTCCTCCTGGATTGGAGAACTGCATGTGAGAATCTGTGTCTGAATTTACCTTTTTGTCAAGAGGTGTGTTTTTGCGACATTACCATGTTGGAACAGTTAATTAGTACTGTATCTATTATTCAGTTAGTTTTTCCAGTGGTTGAGTTATTCTAAATTCCTCTTGCTTTTGTTTGTATTTTAACTATAGGATTTAAAGAAATTGTGTTTTGCTTAACGTCAAGCAGTTTGACCAATCATATCACATCTGGAACATACACTTCATATCTACATTTAAAATAAGAAAAGGATAGGGTCAAGGCTACCCAATTAAAATATTTTGATGGAGGTTTTGCTCTGATCCATAACAGGTAGTGACCCTCAGGTTAATCCATCACCAGTCATTTCTTTCTGATGAGAGAGAGCAGTCTTATGGTCCAGTAGGACTATGGCGACTTTATTTTTACTTGCAGCTCTGCAATGTTTAATCCTTTCAAGCGTTTATCCAATTTCCTTTTGGAATCCAAAATTAAAACTGCCTCCTTCACCCTTTCAGGTAATGCATTTCAAGTCATAATCACTTAGTAAACTAAGGATGTTTACCTCACATTGCCTTTGATTCATTTGTCAATCCATTTAAATCAGTGCCTCTGGTTCTTGACCGTCCCACGAATTAAACCAGTTTTTCCCATGACAGCACTGAATATCAGGCTAATTCTCTAAACAATCCACATGACTGAAAACTCTTGGATCCAGGATCATTCTTGGAAACCATTTCTGTGCCCAATCCAACGCCTTCACATTCTTCCTAAGGTCAGCTGCCCAGAGTTCAGGTTAATATTCCAGTTCAAGCTGAACCAATGTTTATAAAGGGGAATTGTAACTTATTTTGTTTTTATTTATAAAGCCCAAGATCCTGTTGGCTTTTTAATCACTTTCTTGACATGCCTTACCACCTTCAAAAATTTATGCACATCTACTTCCAGGACCCTCTATTGTCCCAACCCCTTTTGAGTTGTAACCTTTGTTGTATATCCATGCTTTAGGGAATCATGGAGTGAATTTCCTCACCAGGAAGGAATTTTGTGCTGCGGCCAAAAGTGGGAGTTGTCGGGACCCTATGGGCAACATTTTGCTAGTAGTGACTAGTTGGCAGGTCGTTGCCGAGTCAACTGGCCAATCAAAGGGGGTGGTCAGCCATCCTAGAGCTGTCCGCTCAATGGAAGGGTGAGAAAAGAGCACTCTTAACAACACTACTCCTAATGGTAGCCATTGCTGTGGCTGGAGCACGAAGGAGAGGATACCTTCATGCCCTTGAAAAGTGGGTGAGTTTCTTTCCAAAAGAACATTTAGGTAGACAGGCTGACCCTAACAAAGAAGGGGTGGCGGACATATCCCAGCAGGCATTTTTCAGCCAAGGGACATCTTCATGGGCCATGGAAGGACCATTCAGAAGGTTCCCCCCTAACCTCCACCCCTCAAGAAGCCATTGGAAGGCCTCCAGGATTTAACTGAATTAACTGCTTTACCCATGCAGTGGTAAGGCCTCCTGATGTTGTTAAAATACATTTGAGGATGGAATGTGGCCTTTAATTACTGCAGCTCCCAAAGCTGGCTGCAAAGGGCTGGGAAACTCCAATCGTTCTGACAGAATAATTAGAATTTCCTAGACAATCCATGCATCCAAAATTGCAAAAATGTAAAGCTCAGATTAACAAAAATTACAAGAATTCTTGTATGGAGGAGCTAACCTAGATATCTGGTATGCTACTTCTCGGTACTCAGTTATAGTTTAGATTAGATTAGATTAGATTACCTACAGTGTGGAAACAGGCCCTTCGGCCTTAGTAGGTCACAGATTCAGAAAGCAGAAGCAGCAGCCAACACTGACAATGACAGCACAATGCTGCGTTATTTGAGGTGCTAGCTTTCAGGTGAGTTGTTAACCACAGCCACATCTGCCTTTTCAGGTAGCGATAATCAATGTCAAAATACAAATTCAAATAAAGCAACAGCATTCTCCCAGTGATTGGCCAACAGATAAACCTCACCCACTATTAATAGAAAAAACTGACTTCTCAATTCTTTTACTGCTCTTAATGAGACCTTGAACAACGCAAATTCACTGCAGCATTTTCCACTAACAGTGCCCATTTTTATAAATTATTCCTTCAACGCTAAACCAGCGTTGAAATCTTACTGAAGTGTCATGTATATTCTCAGACCACAAAACATGCAGTTCCTTCTTATTAAATCACAATCCAACTTATTCCCCCACTTGTAAAAACACATTCAGAGAACTGTACCGGTAATGTTTTTGGATATGATTGATATTTGACAGTGAAGGTTGGAATCTGAGGAATTTGTGTGGGTTGTCGTATGCTCAATGTTTGTTTTTCAGCTGCTATCCTTGCTTCAGGTGCCCATTAGAGGATCCAGTTTCTGCGAGAGTCTTTTTAATCCTGAGATTTCACATGCTTGGATGTGGCTGGGTCCTGAAGAAGGATCCTGCCCGAAGTGTCAACTCTCTTGCTCATCGGATGCTGCCAGACCTCCTGCGCCTTTTCGAGCGCCATACTTTATCAACTCTGGGTTCAGAGCTGTTCTGGATGACAACAACCTTTTGAAGCCTATAATGTATGAAACAAACATGCCAAAGGGGTGAGTGCTGTGGCCATAATTATTTACAATGTATACCCATGTATTGAATGAGCAAAGTACGTGTACCATCACCAAGTTTGTGGATGACACAAAAAGAGCTGGGAAGGCAAATGGAGGATGACAAAGAGTTAACAGAGGGACATAGACAGGTTAAGTATTGAGCATAAACCTGGCAGATGGATTATAATGTACAAATAGATCAGGTTATGTACTTTGGAGGAAGAATAGAGGAGCTGATTATTATTTAAACAGAGAAAGACTGCGGAAAGTTAAAGAGGGATGAGTGAGTTCTTGTCCATGAGTCACAAAATGTTACCATTTAAGTTCTGCGGGCAATAGTGAAGGCAAATGGAATGTTAGCTTTTATTTCAAAGAGAATGGCAATATCAAAATAGGAAGATCTTGCTAAAACTGCACAAAGCACTTGTCAGACCACAGTTGAAATGCTGTGAATAGTTTTGAGCCCCTTATCTAAGGAAAGATACACTGGCATTGGAAGCATTCCAGAGATGGTTCACTGGATTATTCCTGGGTATAGAGGGAATATCTAATGATGATAGGTTGGGTTTGTACTCATTGGAGTTTAGAAAAATAAGAGGCAACTTTATTGATGCTTATAAGATTCTTAAAGGAGGTGGCAGTAGTTATGGAAAGGTTGCTTCCACTTGTGGGAGAATTTGGGACAGAGGGCATAATCTCAGAATAGAGGGGTCACATCTTTCAAACAGAGATGAGGAGGAATTTCTTCTCACAGAGGGTAGTGAATCTGTTGTGAAGTTTTTTACCACAGAGTGCTGTGGAGGCTGGGTCATTAAACATAAGCACGACTGAGGTAGATTGTTAAGCATCAAGGGAATCAAAGGTTATAGGGGAAAGGTAAGGAAGTGAAGTTGAGGATTATCAGATTAGACATTGTCTAATTGATTGGTGGAGCAGCCTTGATAGGCAGGATGTCTACTTCTGAACCTACATCTTATGGTTCCAAGCTGCTTCACAGGAATATTATAAGACACAGTATGACACCAAATCATAGCAATATATATTAAATCAGATGACCATCAGCTTGGTGGAAATGAAAAACTTTAAGGCATGTTAATGGGGGAGGAAGTAGGAAGCTTTAACAAGGGAATTCCAGAGCTTGTTGTTCAAGGCACTAGAAGGCTGGTCTTCCACTGGCTTGAGTTATTAAAATCAGGGATATTCAAGAGGTTAGAATAAGATGAATACAGATATCTAAGAGGATTCTCTACTATTGGAGATTAAAGTGATACGGAGAGTAGAGACAAAAAGGGATTTCAAAACAAACTTGCAAATTTTAAAATTAAGACATTGCTGTTCCTGGAGTCAATGTAGGTCAATGAGCACAGGGGTGATAGGTTTTGTTGCAAATTAAGCAGAGCTTTAGATGAGCTCAATTTTGCGGAGGAGAGAACGTGGGAGACCAAAGAACGTGGAAAGGTTAAGAGTCTGGAGGTACTAAAGTTGTGAATGAAAGTTTCAATAGCAGATGAGTTGTGACAAGTGAATTCAAGCAATCTCATAGTAGGGAGCTCATATCAGGGTGAAATGTGACACCAAAGTTGCAGACAGACTGGTTTAATCTTAGACAATTGCTAGGGAGAGGGATAGAGTGTGAAAATAATGATTAGAGGTTGGGTCATGGACTGTGAACAATGGCTTTAGTCTTCCCAATAGTTACTTGGAGAAGATTTCTGCTCATCCAGTACTGGAAGCAGTCTGATGATATAGCAATGTAAAGGCGTTGAGAGGTGTGTTATGGACTAAGCTAGACCTATCAAAACATTTTTAAACAGGCAGCCCAAACCATAAACGTGCAATTTGTTTCTGTAAGTGTACAGTGAAAATTACCCGGATTAAGGTAGCTAGGTTGAATACCAGGTTTGAAAACAGACAAGATTTGGAGATGCCGGTGTTGGACTGGGGTGTACAAACTTAAAAATCACAAACACCAGGTTATAGTCCAACAGGTTTAATTGGAAGCACACTAGCTTTCAGAGCGCTGCTCCTTCATCAGGTGATAATGGAGGACTCAATCATAACACAGAATTTAGAGCAAGAATTTACAGTGTGAGGTAACTGAAATTATACATAGAAAAATTGATTGTTTGTTAAGCCTTTCATCTGTTCGAATACACTGATAGTTTCACTTCTTTCATGTGTAAATCACAAAACCTTTTTTTAAAAAAAAGTTGCATTCTCAGGTTAGCTGTTAACATTGGTGATAACTAGACAACATGTTGAAGGTGTTGGCCCCCTGTGTTCTCTGTCTATGCCATGATGTTTCGATTGATTCTAATCTAAAAAGTGAGATGACGGAGTTTTACATAAATTCATGCAGTTTTTGAGCTCAGAGTTCTACATAAATGCAAAAACTGCATGCATTCATGTAGAACTCTAAGCTCAAAAACTGCATGAATTTATGTAAAACTCAGTTATCTCACTTTTTCGATGAGAATCAATCTAAACGTCATGGCATAGACAGAGAACACAGGGGGCCAACACCTCCAACATGTTGTCTAGTTATCACCAATGTTAACAGCTAACCTGAGAATGCAACTTTTTTTTAAAAAGGTTTTGTGATTTACACATGAAAGAAGTGAAACTATCACTGTATTCTAACAGATGAAAGGCTTAACAGACAATCAATTTTTCTATGTATAATTTCAGTTACATCACACTGTAAATTCTTGCTCTAAATTCTGTGTTACGATTGAGTCCTCCATTATCACCTGATGAAGGAGCGTCGCTCCGAAAGCTAGTGTGCTTGCAATTAAACCCATTGGACTGTAACCTGGTGTTGTGTGATTTTTAATTTAAAACAGACAAAAATGTGTTCATAATGAAACACAAAGAACAGAGTAAAGAACCTCTACAGAACTCAATCAGTCCAAACTACACTTAATTATGCTGTTCCAAATATACGCAACAGTCCGAATAAGCAAACACCCTTAAAAAATAGTAAAAATGGAACAAATGCTTACAGGTTGAAGTTAGAAGAGCAGGAGGACAGAGAGAGTTTCACAGCTTGTTCCCACACAGCTGAACTCCAAACTAGTTCTAGACTGAACTGCTCAGCTAAAGAGCTGACCACTCCCCTTTCATTAACAAGCCACTTCTAAAACATGATTACTTTGGCCTGAAGTCTCATTGGTTTATATATAAGCATATAAACAAAAGGTCTCTCAACATGTTTTCATCTCTGTACCAAACTAGTCACCTCAGAGCCAGGAGGGTTTTATGGCCCCTCTGAAAGAAACCAAGGACACAGTATCACTGAGAAAAGGAACAGCATTTAGAGAAAAGGGACCAGCTTTGTGACCGGTGGTTGTGAGGTCGAACTGGGTGTCATCAGAATGCATGTGAAAACTAATGCCATACGTTTGAACAATACCATTAAGAGGCAGGACGCTGACGAGAAACAGGAGGCCCACAAAGATAGATCCTTGGGGTAAGAGGAGAGGAAATGAGCATCAGTAGCAGCAGCAAGGGAAGTCATTGCAAGTAATCCTCTGGCTATGATCAGATGGATAAGAATGGAAGCAGATGAGAGCATAGCCAGCTAACAATGGAGGAGGATGTTGTGATTAAATGTTTAACAAGCTGGTGGCAGGTTGAAATGGAAGAGAAAGGAAGCTTATTCCTGTCACAGCCAATTTGATTCACTCCATGCAATGTCAAAAAATGGCTCAAGCTACTGGATACTGAGAAGACTATAGGCTCCAACAACATTTTGGCAATAGTATTACACTACTTGTGCTCTCGAACGTTTCCTTTCAATCATCAGCAAAGTGATGGAAGGGTTGTCAGCAATGCCACTACTAATGTGCAATTGGGGTGGTTTGATACAACTCTCCCCTTTCCTTGACTGCATCTAAGGGTTTACTTGGTTTGCAAAGATGGAGAAAAACCCTGAGAAAATCCTACACAGTAGAGACTCTTGTTTTGAACAGATTGTAGTTACTTACATGACATATCACCTTGAGAAGGTGGTGGTGAGCTGTCTTCTTGACACACTGAAGTTCATATGCTGTAGTTAGACCCATGAGGAAGGGAATTCCAGGAGTTTGACCCAGCAACAGTGAAAAAACATCAATTAATTGCATGATAAATCACATTCACAAGTTAGATATTTTACTAAGATTATTGGGAACATATGTAGATATAGCTTATCACACAAGATGTTAAAATCTTTTGCCATTCTCATCAAAGACCTTATGATATTATTAGGGTGAGCAGAGTTTAATGCAGTCTCTAACACTTTTATTGCCTGAAATAACAACCCCCGGAAGCTTCTTATCCCAGTTGTTAACATTGTACACTCACATACATAACTTATATAAAAATTCTCTTGTGGGACATAGATATGGCTGATAGGCCAATATTTATTGCCTGTCCCTTGTTGTTCTTGAGAAGGTGGTGATGAGCTGCAGTCCATGTGCTGTGAGTAGATCCACAGTCCAATTAGGGAGAACATTCCAGGATTTTGACCCAGTGACAGGGAAGGAACAGTGATATATTTCCAAGTAAATCTTTGTTTTTGTGGCAATTCTCAGTTAACTATATGAACTTTTACTGTAACTTGAACACCTTCATTCATTCTGTGCTGGCCTTATCGGTGAACACAACACTTTTACATCTTCAGTCATGCTCAATGAGGCTTGGTGCTGACTTAACTCTGTCACCAGAAATAACCATTCTTCCTTGGAAGATGAAAAAGGGAAATTTCCACTTGCACTTGTATTGTTTTATCATCTGAAGTCAAATTCAAATCTGTCATGACAATTTATTCACCAGGCTCTGTTGGTGTCTAAGTCTTTTTCAATTGAAGACTGATCGATAAGCTCAAGTGAGTTGCATGGCTTACTTTTTTTTTCTGCTTGTCTATATTTTCTCACAACCTTTTCCGGTTTCTGTCACCTGAATTGCTTTCAGTGATAACAGGACTGTTTCTCAGCCATGACACTCCTGTGAAATTGCAGATTTCACAATAATTTATGAAACCTTTAATTTCATTGCTGACACTACATTGCTGACTGAACCTAGCTGTGCACCTAACCACCTTAGGTGTCTCCAATGCATCTTTTCTCTTGCCCAAAAGGAAGCTGGAATAAGTAGTTCTATATGATTAATATATCTATGATTGTTAATTACTGTCAGTGTTCAAAGTATGTATACAAGGCTAACTTATTGGACTTCTGGTCTGGCCATTCTCCATGACAATTCCAGTGAGTGGTCACACACTCTTGCTATCTTCTATTCTTGTTGAATTTTAGATTTCTGGCCACTGGATCTTCTTGGTCATATAAAACATATTCCAAACATCATCATAGCTAATTTCAATAAATTCTATTTTCTTCTTGGTTTCTGAGGCTAGGAAGCTCAATGAAATGTTACAGTTGTTGCCTCTTGACCTCTTGTAATAACTATTTGTTCCTTGACCAATTATTCTCTGACTGGTGGACAAACTTTGCGTAAGTTGATTTCCCTTGACCAGTTCATCATCCATTTAAACACAATTTAATATCTTCTAATACTTCAAAAGCCTGTGGTCAACAGATGCATGCACACTCAGGAATGAAATTTCTTGATTATGAATTATACATACTTTCCCTTCTATCTTTTCTGCTTTGTATCACTTTTTCCTTCCAGTATATCCTTAACATTTGAGTGTTGATGCACCTGAAACATATAGTTTTACTTTTGGAAGCCATAACCTTTGTCCATTCAGACTTGGCAAATAATCTGATAAGACTTAGATACTCAACCCCTGTATAAAGCTTAAAATTAATCAGATCTCCATTTAGATCAACAAGGCCTGTCAAATTTGAATTGCACTGGGTATTCTTTTCTGATATCAGTCACTCCATTGCATTAATATCTTTGTATGAGTGGCCATTTTACTTTTTGTCAGTCTGTAACTATGCCCAACTTCTACACATCATCTGAAAGCAATCTATGTTTTTATAGATAAAGTATTCTTTTCTCACAGTTGGGCACTTTTTGCGCCTGTGCGGCTTCATTACTCTATAGTGCTAATCCTGGCTCTTAATATTTGTTGTCTGACCTAACATCTTTGACTGGTTTGTCATATGTCAATTTTTTTTTGTTAGCACCAAATAAGCTGAATGGATTATTTTGCTCTTCTGTGATCAACTTGTCCTTCTCCTCAGGATTGATCTGTGAATCTTTCTGAAATCTACTTTCCACACAATTTGAGTAGTTTTCTTCAATGTCAAATCTTCTTTGGACTATAACAAATATGGCAAACACTCATCAGTAATTCCTTTCAGAAAAAGATTTGTGTCTTATAAATTCTAATTTCAAAGCTCCATGGTCACAATTTACCATTAATCTGTAAAGATCATTAATGCACTTATCTTTGGATTCCTTGGATGCTAAAATCTTTCTGTTAAAGTTTGTTTTTCTATTGTTCTCAAATGAAATTGCCAAAATCTTTTGAAACTTCATCAAAAGTATCTGCACATTCTTTTATGCCCTGATGAATTATAACATTTTCACTATAGATCTTATAGTTCCACTCATGATTATTTATTTTCTTGGAAAAAAATATAAATACATTATTTGGCCCATCTTGGATATTAAATCTGTTAGGCAATATTACGTATCCTACTATTTCTTCCTAATAAGGTAGTATATTAGTCTTACTTTAATTCATTTTGAAATTCTGCTTTGTTGCTTTAATCTCTTTCCCAAGTATATCCTTATTTCTTCAATGCAGCAACACAATTTTAGTTCTTTTGTCAGAAGGACTTTGAAACTGTAATCAAGCAGTGTTGTACCTCTGTACTGTATACTGGTGTTCACCATACTTTCAAAATTATAATTTGTGTCCCACTTTCAGCAAGCAAATGTCATGCCTTTACTTGCCTAATAAACACTATGTACCCTTTTGCATGACTTTTTTTATTTTTTTTTAGATTACTTACCGTGTGGAAACAGGCCCTTTGGCCCAACAAGTCCACACTGACCCGCCGAAGCGCAACCCACCCAGACCCATTCCCCTACATTTACACCTTCACCTAATACTACGGGCAACTTAGCATGACCAACCCACCTAACCCGCACATTTTTTTTTGGACTGTGGGACGAAACTGGAGCAAACCCACGCAGACACAAGGAGAATATGCAAACCCCACAAAGACAACCGCCCGAGGTGGGAATTGAACCCGGGTCTCTGGTGCTGTGAGGCCGCAGTGCTAACCACTGTGCCACCGTGCCACCCAGAATCTTAAACTACTAGCGTAAATAATCCTGCTTGTTAATAATTCCAGTAGGAATATGCCATATAAAAGGAGAGACATTCTTTATAATGTGATTAGATAGATTGCAGACTTCTAGATGTAAACTCTGAAATAAAGCCTGATGCTTGTAACCTTAATCAATTCATTCCACCTGAATCATGGTTTAAATTATTCATCTCCTGCTCTTATCACGGCCTGCATGGTTTACAGTTGAGAATAGAAGCTTATGCCTCTTTTCCCATACCCAGTGGCACATCTGCTACCTATATCTAACTGCTCAGAAAGCTAACAGCCATCACCTGTTTGCCCTCTCAAATGTAAAAGATCCCAGAGCATTATTTTGTAAATGTGTAGGTGAATTATCCTTACAACTAAGGTTGTAACCAATATTTATCCCTCAATAAATGTCACAAAACCATTTTGTCAGCCATGATCAGTTTGCTGCTGTTCATAGGTGATCGATACACATTGTTGGCTCAGAGAAAGTGAGGACTGAAGATGCTGGAGATCAGAGTCGGAGAGGGTGGTGCAGGGCTTATGCTCGAAACGTCGATTCTCCTGCTTCATTCCTGATGAAGGCATTATGCTCGAAACGCCGATTCTCCTGCTCTTCGGATGGGCCTGACTGGCAATGCTTTTCCATTGCTACACTCTTCAGCATATAGTTGGATGCCAATTTCAAGCAATTTACGTTACACTGACAAAATTACCTCATTGCTTAAGATACTTTGAAATATCTAATGGTTGCAAATGCCATTTTATAAATGTTGATCTTTTCTTTACGAAATGTCCCTGAGAAACTCCTGGAAACATGTTTTTGGGTGAAGTGATTGGCCTCTATAATTCACAGCCATCTTTCGGAAGTAAGTTAGTTTCCATAGTCTTGAATGAATCATTTGTAAATGAAAGTTGTTTGATTTAATAACTTCAACAAATTTCTGATGTTGTTAATGAGCAGGCACAGTACCTTCTTTTTGATGTAAATTCTGTGAAGAATGTAAGAATAATATTTTAAACATGAAGTTGTTATTAATCATTGCTTGATAATGGATCAACACCAGAACATCAACAGCCAAGCAAATAACTTCTACGCAAAACAATAGTTTGTTTAGCAACTGACAGCCTTGTTCAATGTCTATTGCAACAATTTTTTTTAAAGATCAAGCTGTGTTGCATCTGGAATTGGTCATGAGTAGAGACTTCGTGTTATTCAGAGTAGTTATGATAGTTTGTTTAAAGTATAACTCATAATGAGAACCATAGGATACATATCATGTGGCTGACTAGATAAAGATCCCTTTACATTGACTCCAAAATAAAAATCCTTTTCACCAGCGGATACATTTTGTATGAATGGACTCAGTCTGGTTCTCCTGTTTGCACACGTACTAAACATGACTAATTTTCCGTGGTATGTAATGAACCACCCACGCACTTGCTTCCTATTTTGTCTGAACTGATTCTGCAACATCAAGTGTGTGCAAGTAGAATAATTTAGGACAAAGCCCATCAGAATGTACATTGGGGTTTAAAGTAGATTTTAAAGGAATTACCAATTCAATTTGGAGAACTTTGAAGAAATGCCTGCACAGGAAGCTTACAGGATGCTCAATTCCAAAGAACACACAGATCTGTGTTCAGTGCCATGTGATTTCTTTTTGAAATATTACATTTCAAATGCATTTACAAGTTAGTTTTACTCAAACCTTAGTGGAATTAATGTGAAGGCTCATGAATGTATGCTACCAGACGTGATTGGCAATCTAATATTGTCACTGTGTTACTATTATATACTCTGCCTGTTAATTACCTTGCAACCTGCTTCCATTAATATGAGCCACAGTACCAGAGACCCAAAGAAATAGTGTGGCACCAACCCGCCCATTATGTCTTGCCCAGTCAAAAAAGGAACTAGCACCCATTTTAACTTGAGCGCATCTAAATTACCATTGCTTAGACCCTAACTCTCACATGTTCTGTCAAGTATTCAGTTATTGGAATTCATTGGTTCTACCAATGCCTAAAATTTTACAAACTCATCCTTATTTTCCTATCTTACCATACATTAGTCCCTCTTTACTTCTAATCGCCCACATCCATGAGGCTTTTCAAGAACTTTGAATTCTTTCAGTTGTTATATCTGTACAAACAGGCAAAATAGGAGAAGTAGACCATTTTCCCTGTCAAGTCTGTTGCACTACTCATATGTTCATGATTAATGCACAGTCGGCTCATCTGTAACGGTGTAGTTGCAAAACCGTGTTTCATAGAAAATCGCTTAATAGAAATAATGGGGCCTATGGGAAAAGTGGGGTTGGAGCAGACCAGCGAAAAATATCACTCACGATAGCTCAAAAATTGGCCTGTGGTTCTGCATTTGATGTCCAGTGGCATCACCACTATACCAGTACCTTCCTTTAAAGGATTGCTCCCCTTTTGTAAAAGCAAGTAACTTGACTCTCATGGCAAATGTTGTGCAGGCAGTTGTTTGAACAAGCAGTAAATTAAATGCAGATGAATTGAAGTCAAGGGGTTCTGTATAGTGATGCAACTTAGTGGCAACAAGAACTTGTTTTGTGTATTGTGACAACGCTGCTCCTTTAACAAGGTTATGCTGTACTTGGTGTTTTTTTGGGCAGTCATAAATGGCTCAGACTCTGAAAAGTCTAGGTTTAAAGGGTTTTAGGGCCAATTTGATACTAGCTAACAGATAATGCCTCAGGCAGAAGGCTTTCAAGTTAAAAAAAAACACTTGTACAGTGAAAGGGAGTGGCCAGTTCTCCCAGCTCAGCTTTTCTCTGGTTTGGCTTGGTTTTTAGCAGGAATGTAGAAAAAACTGCTGGACCCAAAGAAGTAAGTCCAGGTTGGTACTCTCTCTCTGACCTCTCTCCTGCAAGACCCTGTGTTTGATTTTACCTTTAGTGCCAAGGGGTGTGTATGAGGATTGTGGCAAGTATTTGGAGCAGCATCATTGAGTTGGGATGATCTGTTGGGTTTTTGGAGGGATTAAGATATTTGGTATTCTATTTTCTGTTGTTTGTGCTTCATTCAGTAATCTTGTAAATAAATTCAGTTTTGTTAAAACTAAGTGGTTTGACCAGTTACATTTCTCCTGGAACATCCAGTGTGCATCTACTTAAAACAACGAGCAAGGTTAGGGTCTGGGCTACCTTCTTGAAATGGTTTCAGGGAGTCTGGCCTGGTCTATAACACTATGGATGAGTGACTAATTAGCAATGACAAAAGCATTTTGTCTACCAACAACTGCATAATTGGTACACAGGAAAGTGAATATCTTACAGCCGAGTAACAAGCTATAAAAAGAAATGATATGATCTCCACTTAGTCAAGAGTTGTCTCTCTGTTCTCTGCAGTGAATACTCATTTTAAACATGAAGGAAAATAGTTCCTCATTGCTTCAGCAGTTTTTACAAACAGTGGCTTTTAACCAATAAGTCAGAGACCTTGAAGTGGAAGCAAACTGAATAGGTACATGGATGGGCGCTTAATCTAGGATAGATGTTCGGCACAACATCGTGGGCCGAAGGGCCTGTTCTGTGCTGTATTGTTCTATGTTCTATGTTCTATGTTCAAACAGATGAAGATGATAGACATACAACATTTTGACCAACATAAGAATCATAGGGTTCATCTCAGCAATTTGCACTGTCTTCCTCTGCCCATAATCTATTTTGCCTTAAACAGAAAGAGAAATTACTAGAGAAACTCAGCAGGTCTGGCAGCATCGGTGGAGAGAAAACAGTGTTAACATTTCAGGTCCAGTGACCTTTTGTCAGAACTCATGAACATACCTGTGATCCTGAGAGGTCAGAGAGAGAGTACCAACCTGGACTTGCTTCTTTGGGTCCAGCAGTTTTTTCTACATTCCTGCTAAAAACCAAGCCAAACCAGAGAAAGGTGAGCTGGGAGAACTGGCCACTCCCTTTCATTGTACAAGTTTTTTTTTAACTTGAAACACGAAGAATGAAACTTTCATTTGGAATCCACGCAAAGTGAGTCTGAGTCAGAAGTAGTCACTGAGGAGTGAGGTATGGCTGTGGAAGCGAGATTTGGCAATGACCTTGTCAAACACTAGGAATGTTTGTGTGTGTGTATTTGTGTGGAAGAGAGGGAGTGTTTGTGTATGTGTGGGAGAGAGGGTGTATGTGTGTGAGAGAGGGTGCGTGTGTTTGTGTGGGAGTGAGGGTGAGTCTGTGTGCAACAGTGTGTGTGTGGTGGAGATGATGTGTGTGTGAGCATGTGTGGGAGAGAGAGTGTGTGTGTAAATGTGTGGGAAAGTGTATATGTGGGAGAGAGGATGTGTGTGTGGGTCTTTGTGGGAGAGAGAGTGTGTGTGTGTGTGGTAGAGAGGATGTGTGTGTGCATGTGTGGGAGAGAGGGAGTGTGTTTGTGGGAAGGTGTGCATGTGTGTGGGAGAGAGGATATGTGCGTGTGTGGGTTTGTGTGGGAGAGAGAGTATGTGTGGGAGAAAGGATGTGTGTGTGCATGTGTGGGAGAGAGAGAGTGCAAATGTGTGGGAAAATGTATATGTGTGTGTGTGAGGGTGTGCGTTTGTATGGGAGACAGGTTGTGTGTGTGTGTCAGAGAGAGGGTGTGTGTGTATGTGAGGGTGTGTATATGTGTGGGACAGAGGGAGTGTATGTGTGGGACAGAGGGTGTGTGTGGTTGGGAAAGAGGGTATGTGTGTGTATGAGTGGTAGAGAGTGTATATGTATGTGAGAGTGTGTGTGTGTGTCAGGGAGAGGGTGTGTATGGGAGAGTGTGTATATGTGTGGGAGACAGGATGTGTGTGTGTGTGTGCGAGAGGGTGTATGTATATGAGAGTGTGTGTGTGTGTGGGAGAGTGTGTACATGTGTGTGTGAGAGGTAGGGTGTATGTGGGAGAGTGTGTGTGTTTGTGTGAGAGAGAGGGTCTGTGTGAGTGTGGGAGAGAGGGTGTGCATGAGTGTGTATGTGTGGGAGAGTGTGTGTGTGTGTCAGAGAGAGGATGTGTGTGGGAAAGTGTGCATATGTGTGGGACACAGGGAGTGTGTATGTGTGGGAGAGAGGGTGTATGTATCTGAGAGAGTGTGTGTCAGAGAGAGGGTGTGTGTGGGAGAGTGTGTACATATGTGGGAGACAGGGTGTATGTTTGAGAGAGAGGGTGTATGTATGTGAGAGAGTGTGTGTCGGAGATGGGGTGTGTGTGGGAGAGTGTGTATATGTTTGGGAGACAGGGTGTGTGTCTGGGTGTGTGGGAGAAAGTGTGTGTGTGTGTGTGTGTGTGTGAGAGAGGTTGTGTGGGTGTGTGTGGGAGAGTGCATGTGTGGGTGTGTGTGGGAGAGTGTGCGCGTGTATGTGTGGGAGAGAGGGAGTGTATGTGTGTATGGGGGGGAAGGGTGTGTATATGTGTGGGAGAGAGGGTGTGTGTGGGAAAGCGGGTATGTGTGGGAGAGAGGGTGTATGTATGTGAGAGAGTATGTGTGTGTTTGTGTACGGGAGAGAGGGTGTGTGTGTATATGGGAGTGTTTGTGTGTGTGGGAGAGCTGTGTATATGTGTGGGAGAGAGGGTGAGTGTGTGGGATTGTGTGTGTATGAGAGGGTGTGTGTACATGAGAGAGTGTGTGTGTGTGTGTGTGTGGGAGAGAGGGTGTGTGTGTAAATGTGTGGGAAAGTGTATATGTGGAAGAGAGGAGTGTGTGTGTGTGTGTGGGAGAGTGCATACATGTGTGGGAGAGAGGCTGTGTGTTTGTGTGTGAGAGAGGGAGAGTGTGTGTGGGAGACAGGGTCTGTGTGAGTGTGAGAGAGAGGGTGTGCGTGAGTGTGTATGTGGGAGAGTGTGTGTGTATGTGTGGGAGAGAGGGTGTGCGCGTATGTGTAGGGGAGATTGTGTGTGTGTGTGTGGGAGAGAGAGGATGTGTATGTGTGGGAGTGAGGCTGTGTGGGTGTGTGTGGGAGAGTGTGTATGACAGTGAACAAGGAAAAAGATTGGAATGGAAATCTTTTTGGAGAGAGTTGCAGAATGGCTTCAAGTTGGGCATACCAAGAAGAGATGTCGCAATGTGCTTCGCACTAAAATAAAGCAACAAAATGCAGATGCTGGAAATTGGAAACAAAAACAGGAATTGCTGGAGAAGCTCAGCAAGTCCAGCAGCATCTATGCAGGGCAGGTCCAGTGACCTTTCTTCGGAACAGACCTATTTTATGTTGTCTGTGTGTGTGTCTGCATATGTGGACAGGTGTGTAGGGGATGTTGATAAGGAGCTTAGAATTTCTAATATAGTTTTTATGCCAACAGTTTATAACCATTTAACTGTTGTTGTTAAGTACAGAGCCTGCTTTCAATCAAGCTGGGTTTGGAAAAAAGGTAAATTGGGGAATTTTGTGTACTTATTTTAACATCTTTCACTTTTTGACAAGTCTGGGGATAGCCAAGTTTAATTTCTAAAATACTATCCCAGTGAGTTGTGACAACATACTTTCCTACCTATCCTAATGTTATATGCAAATTTAGATCGGTGTATGTATTTCCTCTGTTTTCTGCCAGCCAGCCAGTTGGTTATCCATGCTACATGAGACCGCTGAACTTTTATCCTCTACAATAAGATTTGATGTGACACCTTATCAAATGCCTTCTGGAAATCCAAGTATATTACATCTGCAGGCTCCTTTTATCCACAGTGAATATTACTCCTTCATTTTAAAAAAAATTTTGGAGATGACGGTATTGGACTGGCGTATACAAAGTAAAAATAACACAACACTAGTTCAGAGTCGAACAGGTTTATTTGGCAGCACTAGATCTCATACTCCACAACTACCTGATGAAGGAGCAGCGCTCCGAAAGCTAGTGCATCCAAATAAACCTGTTGGACTATAACCTGGTGTTGTGTGATTTTTAATTTTTTTTATATTTGAACTATTTTTCTAATCAACCTGTTCAGAGATATTATTACATGCCTCTGGAGCAGGTGGTTTGAGAACAGGGACGCTACCTCTGTGCCATTCCAGAGCCCCAATATTACTTTGTTGAAGAATGCCAATAAATTGGTTAAACACGATTTCACTTTGACAAATCCACGCTGACTCTTGCCAAATACCTTGAGTTTTTCCAAGTGTGCAACTGTAACCTCTTTAATGGTCGAGGGAGTTCAAAACCGGGGGCATATTTTTAAGGTGAGTGGAGAAAGATTTAAAAGGGACCTGAGGAGCAACGTTTTGACACAGAGGGTGGTTCATATGTGGAATGAATTGCCAGATGAAGTTGCAGATGCAGGTACAGTTGCAGCAGTTAAAAGACATTTGAATATATGCATGAATAGGAAAGGTTTAGAGGGATATAGGCTAAATGCAGGTAAGTGGAGCCATTTTAGTTTGGGAAACTTGGTCGCCATAGACAAGTTGGATCAAGGGATCTGTTTCTAAACTGCATGACTCGATGTGCAAAGCTGTATGAATAAACAAGCCAGGCAGATCTCGGAATTAACAAAATGAGGACCTGCATTTCTTGTAATCTCACTTAAGTACAGTATAAGACTCATTTACAAGGTGAAATCCACCCTTAATCCAACAACATGCATATAACACATGAGCATGTATAAAACAGAACATGCTAAAGAGTGGGGAAGATGGTGTTGGAAAAATGTCTACAGCGAAAATAATTATAAATCTGTTGTTCCCACAGGCCGTGAAATCCTGTATTGTTGTGGTGATTTAAACTGTTTTTTTTTCTGGAGCCAATCTCTTTAAACTACAATCTGTCTGTTCCCAGAATGGATGTTGTAGCACTTGAAGTTCCTTTTACTTCAGAAATTTTCTCTCCCTCTGATGTATTCTAACTTGTAGCAGAGATAGGGTCTGAGCTTTTCAAAGCCTATTGAGAGAGAGAGAGAGAGAGATATGGCCTTCCTGATATTACTCCCTCCAGAAAGCTTCTAATCTTTGCTTTTCACAAGGGGGGTGGGGTGGGGGAGTGAGTTTCAGTCACGTGATAGCTGGTTATTGGCACAGAGTTGTGAAAACCCATGTTAATGAAGGAGAATTGGTTTCCCATTGTAAAAGGTTTGAAGACGGTGCTGCTTACATAATGTGCTTAGTGAATTTTCTTTTTCTTTGGTGGGTACCTGGCTGTTGCTTTTCTCTTCAGGTTTTTCTCCAGACTGTTGGAAAAATGACAAATGTGAAATTCTGCAGAACTGCTGAGACACGTTTCCTGTTAATCCACATCCCAGACTTTTAAGAAACTTAGCCTGTCATGTAGGTTAGGTTACTGTGGTTCTGTTCGCCGAGCTGGAAGTTTTTGCTGCAAACGTTTCGTTCCCTGGCTAGGGAACATCATCAGTGCTATTGGAGCCTCCTGTGAAGCGCTGCTTTGATGTTTCTTCCGGTATTTATAGTGGTTTGTTCTTGCCGCTTCCGGGTGTCAGTTTCAGCTGTAGTAGTTTGTATGTGGGGTCCAGGTCGATGTGTCTGTTGATGGATGTTCTTGCCGCTTCCGGGTGTCAGTTTCAGTTGTAGTGGTTTGTATATGGGGTCCAGGTCCATGTGTCTGTTAATGGAGTTTGTGGATGAATGCCGTGCCTCTAGGAATTCCCTGGCTGTTCTCTGTCTGGCTTGTCCTATGATGGTAGAAACATCAAAGCAGCGCTTCACAGGAGGCTCCAACAGCACTGATGATGTTCCCTAGCCAGGGAACGAAACGTTTGCAGCAAAAACTTCCAGCTCGGCGAACAGAACCACAACAACGGACACCCGAGCTACAAATCTTCAACCAGACTTTAAAAGGTTAGGTTACCTCTGCAGCCACTTTAAGACACAGTGTCCTGACTTATTTAAGTGTGTTTTCTTTCATAAGACAGTCTCAGGTATTAAATCAGGGGATGGAATTAAAACATAATCATCGTTATATTACAACTTTCTAACTGAACTCTTGATTTCTCTGACTTTCTTTAGCCATCATCGTTGGCTGTTTCTTTATATGCTTGGAGTCTACTCTCTGAACCTCACCCCCAAAGCACTTCCATTTTTCCCCTTTGCTCCTACAACTTGAATGTTATTTGGGCACCTTACCTAAATGTGTCTGTCTTTGGCTCAGGGTTAGTTTATTGTCTGATAATACAGCTGTGAAGCATCTTAATGACATTTTACTGTGCTAAAAGCCGTTTGGAAATAGTTCTTCTGGTTACCATTGGTCAAATGTGGGTCTGCAGCAAAAATGTGACCGATGCATCAAGAGGTTTATCTTGTTGGCGTGCTTTTCACAAAAATAATACAAAAATAAACCACTTGGAGCAAAACGAGTGAGAGATACGGAATACTGCATCACACTCACAAAGATGTAGCTTCTGTTCTTCTAAATATAAAAATTTAGAAGGTGGCTCTTCAGCTTACTAAAGTTGAGTCGATTGTAACTGTGCTGACAATGTGTTGCTGGATCAGCGCAGCAGGTCAGGCAGCATCCCAGGAGCAGGAGAATCGACGTTTCGGGCATGAGCCATTCTTCAGGAATGAGGAAAGTGTGCCAAGCAGGCTAAGATAAAAGGTAGGGAGAAGAGACTTGGGGGAGGGGCGTTGGAAATGCGATAGATGGAAGGAGGTTAAGGTGAGGGTGATAGGCCGGAGTGGGGGTGGGGGCGGAGAGGTCAGGAAGAAGATTGCAGGTTAGGAAGGTGGTGCTGAGTTCGAGGGTTGGGACTGAGACAAGGTGGGGGGAGGGGAAATGAGGAAACTGGAGAAATCTAAATTCATCCCTTGTGGTTGGAAGATGAGGCGCGGTTCCTCCAGCCGTCGTGTTGCTATGGTCTGGTGATGGAGGAGTCCAAGGACCTGCATGTCCTTGGTGGAGTGAGAGAGGGAGTTGAAGTGTTGAGCCACGGGGTGGTTGGGTTGGTTTGTCCGGGTGTCCCAGAGGTCTTCTCTGAAACATTCCGCAAGTAGGCGGCCTGTCTCCCCAATATAGAGGAGGCCACATCGGGTGCAGCGGATGCAATAGATGATGTGTGTGGAGGTGCAAGTGAATATGTGGTGGATATGGAAGGATCCCTTGGGGCCTTGGAGGGAAGTGAGTGGGGAGGTGTGGGTGCAAGTTTTGCATTTCTTGCGGTTGCGGGGGAAGGTGCCGGGAGCGGAAGTTGGGTTGGTGTGGGGTGTGGACCTGACGAGGGACACACGGAGGGAGTGGTCTTTTCGGAACAGAACGCTGATAGGGGAGGGGAGGGAAATATATCCCTGGTGGTGGGGTCCATATGGAGGTTGCAGAAATGACGACGGATGATGCGATGTATGTGGAGGTTGGTGGGGTGGTATTGTAACTTTGTTTGTCCCAATGATTTAGGTCATCATGACATCAGATCATTTATTTATAGAGTTCCAAGCGCTGAAAAATCTTAAACAGTGTTTTTGCAATGTAAGGTAAAGTACTGAGTCATTTAGTGACCTTGCACTGGATTTTGCAATTCTAACTTTTTGCTCATAATGGCAAGCATCGTGTCACAATGTTTGAGTTTGCATTGTGCCTTCCTTTCCAGTTTTTCAAGAAATTTTAAAGAGAATTTCTTCTGAATTTCCAAGATCCATATGTTTATGTTTCACTCAATTGCTAATTTGGGAATATTTGCTCAGGCTGTGTTTGAGTATGTCATTTCCAAAAGAAGACATTTTTTCAATTTTTCTTCTTATCTCACCTCATGATCTGTCCAAACTCATCTTCTCCATGAGAGCCAGCTCCTGCTTTTTCAACTGTATCCTTACAATATCTGATCAGACAATCTTCTCTCCTTACCAGCAGGCTACCTGATCTTATAGATGATTCCTAAGATACTGCCTTTGAATTAAAGTGTGCTATTATTACCTCCCTCATCATAATTACACCTTGCCTCTTTGTATCTTAAACCAACTCTGCTTTCCTTCCCAAATTACAAGAAGACTAAAGATGAAAGGTGTCATTAACAGTGCTCCATGCAATACTTGCTCAATGACAACTTGCTCACTGACATTCAATTTGTGTTTTGCCAGGGCCAAGCCTCCTCACCACACTATAGAGTTGATTCAAACAAGAGAGATGACTTTCGGAGGTGAGATGAGAATGACCACCTTTGACATGAAGGCCACATTTGGCAAGCTGTGGCACTGGGGTGGCATGGTGGCTCAGTGGTTAGCATGGCTGCCTCACAGTACCAAGGACGCTGGGTTCAATCCCTGCCTTGGGTAACTGTCTGTGTGGAGTTTGCACATTCTCTCTGTGTCTGTGTGGGTTTCCTCTGGGTGCTCTGGTTTCCTCCAACAATCCAATGATTAGCAGGGCAGATGAATTGGTCATGTAGGGGAATGGGTCTGGGTGGGTTGCGCTTCGGCGGGCCGGTGTGGACTTGTTGGGCCGAAGGGCCTGTTTCCACACTGAGTAATCTAATCTAATAATAAATTGCCCCTGGTGTTAGGTGCATTCATCAGGGGTAAATATAAGATAGGGGTCTGGATGGGTTACTCTTCTGAGGGTTGGTGTGGACTTGTTGGGTCAAATGGCCTGTTTCCATACTGTAAGGAATCTAACCTAATCAAGGAGCCCTAGTAAAACTGGAGTCAATGAGAATCAGGGAGAAACTCTCTGCTGATTGCAGCCATACTTAGACTCGAGGAATTAAGGGCTACGGGGAGAATGCGGGTAAGTGGAGTTGAAATGCCCATCAGCCATGATTGAATGGCGGAGTGGACTCGATGGGCCGAATGGCCTTCCTTCCACTCCTATGTCTTATGGTCTTATAAGACAGTGGTTGTAGTGATGGAAGGCAGTCACCTCATTTTCAGGGCATCTCTTTGTGAGTTCCTCAGGGTAGTGCCCCAGGCCCAACCATTTTCAGCTGCTTCATCAATGAGCTTCCTCCCATCATAGGTCTGAGATGGGGATTTTCACTGACGTTCAGCACCATTTGTGACTTTTCAGATACTGAAGCAGTCCATGTTCGAATTCAACAAGACCTGGACAATATCCAGGCTCAGGCTGAAAAGTGACAAGTAACATGTGTGCCATATGTAGGCCAGGCAAAGACCATCACCAATAAGAGACAATCTAACCTCCATCCCTTGACATTCATGCTGCTACCATTACTGAATCCCCCACTATCAACCTCTTTGGGGTTACCATTGATTATAAACTCAACTGGACAAGCCACATAAATACAATCTCTACAAAACAGGTCAGGGGCTAGGAATACTCCAGTGAGTAACTCATCCCCTGACTCTCCAAAGTCTGTCCACAGTTTACAAGACACATGTCAGGAGTGTGATGGAATAATCCCCACTTCCCCGGATAGGTGCAGTACTAACAATACTAAGAAGTTTGATACCATCCAGGAGAAAGTACCCTGCTTGATTGACACCATATCCACAAATATTCACTCCCTCCATCACCACCGTTCAGTAACAGCAGTGTGTACTGTCTACAAGATACACTGCAAATATTCACCAAAGGTCCTTAGACGGCATCTTCCAAACCCATTACCACTACTATCTGGAAGGACAAGGAGAACAGATACATGGGAACACAGCCACATACAAATTGTCCACAAAGCCACTCAACATTCTGACTTGGAAATATAGAGGAATCTTGATTATCCAGCATTCGATTACCTGATTATCGGATTATCTGGCAAGATCGCAAGGTCCCGATGCTTGGCTAAACTATATTATCCGGCATTTGGTAATCCAGAATTCGATTAACCGAACAAAATGCTGCCCATCTGTGTCCTTTGGATAATCAAGGTTCCTCAATATGAATTGAATGAATGAATGAATTTAGTTTATTGTCACGTGTACTGAGGCACAGTGAAAAGCTTTGTCTTGTGATCAGTACAGGCACATTACATAATTAAATAGCACAGAAACAATGGCAAAAGCAAAAATGCAGATACAGGCAAATGCTAAGAGTTTATGAGTCCATTCAGTCTTCCATCAACAGTAGGGTAGAAATTGTCTCGAAACCAACAGGTGCATGTGTCTGGCTTCTGTACCTTCCCCTCAATGGTAGAGGTTGTAGAAAAGCATTGCCAGGGTGGGATGGACCTTTGAGAATGCTGGCAGCCTTTCTTTGACAGCAGGCCAAGTAAATGGATTCTATAGATGGGAGGTTGGCCTTTGTGATTGTCTGAGCCGAGTTCACCACTCTCTGTAACCGTCTCCGATCTTGTATGGTACAGTTGTCGTACCAGGTAGTGATGGATCCAGACAGAATGCTCTCGATGGCACACCTATAAAAGTTGGCAAGGGTATTCGCCGTCATGCCAAATTTCCTCAGCTGCCTGAGGAAGAAGCAACATTGTTGGGCTTTTGTAACCAGTGAATCTACATAAAGACTCTAAGGAAGCTTGTTGTGTGACTACTCCCAGGAGCTCGACACTCTCCACTAATTCCACCTCTGTGCTGTTAATGTGTAGGGGGCATGGATAACATCCCGCCGAAAGTCGATAATGAGTTCCTTGGTTTTGCCGGCATTGAGAGCTCGGTTGTTCTCAGTGCACCATTTTTCCAAGTCTTCTACTTTCTGTCTGTAGTCTATTTCATCGCCATATGCGATTCGACCGACTATAGTTTAAATGTCATTAGTCTGGTATTTGGAGACTCAATCATAGATATACAGTGAGTACAGTAGGGGGTTGAGTACACATCTCCCTACATATCAGCATTCCTTCAGTATTGTTGGGTCAAAATGCTGTGACTCCATCTATGTCAGCATTGTAGATGTATCCACAACTGATCTGTAGTGGTTCATGAAGGCAGCTCATCACCACATTCTCAAAGGCAATAAGGAACGGGCAATAAATGCTCGCTCAGCCAATGATGCCCACGGCCCACAATAAAATAAATCTGTCTCCTCCAAAATTCTTGAATATCTTTGCTGTGTGTTTTCCCACTCGCTCTGCAATCTTCAAGCTAAAATCTCCATGTACCTAGTCAAAATTACAAATAATTTCTTAGAGTCTTAGAGTCATACGGATGTATAGCATGGAAACAGATCTTTCGGTCCAACCCGTCCATGCCGACCAGATATCTTAAGCTAATCTAGTCCCATTTGCCAGCATTTGGCCCATATCCCTCTAAAATCTTCCTAATCATATACCCATCCAGATGCCTTTTAAATGCTGTGATTGTACCAGCCTCCACCAGTTCCTCTGGAAGCTCATTCCATACATGCACCACCCTTTGTGAAAAAGTTGCTCCTTAGGTCCCTTTTATATTTTTCCCCTGTCACTTTAAACCTTTCCCCTCTCGTCTGGACTCCTGCACCCCAGGGAAAAGACCTTGTCTATTTGCTCTATCCATGTCCCTCATGAATTTATAAACCTCTATAAGGTCACCTCCTCAGCCTCCGATGCTCCAGGGAAAACAGTCCCAGCCTACTCAGCCTCTTCCTGTAGCACAAACCCTCAAAAGCGATCAGGAAGCACCTTTAATGCTGGACCCTGAGTAATTTGGAAGAAAGTGGCATTGAATAAATGTAATGGAGGAAGTAAATGGACAATCCACCTGGGGACATACTCTTCAACTGGGACGTTCCAATGACATTTAAGACATGAATGCGATCCCATATATCTGAGATAATTTCTTGGGATCGGGGATGATTTACTTGCTTTCTAGTTTAAGGGATTCTGAGAGAGCTGATCAATCTAATGTATGAAATTTTAACTGTGGTCTTGGGCCTTGCTGTAAGTCTGCAGTAGTGAGTACAGTGGGTTCTTTCTTGATTTAAAATATAATTGAGATATGTCTCTGGATTAAACGTAAAAATATAAGCCATAAGAATTAAGTTAGTCAGGAGCAGTTTTTAGTAGAGGAATAAGACAGTGCTATTTTCTGGGTCGATAGATTTAAAGAAGCAGAAATGGTCTTTAATAGAGTGTTATGCTCTTCTTGTTGGATATGGAAGTTTAGGGAGAGTTTACAGTACTGAGGATTTTATCTGCAATAAATACTGTTGGTTTCAAATCCTATCAGATTGAATGGATCAGTTGGAGTGACAGAAGCAATGAGGAATTTACAAGAGCAAGGGGGTGTGATGAATGGCAGTTATAGGGAGGGAGAAAAGTTGCAGATACAGAGACATAGATGGGTTAACTCCAGGAAAAGGAAGAGAGGTAGGCAGCGAGTGCAGAAGTCTTCTGAGGCTGTCCCATTTCAAACAAGTATGTTGTTTTGGAAAATGTAGGGGATGATGGATTCTCAGGGGAACGTAGCACGATCAACCAAGTTTCTGGTATTGAGACTGGCTCTAATGCAATGAGGGGTATGTCGGGTTCCAAGACATCGATTCTGTAGTCTGAGGCATAGATAGACTCTCCAGACCAAGGCACAGATAGACGTTTCTGTGGCCAGCAGCGAAAAAGCAGAATGGGTGTGTTACCTCCATGGTGCCAGGATCAAGGATGTCTCGGAGAGGATGCAGCATGTTCTCAAAGTGGAGAGGGACCAGCAGGAGGTCATTGTACACATTGGAACTAAAGACATAGGAAGGAAAAAGGTTGAGATTCTGAAGGGAGATTACAGGCAGGAATTTAATATGGACATCCCCAAGAGTAGTAATATCTGGATTACTCCCAGTGCTACAAGCTAGTGAGGGTAGGAATAGGAGGATAGAGCTGATGAATGTATGGCTGAGGAGCTGGTGTATAGGAAAAGGGTTCACATTTTCGATCATTGGAATCTTTTCTGGGGTAGAAGTGACCTGTACAAGAAGGACGGATTTTGCCTGAATTGGAAGGGAACTAATGTACTGGCAGGGGAATTTGCTAGAACCGCTTGTGAGGATTTAAACCAGTAAGGTGGGGGGGTGGTGGGGTGGGGGAAGGGGTGGGACCTAGGGAGATAGTGAGGAAAGTGATCAATCTGAGACTGGTACAGTTGAAAACAGAAACAAGTCAAATAGTCAAGGTAGGTAGGGACAAAGCAGAGAACGAGGTAGGACTGATAAATTAAACTGCATTTATTTCAATGCAAGAGGCCTAACACGAAGGCAGATGAGCTCAGGGCATGGTTAGGGACATGGGACTGGGATATCATAGCAATGACAGAAACATGGCTTAGGGATGGACAGGACTGGCAGCTTAATATTCCAGGATACAAATGCTACAGGAAGGACAGAAAGGGAGGCAAGAGAGGAGGGGGGTGGGGTTTATGATAAGGAATAGCATTACAGCTGTAATGAGGGAGAATATTCCCTAAAATACATCCAAAGAAGTTATTTGGGTGGAACTGAGAAATAAGAAAGGGATGGTCACCTTATTGAGAATGTATTATAGAGACCTAATAGTCAGAGGGAAATTGAGAAACAAATTTGTAAGGAGATCTCGGCTATCTGTATGAATAATAGGGTGGTTATGACAGGGGATTTTAACCGACCGAACATAGACTGGGACTGGCATAGTGTTAAGGGTTTAGAAGGAGAGGATATGTTAAGCATGTACAAGAAAATTTTCTGATTCAGTATGTGGTTGTACCTAATAGAGAAGGTGCAAAACTTTACCTAGTCTTGGGAAATAAGGCAGGTCAGGTGATTGAGGTGTCAGTGGAACCAGCAAAGATAATTCTATTAGTTTTAAAATCCTGATGGAAAAGGATAGATCAGATCTAAAAGTTGAAGTTCTAAATTGGAGAAAGGCCAGTTTTGATAGTATTAGGCAAGAACTTTTGAAAGCTGATTGGGTGCAGGTAAAGGGACGGCTGGAAAAAGGAAAGCCTTCAGAAATGAGATAACGAGAGTCCAGAGAAAGTATATTCCTGTCAGGGTGAAAGAAAAGGCTGGTAGCTATAGGGAATGCTGGATAACTAAAGAAATTGAGGGTTTGGTTAAGAAAAAGAAGGAAGCATAGGTAGGGTATAGACAGGATAGATCGAGTGAATCCTTAGAAGAAAACAAAGGAAGTAGGAGTATACTTAAGAGGGAAATCAGGAGAGCATAAAAGGGACATGAGATAGCTTTGGTGAATAGAATTAAGGAGAATCCAAAAACTTTTTACAAATACATTAAGGATAAAAGGGTAACTAAGGAGAGAATAGGGTCACTCAAAGATCAGCAAGGTGACCTTTGTGTGGAGCCACAGAAAATGGGGATGATACTAAATGAGTATTTTGCATCAGTATTTACTGTGGAAGAGGACATGGAAGATATAGACAGTAGGGAAATAGATGGTGACATCTTGCAAAATGTCCATATTACAGAGGAGGAAATGCTGGATGTCTTGAAATGGGTAAAGGTGGATAAATCCCCAGGACCTGATCAGGTGTACCCTAGAACTCTGTGGGAAGCTAGTCACAGGTGAGGTGCTAGAAGACTGGAGGTTGGCTAACATGGTGCCACTGTTTAAGAAGGGAGGTAAGGACAAGCCAGGGCACTATAGACCAGTGAGGCTGATGTCAGTGGTGGGCAAGTTGTTGGAGGGAATCCTGAGGGACAGGCTGTACATGTATTTGGAAAGGCAAGGACTGATTAGGGATAGTCAACATGGCTTTGTGCGTGGGAAATCATGTCTCACAAACTTGATTGAGTTTTTTGAGCAATTAACAAAGAGGATTGATGAGGGCAGAGCAGTAGATGTGATCTATGTGGACTTCAGTAAGGCATAAGACTGATTAGGAAGGATAGATCTAACGGAATACAGGGAGAACCAGCCATTTGGATACAGAACTGGCTCAAAGGTAGAAGACAGAGGGTGTTGGTGGAGGGTTGTTTTTCAGACTGGAGGCCTGTGACTAGTGGAGTGCCACAAGGATCGGTGCTGGGTCCTCTACTTTTTATCATTTACATAAATGATTTGGATGCGAGCATAAGCGGTACAGTTAGTAAGTTTGCAGATGACAACAAAATTGGAGGTGTAGTGGACAACAAAGAGGGTTACCTCAGAATACAACAGGATCTTGACCAGATGGGCCAATGGGTAGAGAAGTGGCAGATGGAGTTTAATTCAGATAAATGCGAGGTGCTGCATGCATTTTGGGAAGCAAATCTTAGCAGGACTTATACACTTAATAGGAAGGTCCTAGGGAGTGTTGCTGAACAAAGAGACCTTGGAGTATAGGTTCATAGCTCCTTGAAAGTGGAGTCGCAGGTAGATAGGATAATGAAAAAGGCATTTGGTATGCTTTCCTTTATTGGTCAGGGTATTGAGTTCAGGAGTTGGGAGGTCATGTTGCGGCTGTACAGGACATTGATTAGGCCACTGTTGGAATATTGCATGCAATTCTGGTCTCCTTCCTAAGATGTTGTGAAACTTGAAAGGGTTCAGAAAAGATTTACAAGGCTGTTGCCAGGGTTGGTGGATTTGAACTGTAGGGAGAGGCTGAACAGACTGGGGCTGTTTTCCCTAATAGAGGTTTACAAAATTATGAAGGGCAAGGATAGGATAAATAGGCAAAGTCTTTTCCCTGGGGTCAGGGAGTCCAGAACTAGAGGACATAGGTTTAGGGTGAGAGGGGAAAGATATAAAAGAGACCTAAGGGGCATCTTTTTCACACAGAGGGTGGTATATGTATGGAATGAGCTGCCAGAGGAAGTGGTGGAGGCTGGTTCAATTGTAACATTTAAGAGGCATTTGGATGGGCATATGAATAGGAAGGGTTTGGAGAGATATGGGCCGGGTGCTGGCAGGTGGGAGTAGATTGGGTTGGGATATCTGGTCAGCATAGACGGGTTGGACCAAAGGGTTTGTTTCCATGCTGTGCATCTCTATGACTTTATGACTCTAGAAGGAAGTGCTGGATGTCTTGAAATGCATAAAAGACCCCAGGACCTGATCAGGTGTACTCTAGAACTCTGTGGGAAGTGATTGCTGGGCCTCTTGCTGAGATATTTGTTACATTGATAGTCACAGATGAGGTGCCAGAAGACTGGAGATCTTCTGGACTTCAATGAGTCATTCGACAAGGTTCCCCAAAGGAGACTGTGTAGCAAAGCTAGATCTCATGGAATACAGGGAGAACCAGCCATTTGGATACAGAACTGGCTCAAAGGTAGAAGACAGAGGATGGTGATGGAAGGGTTGTTTTTCAGACTGGAGGCCTGTGACCAGTGGAGTGTCACGAGGATCAGTGCTGGGTCCACTACCTTTCATCATTTATATAAATGATTTGGGTGTGAGCATAAGGGGTATAGTTAGTAAGTTTGCAGTTGTCACCAAAATTGAAGGTGTAGTGGACAGCGAAGAACGTACCTCAGATTACAATGGGATCTTGATCAGATGGGCCAATGGGCTAAGAAGTGGCAGATGGTGTTTAACTTAAATAAATGCGAGGTGCAGCATTTTGGAAAAGAAAATCTTAGCAGGACTTACTCACTTAATGTTAAGGTCCTAGGGAGTGTTGCTGAACAAAGAGACCTTGGAGTGCAGTTCATAGTTCCTTGATTGTAGAGTCGCAGGTAGATAGGATAGTGAAGAAGGTGTTTGGTATGCTTTCCTTTATTGGTCAGAGTATTGAGTACAGAAGTTGGGAGGTCATGTTGCGGCTGTGCAGGATATTAGTTAGGCCATTTTGGGAATATTACGTGCAGTTCTGGTCTCCTTTCTATTGGAAGGCTTATGTGAAACTTGAAATGGATCACTAAAGATTTCCAAGGATGTTGCCAGGTTTGGAGGATTTGAGCTATAGGGAGACGCTAAATTGACTGGCCCTGTTTCCCCTGGAGTGTCGGAGACTGAGGGGTTTATAAGATCATGAGGAGCATGGAAGGGGTAAATAGACAAGGTCTTTCCCCTGGGGTGGGGGAGTCCAGAACGAGTGGGCATAGGTGTAGGGTGAGAAGGGAAAGATATAAAAGAGACCTAAGGGGCACTCTTTTCACACAGAGGGTGGTGCGTGTGTGGAATGGGCTGCCAGAGGAAGTGGTGGAGTCTGGTACAATTGCAACATTTAAAAAGCATCTGGATGGGTTTATGAGCAGGAAGGGTTTGGAGGGATATGGGCCGGGTGCTGGCAGGTGGAAATAGATTGGTTTGGGATATCTGGTCAGCATGGACGAGTTGGACTGAAGGGTCTGTTTCTGTGCTGTACATCTCTATGACTCTAACTGCAGTCTTCCTGACATGTGTGGCAAGTGTTATTTATTTTGTCAGCTCGATGAGGTGTTTGTAGGCTCTCTCGCCTCAGGTTCACTTCTGCCCATTCCAAACAAAGTCCCTTGATGTACTTGGCTGAAAATGTGTTGCTGGAAAAGCGCAGCAGGTCAGGCAGCATCCAAGGAGCAGGACAGTCAAAGCTTCGGACATGAGCCCTTCTTCAGGAATGAAGAAGGGCTCATGCCCGAAACGTCGACTCTCCTGCTCCTTGGATGCTGCCTGACCTGCTGCCCTTTTCCAGCAACACATTATCAGCTCTGATCTCCAGCATCTGCAGTCCTCGCTTTCCCTTGATGTACTTCCCAAATGGGGCTTATCCATTTTGGTAGGTCACAAACCAATGACTCCAAAGAGTTGGCAGCGATGTGCAATGACATCACAAGGCATAAGAAGCATGGAGATCAACGCTGTACGGTAGTCTTGGGTTTTGGATCCTCACCCTCAAATACTCTTCCCAGTTGGGCAAAAGCTGAGCTAACTTATTGGAGGGGGTGTTAACTTCAACATCAATAACTTCTTCCAGATGAAGCTTTTGCGATGAAAAATATGGGTTCCATTTTCCAGGATTTCACCACTGATTTTTATATCATGAGGATTATTGTCACATATAGTGAATAAGAAGTATAAGTTAAATTATGCAGAATGTGCAATTACAGTTGAATACAAATGAATAAATGAGTGTATGAGTCCTTAGATCCATTGCATTACCTCTTAGATCCAAACCAGATAGAAAGTTTATCTTTAAGACAGTTACGTGACTTTATAATGGGATATTCTCGTAGAGAGCTCCCATTTCACTTTCAAATACTGTCTTGGTGCAAGTCAAAGATTTAATGAGCTTCCTGTGAAAGATTTTCCATTTGAATTTCTTAAAACAAAAGGATCCCTTTCACTAAAATTAGGGAAAATATTATTTTAACAAATATTCCTTTTTTACACTCATTTGTGGGGTAAGTGTGCCACTGGCTAGACTGGCATTCATTGCCCATTCCTAATTGCCCAGACAGCCAATAAGAGTAAATCACATTGCTATGGGTCTGGAGTCACATGCAAGCCAGACAAAGTAAGGATGGCAGTTTCCTTCCCCAAAGGACATTGGTGACCCAGATGGGTTTTTCCTGACAATCAGCAATGTATTCACAGTCACCGTTAGACATTTGATTCCAGATGCTTATTGAGTTTTAATCCTGCTATCTGGTGTGGCAGGATTCGAACCTAGGTCCCCAGAACATTATCTGGGTTTCTGGATTAATAGTCCAGTGAAAATACCTGCAGGCCATTATCTCCCCTAATTTACCACAATGAATAGGAAAGGGTTAGAGGGATATGGACAAATACTGACAAATGGCACTAGATTAATTTCGGATATCTGGTTGGTATGGATGAGTTGGACAGAAGGGTCTGTTTCCATGCTGTACATCTCTATGAGTCTATGACCCAATGATTAGTTCACAATTAGAGTTGAATATAAATGAATAAACGAGTGTATGAATCCTCAGATCCATTGTATTATCTCATCGATGCCAAACCAGATAAAAAGTCTACCTTTAACACAGTTACATGACTTTACAATGGGATGTTCTAGTAAAAAGCTCCTACTTCACCATCAATCACTGTCTTGGTGAAATGCTGCCAGTGTAGTCCATTCATTTATACAGTTATGTGTATGTAATGTGCATTAACATCAATAAACACAGAATACAGAGTATGCATAATCAATGTTATTATAGCAATATAAATAGTTAATCTTGTTAATAAACTTCATGACATCTATCTGCTGAATCTGATCTCTGTGTTATATATTTATGCACTAATATATAGGGAAGCACTCAGACCATTTCGTACTGGGAGTGTTGTTTGACCCATGAAACTATGTCAACATCCATAAATGATTGGTTAAAATGTCAGGTATTCTGGTGTTGGGAAATCCGAACAAATTATTTTTTTTGGCACTTGTAGTGCTGGCCTCTCAGTGCTGAAAACTGCTGGCAGCAACTCTGGGAAGAATCCAGACAACATTCCATGTTACAAAAACTACATTCTTTTCAATCACCAAGTAGGACATTAGGAAACGGTTAAGATGGTCTGAACATTTTTTATGCAACTATTCATCATTTGAATCTCACTACATAGTATTGAGTGGAGCAGGGAGATTTCAAGTCTATGTTCATGTGGGCACAAAGGAGTGCCTGGAAATCCAAAATCAATAAGAATCAGGGAGTAACTCATTGCTGGATGCAATCACATTTAGCACGGAGGAGGACAATGTTGAAGGCCAGCCATCTCAGCTCTAGGACATCACTGCAGTAGTTCATCAAGGGAGAGTCCTAGTTCTAACCATCTTCAGTTGTTTCATCAATGATCTTCTCTCCATTATAAGGTGAGGATGTTTGTCTATGAATGCACGATGTTCAGTAACATTTCTGACTCCTCAGATACTGAAGCATTCCATGTTAAGATGTAACATGACCTAGACAATATCTACGCTTGGGGTGACAAGTGGCAATTGTGCCACACAAGTGCCAGGCAATGACCATCTCCAACAAGGGAGAATCTGACCATTACATCTTGGCATTTAATTCTACCATCACTGAATCCCCCACTATCAAAGTCAAATGGGTTACTAAAGACCTGAAACTTAACTGAGACTAGCTGCATAAAATACAATGGCTACAAGAGCAGATCACCAACTAGCTACTCTGAGTCCAAATGAAGGGCTTATGCCCGAAACGCCAACTCTCCTGATCCTCCGATGCTGCCTAACCTGCTGTACTTTTCCAGCGCCACACCTTTTGACTCTGATTTCCAACATCTTTAGTCCTCACTTTCAACTTGGTACTCTGTTGAGTAACTCGTTTGTTGACTCCTCAAAGCCTGTCCACCATGTGATGGAATATTCCCTACCTGTCTGGATGGGTGCAACTCCAAAAACACTGAAGATACTTGAAATGTTTCAGCACAAAACATCTGCTTGATTGACACCACATCCACAAATATCCACTCTCTCCATGACTGTAGTTCAGTTGCAGTAGTGTGTACCATCTACAAGATGCACTGCAAACATTTAACAAGTGTCCTTAGACAGTTCCTTCCAAATCACTTCCATATGAAAAGACAAGGGTAGCAGATACATAGGAACATCATCACCTGCAAATTCTTCTCAAAGCCACTCACGATCTGAACTTAGAAATATATCAGTGTGCCTCCAAATGGTAGGTCAAAATCATGGAACTCCCTCCCTAACAGCATTTTATGTGTACCGCTACCGAATGTACTGGAGTGGTTTAAAAGTTGGCTCACTGCCAACTTTTCAAGGGCAATTAAAATTGGACAATAAATGAACAAAGTTAACAAAGCCCACATTTTGCATCTTTTCTATTTTGTATAGTATTTGGTCATTTCTTTTGAATGACCAAAAGAAAAAATCATTCTCACGAGATAGCAATTGGGTTTTGTCTGTGGCTGGGATTTGAGGATGACGTACCTGGTGATTTGAGAAGTTCTGGTTCTGAGCTTTAAGCTTCTCTGACAACCATGTATATGAGGTGACTGTTGTCCTGCTCTCTTATTAGACAACCGATGATGCTTTAGCCTGGGTGTCACCATGCCTCAGGCAAAAGGAATGGGAATTGAACCCCCTTATGCTCCATCACAAACCAGCTCTCCAGCCAACAGAGCTAGTCAAGCATGTACATTCAGGAGTCAAACTTAAGCCATCCCTTTGATTTGAAATATATCAGTGAATAGAAAGTCATATTGACTATTTTCTGAATTCCTGACATATATCCAGGAGTTGAGGTGTTATAAAGAGAGCACAACCGATTGTCATAGAGTCATGGAGTTACATAGCATGGAAGCAGACCTTTCTGTCCAACTCATGCATGCTGACCAGATATCCGAAGATAATTCTAATCACCATTTGCCAGCACTTGGCCCACATCCCTGTAAATCCTTCCTATTCATATACTCATCCAGATGCCTTTTAAATGTTGTAATTGAACCAGCCTCCGCCACTTCCTCTGGTAGCTCATTCCATACGTACACCACCCACTGCATGAAAAAGTTGTCCCTCAGGCCCCTTTTAAATCTTTCCCCTCTTACCTGAAACCTATGTTCTCTAATTTGAGACTCCCCTACCCTGGGCAAAAGATATTGCCAATTTACCCTATCCATGCCCCTCGTGATTTTATACACCTCTGTAAGGTCGCCCCTCAGCCTCCAACGATCCAGTGAAAATTGCCCCAGCCCATTCAACCCCTCCCAATTGTTCAAACCCTCGAGTCCTGGCAACATTCTTGTAATATTTTTCTGCATCTTTCTATTTTGTGTAGCATTTGTGGAGTAAACATGAGGCACTTATGGTGGTCAGAGGGGGTAAGAAAATCACAGAGTGACTCTGTTTTCAGCATGTTTGCAAATGTTGGAGATCTCAATGGACGTATGTTTAAGCTCAGCTGCATACCCAGAGTCCTAGTCAAGCAAGTACCTTGTAGGCTGAAGAGAAAGAATAATGTAATAAATTGTGAGGAAGAATCATAGGAATTTGACAATATGGAAGGGGGCCATTCAGCCCATTGCATTGGTAACAACTGCTCAGTTGCCATCCAGCCTAATTACTCTGCCCAGATCTTGGCAGCTGTCCATTCTAATAGGGCAGTTCAGCTACCAGTATTCCCAGCAGAGTATAAGATGTTAGATGCTATGTGCTCAAAATTTTCCCACCTCTGAAAAGTCACAGACAAGAAACTATCACAACAACAATGAATAATTCACATGATTCACTGCACAGCCACATTGATTCTTGTTGCTAGCCAACCATGCCATTGTATTAAATAAACTCAAAATAATATGTCAAGATCATAATAGTTCCTATAGGGAAGAACTAAGTATGGTCACGGATGTTCTGCATAAAGCTGGCAGTTTTGCTTCAGAGCCGCAGACCTTTGTTCTGGTAAGTACACCTTCAGTCCCTGTGAGCAAGCTGCTACGCTGTTGCACAAATGTTGCTAACGGTTTACACTATGCTTCATCAAGCAGTAAAGATAAACCTTTCTGCAGACACATTGCTGGTATTTCCATCCGAACCTGGTGCCGCCTACGCACTGGAACAGGAATGTGCCCTGGATCAGTTCCCATTCTATCCCTTCATAGAGACGATTTCTTACTCAGGCCACCTTGTCCAATGTAAATTCAGACAGACATCCTTCATCAATGACACCAACTTGAAATGTCATCACCTAGTTTCCTTCTTTAAAGATGCTAACTTTCTGGATATTCTGGTTTTATATGATTTTTCGGCCACTGTAAACCCTTTCACAGTCCCAATTGTCTTACAATTAGTTGTTTTAAAAAACTGATTTCTATCATTTAAAAGGAAATTGTCAAAATGACAGAGAGGGAGCAATTGTATACTTATGGCTGAAAACTACGCCATATTGGTAAAAATGATAGTAATTGTAAAGAGGTCAGTCAGGTGGACTTCATAGATTATGAGCTCCCTGATTGGGGCTGTTAATCTGGTCCAATCAGGGAGCCCTGGCTGACAGATATCAACAGGAGTGTCGAGGGATTCTGTTCACTCTGAGAGCTGGTCTGAGGGAGCCAGATCAGTTTCAAGGTCTCTCCACATATAAATAAAGGGTGAGGAAGGTTCACCGAACCCAAAATATTAATTCTGATTTCGCTTCCCAGATGCTGCCAGACTTGCTGAGCTTTTCTAGCAACTTCTGTTTTTGTTGTTGTTGATGATGGGATGTTGGCCTCTGTGAAGTTATTTTAAAAACAATGAATATCTTTTGCCCAAAATGGAAGTAGGAGAACATTCCCTTGTATAAGCATCTCCTTTTCCAGGAGAAAGTGAGGGACTGCAGATGCTGGAGATTAGAGTTCAAAAATATGGCACTGGAAAAGCACAGCAGGTCAGGCAGCATCCGAGGAGCAAGAGAGTCGATGGTTCAGGCATAAGCACTTCCTCATTCCTGATGAAAGTCTTATGTCCGAATCGTCTCTTCTCCTGTTCCTCGGAGTATCCCTGACCTGCCGTGCTTTTCCAGCACCATACTTTTCATCTCCTTTACCAACCAGGCTGGGAGAACACTTCACATTGATTTATTTCAATTTAAGGGGATGGTTTATCTCATCTTGTTGGACTAAGATTCAGATGGCTCAAGTGTTGATGTTTAATTGACCCACTTTAGAGGCCACAATAACATCTTTAAAAATCATATTTCCCACTCTGTAAGCACATGACACCTCTGACAATGGGTCACAACGTGGCACTGAATGTTTCCAATCTTTTATAGTTAAGTGAATTTATCCATATTTTAAGCTTTCTGAGGTACCCTCAAGCTAACTGTAAAGCTGAGAGAAGGATACAAAGCATGGAAAAACATAACATGCATGAAGATATGAGTTAGAAGCAGGAGTAGGCCGAGTCTGGAGCATGAGTAGGTCATTGATGTATCATTTGATAGGATCATGGCTGATCTGATTGTAACATCAACTCCAAATTCTTGCCTATCCTGGATAACCTTACATCCCACTGCTTACTAAGAATGTGTCTACCTTCGTCTTTTGAGAGGAAGCATTCCAAAGAATCATGACCCTTTGAGGATAAGAATGTTTCTTTTTGCTATCTTACAAAATGATCCCTAGTTCCTGGAGGAGGAAACATCCCTTCATAGCCACCATCAAACCCCTTCAGGATCTTATTTATTTCAGCCAAGTCCTCTCTTACTCATCTCAACTTGAGTGGATACTATTCTAGCCTGTGCAAGCATTTCCCATAAAACAATCTAACTTATTCCACTTGTACTTCCAGAGAGTAATATACTTACTGATTCCCTAAAATCATTCCCCAAAGAACAAGTTAGGAATAAGATGGAATACTCCCAGTTGCCTGAGTGAGTTGAAGGATCAATAATAAAGGAGCATACTTGTAAGAAGAGGTACAGAGGAGACTCAAGGAAATTTTTTTTTTGCCCAGGGGAGGAAGGGGTTTGGAATGCATTGCCTGGAAGGGTAGTTGATGTGAGGAATCATAACATTCACGGTTATGGCCTAATACTTACAAGTGGAACTAGTGCAGATGTCGTGTATTTTAGGTGCTTCAGACTTGGTGGGCTAAGGACCTCTTCTGTGATTCTATGAGTGAACCTTCAAGGACACCAAGGAACGCAACACTATCCAGGAAAAAGCCGCCATTTGATCAACAACAAATCCTTTACTCTCTCCAACAATGATGTTCACTAGCAGCAGTGTATACCATCTACAGGACGCTGAAATTGAGTAAGGCTTATCGAACATCACCTTCCAAACCCATGACCACTACCACCTGGAAGGACATGGTCAGCAGATACATGGGAAAACAGCGAGTTGCAGGTTTCCCTCCAAGCCATTCACTATTTTTGGCTTTGAAGTAGATTAGATTAGATTCCCTACAGTGTGGAAACAGGCCCTTTGGCCCAACAAGTCCACACTGACCCTCCGAAGAGTAACCCACCCAGATCCATTTCCCTCTGACTAATGAACCTAACACTACGGGCAATTTAGCATAGCCAGTCCACCTGACCTGCACATCTTTGAACTGTGGGAGGAAAGCGGAACACCCAGAGGAAACCCACACAGACACAGGGAGAATGTGCAAACTCCACACAGACAGTCTCCCAAGGCTGGAATCGGACCTGGGCCCCTGACGCTGTAAGGCAGCAGTGCTAACCACTGAGCCAACATGCCACCCAAGTATAATATTGTTCCCTCACTGTCAAAATACGAGAAATCCTCCTCAGGCAGGACTATGGGTGTAGCTATGCCAATGGGACTGAAGCTGTTCAAGAAGCCAGCTGATCACTAACTCCTCAAGGGCAGCTTCAAATGGGCAATAAATGCCCATCTAGTATACACCATCTGCCCATGAATTCATAAAAAATCCATCTAATAAAGGTTTTCCAAACGGTTTTCAATGTATTTATTTTTTTATTAAATAAAGAGACAAATCTTGGACACAGTACTCTATACAAGGCTTCACTGATTAATCTTCCAACTTCCCTTAACCAATGATATGATACAAATTGTTCTGTTATAATGTGAGTTTCATCAATGTGTATTCGCTGTAATGTGATTGACAAATTGGGGACAGGGTGTCTACAGCACAAACCTTTAGAACTTGTCATGGCTGGAATGTGATTACAGCGCCAACAATTCAAGCACGTTTTTCTATCATGTGTGGGGTTTGCACATGAATGCAACCATCGTGTTATAGAAGAACTGACTTCATGAGTTTTCCTAATTACTTCCTGTAGCTGCACATTAACCTTTTGTGATTCAAAGGCTAGGACACCCAAATCTCAGTATCTCAGAGCTCTTCAGTCCCTCATCATTTAGATCATTTGCTTCTGTTACATTCATCTTGCAAAAATGGACAATTTTCCATTTTTCTACATTGTACTCTATTTGTCAACTTATTTAACCTGCCAGTACTCCTTCGTAGCTTGATCTTGCACTTTTCACAACTTAGGTTTTGACTTATTTTTGCATCATTAGCACATTTAGCACCCATACCTTCAGTTCCTTTATTCAAGACATTTAGATAAATTGTAAACAGTTGAGGTTTCAGCATTGACCACAATGGTTGTTACACCTTGACAACTGAAATAAAACCATTTATGTTCACTGTCAGTTTCCCGTGAGTTTGATAATCTTCTGTTGTGCTAATGCATTATGTCTTATAGCATAAAGCTTTCTATTTTCCAAAACAACCTTTGATGTGGCATCTTATCAAATGCCTTCTGAAAATCTAAGTACAGTATGTTCACCAGTTCCCCGTAATTCACAGCACATGTTATTTCTTCAAAGCACTGCATTAAATTATTTAAATTTAATTCCCCTTCATAAAATCATGTTGACTAAGCCTGGTTAATTTGAATGGTAGTTTCCAACATCTTCCTTATTGCAGATGTTAAGTTACCTGGTCTGTAGTTTCCTGCTTTCTTTCTCCTTCCTTTAGTGAATAAAAGCCTAGGATTCACTGTTTTCTAATCTAGTGGATCCATCCATGAATCCAGGAAACTTTTGAAAATTAAATGTAAATCATCAACTATCTCACTAAGCATATTCTTAAGATTGTGGGATGAAGTTTAACAGTATCTGAGGACTTGTCTGTATGAAAGTCTAACAAATTGCCGAGTGTCATTTCCCTCGTTAGTCAGACAGGGTCTCCTTTTCACGAATCCATGATCAATTCCTGCCTTTCCAAGTTTTGATTAATTCTGTCTCTCAGAATTTTCTCCAATAATTTCCCTCCCACTGACCTCAGACTGACTCGTTCACCTTCCACCCGACCAACCTTCACTTAAACCAAATCCGCCGACATTTCCACCACCTCCAAAAAAACCCCACCACCAGGGATATATTTCCCTCCCCACCCCTTTCCGCCTTCCGCAAAGACCGTTCCCTCCACGACTATCTGGTCAGGTCCACGCCCCCCCCCACAACCCACCCTCCCATCCTGGCACCTCCCCCTGCCACCGCAGGAACTGTAAAACCTGTGCCCACGCCTCCTCCCTCACCTCTATCTAAGGCTCTAAAGGAGCCTTCCACATCCATCAAAGTTTTACCTGCACATCCACTAATATCATTTATTGTATCCGTTGCTCCTGATGCGGTCTCCTCTACATTGGGGAGACTGGATGCCTCCTAGCAGAGTGCTTTAAGGAACATCTCTGGGACACCCGCACCAATCAACCACACCGCCCTATGGCCCAACATTTCAACTCCCCCTCCCACTCTGCCAGGGACATGGAGGTCCTGGACCTCCTTCACCGCCGCTCCCTCACCACCAGATGCCTGGAGGAAGAATGCCCCATCTTACGCATCAGAGCACTTCAACCCCTGGGCATCAATGTGGACTTCAACAGTTTCCTCATTTCCCCTTCCCCCACCTCACCCCAGTTCCAAACTTCCAGCTCAGCACTGTCCCTGTGACTTAGAGTCATAGAGTCATAGAGATGTACAGCATGGAAACAGATCCTTCGGTCCAACGCGTCCATGCCGACCAGATATCCCAACCCAATCTCGTCCCACATGCCAGCACCCAGCCCATATCCCTCCAAACCCTTCCTATTCATATACCCATCCAAATGCCTCTTAAATGTTGTAATTGTAACAGCCTCCACCACATCCTCTAGCAGCTTATTCCATACACGTACCACCCTCTGCGTGAAAATGTTGCCCCTTAGGTCTCTTTTATATCTTTCCCCTCTCACCCTAAACCTATGCCCTCTAGTTCTGGACTCCCTGACCCCAGAGAAAAGACTTTGCCTGTTTATCCTATCCATGCCCCTCATCATTTTGTAAATCTCTATAAGGTCACACCTCAGCCTCCGACGCTCCAGGGAAAACAGCCCCAGCCTGTTCAACCTCTCCCTGTAGCTCAGATCCTCCAACCCTGGCAACATCCTTGGAAATCTTTTCTGAATCCTTTCAAGTTTCACAACATCTTTCTGTTAGGAAGGAGACCAGAACTGCACGCAATATTCCAATGGGGGCCTAACCAATGTCCTGTACAGCTGCAACATGACCTCCCAACTCCTGTACTCAATACTCTGACCAATAAAAGAAAGCATACCAAACGCCTTCTTCACTATCGTATCTACCTGCTACTCCACTTTCAAGGAGCTATCAACCTGCACTCCAAGGTCTCTTTGTTCAGCAACACTCCCTAGGACACTACCATTAAGTGTATGAATCCTGCTAAGATTTGCTTTCCCAAAATGCAGCACCTCGCATTTAGCTGAATTAAACTCCATCTGCCACTTCTCAGCCCATTGGCTCATCTGGTCAAGATCCTGTTGTAATCTGAGGTAACCATCTTCATTGTCCACTACACCTCCAATTTTGGTGTCATCTGCAAACTTACTAACTGTACCTCTTATGCTCGCATCCAAATCATTTATGTAAATGACAAAAAGTAGAGGGCCCAGCACCGATCCTTGTGGCATTCCACTGGTTACACGCCTTCAGTCTGAAAAACAACCCTCCACCACCACCCTCTGTCTTCTACCTTTGAGCCAGTTCTGTATCCAAATGGCTAGTTCTCCCTGTATTCCATGAGATCTAACCTTGCTAATCAGTCTCCCATGGGGAGCCTTGTCGAACACTTTACTGAAGTCCATATAGATCACATCTAAGGCTCTGCCCTCATCAATCTTCTTTGTTACTTCATCAAAAAACTCAAATCAAGTTTGTGAGACGCGATTTCCCACGCACAAAGCCATGTTGACTATCCCGAATCAGTTCTTGCCTTTCCAAATACATGTACATCCTGTCCCTCAGGATTCCCTCCAACAACTTGCCCACCACCGAGGTCAGGCTCACTGGTCTATAGTTCCCTGGCTTGTCCTTACCACCCATCTAAAACAGTGGCACCACATTTGCCAACCTCCAGTCTTCGGCACTTCACCTGTGACTATCGATGATGCAAATATCTAAGTAAGAGGCCCAGCAATCACTTCTCTAGCTTCCCACAGAGTTCTCAGGTACACCTGATCAGGTCCTGGGGATTTATCCACCTTTAACCATTTCAAGACATCCAGCACTTCCTCCTCTGTAATCTGGACAGTTTGCAAGATGTCACCATCTATTTCCCTACAGTCTATATCTTCCATATCCTTTACCACAGTAAATACTGATGCAAAATATTCATTTAGTATCTCCCCCATTTTCTGTGGCTCCACACAAAGGCTGTCTTGCTGATCTTTGAGGGGCCGTATTCTCTCCCTAGTTACCCTTTTGTCCTTAATACATTTGTAAAACCCCTTTGGATTCTCCTTAATTCTATTTGCCAAAGCTATCTCATGTCCCCATTTTGCCCTCCTGAATTCCCTCTTAAATATACTCCTGCTTTCTTTATACTCTTCTAAGTGTCCTACCTGCCTATCGTTTTTTCCACCTGTCCACTCCACCCTCGTCTCTGACCTATCAACTTCATCCCCATCCCCATCTACCCATTGTACTGTTTGCTACCTTCCCCCACCATCCTCCCTGACCTATCACCTTTATCCCCACCCCACTCACCTATTGTACTCTATGCTACTTTCTCCCCACCCCACCCTCCTCTCGTTTATCTCTCCACCCTTCAGGCACTCTGCCTGTACTCCTGATGAAGGGCTTTTGCCTGAAACGTTGATTTTCCTGCTCCTCCGATGCTGCCTGAACTGCTGTGCTTTTCCAGCACCACTAATCCAGAATCTGGTTTCCAGCATCTGCAGTCATTGTTTTTACATAGTTTATAATGGCCTGGCCTATCCCTGCATCTTTTCTTGAACAAAGGAACCATATTAGTTATCGTCCAGTCATCTGTCACTTCAGTTGTGGCCAGCAAATTATTAAATACAGTAGTGCCTTAACATGTGAATGACCCTGTTCACGTACAAATCGGTTAATGAACAGGATTGTATGTAAGATTTTGCTTCAACGTACGTACGAAATTCAAGGTACGAACGAAGGTATGAACGCAAAAAGCCCGTGTGCGACCACGTGGTTTCATTGTTCTGCTTTGCTACGCGCTTGTTGCACGCAAAAGCTCTCGGGCCCCCGCGTGATCTCATTCAGTTCGTCTTTGGCGCGTGCGCTGTGAACAGCCGTCCAAGCATTCTTATGCTATCCGAACAATGGGAAAAATTTATTCAGTTCGCGAACTTTCGGTTCGTGAACCTGGTCCCGGAACGGATTAAGTTCGTAAGTCGAGGCGCTACTGTATCTTTGCCAGGGTCTCTAGCAATCTCCTGCCTTGCTTCATTGAAGCCTGGGATATATTTCATCAGGCCTTTGGGATTTATGCACATTTATGCCTTCTAAAGCATCTAACACCTCCTCCCTGTTAAGCTTAACATGTTCTGGAGCCTCATCATCTCAGCTATTTCTTCATTGTGAATACAGATGAAAAATATTCATTTAAGACCTCACCTATGTCCTCTGGTTTGACATACAGATGTCCCGTTTGGTCTCCAATGATTTCCACTCTTCACTGTAATCTTCTTGCTCTTAATATCCTCATAGAAAGCCTTAGGTTTTCCTTAATCCAATCTGCCAAAGAGATTTCAGGGGCTCTCTTTGCCCTCTTGATTTCTATTTAAAGCATCAGCCCAATGCTCCTAATACTTCTGAAGAACATCCTCAGCTTTTAATGCTCCGATTTGTCTTTATTGAACTTTCAATCTCCTTTGACATCTAAGGTTTCCTGGGCATGCTGTCTTTCTCCTACACTGTTAGAGAAACATGCTGGTCCTGAACTCTCACTACACTACTTCTAAAAGATTCTCGCTTTCCAAATGTAGACCTGCCTACAAGTAGCTCCTCTCTGTCTAAGTATGTCAGATTCCTGCTGATTAACTAGTTGCTCAAACTGCTGGTTCAACTCACAATCTCTTCAGCAATGGGCAACTCCAAAAACACCCTCTTTAAACCCTTGGCCTAGGTGCTAAACTGGTTTACATCCGACAGCAATGACCAAGGAAATAATGCTCGTTTTCCCAATCTTTGCTGCTTACTTTTCCACTTTCTTTCAATTGCTCATTGTCATGTCCAGTTAACTCTTCATGATTAACTCTTTATGGTATGTCGGAAGGTCTCACGTTTGAAGCATTTGCATGGTGTTTAATAGTTGCAAGTTGGTGATACATATGATAAAGTTTAGGATTGACTCATGTTTAACTGGTGACAAATTATGTGTGGACTTAAAATATTCTCCAGCTGTTCCTTCAAGTTCACCTATCTCATGGATATTTATTCAGTAATTTCCCCTTTTGTCTCCCATTGCAATTAATACTAAAAGGCAGTTTCTCCGTGGATTATGTGTCAGTGCTTTATTATTTAAACTATGTTTTTGTGCTCTTCCAGACCACACTGATCGTTTTGTGAAGTAGATGTGCATGTTTGAGAGCCATTCTTCAGTGTACTTTCACCATGCATTCCTGCATGTTCGTTACTTCAGATGTAAAATCCATCTTTGCACACTGACATCGGTTTCCCAAGATCATACCATGGTCTCTTGACTTTCAGGTGATTTTTTTTTCTAAAGATCCAAAGTCACTGGAGGGTGCCAGTGCATGCTTCTCACCTGGTCCAGTATTCCGAGTGGTGGAAAAATCAGCTAGCTCAGTTCTCTTAAAAAAATTCACAGGCAACAGCTCACATAGCTCCAAGAGAAAACTGTCAATCACCTAATTCTACCTACACTTTGAGTTCATTGAATATTTTCCATTTAACTATGCCCAAGGTGAGTCTTTCCTTTTTCCATTTGATTGTGTCACTTTTTTCCTCTTTGATACTAAATATATTTCCCATGAATCATCATTATATCTGATTCAGAAGGCCCATTTGTTTGAGGTCATGTCGTCATCTTTTTCCCGGGTTGGATGGCAGTAAACTTGTTCTATTTTTACTCATGTAAAACTCGTGATTGACTCCTTGCTATTATGTAGAAATTCACTAAGTCCATTTTAATTGCACAGAGGTTCAATCTAGAACGATATAAACATTTGTTGTGACTAAGTGGAAGGTTGAAAAGAATGAGGCTGATTCATTCCATCTTACCTGGCTCTAAGAACACAAAAAGTACAAATTTGAAATACTCTCCCCAGGGTGGCTCTGGATGCTTGGTCAATTGATGTAATTGATTGTTCATTTGCAATGGGATATACAGCAAAGGTGGATAATTCAGTTAAAGTGCAGATAAATAATGATTTCAATGACTCGGACAACAAATTTGAAGAGTTAATTGGCCTAATCTTGTTCCTATGTTTCAATGTTTCTTTTACATCATCCCATGAATGAATAAACAAAACACCAAGTCTGATTGCCTTGGTGTTTTGTTTATTCATTCATGGGATGAGGCATTTATTGCACATCCCTAATTACCCAGAGGCAGTTAAGAGACAACTACATTGCTGTGGGTCTGGAGTCGCATGTAAGCCAGACCAGGTAAGGATGTCAGTTTCCTTCCCTGAGGGACATTAGTGAACCAGATAAGGTTTTCTGACAATCAACAATGGATTCATGGTCATCATTAAACTCATAATCCCTGTGTGTTTTTATTCAGTTCAAAATTCAGCATCTGCCATGGTGGGATTTAAGCTCAAGGTCCCCAGATCATTACCTGAGTCCCTGCATTAACAGTAGGCCTTTGCCTCCCACTATTTAGCTCATTGCTGTTTGTGCACCGTTGCTATGTGTACATTAGCTGCATCAAATGATTGACTACTTTTTAAAAAAACAGGATTCATTGGAAAATATTTGGTTCACTTTCCTTTATTGCTTAAAACCAATCATTTCTTTTCAGGTTAGCCAGCTGATAATTTTAATCTAACCTGTGAACCAATTGCATTAGACCAGCTGCCTGTTTCACAGTGCAATTTCACTTTCCATGGACTCCAATTCAGATAAGGAGTAAAATGCGCAGATGATCTGATTTCCTTAGTTTCCTGCTGAGTCGGTTAGGTTAAGATATCTTTGGATTTGGTATAAATGGCTCCTTGCACGTTTACGCAAGTATGCACATACCCTTGATTCATGGAACAGAAATATCAATGTTGAATCACATAATTTGGGTAGTGTATGATATCATTACCACTGTTCTAAAGAATATTATCAATTTAATCACTGAAATTGATCAATATATGTCACTGACTTTTTCATTCTTTATACTCACTTAGCTTATGCTCAAAAAAGAAAGTTTTAAAAATTCATTCCTGTCATACCGACAGCAAAATTTCAATTTATGCCTTCAAATTGATTCAAAATATTCAAAGCAGGAAGTTAAATATTCAGTTTTGCAAGAAAGTTTTCACAATTTGATCTTAAAGTGTATTTTTTCTTACATTTAGGTTTTCTGAGGGAGTTTTCAGGAAGGAAAAAAATTGAGGAAATGTGCTGTCAAACATTGTGATATAGCAGTACATCAGTGAAAATACTGGAATGAAAAGCTTTCTGTTCAATGGAACAAATACCAATGAAAGACGAACACTTTATGCTTTAATAGACCATATGTAAATATAAGTTTGTGACTTGGAGTAGATGTCATTTTAACCTGGCAGATCAATGAAATAAAGATCACAAAAATAGTAGGGTTGGATTTTCCAAGGAGTGGCAATCTCATGAATGTGAGATTCCTTTCTTCAGGGAAGAAAGAAGCTCCACATTGCTGACTGGAGATTCTAGTCAGGGCTTCCCCAGAAACGTGGAGCCGTGCATCCATTCTGATCATTCTTTCATAGAGCAGCACTGACAAAAGAGTGTAAATCATGTCCCCTTTCTACGGCAATCAGCAGCCATATTCCAACAGTTAAAGGTCCCACCAACCACATTCCCAGCCGCTGTTGAATGACAACCTTATAAAGTCAGTGTGATGTTCGAGTGCTGGGACAGCAGGCTGCCAGGTAAATGAGCTGCCAGCTGGGTAGGGGATCGGGTAGTTGCTATAGAATGCTAGAGAGGTAAGGCATAGGATGTCAGGTGAGTAGGTGCTAGGTTGGCAGGTATAAATAAGACTGAAGAGTGGACGTGGCATAGTAGATACATAAGGTGCCAAATGACATTGGGTACTTAGGACAGATTGGACAGAGTTCAGATTTGGGGAGTTCAGGCACAGTAATTGGGAAGGAATGAGGTTATATCCAGTCAGGAGTGGTGTTTTTGATGAACCAGATTGGGAGCCGGTTTGAGGTTTGGATCTGGTCCAGAGGCCAGGGTGATCCAGTCTGGCGGGTGGGAGATAGTTGGGTTCTAGCTGTGGAAAAGATGGTGTATGGGTCTGATCAGCTCTATTCCAGTGTGGGGGCCACGTGGATGGGATCTGGCAGCAGGGTTTCAGGTCAGATTGGCCGTGGGTACGGGGATGGGTTTGGTTCAGTCCGGTGAGGGAGAAGCGGGCCTGGACCCTGGGGTGAGGAGTTACCAGGATCTGCGTCTAGGATACACAGAGTTCTGAGAGAAATAGCTGAGCAGATGGTGTGAGGCAAGTATGGCATCCATTGGTTACTCAGCAGTTAGACTGTATTTATTAGTCCAACTTTTCCTGAGTAACATATTTTACTAACTTCATTGGAATGCTCCAAAATCTCTGATTTAAAAGGATATTTTGGGAGGTTCCAGACATGGAGGAATTACCCAGTTGTGTCTTCCAAAGAATTACCTGGAAATGACAGTCCTTCAATGGGGATTCACAGAGTGACCATACATAGCCTCTATCTATGCTGGAACACAGATGTCTGGCCGGTGGAAAATCCGGGATTGTTATTCTTGCACCAAGGGAAGGTTTAACAACAGAGATATCATCGCAGTTTTATAAGGGGGTGACAAAACAGTGAGACCTGAGTATGTAACCACACAAATGTTTAAAAGAGCTAAGATAGGTTGCAAATATTGTTAAAAAAGCACATGGATCTTTGGTTTCTTTCTGCTATTAAGAGATTTGAATCCAAGTATTATTTTTCAATAGGTTATGAGAAACAATATGAATATGTTTTGAATTTATTTAAACAAAGGACACTTCACCATAAGCCACTGGGTACAACAACTCCAATATTTCACCTTCAAGGAGCAGAGTTTTGATGGAGTCTCTCGATCTGAAGAATTTTCAGAAATATCACATAACCCACCAATTTGTGAATGGGATAATAATTGCACTTTTGATCTTGGAAAGAAAATATAAGACCTTCATGGGTAGCAATAGTGCCTTTCTCCCCTTTTCTTTTGTTTTGGATAACCTCTCAGCAAAGTGCGAACTGAAAACCCACTGAAGCTCAGCTTTATCCTTCGGGAGGGGTTCTTGAGTTTTTGGAATGCACCCCAACGATCGGAAACATTTGGGACAATCTGTGGCTCACCCATTTTCATGAATGTAACTATTACACTTTAAAATTAACATTTCTGTTTGACTATGTTTGTTTTTGGTTATAAACCAGCTGTTTGTTGTTGACTAAAGAAATCTGGCTGAGTTGTTTCTGAAACAGGATACAATGTGAACTGAGACCTTTGTTAATGGCCACATCTTCAACCTGGTTAATTTTATAATATGCTGTAATCAATGAAGGAGTGGGACCAAAAAGGAAGTAGTGCATCCCTCAAACCTTAATACATGTGTCAATTACAAAAGCGAGGAAACTTTACCAAAATTTTATAAAGTGTTGATTGGGTCTTAGCTAAAGTATTGCATTCAATCTCTGACACCAAACATGATGGATGTCAAGGATTTGTCAATGTTGTTAAGAAGGCATTACTATTCCTTTAAGTTCTACTCAAGGGACCCCCTTAGTTCATTGTCTACTGACACTTTAACTTGAGCCATTTTAGATTAGATTACTTACAGTGTGGAAACAGGCCCTTCAGCCCAACAAGTTCACACTTACCCTCCGAAGAGCAACCCACCCAGACCCCTTCACCTAACACTACGGGCAATTTAGCATGGCCATTCACCTAACCTGTACATTTTTGGACTGTGGGAGGAGCACTCAGAGGAAACCCCGCAGATGCAGGGAGAAATGTGCAAACTCCACACAGACAGTTGTCTGAGGTGGGAATTGAACCCGGGTCTCTAGCGCTGTGAGGCAGCAGTGCTAACCTTTATGCTACCATGCCGCCCATAATTCTCCTGGGAAATTTTCTAATTGGGTATTGCCATTGTCGTACTCTCTTCAGGCAGAACAAGAAGGCAGGTCCTAAATCTACCACAGCCAGAATAGGAAACAAACCTGTTATTGTAGGCTTTACCTGAAAGTCATCTTGCCAATTGAGCAAACGAGTCCCCTTGAGAAGATCTACTTAAATTTTATCAGGGAAGAAAGAATTTTAAAAACTGGAATTGTTTACCTGACTGTAGATACAAATGTTTGAAAACGCATGCCAACAGATTCAAGAACAGCTTCTTCCTCGCTGTTATCAGACTTTGGAACAGAACTCTCATACATTAAAGTTGTTCTTTCTCTGCACTTCCCTGTAGCTGTAACACTATATTCTGCATTCTGATCTATTACCCTGATGTACTTATGTAAGGCTTGATTTGTCTGGATAGCACCCAAAACAATACTTTTCACTGTCTCAGTATATGTGACAATAATAAAATTAAATCAAATCAAATAGAGAAAATTAAAGGCAGTTTTTGCAGAAGTAAATATAATAATTGACGAGATCATGTTTCTTATAGAAGACTGATTGATAATTAGAATTCACATAATTAAGGTGGTGATTGTTAAAATTATGAATGATATGACCTGAGAATTTTTTTTTAATCCAATGAGCTATGATGTTCTAGATTGCATTGCTTCAAAGGGTGGTGGGAGTAGATTCAAACGTAACTTTTAAAATCAAACTGCGTAAATACTTGAAATGTAAAATAAATTAGAAATCTCCAAGGCATGCATTAAATAATTTAACTCTAACAAACGGCCAACACATGCACAATGGACCAAACTCCATCTTCCTGCACAATATGCTGTCCATGACTGATATACTCTCAAAATGTAATTTTTCCTCATTGATTTTGTATCATTATCATGAATAATACATAAGGGAAACTGTGTCTAAGTAACATGCAAAAGATGAAAGGATGAGAAAGTCCTTTAAGATTTAAAATAAGCTTCCATGAATGATTAAACAGTTTACAGATAAGCAGTGGAATTCCCTCCATCAGCAAAAGCCATATTTGATCAGCAATCTTGATATTCATTTGCCAAACTATAATGTTATAAATGTCTAACATAAGGTGCATACAGTTCGATAATGCGTAAGTGATAATTAGCCGATATGTAAGAAATCCTGTGTCCCTTAGTGGAGAAGCATCTGATATCGTGTGCCCAATTTTGAAGAAGTATGAAAGCAGGAGCTGGCAGGTGGTGAACTGTCAGAGTTTGCCTTCATTGCCCCTCTGACCTTGACATAATCTCAGGATATTGGGCAAACACAGCTAAGCGTGGAAGTCCTGAAGTTACGGCCTATCACTAAACAACCTGTCAAAAGCTGTGCTGTGGTCCATAGCCAGAGCTAGCAATCATGAAAATCAACTTTGGTACTCCTGTATTACTGTTAGAAGCAGCATTACATTTTATTCAATCAGATCTAATTGTTTTAATGGTGATATAGTTAATAAATCTGATGAATAACAGATTTTATCCTGAAAGTATGATTTTAAAATCATGATGTACCATTAAATGATTAGATGCTTTAAGCATTGTTTTTAAATTAAAAATTCATTTATAGAATACCTTAGCTCCTCCATTTACCTTGTGTGTGTGTGTCCCAATCTTGAAACTGCTCTAAAACACTGATATTGATTTTATTCCAGTCCCTTAAGTTTTTTGAATAAATTAATGAATAATAACTGAATGAATGAATGTGTGAGTGATTTATTGTTACATGGATCTATTGAATTATTGTATTGATACAGTGAAGAGTGTTTTGCTTGTATCTGTGAAAAATATTTAATGTGATTGGCTGCTTGGCCAGGGTGATATAATTCAAACTTTGCATTGGGAATGTCCAGTAAATAAGCATTACATTTATTACTGCATAACTACATAATGATAGTTAAGAAATTATTATTAAATCTTGGTGAGACTTACTTTGAGGTCAGCAATGAGAATCCTACTTCACTGCAAACTGTAAAATTGGCTCAAATTGTAAAGACATGAAAAGCACTAGATGCCTGCTATTTTTACATTTGTTTATGGGGTATGGGTATCACAGGTTGGTCAGCATTTATCACCCATTCCTAATTGCCCTTGAGAAGATGTTGGCATGCTCCCTTCTTGAATGGCTGCAGGTGGCACAAACAGTGCAGTTTGGGAAGGAGGTCCAGGATTTTGATTCAGGATTTCAAGGCCTTTGATCTTTAGCCTGTTCTCAGCCAGTTGTGGGGCAAAAATAGTTATGGGTGGAAGAGAGGAAGGGATAGCCTGATCACTATATCATGGTGGGAGTGTCCAAAACTAGAGGCCATAGGTTTAGGGTGAGAGGGGAAGATATAAAAGGGATCTAAGAGGCACCTTTTCCATGCAGAGGGTGGTGCACGTATGGAATGAGCTGCCTGGGGAAGTGGTGGAGGCTAGTACAATTACAACATTTAAAAGGCATCTGGATGGGTTTATGAATAGGAATGATTTACAGGAGTATGGGCCAAGTGCTGGCAAATGGGGTGACATTAATTTTGAAAAATTGGTTGGCATTGATGAGTTGGACTGAAGTGTCTGTTTCCATGCTGTACATCTCTATGACTCTATAAATATCCAGAGGTCACAGAATTAAGTTTTCAAAGATGGACACCAAATAATATGGCAAAGGCTTGACTGTGAGGCCAAACAATCCATTAGCTTTCTCCCTTTGCAGTTAAATCTGCACTTAACTTTCATTTTTTGAAATGATTAATTTAAGGAGAATGTCACATTTGTTGAGATGTTAGCATCAGGTGTTGCTGCTCCCTCTAGATGTAACCTAAAAGGTTAATTCATATTGAAAAGAACTTGTATTTTTGCCTCCAATAGAGTATTTTACTGGAAGCAGCAGTGCTTATGTTAACTGGGTATGAATATCATAGTATTGAAGAATCCAACAGATGTTTATTATAGTTAGATACATAGATATAAACGTTACATTCCACAGACACTTAAATTTCTGGGCTAATATTCAAGTGATGTGAGGTATAAATAAATGCAAAATCTTTACGCTGTTGGGGCTCATGCCATTCTACCGTGTCATACAAGATACAGGAGTGGTTAGGACTCTGGGTCAGCACTCAATGGAGTTTAGAAGGATAAAGGGGGAGTTCATTGAAACTTACAGAATAGTGAGAGGTCTAGATAGAGTGGATGTGGAGATGTTACCACTAGTAGGAAAGACTGGGACCTGAGGGCACAGCCTCAGAGTAAAGGACCAACCTTTAGAGATGGGGAGGAATGTTTTCAGCCAGAGGATGGTGAATCTGTGGAACTCATTGCCGCGGAGAGCTGTGGAAGCCAAGTCGTTGAGTGTCTATTAGACAGAGATAGTTAGGTTCTCAATTGGTAAGGGGTTCAAGGATTACGGCGAGAAAGCAGAAGAATGGGGTTGAGAAACATATCAGCCATAATTGAATGGTGGAGCAGATTCAGTGGGCCAAATGGCCTAGTTCTGCTGTTATATCTCACAGTCCTTTGATATCATGAATAAGCCTTTTAAAATTATATTGACATACCATGTACTTTAAAGCTGCACTAACATATTGGCCATAAATGATAGCACAAGAAGAACTGACTGCAGTTTTGTGGGAATCTATAGGCTTATGTAAAAAAAGAACACACTAAAAAACTTCCATTTATTTAAGATCTTTACCATAATTAAATATCCCATTTCATGGAAATGTTAACAATCAAAATGTGACACTAAAGGCATCATGAGTTATTAGGACAAGAGTAACGGATTCTTGTTAGAGAGTAGGCTTTTTGAAGAAGAACTTCAAAAAGGAAGAGAGAACTAAGAAGTGTGACAGACTTAAAAGAGAGAATTCCAGAGCTTAGAGTCTTAATAGCTGCAGGTATGGGGATCTTGCTGCAATATAAATTGGGAATGTGCAAGAGATCAGAATTGGAATAATCCAGAAATCTTGGAATTTGGGTAAAACTGGAAGAGATTACATAAATGGGAAGAGGTGAAACTATGAATGGGATTTGACAGGAAAAATAAGAAGGCAACCAACTAGTGTGAAGGAATTCAGATTGATGAAATAGATGAGGGCTTGTCTATTTTGGAACTATGATTCACAATGATATAGAAAGGCTTGTCTTGAGGAGATATACTAATTCCATGAAAACTAACCGAGATTAGAAATTATTGAGCAGACAAGGAAACACAGAAAGGGAAAGTACAATCTGGCCAGTTATTGTCCAATCAGTCTTAATTATCAGCAAAATAACGAATGCTGTCATTCAAAGTGACATCAAGTGCCACCTACTGACCACATCTTGTTCACTGAAGCTCGTTTTAACTTCCATTTGGATATTTAGTTATAGACCTCATTACTGCTTTGGTGCAAAGGAGCTGGACAGCAAAGATGAGCTAGTAATGACTATCCTTGTTACTAAGACAGTACTTGACCATCCTAGGGCCCAAAGTCATCTTGAACCTATTGGGAACCAGGGGCCAAAGTCTTCATTCATTAGAGTCATGGAGTCATAGGGTCATAGACATGTAGAACATGGAAATTGACCCTTCAGTCCAACTCATCCATGCCGATCAGATATCCTAAATTAATCTACTTCAATTTGCCAGCATTTGGCCCATATCCGTCTATACCCTTCCTATCCATGCTGTTATAGTCAGATTGTGAGTTTGAAAACAATTTTTCCTCCATAGCTTATGCCATGTCAATATAGGTATGCTCTAATTTCCCCCTTTTTGAAGTAGTGGGTGTGTATTTCCCATACTTCTTGTGTTCATGACACTAACTTTGTAAGGATTGCCAGAGTTAATCAAGATTGTAAAATTAATCCAGAAGTAGTATTTATTTCACAGACACGGGGAATTGGGTTAATAGTTTTCAAGACAGTCAAACTCATAAACATATAAAGAGGCAGACTGAATCAAGGATAAAGAGAGCAGCTAAAGCAGGTTTTATCTGTAGAAAACACAAATGCAGGTTGCTGGTTGTTTTTTGATTGTCAGTATGTCATTAGGAGCTTTGATATAATCAGGAAATAAGGAGGAGAAAGTGAGGGCTGCAGATGCTGGAGATCAGAGCTGAAAATGTGTTGCTGGAAAAGCGCAGCAGGTCAGGCAGCATCCAAGGAACAGGAGATTCGACGTTTCAGGCATAAAGTCCTGAAGAAGGGCTTATGCCCGAAACGTTGAATTTCTTGTTCCTTGGATGCTGCCTGACCTGCTGCGCTTTTCCAGCAACACATTTTCAGCTATAATCAGGGAATGTTGACCACTCTTTGAAAATTGTGAGGCATCCAAGATGATGGTTGAGTAGGGAAGTTGAGGCCTGGGTTCATCTGCTCTCATCAACTTTCTTTCTCTTATTTTCTCCTTTTTCACTTTTACTCTGTCTCTTTTCTCATTGTTTTCTTACCTTTAACCCCTGGAGAGCAGTGGGTGAAGGAGGAGGCCTCTGGCAGCAATGCAGCAACTCCAGGACAAGCCACACATGGCTCCACCCTAGTCCCTGGGTCTCCCATCGAGTGAGATGCAGGCCTACTCCCCCAGCGCAGGCGTGCAGGGCCCATGTCCGCAGCTGAAGGAGCAGAGCTATCGGTGAAAGGGATGTTTAGCGGATCGATGGCCGTGTCTAGGAAAGCGTTCAGATGGGCTGCAGGAGGCTTCTCCTGGCCCAGTGATGAGGTGGCTTCCAGCTGCCCAACAAGGTGGTCTCATTTGCTGCAGGGTTCCGGCTCTGTATTCTAGCAACCCAGCCTGCCATCTTGTCCATGCATGTCCTGGCATGGCATTCTCAGCCCAGAATGACAGTCTTGTCCTGGCTGTATCTTCAGGGTTTTCCATTGTTCCTTACTCGGCTTTGCCCACGCCCAGGAGCCATTAACTGAACTGTGACAAAAATTTGTCGTAATTATATGTATTTTCATTATTGCATATGACTTCTGTCATTAATACAGGTGCCACAGTGTGGTGACTTGTAAAACTCTTCACTGTATTTTTCGTGTAAAAGTACATGTGACAATAAATTTCTATTCTATGAAAAGTTTCAAAAGGGTTCAATACTGCAAGTCATGTGACCAAACATCCTTGGGTGGGGGAGAAACAATTACCAAGAAGACAACAGCTTGCATTGCAGGTAACCAGCTACATATGGCCCACCCCAAAGGTCAAGTGGAAAGTCATTAACACATCTTCTTCTAGGTTATGTTTTACTGACAATTCTATTATGCTGGGGGTTTTCTTGGAGAGAAGGTTATTAAACAATAGTTAGCATTTCAAACCCACCAGAAGTTTCACAGAATGTTAGTTGTCCAGCTGATTTTGGCTTTTGAGCAATTTTGACCCCAGCTGCCTTTGTTGGGCTATTTCATGTGTTTTTAAGCAGCATTTTTTGCATTTTACGAAGCAGCCAAAGAATATACATCTCTTATTCACACTTGACGCCCATGTACCATCCAACAGTGATTAACAAACAAAAAAAAACCAGACACCTGATTGATTGTTTTTCACCACCTCTTGGCGATAAATTCAGTTCTCTCAATTCTGAGTTACTCTTTGCATTGACAAATGCAGCCCTGCGGACTAAGAAATGGATGTTATTGACTGTAGGTAAGTGCTTTCAAAGGGATTTTGATCTTTTTTATTGGATCAGATAATTCACGGGAAAGCAGATTAAACAAGTAATGTAAATGTGGTTGCTTACTTAAATCAGCCCTGCCAAGAAATAAAAATAGTAATCTGACCAACATGAAATACGTTTTATTGGTCTATCCGAATTAAAAACTTTATGACCATCTGAATACATCCTTTCAATATTACAAAATCTTGTGTTAAGTAGAACCCATTATGGTTAACAATGGGTATCAAGAGATAACTCATCCATAGCCATTTTTTTCTTCAATCGTGGTATATGGGCATCATCAGCAAATTGGAATTTTATTGTCCATGTATAATTATTCTACAGAATTTATTGATAAATTGCTGTCTTGAACAGCTGCAGTTTGTGTGATGAAATTTTATGTGCCACAGCCTGGAAATTAGAAGTGATGTGAAGCTTGGAGATTGAGGATTCTGACTCAGTGACAATGAGGAAACTGTGATATTAGGTGGAATCACAAAAGGTTAAATTGTAAGATAAGAGGCCATGGTGTTGAAGGTATTACATTGGCCCGAATAGAGAATTGATTATTGGGCAGGAAACAGTGAATGGGGATAAGTGTTCCACATGGTTCAGTGCTGGGACCATAAGTGATTACAATATAATGACTTGGAGGAAGTGGATGTACTGTAGCCAAATTTTCAGATGACACAAAAATAGATGGAAAGACAGGTTGCAAGAAAGATACAGTTTACAGAGATAAAAATCACACAACACCAGGTTACAGTCCAACAGGTTTATTTCGAAGCACTGCCTTTCAGAGCGCTGCTCCTTCATCAGGTGGCTATGGAGTATAAGATTGTAGGACATGGAATTTATAGCAAAAGTTTACAGTGGGATGTAACCGAAATTATACATTAAAAAACCTTGGATTGTTTGTTAAGTCTCTCATCTTTTAGAATGACCATGTTGGTTTCAGTTCTTTCATATGTAAATCCCAGAACTTTCTTGAAGTTACATTCTCAAGTGAACTTTAACAATAGGTGCCATGTTGTCCCAGAAAATCATTGAAGGTGTGAGGTGCCCTGTGTGAGGCTGTCTGTGCCCTGATTCTAATCTAAAACAGGGATTTACAGAATCTTATATGGATTCATGCTGTTTTTGAGCAAAATAAAATCTAATTCTGCAAGTACAAATTCAGCCCACAAACTTATACCATGGGTACCGAATTGGCTATCAGCCTCTGCTCGGCCACTTTGCGTTGTTGCCTGTCCCGAAGTCCACCTTGGAGGATGGTCACCTGAAGGTCTGAGGTCGAATGTCCCAAATTGCTGAAATGTTCTTCGACTGGGAGGGAACACTCCAGTCTGTTGATTGTTGTGCGGTGCCCATTCATCTGTTGCCATAGCCTTTGCTCAGTTTCCCCAATATACCATGCCTCAGGGCATCCTTGCCTGCAGCGTATGAGATAGACAATGTTGGCTGAGTCACATGAGTACTTGTCGTGTACATGGTGAGAGGTGTTCCCACGTGTATTGGTGGAATCTGTGTTGACACTCTGACTCATCTTGTAGAGTCTGCCGTGACAGGGTTGTATGGTGTTGTTCGGAAAGCCAGGCAGTTGCTGTGAACAACGATCTGCTTGAGGTTTGGTGGATGTTTAAAGGTGAAGAGTGGAGGCATGGGGAAGGTCTTGGCGAAGTACTCATCCTCATTGATAATATGTTGCAGATCACGAAGAACATGGCGTAGTTTTTCAGCTCCTGGGAAGTATTGGACAGCGAAGGGTACCCTGTAGGTTGCAGCAGATGTCTGTCTCCTGAGGAGGTCATTACCGTTCCTTGCTGTGGCACATTGGAACTGGCAGTCGATGATTTGAGCATCTTATGAGGGCCTCCTTGAGTGTTTCTAAGTTGCTCCTCATCTGAACAGATCCTATGTATGCTTAGGGATTGTCTGTAGGGGATGGCTGTTTTATGATGTTTCAGGTGGAAGTCGGAGAAGTGGAGCATCATGAGATTATCTGTGGATTTGCAGTAGAGTGAGGTGTTGAGGTGCTCATCCTTGATGGAGATGCATGTGTCCATGGATGAGACAGAGACTAGAGGGTAGTTCATGGTGAGATTGATGGTGGGATGAAACTCATTGATATCACTTTGTAGCTGTTTCAGTGATTATTTGCCATGGGTCCAGAGGAAGAAGATGTTTGTCAATATATCTGGCGTATAGTGTTGTTTGGAGATCCTGCATAAGAAGAAGTCGTGTTCGAACATGTGCTTGAGAATAGTGGCATATTGGGGTGCAAATTTGGTTCCTTGGCTGTTCCGTGTGTCTGGATGAAGGAACTGATTGTCAAAGGTGAAATTGTTTTCATCAAGGATACAGCTGATGAGTTGTAGGATGGTGCTTGGAGATTGTCAGTTGTTGGTGTTGAGTACTGAACTGTTGCCACCATGCTGTCATTGTGGGGAATGCTGCTGTACAGTGCTGAAACGTCCATTGTGACGAGAAATGTTCCTGGTTCGACTGGTTATAGTGCTGAGTTTCTGTAAGAAATCTGTACTGTCATGACAGAAGCTGGGGGGGGTGGTGGGGGGTGTGGGGGGGGGGGGGTGTCCCTTGTACAATGGGTTTCAAGATGCCTTCAACATAGCCAGAGAGGTTCTCACACAGGGTCCCATTGCCTGATACGATGGGACGTCCTGGTATGTTGGCTTTGTGTATCTTCAGAAGTCAGTAGAAATCACCTACGTGAGAAGTACATGGGATGAGGGCACGTAGGGAACTCTGAAGGACTGGATTCAAAGTCCTGATCAATGTGTTTAGTTCACGGGTGTGCTTTTTGGTCAGATCTGCCAGTATTTGCCTGTAGTCTTCCTGGTTGTACGGTTGTTGATACACTTTGTTGCACTAATCTGTTCTATTCTGAATGATGATGGCTCCTCATTTATCTGTTGGTTTGATGACAATGTTGTGATTGCTTTTGAGAGCATGGATGGTGTTGCGTTGTGATCGAGTGATGTTTTGTTCTAGCGTGTGAGTGCCGCTGATTTATATATTTCCTGACGGTTTGAGCAAACATGTCAAGCCCAGGGCAGTGGCTCTCTGGTGGGGTCCAAGTTGACTCTTTCTTTGGTCACTCCTCTATGGATCCCTGTGATGACTATTCCAGTTCCTCAGTGTTCTCACTGGGATCACTGCTGGCTTCATGAAACAATTCCTGGAGTCTCATTCGTCTAATGAATTCCTCTGTGATTGCTGCAAGACCTATGGGGTCCACTTTGGTGGTAGGGCAGAAATCGAGACCCTCTGCTAAGAACTTCAATCTCTTCCAATTGAGGGGTGTGGTCCGATAAGGTGATAATTGACTTCCCCTTGGTAATAACACTTTTCACTGTGGTGCCAGGGCAAGCTTAGCTACTGCTGGTGGTGATGCCAAGTTTCTCCAGATTCTTGTTCTTGGTGTGCATGTGCGTGGTGTAGTTATGTCGCCTTGCCTGTTTGGCAATGTACTGTATCTGTACTGCTGTATCCTGAATGCAGGCTGAGAGTGTGGACTCCATCTTAATTTCAAGGTTGTTGTGCCTGCTGTAGAGTTGGTGCGCAAGATGTTTGAGGAGTTTGTGCAAGGTGCATTGGCAAAGTCTCTCCGCGTAGTTTGTGTTGTAGATCAGCTTGAGTGGGCTTGAAATCCATAATCCTTTTGGGATCTTTCCTACTTTCCTGCATTTCTGCGGAAACTCGATGTCTATGTTAATATGTGTGATCTTCTTGAAGATCCTCTCCACAGATCCTCCCCAGTTTACAGAAAGATATTGATAGGTTAAGAAAGGGGGCAAAAGTTGACAAATGTAGTATACTGTGGAAAAATGTGATGTTTTTATTTTTGAGGTGAGTAAAAGAATATTATTTAAACAGAGAAAAGCTGCAGAAAGCTGCAACAAGTGATGGAAGAAGATAGATCAGATCTAAAAGTTGGACTTCTAAATTGGAGGAAGGCCAATTTTGACGGTATCAGGCAAGAATTTTCAAAGGCTGATTGGAGGCAGATGTTCGCAGATAAAGGGACGGCTGGAAAATGGGAAGCCTTCAGAAATGAGATAACAAGAGCACAGAGACAGTATATTCCTGTTAGGGTGAAAGGAAAGGCTATTAGGTATAGAGAATGCTAGATAATTGAGGGTTTGGTTAAGAAAAAGAAGGAAGAATATGTCAGATATGGACAGGATACATCAAGTGAATCCTTAGAAGAGAACAAAGGCAGTAGGAAAATACTTAAGAGGGAAATCAGGAGGGCAAAAAGGGGACATGAGATAGGTTTGGCAAATAGGGTTAAGAGAATCCAATGAGTTTTTATAAATACATTAAGGACAAAGGGGTAACTAGAGAGATAATAATGTCCCTCAAAGATCAGCAAGGCAGCCTTTGTGTGGAGCCACAGGAGATGGGGGCGATACTAAATGAGTATTTTGCATCCATGTTTACTGTGGAAAAGGACATGGAAGATATAGACTGTAGGGAAATAGATGGTGACATCTTTGAGAAATGTCCATATTACAGAGGAGGAAGTCTTGAAACACATAAAAATGGATAAATTCCCAGGACCTGACCAGGTGTGCCCTAGAACTCTGTGGGAAGCTAACGAAACAATTGCTGGGCCCCTTGTATCATCGATAGTCATGGGTGAGGTGTCGGAAGACTGGAGGTTGGCAAACATGGTGCCACTGTTTAAGAAGGGCAGTAAGGACAAGCCAGGGAACAATAGGTCCGTGAGCCTGAATTCAGTAGTGGGCAGGTTGTTGGAGGGAATTCTGAGGGACAGGATGTACATGTATTTGGAAAGGCAAGAACTGATTAGGGATAGTTAACATGGCTTTGTGTGTGGGAAATCATGTCTCATAAACTTGATTGAGTTTTTTCAAAAAGTAACAAAGAGGATTGATAAGGGCAGAAGGGTGAATGTGATCTACATGGACTTCAGTAAAGTATTTGATAAGGTTCCCCAGTGGAGACTGGTGAGCAAGATTAGATCTCATTGAATACATGGAGAACTAACCATTTGGATACAGAACTAGCTCAAAGGTAGAAGACAGAGGGTCATGGTGAAGGGTTGTTTTCCGGATTGGAGTCCTGTGTCCAATGGAGTGCCACAAGAATCGGTTCTGGGACCACTACTTTTCATCATTTATTTAAATGATTTGGATGTGAGTTTAAAAGGTATTGTTAGTAAGTTTGCACATGACACCAAAATTGGAGGTGTAGTGAATGGCAAAGAAAGCTATCTCAGATTACAACAGGATCTTGATCAGGGTGAGCCAATGGACTAATGAATGGCAGATTGGGTTTAATTTAGATAAATGTGAGGTACTGCTTGCATTTTGGGAAAGCAAATCTTAGCACGACATAGACACTAAATGGTAAGGTCCTAGGGAGTGTTGCTGAACAAAGAGATCTTGGAGTGCAGGTTCATAGCTCCTTGAAAGTGGAGTTGCAGGTAGATAGGTTGGTGAAGAAGGCATTCAGTATGCTTTCCTTTATTGGTCAGAGCATTGAAGACAGGAGTTGGGAGGTCATGTTGCGGCTGTACAGGACATTGGTTAGGCCACTTTTGACATATTGCGTGCAATTCTGGTCTCCTTCCTATTGGAAGGATGTTGTGAAGCTTGAAAGGGTTCAGAAACAATTTACAAGGATGTTGGCAGAGTTGGAGGATTTGAGCTATAGGGAGAGGTTGAATAGGCTGGGGCTGTTTTGCCTGGAGTGTTAGAGGCTGAGGGGTGACCTTATAGAGGTTTATAAAATCATGAGGGGCATGGATGGGAATCCAGAACTAGAGGACATAGGTTTAGCATGAGAGAGGAAAGATTTAAAGAGACCTGGGATTTGGGAAAGTTCAAAAACTATGGGGCTCATGTTCAGGTTTACCAGAAAGGAGATCTGAAGTTTGGGGGCCTCACTAATGTATTGGGACATAGACTGGAAGCCACTGGCCAAAGGAGCACCACCTGTCACCTTTCACCATGCTGGATATCGAGAAGAGCTGTGAGCACACTCAGATGGGTAATTGAGTCAACCTGTAGGGGAGGGGGCTACAGGACCCACTGGTGTAAGGAATTTTAAAGGGAAATGACATTACACATTACAGAGGATACAGGGGTGTCAGGCCCGTCATTTCTGATCATCCTAATGCTTTGGTTGTCATGGACATTAACACATGGTACATCAAGTTAGACATCATGCTGACACAGTTACATTCAGAACTACACAAGGCTCAAATGTAGAGATGTTAAAGTCAAGCAGTGCCATTTATAGAAATGCAATAAATGATGTATAATACATTGTCACCCATGCCATCAAAGTCTTCTCAATCTGTTTTCTTCTTTCTTTCCCTGTCACTACATCTCATTGCAGTGCCTGGCATTGTAGCTGGGCTGGAGGGAGCTTGCTAAACAGAAGAGCCCATTGGGCTGGGAGGTTTAGTCAGACCACCCCAGGAACATTTGTCTCCAGTATAATACCTCCCGGGAGTGGAGAAAGTACACCATGTTTTTCACAGCCTGCAGCACATCATCAATGAGGATGAGCACCCTCGCCAAAATCTTCCCTACGCCTCCACTTCTTGCCTTTAAATAAAAGCCAAACCTTAAACAATTCATTTTTTGCAGCAAATCGGCTGGCTTTCAGGACAACATTGACCACAACACCATGCAACTCTGTCATGGCAACCACAGCAAGACTTGTCAGAGTATCGGCACAGCTACCACCATTACCCATGGGTACATCACCCATCATGTGCACAGCAGGTACTCATGAGACTCAGCCAAAGTTGTTTATCTCATACACTACAGGCAAAGATGCCCTGAGGCATGGTGCATTGGTGAGACTGAGCAGATGCTATGGCAATGGATGAATGGACACCACCACAGTCACCAGAAAGGGATGTTCCCTCCCAGCACTTCAACAGTCTGGGACATTTGGCCTTGGATCTTCAGGTGGCCATCCTCCAAGGCAGACTTCTGGATACGCAACAATGCAGAGTAGCCAAGCAGAGGTTGATAGCTAATTTGGTACCCTTGGGGATGGCCCCAACCGAGACCTTGGGTTCATATCACACTACAGGTGATCCCACTACACAAAACCCTCTCTCACATGCACACATGCAAACACACTCTTACATATTCATTATCACACAGACCCTCTCTCATACACATGCAAATGTACCCTCCCACATACACGTCCACGCACACACACTCTCACAGGTTTATATGCCATCACACTCACAGAGACACTTTACCAAGAATGCACAAATGCAAACACACATTCTCTCACGTGCACTCACACTCACGCACACATTCACATGCACGTACTCACACTCTCTTTCTCTTTCTTGCACGCACACACGCATATATGTCTATGGGCTGAATTGTATTTGCAGATACATTCTATTTTCCTCAAAAAGTGCACAATGTGCAGGCAGCCAATGCTGTCAATCAATCCATGTAATATTTTATAAATTTCTACTTGGAAAAAGAACCAGTCTGACTCAAGATTGGGATAGGATACAGACAGACTCCAACCTCATACCTTTAATGCATTGCCTAAGCTGAGATGGCACCTTTTGTTATAAAACCTTAAGTTGTCTCAAGAATGTGACTTAAAAGAAGTTCTGGGATTTACGTGTTAATGAACCAAAACATGTAACCCATTCTAAAAGATGAAAAGCTTAACAGCAATCCAGGTTTGTTTAATATATCATTTCAGTCGCATGACACTGTAATATTTCACTATACATTCCGTGTATTATGATCTTATTCTACACAATCACCAGATGAAGGAGCAGCGCTCCGAAAGCTCGTGCTTCCAAATAAACCTGTTGGACTATAACCTGGTGTTGTGTGATCTTTAACTTCAGCCTCCCTCTGAAATAAAGTATGCATTTTGTGAGGACGGGTCACCAAACCCGAAGCATTAACTCAGATTTCTTTCCACAGATGCTGCCAGACATTCCAGCAATTTCTGTTTCCATTTCTGAATTACAGCATCTGCAGCTCTTTCAGTTTTTGTAAACTTTGTGATGTGTGTGTTGCAAAAGCAAACGAAAGAGAGTCTTTGGGGTTGATAGTGAAATGGTGTAAAATGAGCGATGGAGACTCTGCAGCTGATTACTTTCCTGATTTTTATTCTCTTGATAAAAACTGTATAAGCTGTCAGGACAAGCTGCTGAGTTGCCTGAACTTCTTGTTTTACACTCTTGTACAAAGTCACAGTTTACTCCTTTGACTTGTAAACTGTTGGTAACATGAAAATTAAACTGGATTAGAAAAGCTTGTTCTCTTATAAAAAAATTAAGCCTGCAGCATTGAGCTTTGCATCTGTTTGACCTGGGTTCAACTATGCAATTTTATAGAGAGTGTTGGTGAATAAAGTGAGGGGAATCCATGCTTATTCAAGGCCAGACCAGTTTTTGATTGCAGTGATTCGAAAAGTTTCAGATTCTTTTTGCTGAAAAATAGCCAGCAAAGGCTTGTATCATCAAAGAGATGTCTCTGTCTGAAAGATATGTCAGTGTTCTGCAAACTTTTCAAGGCTGTATCCCAGGAAACAGATGGATTTCAGAAGCTTAGAAGCAGTATTGTCGTCAAGAATTTCTCTCTTGCAAGCCAAAAATTCCTGTGTACAAACAATGGCTAGTTTAGAGAATCAAAAATTGAGCCTGTAGCAGTTTGGACAATAAGGGCAGTCTTGATGAGTCCCCGCACTGATCTTCAAGCCTTCCAGTCACAAATTCCTGAAAACAATGGTCTTCTAATCTGTGCTAAATGCCTTTGAAGGTACACTGTGTTACACAGCACTATGTGAAATGGATTATGTCTTCTTTACAGTGGGGAGCTATTTAAAGGTGGTCATGCTTTATGGTCAATACGTTGGTACACAAATAGCTATGTGCCTGGAGTATCTTCATTGCCCACAGAGGCATGAACCCACACAAGTTGTCATTGTTTTGTCACCAAAATCACAAAAAAAACTTGAAAATAAAAGTGGTACATGTAAAGGAGTACTCTGTCTGCCCCAGTCCAACACTGGCACCTCCATATCATGTAAACACTAAGATATTGTATGCTAAATATAGTGGATTGGCACCTCCCTGTACCCTGAAATTGATCATCTCCCCCACACTCTCAAGAACACCCCCACCCTCTTAACCTTTGGTAACACCCTTCAGATATGCTTTCAGATTCACAACTATATATCAGTGGCTTGCAGGAGGTAAAGTACAATGGAGTACTTGCTGGAGCTGATGTATTGGTCTTGTGATGTCATTTTGCAATTGTACAAGACATTGGTGAGGCCATGTTTGGAATACTGCATTCAACTCTGGTCTCCGTGCTATAGAAATGTTGTTAAACTTGAAAGGGTGCAGAAAAGATTTACAAGGATGTTGCGAGGGTTGATGGGTTTGAGCTTTAGGGAGAAATTTAATAGGCTGGGGCTGTTATCCTGGGCATTGGAGGCTGAGGGGTGACCTTATAGAGATTTACAAAGTATGCATGTTAGCTCGCTAAGCTAGAAGATTTGTTTTCAGACATGTTGTCACCATACTAGGTAACATCATCAGCGAGATAGAGTTCTAATTAGAATGCCACACCTCTAAGAATTCTCTTGCCTGTCCTTGTTTCGACTGCCCAGAACTCCATCAATAAACACATTGATTTAGATCCTATCTATCTTCCCTTGAAAAAAGGACCAAAAATGACATCACCCACTTTAAGAAACCAAGATCTATAAATAGAGAGATGGAGCATACCACCAGCTGGAAACTCTCCTTAAATTAAGGGGAGGTAGGTATAGGACAGATGTTAGGGGTAGATTTTTTACTCAGCGAGTCGTGAGTTCATGGAATGCCCTGCCAGTAACAGTGGTGGACTCTCCCTCTTTATGGGCATTTAAACGGGCATTGGATAGGCATATGGAGGATAGGGGCTAGTGTAGGTTAGATGGGCTTGGATCGGGGCAACATCGAGGGCCAAAGGGCCTGTACTGTGCTGTATTTTTCTATGTTTCTCACTGATGATGTTACCTAGTATGGTGACAAAACGTCTGAAAACAAATCTTCCAGCTCAGCGAGCTAACTTACGTACTTATCAACAACCTGAGCTGCAAATCTTCTCAAAACTCGCTAAGATTTATAATGTTAATAGGGCCATACATATGGTAGATTGCTAACATATTTTTCCCTGGAGTGGGGGAGTCCAAAACTAGAGGGAATAGGTTTACGGTGAGCAAAAAGATCTAAAAGTGACTCAGGGTTAACCTTTCCACGTAGAGGGTGGTGCGTGTATGGAATGAGCTGCCAAAGGAGGTGCCAGAGGCTGGTGCAATTATAACATTTAAAAGGCATATGAATGGCTACATAAATAGGAGAGGTTTAGAGGGATATGGGCCAAGTGCTGGGAAACGGGACTAGATTAGTTTAGGATATCTGGTCGGCATTGACAAGTTGGACTGAAGGGTCTGTTTCCATGTTGTACGACAGTATGATTTTATGAGTTTCTATGAGTAGCCACTGCTTTTTCCTCTTTGTGGAAGCTAATCGGTGACGAGCTGTAATCGAGATTGGGGGAGGGCAGGAGGAGGGAATGTACAATGTCAACTGGAGAGCTGGCTCCCTCCACCCTCAATGTCAGAGCCTGAGGCTGTACCTAGACACAACCAGAGGGCAAAAAAAGAAGCTAAAAGCACATAGGTGGCATGAGTAACACTTTATTGTGGCTAATCCTTTTGGAAAGCACAATCTTTTCCATCAGGCAAATGATACAGAAATCTCAATACATGCACCAGCTAGTTCAGCAACAGCTTCTTTCCAGCTGATTTGAGACTGATGAATGGACTCTGTAGCCTCAAATAATGATGACCTTACTAACGATGTTCTTGCCCATGCAATGTAACCTGTATGCCTCTGTCTCAGCCTTTCTAATCTGTACATCCTTGCTTACAATGATCTGCTTTTACTGCTCACCAACAAAGCTTTTCGCTGTACTTCAGTACACGTGACAATAAATAAATCAATCAATATATGTTCAGTTACATTCTTGAAATGTCCGCTGGTCTCCCTATGTGACAACTGGATCTAGTGAAGTCACAATACATGAGGGATGAGTAATATCTGGAGAATGTGACAATCCAGATCCATTTCTGGGTCAAAGCTTGGGTAATCCCACAGATTTCTGAAATCGTTCTTGGAATGAGCCGGTAGATGTGCCCTTGACAGGCACCAGATGGGACAGCCACCATTCCTTCTGCTCCTCCGGCAGGTGACACTACTCCATGGTGATAACTCAGGATGTCCTTACTGCCTGGTTCTCCAACAGCTGTAGATAGTGAAAGCAATGTCAGTAAATTAAAGATCCATCACTCTCAACTACCACCTTGAATAGTCCAAGTAAACCTGTTGGACTAAAACCTGGTGTTCTATGATTTTTAACTTTGATTAATCTATTTCATCTCACTATTCCTCCCACCGTGTCATCCACTGGATTCTGCTGGTCATTGTAACAATGTTGTAAGTGTTGTCTTTGGCAATGTTGTCAGCCAAGTCTCTCTACTGACTGTACCCCACTTACTCCACTGAAGATTTGCACCTTTTGATTTTCGGGTATGATACATTTTTTTGATGCACAAGCAGCATTCAGGCTGTGAAAACTGCTGGTATGTGCTGTAGGTCAGACATTGATGTGGCAAAGTGTCCTACAGCAATGTGCCCATCCCCTTATCTGTTCAGTGACAGGTGACCTTCCTTTCCCTCTGACCTAAAAGATAATGCAAGTCACAGATGTTGCCAATCTGTAACAGCACTGAAGAGCTTTGCAAGGTAATACAGTCCAGAAGCGTGGCATCCTCCAACCAAGTGGGAAGTGAGTGAGTACTCAGAAAGGAAGCTAAGAGCTGCAAGATGCAGTCTATGTAAATGCATGAATGCATGTGTGTCCCTGCAAGTAACGCGGCCTGCTGAAAACAAGCAAATCATGTGACCCTCAGCGCAAAAGTAATGCCCCGAACAGTTGATGAAGTGTGTGAGTTGTTCCAAATGCAGCCATGATGATTAGAGAGGCTAGTGGTTTGGTGATGCCGAATCGCATGTATGAATCATAGACTCTCTACACTGTGAAAGCAGGTCATTCAGCCCATCGAGTCCACACCAACCCCGTGAAAAGCAACCCATCCAGATCCAGCCCCCTACCTTATATTTCCCAAGGCTAATCCACCTTGCCTGTTCATTTCTGGACGGTAGTAGGAAACCAGAGTACTGGAGGAAACCCGCACAGACACAGGAAGAATGTCCATAGAGACAGTTGCCCGAAGGTGGAATCAAACCCAGATCCCTGGCAATGCTAACCACTGAGCCGTCACGCCGAAGAGTGGAAGAGAATGGTGTTCATGAAATATGTAGGCGGATGGCAGTGAAGACTGAGCCAAGGGAAGCTAACTGCTTGGACTTTCATGTTGACAATTGGCACCATCTGGTTTCAGACCATAAAATCAGAAGAAATAGGAGTAGGCCATTCAGCCCCTTGAGCCAGCTCTGTCATTCAAGAGGATTCTGACTTATCCAACACTCTTTATATGTGTTTTCCTAAAAATCTTTGATTCCCGACTGATCAAAGTCCTGATTACCTGCTGCACCTGTGCTCTAGCTTTCTGTGTTTCAAGTACACATACCTCCAAGGTCCCTTTCCTATTCATGATGCTGGTGTTGGACTGGGGTGTACAAAGTTAAAAATCACACACAACAGGCTATAGTCCAACAGGTTTATTTGGAAACACTAGCTTTCGGAGCGCTGCTCCTCCATCAGGTGGTTGTGGAGTAGAATCATAAGACACAGTCTTGTGATTCTGCTCCACAACCACCTGATGAAGGAGCAGCGCTCCGAAAGCTAGAGATTCCAAATAAACCTGTTAGACTATAACCTGGTGTTGTGTGAATTTTAACTGTTTTCCTATTCATGTACTTATCTAATTGCCTTTTATATGTTGTAACTGTGTATCTGCATCCACATCTTTCTCTGGACATTCATTCCACACACGAGCCACTCACTGCAAAAAGGTTGCTCCTCGTGTCCTTTTTAAATGTTTCTTTTCTCACCTTAATATTATGCCTGCTAGCTTTGAACTCTCCTAAGCTAGGGAAAAGGCCTTGTCTATTCATCTTATTTATGCCCCGCATGATTTTATACACCTTTATAAGGTCACTTCTCGACCTCCTCCACTCCAGTGAAAAATGTCTCAGCTTATCCAGCTTCTCCTGTTATAACGCAAACCATCCAGTCCCAGTAACATCCTTGTAAATATTTTCTGCACTTTATCCAGCTTTATAATATCCTTCCTATAGCAGGGCAATCAGAACTGTACATAATACTCCAAACATGGCCTCACCACGTCCTGTACAACTGCAACATGACATCCCAACTCCTATACTCAATGCTTTGAGAAAGAAGGCAAGTGTGCCAAACACCTTCTTTACCACCCCGTCTACCTGTGGCATTGCTCATTAGCACGATTCAGAATTCAACACTTAACTCTCAACAAGAAAATTGAAAATTTGTTCCTTGATGTCAAAGATCTGATTTGTCCAATTTTTGCCATAATTTCCCACAATACATAACAGCAGAAAATTCCACCCAATTTTCTGAACCTGTGACTTCTACTTCATGTTGTTGGCATTCTTTCACTATCTGGCGAACTTCATCACCATCTTATTATTTAAAAAGTCCTTCATCAACCATTTAATTACACCTGCTTTCATTCAATCTTCCTCACACGAGCTGCCAGAGGAAGTGGTGGAGGCTGGTACGATTACAACATTTAAAAGGCATCTGAATGGGTATATGAATAGGAAGAACATAAGTACTAGGAGCAGGAGTAGGCCGTCTGGCCCTTCGAGCCTGCTCTTCCTCTCAATAAGATCATGGCTAATCTTTTATGGGTGGCACAGAGGCACAGTGGTTAGCACTGCTGCCTCACAGCACCAGAAGCCCGTGTTCAATTCCCGCCTCAGGAAACTGTGTGCTGTTTGCACATTTTCCCCGTGTCTGCGTAGGTTTCCTCTGGGTGCTCTGGTTTCCTTCCACAGTCCAAACATCTGCAGGTTAGGTGAATTGGCCATGCTAAATTGCCTGTAGTGTGAGGTGAAGGGGCAAATGTAGGGGAATGGGTCTGGGTGGGTTGCTCTTCGGAGGGTCGGTGTGAACTTGTTGGGCCGAAGGGCTTGTTTCCACACTGTAAGTAATCTAAATCTTTTCGTGGACTCAGCTCCACTTACCTGTGTTTTCATCATATCCCTTAATTCCTTTATTTTTCAAAAAGATATCTACCTTAGTTTTAAAAGCGATTACTGAAGTAACATCAACTACTTCTCTGGGCAAGGAATTCCACAGATTAACAACCCTCTGGGTGAAGAAGTTCCTTCTCAGTTCCGTTCTAACCCGGCTCCCTCTAATCTTGAGGCCATGCCCTCTTGTCCTAGTCTTACCTACCAGTGGAAACATCCTCTCTATTCCTATTTTATCAAGTCCCTTCATAATTTTATGTGTTTCTATAAGATTCCTCCCTCATTCTTCTGAATTCCAATGAATTCAATCTCAATCTACTCAGCCTCTCCTCGTAAGCCAACCCTCTCCATTCCAGAATCAACCTAATGAACCACCTCTACACCCCCTCCAGTGCCAGTCCATCCCTTCTTAAGTAAGGAGACCAAATCTGCACACACGACTCCAGGTGTGGCCTCACCAACACCTTGTACAGCTGTAACATTACCTTTCAGCTTTTAAACTCAACCCCTTTAGCAAGAGTTTAGAGGCCAATGGGATGAGATTAATTCAGGGCATCTGGTTGTGATGGACGAGTTGGACCCAGGGATCTGTTTCCATGTTGTATCATCTCAATGACTCTATGACTCATTCTGTGAAGTGTAATTTCTTTCTTCCCTGACATCATGAGTTAAATAAAACAGCCAGTTGTTGAAAATTAATATGTCCAGCTCACACTTGGAATACTATGTGCTGTTGTAGCTCCATGGAGATAAAGAGGGGATTTTGCATTGGAGTGATAGACCTGCTCCCCAGATGAAAAGTGGGAGATGAACCCACCTATGTCCACATGGCTGGGAAACTCTGAGCTGATTTTATCAATTGAGTTATGTTTCCATCTGCGAGGAATTCCTATCTCAGAGAGCTGCTGGTCAACTAACTGCCCTTTCTTTGGTCTGCCCTTATTTCTAACGACATTGGTTGCTGGAACCAGGTAAGAAAGTAAGTGGGGCACGCAATGTCCACCAATGCTGTCAAGGGTTTAGGGAGAGGTGGGCTTTGTGGGGGCTGAAGTGCTTTATTTCCCCCTCCATCTCTACTTTGGTTTAACCCCCATCCTCCCCGTACACTTTCTTCACATAAGCCTTATCAGGCCTTGCTTATTATCGGTTCACTGGACACACAGGGGTGGTGATGGAAACCATAGAATAAAGTTCTGACACAATGGTGTCTTGTTCACTGCACACACACACACAGCCATGAGTGATGCGCAGGAAATAGAAGCACCACTGCTGTGCAGTGATAGTGAGAAAGAAATAAACAGGGGCATCAGAGTGCCTTCTCAGTCTGGGGAAAGAAAAGAAAGTCAGTGGGAGGGTTTTTGTGGGGCAGCGCTAGTGTCCCTACCTCTGGACCGAGAGGTTCAAGTCTCACCTGCTCTGGAGGTGTGTAATTACTAATTGATTAGAAAGTAAGTTAAAAATACAAACAGAGTGGGCGGCATTGATAGGGTGATGGGAATTTGAGAAAGTAGCAGTGATAAGTACCAGACTGAGAGGGTCTCCATTTGACATACGGAAAAGAACAAGTGACCAAAATAGGAAGAAACAGGAGGGTGGTCAAGCAGAGGTGGTCAAACAATGAACGGGGCACTCGCCCCCACGTCACCCATCATTACACCTCCACACTGCCTGCCTTGGTGATCCCAATAAATCTAGCTAGAGTTCCGGCTACAATGATAAGAGAATATAGAGGCACTGGAGATGGAACAGAACAGAAAGATTCACATGGTTGACAATGGAATTGAAAGGACTTACTTACCAGATAAAACTGAATGAGCTGTGGCTCTATTCCTTGGAAAAAAGAAGGTTGAAGAGTTGACCTAAAAGAGATTTTTAAAATAATTAGAAAGCCTACTGAAATATGGGCAGGATTTTCCGAGTAAATATTAGCTACTGAAATGTTTCCAGGCTGGCCAAGCTTGGTTGGATGCTAAAATTGTCAGAGGTTTGCGCAAGGTACTGAAATGGAGAAGGAGCTGAAACCTGCAGTAACTAAACTGATCGCCTCTCTCCATCAATGCAGCACTGTCCCTCTTTAAAACATCATGGAGGATTGACCGCAAATGTTACGGATTTATTAAAAATAAACATAATTCCCCAATTTATCCAACTTTTGGACCATGGTTGACAGAAAGAATGGACAGGAAACAAGAATCACTATTTATTAAAACAATATAGGCTCTATCTACAGGTGAACAATTGTAAGTGATTAGCATATGACTCCACCAATTGAATTTCTAACTCCTTATACACATGTACACACATGCATGAAATAAAAGGGTATTATGGTTGGAGGGAACCAACCATCTCTATTCCATTGACAGGGTGATGGGAATTTGAGAAAGTAGCAGTGATAAGTACCAGACTGAGAGGGTCTCCATTTGCATACGGAACAGAACAAGTGACTAAAACAGCTCAGCCATCTCTATTCCGTAAGATAGAGCAACAGAGTTAGGCCATTTGGTCCATCAGGTCTATTCCACCATTCAATCATGGCTGATCTGTTTCTCAAATTAATTCCCATGTTTTCTCTCCACAACCTTTGATCCACTTTACCAATTAAGAACCTATCTAACTCCATTTTAAATACACGTAATGATTTCGCCTTCACAATCTTGTGAAGCAAAAAAAAATTCACAGATTCACCATCCTTTGGTTGAAGAAATTTCTCCTCATCTCAGCTCTAAAGGATTGTTCCTTCAATCTAAACTTGTAGTCTCTCTCAGTAAGAGAAACATCATCTCTGCATCCACTCTGTCCAAGCCTCTCGGTGTTCCATAGGTTTCGATGAGATGCCGGGATTAGTGGGGCTGGAAAAGCACAGCAATTCAGGCAGCATCTGTGGACCAGTAAAATCGACGTTTTAGGCAAAAGCCCTTCATCAGGAATACAGGGCTTTTGCCTGAAATGTCGATTTTCCTGCTCCTCGGATGCTGTCTGAATTGCTGTGCTTTTCCAGCCCCACTAATCCAGAATCTGGTTTCCAGCATCTGCAGTCATTGTTTTTACCTTCAATGAGATGCCTCCTCATTCTTTTGAATTGGATTGAGTACAGACACAGAGTCCTCAATTACTCCTCATATGACAAACCCTTCATCCATGGGATCGTTCTTGTAAACCCCATCTCAACCCCATCCAATACCAGCACATCCTCTTTTAGATACGGGACCCAAAACTGTTCACAATATTCCAACTGAGGTCTGATCAGACCCTTGAACAGCCTCAGCAGTAAATCTCCGCACTTGTATTCTAGCCCTCTTGAAGTGAATGCTAACATTACAGTTGCCTTCCCCATTGCCAAATGAACCTGCATGTCAACCTTAACAGTATCCTGAACTGGGACTCCTAAGTCTCTTTGTACTTCAGATTTCCAAAGCCTTTCCCCATTTAGAAAATAGACTATGCCTGTAATCTTTCTACCAAAGTGCATAACCTCACAATTTCCCATGTTGTCATCCATTTCCACTCTCCTCACCTGGCCAAGTCCTTTAGTGGCCCCCTCAACATGACCTATCCCTCCACCTATCTTTGTGCTATTTGCAAACTTAGCAGCATTGCCTTCAGTTCCTTTGGAATTGCTAATATTCGCAGGATCTGCTGTGATGGGTCCTGTGCTGTTTCTCAGTCCTCCTTCACTGGATACTTCCATTGGTTTGTAAGAGGCCTGGCATAACTGTTTTGTGTTTTACAAATGCACCTGACTTATTAAATAAAAGTTACAGCTTACAGCAACTGCTGAAGGAAAATAAATGGGCATTCTTCAAGTTTAAAGTAACTCTTATTGCAGGAAACACAATCAGCTTCTGGCCTTGCTGAAATCCGATGGCTTCTGACAGTCTCATTCACAGCCCAAGCTGTTCAGCTACCCAGGAACCAATCACAGTTGTTGGCAGTAAGAAGGCCTTCATATTCAATAACTAGTCACTAGTTTACAGACCAATCAGCTATTTGTTGCTGACTGAATCTCTATTGGCACTCAGTCCTTAGCTCCAGCTCGTCTGAAAATTGCGCTTTAATTATTGCTTGGTTAAGTGTAAACAGTGCTTATAATGAGTGTCAGATTACTTGCTTTTAAATATTGTTGTTAATCTTCAGTAGTCCTTGGTTTTTAAAAAAGGCCCTTATCTATTTCAGTTCATAAATAAAAATACAGAAAAATTATAAAAACAGAGTATTTGGATATTATCAGACAAAACATCCTTCATACAGCAGGTGGAGTCTATATAAAGTGTTCATGCTAATCTTTTCAGGTTAAGTGTTTTATACATCATCAATGAGGAAAGATTGAGTAGAGTGAATCTATAGCCAGTGGAATTTTGAAGAATGAAGAGACGAGCTCTTTGAGCGCTGTGAGATACACGCTGAAGTCAATAGATGTTTGGACTCCAAGAAATCAAAGAATATGGAGAATGAACAGGAAAGCAGATCTGTGGGTGAGGACCAGCTATGACTTTAAAACTGTGAAACATGATGTGGAGGTGTCGGTGTTGGACTGCAGTGGACAAAGTTAAAAATCACACAAACCCAGGTTATAGTCCAATAGGTTTGTTTTGAAAATGCGAACTTTCTGAGCGCTGCTCCTTCATCAGGTAGCAAGCAGTCAGACTATAAACATATTGTGATGTGAATTGTGAAATAGGCTCTGGGGGGTTGTCTGACTTAACTCTGTCCCTCTAGTGTATGCTTCTTGTGAGTGTCTGTCTCTTGATGCAGCCCTGTTATAAAGACTAATTCACTTCACTTTACTCACAGAGAGTTTATTTTACTCTGGCTTTCTCTTCCTATAACTGTGATTCCATCATTTGCAGTAATTAATTCTTTCTGCCTCCATCAATGTATTTATGTCCCTCTCTTTATCCATTTTCTATATTAATCTTGTTCCTCCAATATCTGTACCTGCATGTTTATGATCCCCTTCGAACCCTTCCTTGTTGTCTTGCTGAAAGTCTTTCTTCTTGTCTGTCTTCTGGATATTTTACTCTCCTTTACCTCCTCAACATTTAAGAAAGGAACTGTGCTTGGCATTAAGTGAGGTATACAACATAGAAGTCAAGTAGAATATTCCAAGGACAGTCCCACACAAACATTTCAAGGGCAGCTGTTCTGGCAAAAATACTTTGTTTTGTTACTTGGATTTGAGAATGCAAGAGTAGATATTAGCCAGAATGGAACTGTGCACTCCCTCCTCAGACCCTGACTCTCATTTTCCCCCTCTTATATTCATCCATTGATATAGGACCACCTCTTTCAATTTTTCTTTTAAGTCACAGTTACTACAGAAATTGCAGGAACAATTTTTTGATGATTGAATGGATCTGTGCAGCATTATCTGTACCAATCTGCTCCACTGAAGTTCTTTGTATTGAAACTGGGCTGAAAGGGATTGAGGAAACACAAGCATGGGCTTGAAGTATAAACCAAAGTGGTCAGTATGTGGTGCACATTAAGACCACGAGGAGAATTGGAATACTTGTAGTGGGCCCATCAAAGCCACCACCAATTCTAAAGTGAAAAATCACACAACACCGGGTTATAGTCCAACAATGTTCAGAACTCCCACACTGTGTGGAGTTTGCACATTCTCCCCATGTCTGTGTGGATTTCCTCCGGGTGCTCTGGTTCCCTCCCACAGTCCAAAGATGTGTGGGTCAGTTGAATTGGCCATGCTAAAATTGCCCGTAGTGTTAGGTAAGGGATTAATGTAGGGGTATGGGTGGGTTGCGCTTTGGCGGGTCAGTGTGGACTTGTTGGGCTGAAGGGCCTGTTTCCACACTGTAAGCAATCTAATCTAATCTAAACAAGCTTAACTGGAAGCACTAGCTTTTGGAGCACTGCTCCTTCATCATGTGGTTGTGGAGTATACCTGATGGAGGAGCGTTGCTCCGAAAGCTAGTGCTTCCAATTAAACCTGTTGGACTATAACCTGGTGTGGTGTGATTTTTAACTTTGTACACCCCAGTGCAACATCGGCATCTCCAAATCATGACTCTTATCAATTCTAGACTTGAAGTGCTGTCAGAATTTGAGCAAACAGTATGACAATTTTTTTTTAAATGTTGGAAAAGACTCTTGTGGTTAATTTCTGTGCCACATTAATAAAATTATATCAAATTGGTGTCAGTATAGACCATTCAGCCCATTGGGAATCTGCTGCACCATTTAATAAGGTTACAGTGGATCTGACTGAGATTTTAGCTCCACTTTCTTTCCCATTCCCCTTCATTATTGGCCTCCTTATAGTCAAAAATCTGCCTCTCACTTTTACTTAAAATAGTCAATGCCCAAGTTTCCACCACTCCCAATTGAAGCAAATTCCAAAACTAACAATCCAGTGAGAAAGAAATGCCTCTTCATCTCCATCTTAAATGGGAGGACTTTTATTTTTAAAACTTCCAAGTTTTCAATTTCCCCTATCGGCGTCAATCTCTGTCAAATGTCTCAGAATCTTATGTGATTCAGGTAAGATCTTCTCTTATTCTTTTAAACTCCAACAGTAAAAGTCCAATATGTTCAGCCTTTCTTCAAAAGATAACCCCTTCAGCTCAGAATTCAGCCCAGTGATTCTTTCCTGAACTGCTTCCAATGCAAGTACATTCTTTTTTAACTAAGAAGGCCAGAATTGTGTACCACACTCCAGCAACAATCTTGCCAATGGCCTACAACATTTTAGCAAGATGTTCCTATTTTTACATCCCATTCCTCTTTCAGTAATGAGCAATATTCCCTTTGCCTCTCCAAATGACTTGCTTGATCTGCATGCGATTGTTTTGCAATCCAGGCCCAAGGATGCTCAGCACCTTTGTACTCTGTCATTCTGCAATCTCTCTCCATTCAAATAATATTCTGCTTTTCTTTCCTGCAAATTTGAAGACCATATACTTTTGCACTTGCTCAACTAATCTATGTTCCTTTGAAGACTATGTTTATACTCATAATTTGCTTTTGTACCAATGTTTGTACAATCATGCATATTTGGCTACAATGGAGTCAATCTTATCAACCAAGTTACTAATATAGATAATAATTAGTTGAGATGCTGGTCCCTACAGTTACAATGTGCCAACTTGGAAATAAGCCACTTTTCCCTATTCTCTGTTTCTCATCAGAAACATTAGTCGTCTGACCAACTTTTATTGATGTACTATAGGACGCATCCTGTTTGGATGCATCGCAGCGTGGGACACTCTTCCCAATACTGCAAGAAACTCTAGAGAATGTGAACACAACCCAGTCCATCACACAACCAGCCTTCTATCCATTGGTTCCATCTATACAGTATAACCTCAGTTATCTGAACATCGATTATCCAAAGTTCGGCTTATTGAATAAGATCTCAAGGTCCCGATGCTTGGGAAAACTGTATTATCCGAACATTTGATTATCTGAACATTCGATTATCCAAGCAAAATACTCCCTGCTCATGTCATTCGGATAATCGAGGTTACCCTGGACTTCTTGCTGTCTCAGGAAAGCAACCAACACAATCAAGGATCCTTCCCACCATAGTTATATTCTCTTCCACCCTCTTTCATCAGGCAGAAGATATCAAAGTTTGAATACACTTACAAATAGATCCAAGAACAGTTTCTTCCCCATTTTAAACAGACTGTTAAACAGATCTCTCTGTATTCCGTACTCTGTTCTGCAACCCTGATGAACTTTGTATGGTACAAACCATCTGTATAGCATGCAAAACAACACTTTGCACTGTATCTTGGTACATATGACAAAAGTAAATTAATCAATCAATCAGCCAATCATAAATCATCAAAACTTGTAATTGCTACCATCATGAGCTCCTGCCTTATACAACAGCCTTTTAGCAAGGGATGGTGATGGTGCAATGGTAATGTCATTGGGCTAGTACACCAGAAACCCAGGCTAATGTTCTGGGGACATGAATTTCAAACCATGCCAGTGGTGAAGTTTGAATTCAATAGAATCCAGAATTAAAAGCTAGCCTAATGGCACTATGTAAACACTGTCGATTGGTATAAAAACCTGCTTTGTTCACTATTATCCTTTAGGAGATGAACTCTGCCATCCTTGCCCATCTGGCCTGTATGTCACTCCAGACCCATTAGCAAGTAATCGCCTCTTAGAAGGTTTGTAGATAATTAGGGCAAAAAATGTTGGCTTAACCAGTGATACCCACATCTCATGAACAATTTTTTTTAAAAATGCTTATCGAATACCTTTTTGATTTCTATATAAATTATCTTTATTCTGCTTTTACATTCTCAAAGAACTCTAATGATTTGTCAAACATGATTTCCATTTCCCAAAATCATTTTGACACAACCTGGTTACATTATGATTTTTCGAAACATGTTGTCACTAATCCTTATTAATGGATTCTAGCAATTTTTACTGAGAAACGTCAGACCACTTCACTTATGATTTCCTGCTTTCTGCCTCTTTTCATGTACAGCGAAGGTACATTTTAGATTTTTAAATCTGTTGGGACCTTTGCAGTATCCAGGGAATTGGAAGCAATGCAGCCATTTCAACAATGAGTGCATACTTTGCATTGTTTATTTGCTCCTGATGGGTGGTGGTAATTTTCATGCATAATAATACACTCTCTGTCGATCAGCACAATTATATGAGAATTTATTGATAATGTGTGACATTAATTAAAATATGATGTGGATGTACTTAATACATAACATGAAATGGATATATGAGACTCATCCTGATCTGGTCATCTATATTCATTTGGAGAAGTTCACTTTACTCTCTATTGAACATTTTTGACAACTTGGTTGTCTTGATTCTCAATGCTGTCACTCAGTATCACTGAAAACTTTTGCAGTTCTTTGCCTGCTCAGTCATCATTTACTTCTTTCCTTCTCTTCTGTCTTTGAGGAAGAATGTCCTGTGTTTGAAATGATTGAACACTTGGCTGTTAGTAATTCTACACTTGCCTTCTGAGAATAAGTCGTGCTGGGCACAGTGATCCCATCTCCATCAGAGGTCACACTAAAATCAGTAATGCACTGCTAACATCTTCTTGTATTGCTCAACAGTTAATGGTCATTGATTTGATAGTTTGTAGCATACATTTGGCAAGACAGTTTGAACATGGATAGTGGGATGACGATGTGATATGGATCACTTTCCACATGTACACATGCCTTCAAGTCGTTTGTCAGTCAACTGTGGTATATTGTAGACAATATCTGCTCTGAAATCCAATTCAAATTTAAATAGAGCTCATTGTGTCAGTAATGGCCACACTTGCTGTTTTGTTAAATCGTTAAACAATGAAAAATGTGGAGAATTGACGAGGATGTGATCCTCTCCGGGCACTGTGAATAGCTCAGCTGCTGGTTTTGCATTTCTCATATTTTACTTTTCCCTCTTTCCTTCTTTTTACCTTTATTTCTCTTTGTTATAGAGTCATTGAGTCCTACAGCATGGAGACAGGCCTTTTGGCCCCAAACTGGTCCATGCCAACTGAAATGTCCATCCACGCTAACCCCATTTCCCTGTACTTGGCTCATATCCTTCTAAACCTTTCCTAGTCATGTATTTGTCCAAATGCCTTTTAAATGTTGTTAATGTACCCACCTCGTGCACTGGCAGCTCATTCCATATGCGTACCACCGTATGTGTAAAAACGCTGCCTCTCAAGTTCCCTTTTATTTTTTTCCCCTCTAACTTTAACTGGATTCCCTCTGGTCCTCGATTCACAAAGCATGATTAGATTAGATTCCCTACAGTGTGGAAACAGGCCCTTCAGCCCAACAAGTCCACACTGATCCTCCGAACAGTAACCCACCCCAGCCCTTTTTCCCTCTGACTAATGCACTTAACACCATGGACAATTTAGTATGGCCAATTCACCTAACCTGCACATCTTTGGATTGTGGGAGGAAATCAGAGCACCCAGTGTCTGCATGTGTTTCTATCGGGTGTTCTGGTTTCTCCCCAACAGTCCAAAGATGTGCAGGCTAGGTGGATTAGTCATGTTAAATGTGGGGTTACAGGTTGTGGGTCTGGGTGGGATGTTCCTTGGAGGGTCAATGCAGACTCAATGGGTCAAATGGCCTCTATCTGCACTGCAGGTATTCCATGATTACATTCTCATGCACATCAGTGTCTGTGCTAACTTTAAGTAATTAGGTGTGTCATGCTTCATGAGATTCCAAGGAAGATGGTAAATAAGATTTTTACACTATGACAACACATGCTATGATACAGTAGTGATATCATGAGCATTTTTCTTATTGGTATAACTGATTGGCTATCTATGAGATGTAATACATCAAAAGGTTGTTTATTTTATTATCAGCGCTTCCGACAGAAAACTGGACTGGGCAAGCTAATTTATAGGCTGAGTCGAGAGTGTGGTGCTGGAAAAGCACAGCAGGTCAAGCAACATCTGAGGAGCAGGAAAACCGACATGTCGGGCAAAAGCCCTGGCTTGATTTTCCTCCTCCTTGGATGCTGCCTGACCTGCTGTGTTTTTCCAGCAACACACTCTCGGCTCTTAATCTTCATCATCTGCAATCCTCATGTTCGCCTAATCTGTGACTAAGTCTCCTCCGACTGGAATAAAACTGGAATAGGAGCAGGAGCAAACCTCTTGAGTCTGCTCCAGCAATCCATGTGATCAAGGCAATGCTTTCACCTGAACATCATTTTTCTTTCCTCCATCACTCCCATTTCTTTGATTCCTTGAGAGCTCAAATTCTCATTCACAAATATATTCCATTAAAACCTTCTGGGATGGAGAAATCGAAGGATTCACACAACGTCTGAAACCAGGTGATGTTCAGGAGCTGCCTGGATGACTAACATTACCTTTACTGGCTGACACCTTTTTTTTTGAGAAGCACTGACAATGGAAAATGAACAAATCTGGCACCCGATATATTTCAGTGTTGAATCAAACTGTCTGCTTCCAATATTTCTGTCACTCTCAACATTTCAGGCCAAAACCCTTCGACTTTCTTGCTCCTCAGATGCTGTCTGACCTGCTGTGCTTTTCCAGCTCCTCATCTATTGACGTTTGCATTCAGAGTTATTCTATCAGGGTTGATGTTGTGGTGGTACTTGGGGGAAGGAAGAATTGATCTGTTCACATCAGGAAGTTTGTCAATTTTCTCTTTGATCTTTCTTTCCTCTTCTCCACTGACAGTTGACCCTTGGTTGATGGACATTTATTCAGGTCCCGCCAGTCTCTCTCAGCATCTCGATAAAATAGCCATTCTGTTTGTGTGAGATTTGACAGTGATGTCATTCAAGTAAGGGGTCATGAAAAATGAATTGGATATTGCACTCCACTGGTGATCTCTATTACAGACTTCCAATAGTGGTAGTACAGCAGAAATGCTGGCTAATTTTCCATTTGGTCTTTGGATACTGAAGCTTACTGAAATGTCCCTACTATTGCTTTGCAGCTGACTCAAAATGGATCAGATCCCCATCCCCACACACCTTGCCAGATCTGTTATTCAGTAGACAAGCCAATTGACCCAAATGTTGTTTTACCTTTGAATAGAATTAAATGATTAATTGTCACTTGTATTTTACAGTGAGTAACGAAGTGAACTACATGCAAAGCTTCAACTGTCACTATACTTTGGCTCCATTTTGAATAGTTGAAGAATTAAACAATAGAACTGAAAGAGAGTCTCTCTTCATTCTGCTACTTCTGCCATGACTCCTGAGCACTGACCTGGAAGACCAAGAAAACTCAGCCTTCCTCCACTAACCCACCAAAGCCGGCGCCACATCCAGCAACATAGAAGTTGCCAGACTTAAGGCGCCAAAGCTTCACCACTGGGTCTAATCGCAGTTGGTACACTGATGCTGAGTCCCGTGCCAAAACCAGACTCCCTCCTTTAAACCTGAAATACCTAATTCACTAAAGCAACACCGCTAACAAGATGTTCCACACTCAAAGAGTCCCAGCTCCATTGCTGTATCACCGATAACCAGGAGCCATTGCCCCACTGCGGTAAGGCCGATAACCAGGGGTCCCTGACCCACTGCTGCAACACCAATAACCAGGTGTCCCTGGCCCACAGCTATATCATCGATTACCAGGGAACCCTGCCACACTGTAGTATCACCAATAACCTGGGGATCCTGACCCACTGCTGTATTACCAATAACCAGGAGTCCCCGCCCCCACTGCTGTATCACCAATAACCAGGAGTCCCCGCCCCCACTGCTGTATCACCAATAACCAGGTGTCCCCGCCCCCACTGCTGTATCACCAATAACCAGGAGTCCCCGCCCCACTGCAGTATCACCAATAACCAGGAGTCCCCGCCCCCACTGCTGTATCACCAATAACCAGGTGTCCCCGCCCCCACTGCTGTATCACCAATAACCAGGAGTCCCCGCCCCACTGCAGTATCACCAATAACCAGGAGTCCCTGCCCCACTGCTGTATCACCAATAACCAGGAGACCCCGCCCCACTGCTGTATCACCAATAACCAGGGGTCCCTGCCCCACTGCTGTATCACCAATAACCAGGAGACCCCGCCCCACTGCTGTATCACCAATAACCAGGAGTCCCTGTTGCACTGCTGTATCACCAATAACCAGGAGTCCCTGTCCCACTGCTGTATCACCAATAACCAGGAGTCCCTGTCCCACTGCTGTATCACCAATAACCAGGAGTCCCCGCCCCACTGCTGTATCACCAATAACCAGGAGTCCCTGTCCCACTGCTGTATCACCAATAACCAGGAGTCCCCGCCCCACTGCTGTATCACCAATAACCAGGAGTCCCTGCCCCACTGCTGTATCACCAATAACCAGGTGTCCCCGCCCCACTGCTGTATCACCAATAACCAGGAGTCCCCGTCCCACTGCTGTATCACCAATAACCAGGCGTCCCTGTCCCACTGCTGTATCACCAATAACCAGGAGTCCCCGCCCCACTGCTGTATCACCAATAACCAGGAGTCCCTGTCCCACTGCTGTATCACCAATAACCAGGAGTCCCCGCCCCACTGCTGTATCACCAATAACCAGGAGTCCCTGCCCCACTGCTGTATCACCAATAACCAGGAGTCCCCGCACCACTGCTGTATCACCAATAACCAGGAGTCCCTGTCCCACTGCTGTATCACCAATAACCAGGTGTCCCCACCCCCACAGCTGTATCACCAATAACCAGGAGTCCCTGTCCCACTGCTGTATCACCAATAACCAGGAGACCCCGCCCCACTGCTGTATCACCAATAACCAGGAGTCCCTGCCCCACTGCTGTATCACCAAAAACCAGGTGTTCCCGCCCCCACTGCTGTATCACCAATAACCAGGAGTCCCTGTCCCACTGCTGTATCACCAATAACCAGGAGTGCCTGCCGCCACTGCTGTATCACCAATAACCAGGTGTGCCCACCCCCACTGCTTTATCACCAATAACCAGGAGTCCCTGTCCCACTGCTGTATCACCAATAACCAGGAGTCCCTGACCCACTGCTGTATCACCAATAACCAGGAGTCCCTGACCCACTGCTGTATCACCAATAACCAGGAGTCCCTGTCCCACTGCTGTATCACCAATAACCAGGAGTCCCCGCCCCCACTGCTGTATCACTAATAACCAGGAGTCCCTGTCCAACTGCTGTATCACCAATAACCAGGAGTCCCTGTCCCACTGCTGTATCACCAATAACCAGGAGACCCCGCTCCACTGCTGTATCACCAATAACCAGGAGTCCCTGCCCCACTGCTGTATCACCAAAAACCAGGTGTTCCCGCCCCCACTGCTGTATCACCAATAACCAGGAGTCCCTGTCCCACTGCTGTATCACCAGTAACCAGGAGTGCCTGCCGCCACTGCTGTATCACCAATAACCAGGTGTCCCCACCCCCACTGCTGTATCACCAATAACCAGGAGTCCCTGTCCCACTGCTGTATCACTAATAACCAGGAGTCCCTGTCCCACTGCTGTATCACCAATAACCAGGAGTCCCCGCCCCACTGCTGTATCACCAATAACCAGGAGTCCCTGTCCCACTGCTGTATCACCAATAACCAGGGGTCCCTGTCCCACTGCTGTATCACCAATAACCAGGAGTCGCTGACCCACTGCTGTATCACCAATAACCAGGAGTCCCTGTCCCACTGCTGTATCACCGATAACCAGGAGTCCCTGTCCCACTGCTGTATCACCAATAACCAGGAGTCCCTGTCCCACTGCTGTATCACTAATAACCAGGGGACCCTGTCCCACTGCTGTATCACCAATAACCAGGAGTCCCTGTCCCACTGCTGTATCACCAATAACCAGGGGTCCCTGTCCCACTGCTGTATCAACAATAACCAGGGGACCCTGTCCCACTGCTGTATCACCAATAACCAGGAGTCCCTGTCCCACTGCTGTATCACCAATAACCAGGAGTCCCTGTCCCACTGCTGTATCACCAATAACCAGGAGTCCCTGTCCCACTGCTGTATCACCAATAACCAGGAGTCCCTGTCCCACTGCTGTATCACCAATAACCAGGGGTCCCCGCCCCACTGCTGTATCACCAATAACCAGGAGTCCCTGTTGCACTGCTGTATCACCAATAACCAGGAGTCCCTGCCCCACTGCTGTATCACCAATAACCAGGAGTCCCTGTCCCACTGCTGTATCACCAATAACCAGGAGTCCCCGCCCCACTGCTGTATCACCAATAACCAGGAGTCCCTGTCCCACTGCTTTATCACCAATAACCAGGAGTCCCCGCCCCACTGCTGTATCACCAATAACCAGGAGTCCCTGCCCCACTGCTGTATCACCAATAACCAGGTGTCCCCGCCCCACTGCTGTATCACCAATAACCAGGAGTCCCCGTCCCACTGCTGTATCACCAATAACCAGGAGTCCCTGTCCCACTGCTGTATCACCAATAACCAGGAGTCCCCGCCCCACTGCTGTATCACCAATAACCAGGAGTCCCTGTCCCACTGCTGTATCACCAATAACCAGGAGTCCCCGCCCCACTGCTGTATCACCAATAACCAGGAGTCCCTGCCCCACTGCTGTATCACCAATAACCAGGAGTCCCCGCACCACTGCTGTATCACCAATAACCAGGAGTCCCTGTCCCACTGCTGTATCACCAATAACCAGGTGTCCCCACCCCCACAGCTGTATCACCAATAACCAGGAGTCCCTGTCCCACTGCTGTATCACCAATAACCAGGAGACCCCGCCCCACTGCTGTATCACCAATAACCAGGAGTCCCTGCCCCACTGCTGTATCACCAAAAACCAGGTGTTCCCGCCCCCACTGCTGTATCACCAATAACCAGGAGTCCCTGTCCCACTGCTGTATCACCAATAACCAGGAGTGCCTGCCGCCACTGCTGTATCACCAATAACCAGGTGTGCCCACCCCCACTGCTTTATCACCAATAACCAGGAGTCCCTGTCCCACTGCTGTATCACCAATAACCAGGAGTCCCTGACCCACTGCTGTATCACCAATAACCAGGAGTCCCTGACCCACTGCTGTATCACCAATAACCAGGAGTCCCTGTCCCACTGCTGTATCACCAATAACCAGGAGTCCCCGCCCCCACTGCTGTATCACTAATAACCAGGAGTCCCTGTCCAACTGCTGTATCACCAATAACCAGGAGTCCCTGTCCCACTGCTGTATCACCAATAACCAGGAGACCCCGCCCCACTGCTGTATCACCAATAACCAGGAGTCCCTGCCCCACTGCTGTATCACCAAAAACCAGGTGTTCCCGCCCCCACTGCTGTATCACCAATAACCAGGAGTCCCTGTCCCACTGCTGTATCACCAGTAACCAGGAGTGCCTGCCGCCACTGCTGTATCACCAATAACCAGGTGTCCCCACCCCCACTGCTGTATCACCAATAACCAGGAGTCCCTGTCCCACTGCTGTATCACTAATAACCAGGAGTCCCTGTCCCACTGCTGTATCACCAATAACCAGGAGTCCCCGCCCCACTGCTGTATCACCAATAACCAGGAGTCCCTGTCCCACTGCTGTATCACCAATAACCAGGGGTCCCTGTCCCACTGCTGTATCACCAATAACCAGGAGTCGCTGACCCACTGCTGTATCACCAATAACCAGGAGTCCCTGTCCCACTGCTGTATCACCGATAACCAGGAGTCCCTGTCCCACTGCTGTATCACCAATAACCAGGAGTCCCTGTCCCACTGCTGTATCACTAATAACCAGGGGACCCTGTCCCACTGCTGTATCACCAATAACCAGGAGTCCCTGTCCCACTGCTGTATCACCAATAACCAGGGGTCCCTGTCCCACTGCTGTATCAACAATAACCAGGGGACCCTGTCCCACTGCTGTATCACCAATAACCAGGAGTCCCTGTCCCACTGCTGTATCACCAATAACCAGGAGTCCCTGCCCCACTGCTGTATCACCAATAACCAGGAGTCCCTGTCCCACTGCTGTATCACCAATAACCAGGAGTCCCTGTCCCACTGCTGTATCACCAATAACCAGGAGTCCCTGTCCCACTGCTGTATCACCAATAACCAGGAGTCCCTGTCCCACTGCTGTATCACCAATAACCAGGAGTCCCTGTCCCACTGCTGTATCACCAATAACCAGGAGTCCCCGCTCCACTGCTGTATCACCAATAACCAGGAGTCCCTGTCCCACTGCTGTATCACTAATAACCAGGAGTCCCTGTCCCACTGCTGTATCACCAATAACCAGGAGTCCCTGTCCCACTGCTGTATCACCAATAACCAGGAGTCCCTGTCCCACTGCTGTATCACCAATAACCAGGAGTCCCTGTCCCACTGCTGTATCACCAATAACCAGGGGACCCTGTCCCACTGCTGTATCACCAATAACCAGGAGTCCCTGTCCCACTGCTGTATCACGAATAACCAGGAGTCCCTGTCCCACTGCTGTATCACCAATAACCAGGAGTCCCTGTCCCACTGCTATATCACTAATAACCAGGAGTCCCTGTCCCACTGCTGTATCACCAATAACCAGGAGTCCCCGCCCCACTGCTGTATCACCAATAACCAGGAGTCCCTGCCCACTGCTGTATCACCAATAACCAGGAGTCCCTGTCCCACTGCTGTATCACCAATAACCAGGTGTCCCCACCCCCACTGCTGTATCACCAATAACCAGGAGTCCCTGTCCCACTGCTGTATCACCAATAACCAGGAGACCCCGCCCCACTGCTGTATCACCAATAACCAGGAGTCCCTGCCCCACTGCTGTATCACCAAAAACCAGGTGTTCCCGCCCCCACTGCTGTATCACCAATAACCAGGAGTCCCTGTCCCACTGCTGTATCACCAGTAACCAGGAGTGCCTGCCGCACTGCTGTATCACCAATAACCAGGTGTCCCCACCCCCACTGCTGTATCACCAATAACCAGGAGTCCCTGTCCCACTGCTGTATCACTAATAACCAGGAGTCCCTGTCCCACTGCTGTATCACCAATAACCAGGAGACCCCGCCCCACTGCTGTATCACCAATAACCAGGAGTCCCTGACCCACTGCTGTATCACCAATAACCAGGAGTCCCTGTCCCACTGCTGTATCACCAATAACCAGGGGTCCCTGTCCCACTGCTGTATCACCAATAACCAGGAGTCCCTGACCCACTGCTGTATCACCAATAACCAGGAGTCCCTGTCCCACTGCTGTATCACCAATAACCAGGAGTCCCTGTCCCACTGCTGTATCACCAATAACCAGGAGTCCCCGCCCCCACTGCTGTATCACTAATAACCAGGAGTCCCTGTCCAACTGCTGTATCACCAATAACCTGGAGTCCCTGTCCCACTGCTGTATCACCGATAACCAGGAGTCCCTGTCCCACTGCTGTATCACCAATAACCAGGAGTCCCTGTCCCACTGCTGTATCACTAATAACCAGGGGACCCTGTCCCACTGCTGTATCACCAATAACCAGGAGTCCCTGTCCCACTGCTGTATCACCAATAACCAGGAGTCCCTGTCCCACTGCTGTATCACCAATAACCAGGGGACCCTGTCCCACTGCTGTATCACCAATAACCAGGAGTCCCTGTCCCACTGCTATATCACTAATAACCAGGAGTCCCTGTCCCACTGCTGTATCACCAATAACCAGGAGTCCCCGCCCCACTGCTGTATCACCAATAACCAGGAGTCCCTGCCCACTGCTGTATCACCAATAACCAGGAGTCCCTGTCCCACTGCTGTATCACCAATAACCAGGTGTCCCCACCCCCACTGCTGTATCACCAATAACCAGGAGTCCCTGTCCCACTGCTGTATCACCAATAACCAGGAGACCCCGCCCCACTGCTGTATCACCAATAACCAGGAGTCCCTGCCCCACTGCTGTATCACCAAAAACCAGGTGTTCCCGCCCCCACTGCTGTATCACCAATAACCAGGAGTCCCTGTCCCACTGCTGTATCACCAGTAACCAGGAGTGCCTGCCGCCACTGCTGTATCACCAATAACCAGGTGTCCCCACCCCCACTGCTGTATCACCAATAACCAGGAGTCCCTGTCCCACTGCTGTATCACTAATAACCAGGAGTCCCTGTCCCACTGCTGTATCACCAATAACCAGGAGACCCCGCCCCACTGCTGTATCACCAATAACCAGGAGTCCCTGACCCACTGCTGTATCACCAATAACCAGGAGTCCCTGTCCCACTGCTGTATCACCAATAACCAGGGGTCCCTGTCCCACTGCTGTATCACCAATAACCAGGAGTCCCTGACCCACTGCTGTATCACCAATAACCAGGAGTCCCCGCCCCCACTGCTGTATCACTAATAACCAGGAGTCCCTGTCCAACTGCTGTATCACCAATAACCAGGAGTCCCTGTCCCACTGCTGTATCACCGATAACCAGGAGTCCCTGTCCCACTGCTGTATCACCAATAACCAGGAGTCCCTGTCCCACTGCTGTATCACTAATAACCAGGGGACCCTGTCCCACTGCTGTATCACCAATAACCAGGAGTCCCTGTCCCACTGCTGTATCACCAATAACCAGGAGTCCCTGTCCCACTGCTGTATCACCAATAACCAGGGGACCCTGTCCCACTGCTGTATCACCAATAACCAGGAGTCCCTGTCCCACTGCTGTATCACCAATAACCAGGAGTCCCTGTCCCACTGCTGTATCACCAATAACCAGGAGTCCCTGTCCCACTGCTGTATCACCAATAACCAGGAGTCCCCGCTCCACTGCTGTATCACCAATAACCAGGAGTCCATGTCCCACTGCTGTATCACTAATAACCAGGAGTCCCTGTCCCACTGCTGTATCACCAATAACCAGGAGTCCCTGTCCCACTGCTGTATCACCAATAACCAGGGGACCCTGTCCCACTGCTGTATCACCAATAACCAGGAGTCCCTGTCCCACTGCTGTATCACTAATAACCAGGAGTCCCTGTCCCACTGCTGTATCACCAATAACCAGGAGTCCCTGTCCCACTGCTGTATCACCAATAACCAGGAGTCCCTGTCCCACTGCTGTATCACCAATAACCAGGAGTCCCCGCCCCACTGCTGTATCACCAATAACCAGGAGTCCCTGTCCCACTGCTGTATCACTAATAACCAGGAGTCCCCGTCCCACTGCTGTATCACCAATAACCAGGAGTCCCCGCCCCACTGCTGTATCACCAATAATCAGGAGTTGATTAGTATCAGGATAATCTACATGACCGGTTGCCCATTTTTATCAGTTGTTGATCCAAGATTGTTGCAATATGCACCTGAATATGGGGAGTAAATAATCTCTCTGTTCATCTCAACGTTAAGTATATTGAAATCTGTTTGTACTTTCACCAACGGTGTCATATTTGTAACTCATCTGCCTCATTTGCAGATGCATCTGGCTGCATAATGTTCTCATTCTAACAAATTCAGAACACTCATAAAATCTCTTATTATTGGACAAACCTCAACTGTGCTCAGGTATGGCTGTTGTGCATCGTCAATTTTGCAATTAAATCTAATGTACTAGTCACTCTTGAACTGATATTTCTCAATCCTGCATAAATTACAAACCAGCTAATGTCCTTTATGCACAGCTTCCTTCCCATCCTTTTCCTCGTCAAGTTCAATCACTTTTTTGTATGCGAGGAGATCAATTTTAAGTTTGATATCCTTCCATGGCTTCCATGCTTCCAAGACCTTGTTGATCCCTCCAATTTTGCAGTGTCTGCTAATTTCTCCTTGATCCATCAGTGATCATTTCTTTGCCTGTATTATTCTTTGCAACACACTATTTTACCTTTTCCACCTCACTTCTGCATTTAAAAACCTCTTAAAACTTCCCCAGATAAGTTGGTGTTTACTTGTTTATCAATCAAATACTTTGAAGCATGTTTGTTTGCAATACATTCTGTCGATATTAATGTTGTTTTATCAGCATTGTAGCCAACATTTGGAGTCCTGTGAAATCATAGTTGCACTCATCAATGTCATGTCCAAGTTGTTTAAAGCAGCCGGTGCAGCTGGTTTATCGTGATTTTGCACACATTCAAATAAAACAATAGCACGATACCCAAAATATCTCAGAATCTTATTTGTCTTTGAGCCTATTTTCTAAAGACTATTTTTTTTAAATCTTAATTGCTTTGCTGATTAAACCTTAAGTCAGAGATGGCATTTTGTTACATTCCATCTGCTTCCAGCACCATATTCAATGGTGGCATCCTGAATGATATAGGTAGTCAATTTCAGAAGGACATAGTTCCTGAATTCATAACTTATACATGAGTTTGGTATTCATCTTTAAAGGGACATATCTGAAACTACTGTGGATTAGCCCCATAACTTGCTGTCTGTCTGCAAGCAATACTAGTTGAGATCCGGCATGTCCCTCATAATCTCAGCCAACCTGAACTTTACATTACAATGTTCAAATAAAGAAACCATATTACTGCTTCACCAATCCGTGTGGCTGATTGATACATTCACCTAGTCTTCAAAGTGAATGTAACTGAGTGGAAACATATCAGTTGATAGACAGAGGGACAAAGATCAAGGCAGAGCAACAATCTATTTGATGTATGAAAAGTTATTGGCGTGCCTTCAAACGTGATTTAAAGGAACAGCTGGCGAGGTATAGTCAGCAGGGAACTTCCAATATTCATTCTAGTCATTTGTAACGGATTTTTTGAAATGCAAATATTACCTTCCCAGTTGATGATAATATTGGAAAGCCTGACATCAGAGTGAAGCCCGACTTCATAGACCATTAGTTTTATTATTGCAATTTAGTTTTCGTGGTGGTCAGTCACTAAACATATTCATAAGAGGCTGCCAATGTTCTTTTAACAAACTAACTCCACAACTTATTTCACACAAAAAGAAAATAAAATACAAGCCATTCTGCACACTATAACAACTATTTACAGTGGTTGTATTATAAATATCACAAATAAGATTCAACCTTTTATTCCTCATGACATCATGGCAGATCCTCAAACCTCAGTCAAGGATCATCTTGCTTTCATTTTGAAATTCTTTGTTCAATTGGCACAGTTGTATCTGGGGTCTTTCAAGCAAACTTCTATTTTCACTTGATGCTATTTCTTACATCAATATATTTCCCTGAGATCCTTAAAAAAAATGCCATCAGACGTCATTGATTTTTTCATATGGATTTCTTGGACACCTCTTCCACAACCTTTTGTTTTTGGAGCTTTTTCTGTACTGATTACAATAAAGTCAGCCAGCTGGACCTCATAGAACATGAGCTCTCTGATTGGGGGCTGTTAATCTGGTCCAGTTAGGGAGCACTGGTTGACAGATAAGAAGGGTACTGTGGTTACGTTAGAGCCCGGGTGTTCTTGGAGAAGGAGCACGCGGTGTCCACCAACACCCTGGAGTTGTTCAGGAAGAGGTGGGCGCCGCAGGGAGTGTAGTGCATCATTTCCCCCTCCAACTCTATTTTGACTTAGTCCCTGCCCTCCCCTTCACTGTTTGATCACAGCATTGCCCTTTGATGTGAAGGGCACTGCTTGTCACTAGCCACCCAGGTGTTTTCCTATCTTCCTGGTGGTGGAAATTGAATAAAGATTTGTGCACTTTGTGTCTCTCACTGCGTCTCACACCTGCACACACACACTATGGGTGCTGGAGAAAAAATAAGCACTACTGCAGTAAGGCGGTAGTGTGGGGGAAAAAAATTAGTAAAAAAAAGAGCAGAAAAAGAAAAAAAAAGAAGAGTACTGTAGGGCCCGGGTGTCCTTGGAGAAGGAGCACGCGGAGTCCACCAACACCCTGGAGTTGTTCAGGGAGAGGTGGGCGCCGCAGGGAGTGGAGTGCATCATTTCCCCCTCCAACTCTATTTTGATTTAATCCCTGCCCTCCCCTTCACTGTTTGATCACACTGCATTGCCCTTTGATGTGAAGGGCACTGCTTGTCATTAGCCACTCGGGTGTTTCCTCTCTTCCTGGTGTTGGAAACTGAATAAAGATTCATGCACCTTGAGTCTTTCACTGTGTCTCACACCCACACACACAGCATGGGTGCTGGGGAATAAATAAGCTCTACCGCAGTTCGGCAGGAGTGTGGGGAAAACAAAAAAAAAAGAAAGCAAAAATAAAGGGATGCTACCACAGTTAGGCGGTGGTGTGGTAATAATAATAAAAAAAGGACAGGAGTATCAGACATTCTGTTCACTCCGAGAGTTGCAAAAGGAAAAACAAGAAGGGTACTGCGGTTATGTTCAAGTCCGGTCATCCCTAAAGAAGGAGCAGGAAGCGTCCATCAACATCTTTGAGCTGTTCAGGGAGAGGTGGGCACCGCAGTGTATTATTTACCCAACCCCAACTCTATTTTGATTTAATCCCTGCCCTCCCCTTCACTTTTTTTGATCAGTCAGCATTGCTAGTCGAGAAGGGCACTGCTTGTCACTGGCCACTCGGGTGTTTCCTTTCTTCCTGGTGGTGGAATACCAATAAAGGTTTGCACGCCTGTTGTTCTTCACTGGGTCCAACACTTGTACACACATACACACACACGGACAACATAGGTACTGGGGAAAAATAAGCACCACCACTGTTAGGCAGGAGAGTGGGGGTAATTTTTTAAAAAATTAAATACAGGAGTATCAAGCATCCTGAGGGAAAGAAGAAATAAACAGGAATGCCAGAGATCCTGTGGTCTCTGAGAGTTGCCTCTGAGGGAGCAGGATTAGTGGCAAAAGACTCTCCATTTTGTGTTAAGGAGAGGGACTGACCTCTGTGCTGCCTGGACCACACAGTGAGTGTGTTATTACTGCTGAGAAAGGGAAAAAAAAGAAGAAAAAGAAGAAAAGAAAGAAAAGAAAAGAAAAATAAAGATGTGGTACTGACACTCTGGTGCCCAACTCTGGATGAGGCAATACTATAAGTCAAGGACTATTCATGTCTAAATAAAAAGTGACTTGGCGTTGCAATCTCAGCCTCTGTGGAGTTACTTCATTCTCTTCTAATAGAGTCATAGAGATGTACAGCGTGGAAACAGACCCTTCAGTCCAACTCGTCCATGCCAACCAAATATCCCAACCCAATCTCGTCCCACCTGCCAACACCCAAACCCATATCCCTCCAAACGTTCCTATTCATAAACCCATCCAGATGCCTTTCAAATGTTGCAATTGTACCAGTCTCCACCACGTCCTCTGGCAGCTCATTTCATACATGTACCACCCTCTGCATGAAAATGCTACCCCTTAGGTTTCTTTTATACCTTTCCCCTCTTGCCCTAAATCTATCCCTCTAGTTCTGGACTCCCCACCCTAGGGAAAAGACCATGTCTATTTATCATATCCATACCCCTCATGATTTTATAAGCCTCTGTAATATCACTCCTCAGCCTCCATCGCTCCAAGGAAAACAGCCCCAGCCTATTCAACGTCTCCCTATAGCTCAAATCCTCCAACCTGGCAACATTCTTGTACATCTTTTCTGAATACTTCCAAGTTTCACAATATCTTTCCAATAGGAAAGAGACCAGAATTGCATGCAATATTCCAACATTGGCCTAACCAATGTCCTGCAAAGTCATAACATGACAATACTCTGACCAATAAAGGAAAGCATACCAAAAGCCTTCTTCACTATCCTATCTACCTGCACCTCCACTTTCAAGGAGCAATGAACATGCAACCCAGGGTCTCTTTGTTCAGCAACAATCTCTAGGACCTTACCATTAAGTGCATGAGTCCTGCTAAAATTTGCTTTCCCAAAATGCAACACTTGCATTCATCTAAATTAAACTCCATCTGCCACTTCTCAGCCCATTGGCCAATCTGATCAAGATCCCATTGTAATCTGAGGTAACCTTCTTCCCTACCTACTACACCTCAAATTTTGGTGTCATCTTATGTAGTTCAACCTCAACCTGAGCTACAAATCTTCTCAAAACTTGGTGTCATCTGGTCACAGGTCCCTAGTCTGAAAGACAACCCCCACCACTACCCTCTGTCTTCTACCTTTGAGCCAGTTCTGCATCCAAATGGCACGTTATCCCTGTATTCAATGAGATCTAACCTTGCTCACCAGTCTCCCATAGGGAACCTTGCTGAACATCTTACTGAAGTCCATATAGATCATGTACGCCATTCTGCCCTCATCAATCCACTTTTTTACTCCTTCAAAAACTTAATCAAGTTAGTGAGACATGATTTCCCACATACATAGTCATGTCAACTATCCTTAATCAGTCCTTGCCTTTCCAAATACATGTACATCCTGTCCCTTAGGATTCTCTCCAATAACTTGCCCACCACTGACATCAGGCACATTGGTCTAGATTTCCATGGTTTGTCCTTATCACCTTTTTAAATACTGGTACCACGTTAGCCAACCTCCAGTCTTCCAGCACCTCACCTGTGACTATTGATAATACAAATATCTCAGTAAGAGGCCCAGCAATCACTTCCCTAGCATCCCACAGAGTTCTCGGGTCCTGGGGATTTATCCACTTTTATGTGTCTCAAGACTTCCAGCACTTCTTCCTTTGTTTCTGGACATATTTCAAGATGTCACTATCTATTTCCCTACCGTTTTTATCTCCCATGTCCTCTTCCACAGTAAACACTGACGCAAAATACTCATTCAGTATCTCTCCCATCTTCTGCGGCTCCACACAAAGGCTGCTTTGCTGATCTTTGAGGGGCCCTATTCTTTCCTTAGTTACCCTTTTGTCCTTAATGTATTTGTAAAAACCCTTTGGATTCTCCTTAACTCTATTTGCTAAAGCTATTTCATGTCCCCTTTTTGCCCTCCTGATTTCCCTCTTAAGTATACACCTACTGCCTTTACACTCTTCTAAGGATCCACTTGATCTATCCTGTCTATACCTGACATATGCTTCCTTCTTTTTCTGAACCAGGCCCTCAATTTCTCTCATCATCCAGCATTCCCTATACCTACCAGCCTTTCCTGATACCCTAACAGGAGTATACTGTCTCTGGACTCTCAGTATCTCATTTCTGAAGGCTTCCCATTTTCCAGCCGTCCCTTTACCTGCTCCAATCAGCTTTTGAAGGTTCGTGTCCAATACCATAAAAATTAGCCTTCCTCTAATTTAGAAGTGAGATCTATCAAATTTGTTTCTGCACTTCCCACTGACTGTTATGGGATCTATAATAAAATCCTAATAAGGTGATCATCCCTTTCTTATTTCTCAGTTCAACCCAAGTAACTTCCCTGGATATATTTCCAGGAATATCCTCCCTAAGTACAGCTGTAATACTATCCCTTATCAAAAATACCCCCCTCCCCCACCCTTCTCTCTTACCTCCCTTTCTATCCTTACAGTAGCATTTGTATCCTGGAACACTAAGCTGCCAGTCCTGCCCATCTGAGTGCCATGTTTCTGTAATTGCTATGATATCCCAGTCCCATGTTCCTAACCATGCCCTGAGTTCATCTGCCTTCCCTGTTAGGCCTTTTGCATTGAAGTAAATGCAGTTTAATTTATCAGTCCTATCTTGTTCACTGCTTTGTCCCTGCCTACCCTGACTGTTTGACTCACTTCTTTTCTCAACTGTACCCATCTCAGATCAATCTCTTTCCTCACTATCTCCCTGGGTCCCAATCCCCATCTTAAAAGTTTAAATCCTCTCGAGCAGTTCTAGCAAATCTCCCTGTCAGTATATTAGTCCCCTTCCAATTCAGGTGCAATCCATCCTTCTTGTACAGGTCACTTCTTCCCCAAATGAGATTCCAGTGATCCAAAAATGTGAAACGTTCTCCCATATACCAGCTCCTCAGCCATGCATTCATCTGCACTATCCTCCTATCCCTGCCCTCGCTAGCTCGTAGCACTGGGAGTAATCCAGATATTACTACTCTCGAGGATCTCCTTTTCAAATTTATGCTTAACTCTCTATATTCTCCCTTCAGAATCTCATCCTTTTCCCTTCCTATGTCATTGGTTCCAAAGTGTACAATGACCTCCTGCTGATCCCTCTCCCCCTTGAGAACATTCTACACACTTTCTGAGACATCCTTGTTCCTGGTACAATGAGGCAACACACCATTCTGATTTTTTGCTGCTGGCCACAGAAACATCTGTCTGTACCTTGGACTATAGAGTCCCCTAACACCATCGATCTCTTGGAACCTGACTTACCCCTCAGTGCATTAGTGCCAGTCTCAATATCAGAAACTTGGCTGTTTATGCTGCATTCCCCTGAGAATCCATCACCCCCTACATTTTCCAAAACAGCATACTTGTTTTAAATGGAGATAGCCACAGAAGACTCCTGCACTACCTGACTACCTCTCTTACCTTTCCTGGAGGTAACCCATCTATGTGACTCTATCTGCAACTTTTCTCCCTTCCTATAACTGCCATCCATCACATCCCCTTGTTCTTGTAAATTCCTCATTGTCTCTAACTATCTCTCCAACTGATCCATTTGATCTGACTGGATTTTCAACCAATGACATTTATTGCAGATATAATCCTCAGTAACATGTAAACTCTCCCTAAACTCCCACATCCAACAAGAAGAGCATAAGAGTCCATTTTTGCTTCTTTCAATCTATAGACCCAGAAAATAGCACTGTCTTATTCCTCTACAAAACACTGCCCCAGGCTAATTTAATACTTATGGCTTGTATTTTTAAGTTTAATCAAGAGACATATCTCAATTAAACAAATAATCAGGAAAGAACCCACTCTACTCACTACTGCAGACTTAGTGTAAGGCTACACTTAACAATATGCATTTTACTGATCCTGTGCTGTGACCTTTCCCAAACAGGTTCTTCCAAGATTAGTTGTAAATTTCACTGTTTGTTAATTTTCCAAATGCACTCCGATATCCAGCGATACACGAATTCAATCAACAAAGGCAGTAACTGTGCAGGTTCACTGCTGTGTTAGTAAGCATAGTAGGTTTCTTTCTCTCTCTCTCTCTCTCTCTCTCTCTCTCTCTCTCTCTCCCCTGCACTGACTTTACCATGTGATGCCTTTGTCTGTTCCTCTCCCTTTTAAAAGTGCTGTTGTTTTGACAATTTTTTCTCCAAAGTTCCAAAACAATGTAACAGCATATTAAAACAGTAATTGTTGCTCCTAGAATTTGAGGAAATCACCTCCAACACCTAAAATACCTCAAAATAGGAGCAGTCTTTTACAGCCAGAAATGCTTCCCGTCCTCCATCTTGGATTACCCCAGATGTTGAAGCACTTAAGATTTCATTTTAGTCCAAAATGACAAAGAGTCTGCTAAGTTAACGGTACCTTTGTTGAGCTGTTCTCTCACACTGAAACCTGCACACTCACTGAAATAAGTATTCAGATTATTCTCTTTTTCTAAAATAACTGGTTTCAGCCCCTGTTATCGTCTTCCTGTTTCATAGGACCATTTTTATTTTTCTCTGCCTCTACTGTTTGTTTTCTCAAGCGCTCGACTACTCACTTTGAAAGGTTTTATTTAAGTCTCATTGAAATGAAAGTAAACAAATTTCCTGGTATCCTGGCACCACTCACAGAACTTAAAAAGGAAACCAAAACGATGTGTTCTTAACTTCCGCAATATGGAAATCCAAATCAATACTTAATGCTGTACTTGGTTCAGTCTACCACAGAACTTAGTGTCGAATTTATAAGAAGTACAAGCTTTCAGATACCTGACAAAGAAGCAGCGCTCCAAAAGCTAGTGCTTCCAAATAAACTTGTTGAACTCTAACCTGGTCTTGTGCAATTTTTAACTTTATCCACCGGGTGCTCCGGTTTCCTCCCACAGTCCAAAGATGTGCGGGTCAGGTGAATTGGCCATGCTAAATTGCCTGTAGTGTTAGGTAAGGGGTAAATATAAGGGTATGGGTATGGGTGGGTTGCGCTTCGGCGGGTCGGTGTGGACTTGTTGGGCCGAAGGGCCTGTTTCCACACTGTAAGTAATCTAATCTAATCTAAGTCCAGCACTGGCTTCTCCTCATTAATTAGTAAGAGATCAAGAATCTTCATCACACAACATATTATGAAAATGCGTGACAATATCATACAGGGGAATTCCATGGCAATAAAGACATACGTTCAGAACAGCTTTCCTCCATGAATACTATAAATTATACTATTGATACCCATTGGAAGGAGTTTGTTATTGTAATTTTGAAAAGTAACGTTCTTTTGCCAAAATGAATCATCTTGCAGACTCAGAATAGTGTCGCGAGCTTGGCAATGGATTGAAGGTGACATCACAAAAGAGATTAATCATCTTTCTCTCACATTAGTCACATACCTGCTCACCATGTCCATGCTGCTCAAGCAATCAATGTCATTTCTGAGACATTTCAGTGCAGGCATTGATAACCTGTGCATTGTTGGGAATTGCAGTAATGTCACACCAATCTTGTAATCCCATATCCAGAAGACAAAGGCTGCCACCCAGTAGACTGTAGCTCTCAACAGCAGCCACCAACATAATTACTTCTCATATTCTGGGAAGACACATTTATTTCTTTGTAGAAATAACTACACCTTATAAGGTAACCAGGGGAGCAGAGACAAAGAGATTAGAATCACAGACATTCCACAAGACATACATTTATCCTTTGATTTCTCCTTAGTATACCCTTGTGAGTTAATTAGCTCAGTTGGCTGGATGGTTGATTTGTAATGTAGAGTGATGAGCTCTCCTTCTCAACTTCTCCCCTTGCCTGAGGTGTGGTGACCCTGAAGTTAAACCACTACTAATTGTTTTTCTCTATCTCTCTAAAGAGAGAGCAGCCTGAGGTTTGGTGCGACGATGGCAACTTTGCCTGAGTATTGACTGTTTTATTAGTGGCAGGGGCATGTGAAAGTATAAATGTTGGGGACGTCTTGGAAAGTGGAACTTTTCTTGAAGAGGGCAAAATGCACTATCCCTTTTGTGGGAAGCAATCAGTTTGATCTTTGGTAGCAGGAACAATGACAGGATGTATCCATTCCTGGAAGTAGTTCTCAATCCGAGCTCGACTCTAAGCTTCTCCCTTGCCTGTAATTCAGCTTCTTTAAATACCTCTCTCCTCTTTACCCTGCTCATCCTTTCTAAGGATAGACTTCAACAACACAATATTTCTACAGAATTATTCCATTCGCATCCTTAAGATATCATCATCTCGGCTATTCTTTAGGAAGTTTTAACTGGAATCAAGAGTTGCGCTGACAACATGGTGGCACAGTGGTTAGCACTGCTGCCTCACAGCACCAGAGACCCGGGTTCAGTTCCCGCCTCAGGTGACTGACTGTGTGGAGTTTGCACATTCTCGTCTATGTCTGGGTGGGTGTGCTCCGGTTTCCTCCCATAATCCAAAGATGTGCAGATTAGGTGAATTGGCCAATCTAAATTGCCCGTAGTGTTAGGGAAGGGGTAAATGTAAGGGAATGGGTCTGGGTGGGTTGCGCTTTGGCGGGTCGGTGTGGACTTGGGCTGAAGGGCCTGTTTCCACACTGTAAGTAATCTTAAACAACTGTGCAATCATTCTCTTGGGATGCTCATAGCGACAGGAGGCTTGGATTGCTGTATAATAAAATAATCATGGATATTCTCTAGATAATGGGTATCAATTTGCAGGATTAAATTTCCGTGGTCAAAACCCTGCATATTTATAGTCTAGTATCCCTTCCTGTTCACGTTCCTCCTGGACTCTTGAGACTCTATTTTTCAAACCTTCAAATTCTCTGTGGTCTGAAGTTAGTGTCTCCTCTCTATTACAGAAATGATCAAACCTGTTTCCCTGCCAAATATAATGTCCAACACTCACAATTATGAACTGCAAACTGGTGTGCCTGGTAGATGCAGAGGTTTGGAAAGATCCTTTCATAAAAGCTTAAACATTGTCGTCACCTTCAGGTCTACTTTGACTCTCTCCATAATGTGGCTTATAATATCTGGCGTAACCCCATCACTACTTCCTCAGTAAAGGGGAATCAGTGAAGGGAGGTCACTTGTTACATACCGACACAGGAATTTGTGCAGACTTAATCTGGTGAGCTGTGAATGCATTGCCTGCAGCAAACATGGGGTCAGCAGAATTCATGATTCGATCCTTTTGATTGCGACAACTCACTGGGGCAGCATTGCTGGAAATCTACTCTCACTCCTTCTGGAGTCTTCACAAAAGTTAAAGATTTTCCAAAAGGACAGCATTGTGGGAACATGTTCAGGATGTCCGACCCTCCATACTTTGATAGTCACCTCTTTAATTGTTCTAATGCAATTGCAATGATTCAAAAAAGCCTTGATTAGCAAACTGAAAGTTTTAATAAGCATTCAACGCACAAATAGATAAAAATTCTACCGCAATAAATACTCAACCATACATGGCCAAGTTCACTTTATGAACTAATTGAAAGTGGGTAAGATAAAATGTCATGCATCCGTTCTGTATATTGCAATAGCATGCATGGCTTCACTCAAATCTAAAAGATTCAGGAAGGCAACTGATTGAATCATATCACTTTCCCTGTCTGAATTTCACTTACTGTTTCTATTCTTCACTCAAGATCACCAATGTGAAAATTTACTTCCAAGTGCAGTTTGGGTTCATTTTTCCAACACATGCACAACAATGAGGTTCATCGCTGCAGGCACCGTTTCCTCAAATCATCTTACATTACAAACAAAGGATACTAAAATAATAATGAGACATACCGTATTGAATTACTAATGGCTTACTCGTCCACTTTCGGGAACTTATTCCCGAAAGTCTGTCAGCTACTTGCTCGCCATCTGCTCCAGTACGTGGTGCCTCTTCTTGTTTCTGCAGCTCATATCACAGAACACAAGTAAACATTATAAATGGGTACACAAAGATGCAAATTCAGACCTGAAGCTGCCAACAGACTGTTAGATGTTAGATATTTCACTGTGGAGTAATATGCCTACACTAACTCGCCACAGTTATGAATGCTACAGCAAACTCCCTCAAATTGAAACCAAAATTATAGAACAGAGAAATCCCAGTGATGTGAATGGTTTTGTTTCCTTTTAATCTCTCTCAGGATCACAATTGACAGGAAGCTGATCTAGTGCAGCCACATAACAGACGATCAGGTCTGGGGACTCTGAGGAACATGACACACCTCTTGCCTCCCCCGAGTTGTCTGTCATCTTGAAAGGAATCACTGAGCTGGATCTTACAGCATTTTTGGCTAAGTCTAAGTTGGACCACATTTCTTTGGTGAGTATCTCACTGTGTGGCTGAGCAAGGTTTCTTACTGTACCTTCTCAAACTCGCCCAACTAATTACTTGCCCCAATGCAGCGTCTCACATCCGATTACAGCCCTCCATCCTACCTCACACCATTCTCATAAAACCACACCTCTCCATAGATATCCACTGAAAGAGCAGCAGCCTTTACATTCTTACTATGTGTGGATGAGTTGGACTGAAGGGTCTGTTTCCGTGCTAGGGTTTTGTTTGCTGGGGATGCTGTAGTGGGGGAAGCTGTCTGCAACCCATTGAGTTCTGATCATAGAGTTACAGAATAATTACTGCACATGGAAGGCCATTCAGTCGGTCCAGTCTGTGATGGCCCTCTGAAGGAACCCATCTCTAAGTGTCCTTGAGAAAATACTTATGACTTATCTTCTTAATCAGCCAGGGACAGGACATCCACAGTGCTGTTAGAAAGGGAATTCCAGGAATTTTACCCAGCAGCAGTGAAGGAACAACAAATACAGTTTCAAGTCAGATCGTGCGTACTTCAGAGGGATGTTTGCAAATGGTGGTGTTCCCACTCATCTGCTGGTCTGATAATTTGGATAGCAAGGTTGTGTGTTTGGAAGGTACTGTTGGAGGAGCCCTGGTGAGGTGAGGAAGGGACAGCGCGTTGAAAGCTTGTGATTTCAAATACACCTGTTGGCCCACATCCTGGTGTCGTGTGACTTGAACTTGTCCAGTCCAGCCCAGTCCAACACTGGCACCTCACATCAGGTCTAGTTAGAATCATGCAAGGCACAAAAGGAGATGGTTGCTTTGGCTAGAGTCAACTTATCTAATTCTTAGAATAAAGATTCCTTGAGTAGTGTCCCAAATATCTTCCACTGCTTCATTAATCACCATCCCTACATAACAAGGTTCAGAACTGGGAATGTTTGTTGATGATTGAATGATGTTAAGCCATTGATGACTCTCAGGTACCAATGCATGTGCAACAAGATCTGGACAATATTTATGTTAGACTGATAAGTGTTAAAATGTGTGGTGCTGGAAAAGCACAACCAGTCAGGCAATATCCAAGGAGCAGGAGAGTCGGTGTTTTGGGCAAAAGCCCTTCCTGATGAAGGGCTTATACCCGAAACATCTACTCTCCTGCTTCACGTTGATTCCATGTGGTTGCAGGGTCCCAAGGCAGAATATGAGGGTGTTCTTCCTCCAGGCGTCAGGTGGTAAAGGTTTGGTGATTGAGGAGGCCCAGGACCTGTATGTCTGTGGTGGAGTGGGAGGGGGAGTTGAAGTATTCAGTCACAGTGGGGTTGGTTGCTGTGGCTGTCCCGGAGATGTTCTCTGAAACGATCCACAAGTTGGCGTCCTGTCTCCTCAATGTAGAGGAGACAACATTGGGTGTAACGGATACAGTAGATGACATTGGTAGAGGTACAGGTAAATTTCTGCCAGAGATGGAAGGATCCTATGGGGCCTTGGACGGAGGTGAGGCAAGTGGTGTGGGCACAGGTTTGGCACTTCATGTAGTGGCAAAGGAAGGTGCTGGGAGTGGAGTGTGGGCTGGTGAGGGGCATTCATCTGACAGGGGAGTTGTGGAGGGAGTGGTCTCTCTGGAATGCTGATCGGGGTGAGGAGGGAAAAATATATCTGGTGATGGGTAAAATCCACATCGATCCCATATGGTTGCAGGATCCCAAGGTGGAATATGAGGCATTCTTCCTCCTCATTTCCTCATTTCCCATCCCTGCCACATTATCCCAGTCCCAAGCCTCCAACTCAGCATCGCCCTCCTGACCTGTCCATCATCTTTCTCATCTATCCACTCCACCCTACTCTCTGACCCATCACCTTCTCCCCCCACTTCATCTCCCTATCGCATCCTCAGCTACCTTCCCATAAGCCCCACCCCCCCCTCCCATTTATCTCTCAGCCCCCTGGCCCACAAGCCTCATTCCTGATGAAGGGCTTATGCCCGAAACGTCAAATCTCCTCCTCCTCGGACACTGCCTGACCTGTTGTCATTTCCAGCACCGCGCTCTCGACTTTGATCTCCAGCATCTGCAGACATCACAGTCTCCTGATATGTTTTTTAACCCAATTCTCTGGCCTTTTCCCTGTAGCCTTTGATCCCCTTTCCAATTGAGAACTATCTGCCTCTATCTTAAACGTGGTCAGTGACTTGGCCTCCGCAGCCCTCTATGGCAATGGTTTCCACTCATCACTGTCTGGCTGAGGAAACTCCTCCTCATCTCTTCATGCCCTGTACAGCTTCAGCAGCAAATCAGTTTTGAGATTAGATTACTTACAGTGTGGAAACAGGCTTTTCGGCCCAACAAGTCCATACCGACCCTCCGAAGCGCAACCCACACAGACCCGTTCCCCTACATTTAACTCTTCACCTAATGCTTTCGCAATTTAACATGGCCAACTCACCTAACTTGCACATTTTTGGACTGTGGGAGGAAACCGGAGCACCCGGAGGAAACCCACGCAGACACAGGGAGACTCCACACAGACAGTTGCCTGAGGCGGGAATCGAATCCTGGTCTCTGGCGCTGTGAGGCAGCAGTGCTAACCACGTGCCACCATGCCGCTCACTCTGGCGTCACAAAGGGAGTAATAATATTTCGGTGAGGAGCTTCTAATGGGCACAAGCAATTCTGTTCAAGGAAGAATTCCCATTCCTTCCCAAAGTGTTAACCTGAGATTGGTAAGTATTGGACTGGCATACTTTATCCTGGTTTTCCCAGCCACATGAAGCTGGGGGTTAGGGTATGAGCACAGGGAACAGATCGTTAATTCACCACCTGGTCTAGATAGGTCTAAGGGCACATATCCCACAAAAGCAGTTACATCAAGAACCCTGATCATTTGATGGTTTATGCTGAGCAGTGTGTTTTGGACAGGAGAGGGGAAAAAGACTTCTCGAAATAGTGTTAAAGTTTTGATTCTTGTCTGACTCTTCTCAGGGCATCTGGCTCTCAGCCTGTGAACAGCACATGGTGGTCTTACCTTAGCAGGCTTAGTTAGAACATGCACCCCACCCTTGTCGAGTTAATGGATGCATCTATGTTCTTTGCCTGTTTAAACAAAGCTTATGCAGAATTACCGTGATCGGCTTGGATCAGGAATACCCACACTGTTAGTCTCCAAAGGTAAAACTAATCATCACTGATCTCTTACACTCTGCAAATACCAACATGATGGAGGAACTAAGAGTTGTTCGTATTTGAAGTTGAGTGAAGATTTTAAATGCATAATTAAGAGAATTGGCATGCAGACATTACTGCAGGCAATTGCTTCCATTGATCTGTGAGACACATTCCACTGTTCTTTACGTGCTAAGGGTTAGAAGCTTATAGTTGGGAGTTTCCCCATAAGCAGTCATACTTTTACAATGGAGTACTGCTTTTCTGGAGATGCAGCTGAGCATTATACATCATAACTTTAGACAAGTTCACCTAATATACGGGGACAGAAAAGGACTCGAAACAGGATTGGTGATCATAGCATAGTCTCATTGAGACCTGTGATATCAATCCTGTTCTGTTTTGAACGAGGGCTTGAACCAGGATGTCTTTCCACATTCAGTTTGAGAAAGAGAGAGACAGACGGATGAGTGGGATCAAAGCTCATAAATCAAATTAGGGCAACTATGAATGTCTGAAATTGGAGACGCCTAAAATGGCAAATTAATTTAAATAATAGGCTATTGAAGACACTTAAAGATGATTCAGAATTACAAAGGACAGATAATACAATGAGAAATAGGCTGACTGCATGAGAGGTTGGAGTCCTGAGGTGTAAATAGGATCCTAATTGCCAAATTGTGTGGTTTTCCCATTAATGGATTAAAGCTGGTCAGTAAAAGCATGTGTCCAATTATTTTTAGGGGATTGGAAGATTAGAAGGGCTTGTCAGAGCTAGCTAATATAAATCTGAGCACTCAGCATCTTAATGCATGTCTAGGGGCCCATTATCCACGATAGCTCATCCCAATTCCTACGTTCTTTACTGGGATCTACACTGGGATGCCTATTTGATGTTTGCAACTGATTGACCTGATATCTAAATAATGCCAGGGTCTCAAAATCACAGCTGGAACAGATGATCAAGCATAATGCTCCACCAGAGCATCACATAAAGACAATTTAGGCTCAATGTATTTTGAGAAGAAACAACTGGTTGCAGTATCTGTATATTGTATTCTAGGTATCCTCAATGGCTTTCTGGAATTTCAGTGAGCTAGTGCAAAAAGCTGAGTGAAAATTTACAAAAATTTGGGATTTTCAATATTCATTGTGTTGAATGAACCAATGCTAACAAAAAGTTAGCAGGTGGCATGGCATGGCAATTATGATCTATTGCACCCACCACAAAGCTGTGTGGGATTCCAAGATCTGTGCAAGGTATGTGGTACAGCAGGGCACCGGCTGCCTGTACAAGAAATCTGGCTCCAAGGATGCAGCCAGAGGGTACAACAGGGACCAACGTGTGCGAGACATGCTGAACACGTTCAGCTGAAGACATGCATAGCAGTAACAGCAAGGAATGCACCAGAGATCTGTGTTAACATGAGCCAATACATGAAGTTAAAAGCAAGACATATCTAGCTCAAGATCCAGTCCAGAACAATTTCTAACGAGAGGACAAATGATCTTTCCACGTGGTGAATGTAACATATGGGGTGGACAAAGGCAACCAATCCAAAACGTTTACCACAATCAATATAATCTCCCAAAGAAGACTGACAAATACACAATCCAAACTAACAGAGTCAGGTGAATTGGCCATGCTAAATTGCCCGTAGTGTTAGGTAAGGGGTAAATGTAGGGGTATGGGTGGGTTGCGCTTCGGCGGGTCGGTGTGGACTTGTTGGGCCGAAGGGCCTGTTTCCACACTGTAAGTCTAATCTAATCTAATCTAATCTAGCAGTCACTGAATAGACCCTACCAGTCTGGATTCTGGAGGGCATGTAACAGGATCATTGCAACGAAGTGGCAACCGCTAACTTAACCGCACAGAGTGGGTTACAATCCTTGCACTGGGACACTAACAATGCGATGTAGCTATGCATTTTGGTGTAGAAGCAATATTTTCATTGAAATGGCAGAAATATCATCATGCACAGTTCTCAACACACATGCATTAAATAACATGGTGCCTATAGTGGTAGAAGGGACAAGAATACTGACTGAATTGGCGCAGGATTTACAATTCCACCCAGACAGTTTTAACACTGTAGAAAGTTTTAAAGGCAATGCCATATTACACCTGAGAGAAGATGCATTTCCACCAACCCTTCCAGAAAGTGCAGTGTTCCTATATAAGGACAGCTGAAGTGCAAGGGGATGACATCAAATACAATGGCACCATCTGTCATGCATATCACCACACGGAATGGTTTAGTTCAATTGCACAAGTAATGAGGAAGGACAGAGCACTCAGGGTATGTTTACATCTGAGACATCTCAACCTTACCCGAGAGAAATGCCCACACAGGTTTCCAACAATACAGGAATCGATGCCCAAATTCAAGGAGCAAGTTTCTTCTTCAAACTAGTTGTTAAACATGGACATTGGTCAGTTTCCTTAGTCAGGGGAATCTCAGGATATTACTACCTTTGAAATACCATTTGGAAGATATTACTTCAGGAAACTTTTAGCTTATCGGAGGCAAGATTTGAACAGACAGTAAAAAGGCAAAATTGCAGAAAATATACCTGGACATTTTGCTTTGCTGATAATATTGCATTAAAGGCCGAAACCAAAGAAGAGAATCATTGGAAGCTTCACTCACTGATGGCAGTAGCTTGCCATGAAGTGCTCATTTATACCATTGAGAGGTTTGAGTTGAAAGTGGGTCTGATCAATCCTTTGGCCCTATATATGTAAGTTGTGGAATCTGACTTGACACAGGTTATGTCAAAGATATAAACAAATGCCTGTCCTGCATGACAAAGAAGATTTACAGAGGTACTTTGGGCTCTCAGCCTCTCAGCACTATACATTCTGAATCTTTCTGGTAAAGTATCATCACTTACAAGAGTTTGTAAAAATTGATGTACCAAATGTGTGGCTGCAGGATCATCAACATATAATTGTCAGCATATTTGAGTCTCTCAAACAAGTGTTGTCAGCGTAAAACTGCACCCAGGAGTACCATGGCCCAAAGAAGAAGACAATCCTGGAAGTTGACATGCCACAGAAAGGGCAAAATGGAAAACCAATTGTATTTGAATCCAACCATCTTTCACAAGCATAATATAATTATTCCAATATACAGAGTGAAATAATTGCTCTGGCAAATGGTATTTTGAGATTCCATACATACCAGTTCAATAAACAATTCAGAATGGAAACCAGTCACAAACCAAAGCAAATGATTTTCTGCAAGCCACTGATATGTGCTTATCAAGACTACAATGATCTTTGATGAAAAATATAAGGATATAACTTCAGTGTTTGCTGTAAATCTGGTACCAAAGAAGACAGACAAACAGTCACCTCAGATTCATTGAGAGGATTGCCAAATCGAAACAAAGATGTAGATGTTTCACTTGATCTACAAGTTGGTAGTATGGACATTGAGGTAGGAGATGTCTTCAACAAACAATCTATTGCATTTTGGTTAGTGTAAATGTGGGCATTTTCAATCAGAAACAGCCATGTGAAGATGCTGTGGAAATTATCCACATGCACCAACAGGTCTACGAACAGCTTCTGCCCTTCCATTATTAGACTGCCGAATGGACTTCTCTAGCTTCAAACAATGTTGATCTTGCTTTGTGCACCTCCTTTGCAGTCTTAACTTGTATGCCTTGCTCGGTCTAAGCACTCTATGATCTGTATGTCCTTGTTTGTTATGACCTGCCTGTACTATTGGCAAAACAAAGCTTTTCACTGTACTTAGTGCACACAACCACAATAAATCAAATCAAAATCAAATCAATGGGCATAATAAAAAAGGTCATAGCTACAGATGCAAGTTGACACCATGGCCATTTGGTGTAAAGAAGACAAGATGACCAGTTCATGATGCAGTCAATTGGCCAGGAACTAATAATGGATCTCTACATCTTCATGAGATTCCAGCAGTTCTTTGTTCCAAAAAACTTCCTTGGATCTGTTCATTGAGAATGGAAGCAACTTCAACCTAGTCATCAATTACTCCTCCAAATTGTCAACTGTCAGACAGGTAAAGAATGCTGCAGGCATGTCATAGCAGGTACCTTGTGTGCCATGTTCAGTCTGTTTGATGCACCTGAACAAATCATTTCTCATGATGAGTCACTCTATAAACTCATTAGGTTGTGTCTAGAGATTACTCTATACTGTCAATATTAGTTTAGCTATGAACAAACTCACTAGAGAGCTTCAAATAAACAGAATTCACATGCTTCATTGGTGCTGCATATAGATAATGCAAGAATATTACTACAGAGGTTTCGTACAATGTTGTCGAATTGGGAATAGCCCAGAAGGGGCACATTAAATTCAGTCCCCTCATCATCATCCCAATATCTGGAGTTAAACTTGTGAATGAATTCAACCCATGCATAAAGCATAATGACTAATATACAGGGAAAATCTAACAGCAATGTCCCACAAACAACATTGAAGTGAATAACTAATCATTTTTGTGCATATCTTTAAAGGTGCAAAGAAAGCTTAACAAGGCAATTAATAAAGCATATAGGACCATTGGATTTATTAAGTAAAGAGGATTAAAGTACAAAATATAAAATGCAAATCTATATTAAAAAGACACTTGTTTATCTAAAGAAGTTTCCAATTCGGGGTACCACAATTTATAAAGGGTGTGAAAGCTTTGGAGAATACATAGGATTTATTAGAATGTTACCAGGATAAGGGATGACATTTGTATGGATGGACTCAGTAAACTGGGAGTGGTAGCAAAGGAATGAAGGCAAGAGATAATTTGTTAGTTGTTTTAAGGAGAAGAGGCAACTGTTTTAAGAAGGGTCACCACTCCTCAGGCAAAAGGTGAGGTTGAGAAGGTGGAATCTTCATGGTAACTTCAGTTGGTGCTGGAATTAATCCATGCATCATAAACTGTCCACCTAAAAGTCTTTCACAAGCATAATAAATTATTCCAATGTACAGAGTGAAATCACTGCTCTTGCAAATGGTATTTAGAGATTCCATACATACTAGTTTGGTAAGCAATTCACAATGGAAACAATCACAAACCAATGCAAATGATTTTCTGCAAGCCATTTATCAAGTGCTTATCAAGACTACAATGACAGGGGGCAGCATGGTGGCTCAGTGGTTAGCACTGCTGCCTCACAGTGCCAAGGACCCGGGTTGGATTCCAGACTCGGGCAACTCTCTGTGTGGGTTTCCTCTGAGTGCTTGGTTTCCTCCTACAATCCAAAGATGTGCAAGATAGGTGAATTGGCCATGCTAAATTGCCCACAGTGTTCAGGGGTGTGTAGGTTAGGTGCTGTGGTCAGTGATAAAGGTAGGACAATAAGGTAAGGGAATGGGTCTGGGTGGGTTACTCTTCAGAGGATCAGTGTGGACTTGTTGAGCCAAAGAGCCTGTTTCCACACTGTAGGTATTCTATGAAGCTATGAATGAATGAACCATTCAAATAGAAACTTTGAAAGGGGACTCCACTATATAGTTAAAGGAGAATAAAATGCAGAGTTATGGAGCGGGAGTAGATAAGTGATAATAATAGCACGGCTCTTTGAAAGAACAAGTACAGACCGAGTACAGAATGACCTTCTTCAGTGCTGTTTTATGATTCCACTATGACAATATTTCTTGTATTTTATGTTGGACGGTGTCGTGGTCCCTGCTAATGATATATCGTGTCACAGACTCATACAGCATGGAAACAGACCCTTCTGTCCAACCAGTCCATGCTAAACATAATCCCAAACTTCCTGATGAAGGACTTTTTTCCAGATCCTCGGATGCTGCCTGGCCTGCTGTGCTTTTCCAGCACCATTCTAATCTTGACTCTAATCTCCAGCATCTGCAGTACCAACTTCTGATTAATCCCCAACTAAACAAGTCTCACCTGCCTGCTCCTGGCTCATATCCCTCCAAACCTTTCCTATTCATGTATCTATCCAAATGTAATTTAATCATTGTAATTGTACCCACATCCACCATTTAGAATCATAGAATCAGAGATGTACAGCACCGAAACAGACCCTTCAGTCCAACTTCTCTATGCGGACCAGAAAGCCCAACTTAATCTAGTCCCGTTTGCCAGCAGTTAGCCCATATCCGTCCAAACCCTTCCTATTCATATACCAATCCAGATGCTTTTTAAATGGTGCAATTATACCAGCCTCCACCACTTCCACTGGCAGCTCATTCCATACGCGCACCACTCTCTGCATGAAAAAGTTGCCCCTTAGATCTCTTTTATATCTTTCTCCTCTCACCCTTAACCTATGCCCGTTAGATCTGGACTCCACTACTCCAGGGAAAAAAAATTGTCTATTTATTCTATCCATGCCCCTCATGATTTTATAAATCTCTATAAGGTCACCCCTCAGCCTCCAACACTCCAGGGAAAACAGCCCCAGCCGATTCAACCCATCCCTACAGGTCAAATCAACCCTGGCAACATCCTTATAAATCTTTTCTGAACCCTTTCAAGTTTCACAACATCCTTCTGATAGGAACGAGACCAGAACTGTACGCAATATTCCAACAAACATGGCCTAATAAATGTCCTGTACAGTCACAACATGACCTCCCAACTCCTGTACTCAATACTCTGACCAATAAAGGAAAGCATACCAAACACCTTCTTCACTATCCTAGCTACCTGTGACTCCACTTTGAAGGATCTATGAACCTGCACTCCAAAGTCTATTTGTTCAGCAACACTCCTTAGGACCTTACCATTAACTGTATAAGTCCTGCTCTGATTTGCTTTCCCAAAATGCAGCATCTCGCATTTATATAAATTAATTCCCATCTGCCACTCCACAACCCATTGACTCATCTGATCATTGTAACCTAAGGGAACCTTCTTTGCTATCCACTACCTCTCCAATTTTGATGTCATCTGCAAACTTACTAACTATACTTTCTATGGTCACATCCAAGTCATTTAAGTGACGCAAAGTCATGGACCCAGCACCGATTCTTGTGGCACTCCACTGGTCACAGGCCTCCAGTCTGAAAAACAATCCTCCACCACCATCCTCTGTCTTCTACCTTTAAGCCAGTTCTGTATCCAAATGGCTAGTTCTCCCTGTATTCAATGAGATCTAACTTCGCTCACTAGTCTCTCATGTGGAACCTTGTTGAACGCCTTATTGAAGTCCATATAGATCACGTCCATTGCTCGGCCCTCATCAATCCTCTTTGTTACTTCTTCAAAAATCTCAATCAAGTTTGTGAGACATGATTTCCCACACACAAAGCCATGTTGACTGTCCCTAATCAGTCCTTGCCTTTCCAAATACATGTAAATCCTGCCCCTCAGGATTCCCTCCAACAATGATGGGCGGCACGGTGGCACAGTGGTTAGCACTGCTGCCTCACAGCACCTGAGACCCGGGTTCAATTCCCGACTCAGGCGACAGACTGTGTGGAGTTTGTACGTTCTCCCCGTGTTTGCGTGGGTTTCCTCCGGGTGCTCCGGTTTCCTCCCACAATCCAAAGATGTGCGGGTCAGGTGAATTGGCCATGCTAAATTGCCCGTAGTGTTAGGTAAGGGGTAAATGTAGGGGTATGGGTGGTTGCGCTTCAGCGGGTCGGTGTGGACCTGTTGGGCTGACGGGCCTGTTTCCACGCTGTAAGTCTAATCTAAAACTTGCCCACCACCAACATCAGGCTCACTGGTCTAAAGTTCCCTAGCTTTTCCTTACCACTCTTCTTAAATAGTGGTACCATAATGATGCAAATATCTCAGCAAAGGATCCAGCAATCACTTCCCTCACTTCCCAAGGAGTTCTAGGGTACACCTGATTAGATCCTGGGGAATTTATCCAGCTTTATGTGTTTTAAGACATCCACCACTTGCTTCTCTGTAATTTGGACATTTTTCAAAATGTCACCATTTATTTCTCCACACTCTATATCTTCCATGTCCTTTTCCACAGTAAATACTGACGCAAAATACTTGTTTAGTATCTCCCCATCTCCTGCGGCTCCACACAAAGGCTACCTTACTGATCTATGAGGGGCCCTATTCTCTCCCTAGTTACCCTTTTGTCCTTAATGTATTTATAAAATTCCTTTGGATTCTCCTTAATTCTATCTGCCAAAGCTATCTCATGTTCCCTTTTTTGCCCTCCTAATTTCCCTCTTAACTACACTCCTACTGCCTTTATACTCTTCTAAGGATTCATTTGATCTATCCTGTCTATATCTGACATATGCTTCCTTCTTTTTCTTAACCAAACACTCAATTTCTCTCATCATCCAGCATTCCCTATACCTACCAGCCTTTCCTTTCACCTGAACAGGAACATACTTTCTCTGGACTCTCATTATCTCATTTTTGAAGGCTTCCCATTTTCCAGCCATCCATTTATCTGTGAACATCTGCCCCCAGTCACCATTGAAATGTTATTGCTTCATACCATGAAAATTGGCCTTCCTACAATTTAGAGCTTCAACTTTTAGATCTGGTCCATCCTTTTCAATCAATATTTTAAATCTAATAGAATTATGATCGCTGGCCCCAAAGTGCTCCCGCACTGACACCTCAATCACCTGCCCTGCCTTATTTCCCAAGAGTTGGTCAAGCTTTGCACCTTCTCTAGTAGGTACATCCATACTGAATCAGAAAACTTTCTTGTACACACTTAACAAATTCCTCTCCATCTAAACCCTTAACACTATGGCAGTCCCAGTCTATGTTTGTAAAGTTAAAATCCCCTACCATAACCATCCTACTATTCTTACAGATACCTGAAATCTCCTTTCAAATTTGTTTCTCAATTTCCCTCTGACTGATAGGGGGGGTCTATAATACAATCCCAATAAGGTGATCGTCCCTTTCTTATTTCTCAGTTCCACTCAAATAACTTCCCTGGATGTATTTCCAGGAATATCCTCCCTAAATTAATGCTATCCCTTAACAAAAACACCACTCGCCCTCCTCTCTTCCTCAAATGTCCCAGGCTTTCCAGCCTCTCTGTATAACTTTATTCTTCTATATCCGGCAACAACTTGGTAATTCTCTTCTGAACCTTCTCCAGTTTGATAATATCCTTTCTATAAGTGGATGATCAGAACTGGACACAGTATTCCAGAAGACGCCTCACCAATGTCCTTCTTGCGCCACCTTCAGTTTCACCATTTTGGTATAATCAGTCTCCCTTCCTCTTGGTCGTATGGATAGAACAGTTAATTCCTTTCAGTCTTCAGATCGCCAAAGCTTATCCAAAATGCTGCCACCGTTAGGAATTCAGTCTTTGATTTTCTACTTTCCAGGGAACACTTCTTTCAATTTCTTTCCTGATTTTTCAACTTGCATTTTTGGAATGCCCCTTGAAATTGTGTCCTCTCCAAAAATGTCACTGGTGCTATATCACTGCTGGAACCATATCAATGTTCCTTTCATAGTCACTGGATTAAAATCCTAAAATGCCCGGGACACAGAGGTGTACAAGTATCTGATGAACTGCCATGATTTGGAGATGCCGGTGTTGGACCGGGGTGTACAAAGTTAAAAATCACACAACACCAGGTTATAGTCCAACAGGTTTAATTGGAAGCACACTAGCTTTCGGAGCGCCACTCCTTCATCAGGTGGTAGTGGAGCTGCAACAGTACAGGAGGGCAGCTCATCACCACCTTCTGAAGGGACAGTACGGATAGACATCAATTGCTGACCCAGCCAGAGACAACAACACCTTATGATCAAGATTTTTCAGAACAAACCTCCCCTTTGAAGACTTGATGGACCTGTTGTGTAATATTTACTCAGATACTTACCTATTGTTCTCCTACAGTTAATATCTGGTGAGGAGCATTCCTTAATATTGGAGCATGTTGTGATGTTTCTCTGCAGCTGTGATCAGGCAAACAAGTAACTTGAAGAGAGTTAAGTTTTAGCATCAGTGTGATATCATACTGTGTGATATTGCTGTAGAAAGGTATTAACCCTATTTTGTATCACGAATGCTGTACCTTGTAATCCATCAGGGCAGTCATATAGTCGACTAACTTGTGCCCACACCCTACCATGGTCTGTGATAATGCTGTTATATGAGGATCGGTGCTGGGCCCTCTACTTTTTGTCATTTACATAAATGATTTGGATGCGAGCATAAAGGGTACAGTTAATAAGTTTGCAGAGGACACCAAAATTGGATGTGTAGTGGACAGTGAAGAGGGTTACGTCAGATTACAATAGGACCTGGACCAAATGGGCCAATGGGCTGAGAAGTGGCAGGTGGAGTTTAATTCAGATAAATACGAAGTGCTGCATTTTGGGAAAGCAAATCTTAGCAGGACTTATACACTTAATGGTAAGGTCCATGGGAGTGTTGCTGAACAAAGAGATCTTGGAGTGCAGGTTCATAGCTCCTTGAAAGTGGAGTCGCAGGTAGATAGGATAGTGAAGAAGGCATTTGGTATGCTTTCCTTTATTGGTCAGGGTATTGAGTACAGGAGTTGGGAAGTCATGTTGCGGCTGTACAGGACATTGGTTAGGCCATTGTTGGAATATTGCGTGCAATTCTGGTCTCCTTCCTATAAGAAAGACATTGTGAAGTTCGAAAGGGTTCAGAAAAGATTTACAAGGATGTTGCCAGGGTTGGATGATTTGAGCTACAGGGAGAGGCTGTTTTTCCTGGAGCGTCGGAGACTGAGGGGTGACCTTATAGAGGTTTACAAAATTATGAGGGGTATGGATAGGGTAAATAGGCAAAGTCTTTTCCCTGGGGTCGGGTAGTCTAGAACTAGAGGGCATAGGTTTAGGGTGAGAGGGGAAAAGAAAGAGACCTAAGGGGCAACTTTTTTATGCAGAGGGTAGTACGTGTATGGAATGAGGGTGTGGTGGAGGCTGGTACAATTGCAACATTTAAAAGGCATTTGGATGGGTATATGATTTGGAAGGGTTTGGAGGGATATGGGCCGGGTGCTGGCAGGTGGGACTAGGTTGGGTTGGGATATCTGGTCTGTTTCCATGCTGTATGTCTCTATGACTCTATGTATTTAACTAAAATAAAGCAAAGAACTGTGGATGCTGGATATCTGATACAAAAACAGGAAGTGCTGGAGAAACTCAGCAGGTCTAGCAGCAGTTGTAGAGTGAGAAACAGAGATAAAGTTTTGAGCCCATCTTGTGGGTTTTTTCCAAGTGGGAACAATAGAAGCAGCCTGAATAGATGGGGCCAATTCCCACAGAACCAGGATTTTGAGGGTGTTTTTTGGTTTGTCAGTAGCAGCAGTTCTTGCTGAGGTCTCAGCAGGATTTGGAAACTGCAGTGTATTCCCCCCCACTACACACTCTCTCAGCATTTTCTCTTGATGTTTTTCTTCCTGGGCTAGTGGAATTTCATGTGAGACAATCTATTTTATTGACTTTGCTTTTGCCAAGGGCGTGTTTATGGGATGTTGCTATATAGGAACAGTTACTGCTTATTAGCAAGATAATCCATTTTTCTATTAAGTTTTCCAATAAAGTTGCTATTGCAAATTCTTCTTTCTTTTGATGTATTTTAATTATAGTCAATGCTTTGTTTTAAATCTGGTAGTTTGACCAACCAGAATGAAAGACCTAGCACTTGTATTTAAAATAAGAAAAGATAAGGGTCTATGCTATCTTCTTAATGTATTTTGAGGGATTGTCTCTCATCAATACCAGTATGCCAACCATATTCTGGTGAGGATCATTGACTCATATTGTTGGGTAGCAATAAATAGGATCAGACCATGTGACAAATTACAACATGGGGCTTGCATGCAAGACCCTTCCAAACCAATTCAGGCGATGGAAGCATTTATTATCATGCCAGATGTTTCTTCAATCAAATTTCTGAATGTTATGTTTTGACTGCAGGCCAGCTCGGCAGCTCCACCTGGGATCCTGACCAGAACCCAGAGCTTGTCCAGACAAGTTTGACAAAGCCACTTGATTGGACTAAACATCGCTGAAGACTGGCACAAATTCATTACAACAATCACCAACATTCAATCCACCCTCTCCATCAGCCTCAGATGTTCCATTCACCCCAATTCCAATTTTCAGTCTCTGCTCCATGCATAACTCCACCTCAGATATCTGATGCCCAACTCACCCATGTCAGTATGATTAATTGGAAGAAGTCAAGCTGTTGGCATAGGTATTAATGGAGTAGATTGCCACTAGCTTATAATAGTGAACCTGACATTATGTTTTTCATCCACCAGTCACCTTGAACTCTCCCAAACATTTGACTCACCTTAACGTTGCTCCCAATAACTCTCATTTGCTTAGTCACCCTGACCTGCTACCGTCAAGAAGCCACTTAGATGATGTTGTGAAACTTGAAAGGGTTCAGAAAAGATTTACAAGGATGTTGCCAGGGTTGGAGGATTTGAGCTATGGGGAGAGGCTGATCAGGCTGGGGTTGTTTTCCCTGGAGTTTCGGAGGCTGAGGGGTGACCTTATAGAGGTTTATAAAATCATGAGGGGCATGGGTAGGGTAAATAGACAAAGTCCTTTCCCTGGGGTGGGGGAATCCAGAAATAGAGGGCATAGTTTTAGGGTGAGAGGGGAAAGATATAAAAGAGACCAAAGGGGCAACATTTTCATGCAGAGAGTGGTACATGTACGGAATGAGCTGCCAGAGGAAGTGATGGAGGCTGGTACAATTGCAACATTTAAAAGACATCTAGATAGGTATATGAACAGGAAGGGTTAGGAGGGGTATGGGCAGGGTGTTGGCAAATAGGACTAGATTGGGTTGGGATATCTGATCAGCATAGACAAGTTGCACCAAAGGTCTGTTTCCATGCTCTACGTTTCTATGACCCTATGACTCTAAACCAGGTTCCACCATTACAGTTGGCCGTACCTCCAAGGAAATTCTGACTTCAAGATCTGCCAGAGGTTGTCCATTCCTGCCTGCCCATTATTATCAGTACCTTGGAGGGGTGAGACCAAGAAACAATTTGAAAAGAAACGAACTTGGTGTTCAAAACATTGCCAGTTTTGAAGCCCAACAAGGTCAGGTCATATGTGAATCTCTCATACTGCAAGATAAGGTGCAAACAGTGGGTGTTTGGAAGTTTACCAAGCCTGGACTCTGGTCTGAAGAATATTGGACTGGTTGAGTCAAGAAATAACAGCATGAATGTGGGTTTCACCAGCAGATGAGCTGAGGCTTGGCCAGAGATGGGCAATGGCACTGAAATGCAAGTACATGATCTTGTTGTTGGAGTGATTATGTGGTTAGAAACTCACACCAGGGTCAAATAAAAAGAGCACCAGGACAGCAAATGGCTTGATTCAGCCTCAGATATCTGCCAGGCAAAGAAATGTTGTCAGTGCCTGGAGAAAAGAATTTCTGTTCAGGGCCCAAAAGCAAAGTCTTTGGTCGTCCAAATATAAATTGAGGAAATTGCTGCTTACCCAATTCTGGAAGTTGCCCAATCAGTATGAAAAGTTGGAAGCAGTTGACTGATGGCATAGGTATTATTGGAGTAGATTGCCACCAGCTTGTAATAGTGAACATGGCATTGTGTTTTTGGATTATCCTGCCAAGCAGCAGCTTGTGGATGAGAAATAGGAGGGAGTCACAGATAGATACTCAGAGGATACCGGATGTGACAACTTGGAAAAGGGAGAAAGGGAAGTTATTTTAGAAAATTAAGTGATTACGACTGAATAACAAGGAATGTGACAGCAGGCCAACAGATGTTAGAAGAGTATGGTGTGGTCAATCACGTCAAAGGCTACAGACAGATCATGAACGGGAGGTGATAGCCTGTTGGCATTATCAGTGAACTGTTAATCAAGACACCCATGTTATGTTCTGGGGACCTGGGTTCGAATCTTGCCCTGGCTGATGGTGGAATTTGAATTCAATAAAAATCTGTGATTAAGAGGCTAATGATTGCTGACTGTCTGGAGAAAGCCCATCTGGTTCAGCAATGTCCTTTAAGGTAGAAGATTGCATTCTTTACCTGGCCTGGCCTACATATCACTCCAAACTCTCAGCATTGTGGTTGACTCTTAATTGTCGTCTGGGCAATTAGGATGGGCTGGGACTAGCCAGTGATGAGTTGAAAGGTGTGGTGCTAGAAAAGCACAGCAGGTCAGGCAGCATCCGAGGAGCAGGAAGGTCAATACTTTGGGCATAACTCCTCCATCAGGAAGCGCTTATGCTTGAAACATCGACTTTCCTGTTCCTCAGATGCTGCCTGACTGGCTATGCTTTTCCAGTGCCACCCTTTTTGACATTGACTCTCCAGCATTTGCAGTCCTCACATTCTCCCAGCCAGTGATGACCTCATCCTGTGAATGAATAAAAGAAAAAACAGATCAAGAAGGATAAGAAAGTATAATTAACAACAATCGTAGCTCACATAAGATGTTAAGAGCTATTTTAATCAGGGGGTGTACATTATTATGTTGGCTGTGTAAGCTACCCTAATGGTGACATAAAAGAAGACCATTTTTGATAATCCCGCTTGCTGCCTTCTGCCTGTGAACCCTTCCTGAGTGCTGGGAAGATCTACGACGTCCACTAATGGGTAAAGATTATTGCTGGCTCTCACAGTCTTGACTGCAGCATTGAGACCACTGCACTTTCCCTGGAGCTGCACAATAGTCGCCCGGGAGATGCAGTCTCCAATTTATCCTTTTCCCCTGTGGGGGTGTGGCTAATCTGCATTTGTTCCCTTCCCAACCACCTGAATGGGCCTGGGAATCGCAGGGGTCATGAATCAGCTTCAGTACATCAGCCCCCTGTGTCGACAGGGATGCTCTGAGTACCCAGCCTTTATGTACGCCATCCCTTTTACTCTCCATTAGAATGTAGAGCAGGATACCCAAATGCAGGATTGTTTTTACTGAATATCCACCATCAGTTTTACCCTGACCCTTTTGAAGGCTTGTGGGAATAGAGTAGGTGAAAAAGAAACGTTGACTAAATCACAGAGGACTACTTTAGGAATATTTCTTCATTGTTCCTCTGAACACAGCGAAACTGAGATCAGAATCAGAAATGGGACTCTGCCATCTAGAGCAGCAGTTGGTGCATGACACATGAGAATAACTAGAAACAGTCTTGACCCTTGCGGACCGAGCACTCACATCTGCTTCACAATTAAGTAGCGACCGGGAGGAATTTCGAAGATGAATCTGAAATGGAACAGTTCCCAACTTGGTTCAACTTGAGTAGATCTGGATTGCCACCATCTCCCTTCTCTTAATTCCTCTGTCAGGCCCCTACAAATGCCAGTGCCTGGAAGATTTAAAATTTATGAAGGTGACCTGAATCTGACACAGTTTAAGAGGTATTGTACAACGCACTGTATTCATTGTCACAGTTTCGCCTTTTTGTTTTCAATACTGCTGAGAGAGAGGTGGGGTTGATAAAGGCTGGAGGCTCTCTTTACTGCTGACAGTCTACAGTACATGGAAACGATAACATAGAGAAGATTATATGTAGTTTTGCCCACAGGAGCTCCCAGGAATTAACTAGACATGAAGCTGTCAGACTCCCATTCTACGCCAAGGACACTGACAAAAGATATTTGCAAATGAGCCTTTAAATCCCTTAGCAGTCAATGCATAATGCGTGAAAGAATGTGGGTAAGTACAAAAGGCAATATTCACAGCATATCACAGGGTGATGGATAGGAATTGACACATGAACCTGGGTTTGTTGTTGTTGGACTGAGTGGGCAGCGAACTCCAGCTGAGACCTCCAAGGCCTCTCTCGAGAGCCTCGTTTACATTAAAGCTGTACATTTGCATTTGTTGTGAATTTACAGCTGATTACCATCCAGGCCTTTGCATGCAAATAGCACGATGTTTGGGGCATCTTCGTATGCTTTTAAGGGATGAAGTGAAAGAAATAGGATTCATCTCAAAGCAACAGAAATAATATAAAATGCAAATTGCATTCAAATCCCTGGCATTTGCATTAGTTAAAGATGAATAATCTTCTCCCATACATGTTCTCGGTTAGCAATAAAGAGGCACAGATGAGAATTTTGGGATGAGACTCACCCTGAGCTTCTGATAAATGATGGGGGTGTGGGGATGCAGAGGTGGGGATGGGAGTGCACATCATGGAGGAATGATGTGCAGTTATAGAGTACAGTGCTGAGAAAGGTGATGAAATTCAGGGAGAATTGAAACAGGCAGATATTGGTCCATTTCTTCCAGCGATGGCTTGCTAAGTGTCACACACAGACCAGGACATTCTCATTTTGGTTTAATATAGAACATAAGAAATAGTCAGAGGCGAGAGCGTGTTGCTGGAAAAGCACAGCAGGTCAGGCAGCATCCGAGGAGCAGGAGAATCGACATTTCTCCTGCTCCTCGGCGGCACGGTGGCACAGTGGTTAGCACTGCTGCCTGTAGACCCGGGTTCAATTCCCGACTCAGGCGACTGACTGTGTGGAGTTTGCACGTTCTCCCAGTGTCTGCGTGGGTTTCCTCCGGGTGCTCCGGTTTCCTCCCACAGTCCAAAGATGTGCGGGTCAGGTGAATTGGCCAAGCTAAATTGCCCGTAGTGTTAGGTAAGGGGTAAATGTAGGGGTATGGGTGGGTTGCGCTTCGGCGGGTCGGTGTGGACTTGTTGGGCCGAAGGGCCTGTTTCCACACTGTAAGTCTAATCTAATCTAATTTCGGGGCCGGAGCCCTTCATCAGGAATCAGAAATGAGAAATAGTCGGTTCAGACCTTCAAGCTTGTCCCACCTTTCTAAAAAGTCACATGACACCAGGTTATAGCCCGACAGGTTTATTTGAAATCACAAGCTTTTGGAGCGCTGCTCCTTCGTCAGGTGAAGTCAAGTTCAACTAAAGCTGTTGGACTATAATCTGGTGTCATGTGATTTCTGACTTTGTTCACTCAAGTCCAACACCTGCACCTCCACGTGATCACCCTTCTACAAAATCATAGTTGATCAGCTTGAGACCTCAACACCCTGACATTTTAAAAATTGACCTACCTCCTCGTTAAATAAGTTCAGTGATCTTGCTTTCAAAGGTGTTGGGGATAGAGAATGCTAGATATTAACTGAATACCCTGTCAAACCCCCTCAGAATCTGAAACACTTCAATATAATCATGATTTGGAGATGCCGATGTTGGACTGGGGTGTACAAAGTTAAAAATCACACAACACCAGGTTATAGTCCAACAGGTTTAACTGGAAGCTAGAGTGCTTCCAATTAAACCTGTTGGAACATAACCTGGTGTTGTGTGATTTTTAACAATATGATCATCTCCTCATTCTTTTAAACTCTAAGGAATGAAGATCGAACCTGTTTGATTGTTCTTGATAAGTTAACCTCTTCATCCCAGGAATCATCTTGATGATCTCTTTATGGAACTGCCTTCAATGCTAGCATATCCTTTTTTAGACTCATCTTGACTCCAGAGGTCCACTCTCATACCGAAGAGAACAAGAGGACTGGCCATGCTTATAACCCAAGGTTCACCACACCTCAGGCAAGATAGAGAATGCAGGATCTTGATGGCAATATGAGCTGGTGTGGGAATTGAACCCACACTGTTAGTGTCACTCTGCATTATAAACAGCCATCCAGCCAACTGACCTAACCAATCCTCTGGCAAGATAAGCTTACCATAGTCCCAGATGACCATAGGGCCACTCTCTCATTTGAGAAATATGACTCATTTGGAGTTTCATTGGGAGCTCTAAACCTTAAATTTGATTTTTAAATGATCAAATCCAAGAAAGTTAAAAATCACACAACAGGTTTAATTGGAAGCATACTAGCTTTCGGAGCACCACTCCTTCATCAGGCGAGCGACGCTCTGAAAGCTAGTGTTGTGTGATTTTTAACTTTTTACACCCCAGTCCAACACCAGCACCTCCAAATCAAAACCAAGAAAGACCTAATGAAGAAGGTCCATCATTCCTTTGCCAGCTCTTTGTAAAAGCGATCTAATCAGTCACATTTCCTCAGCTCATTCCCATATCCCTTTTCCTTGATTTTCACTCATTGAAATATTTATCCAATTTTCTTTTGAAAGACACTATTTGATTCTACAATCACCATTGTTCCATGACATGCCAATTACATCTGTGAATGTTTGTCTCAGCATTCTGCCATCGGATGTTTTTCATCAAAACCTTTCACAATTTTGAACACCTGCTCTAAACATCCTCTTCAATAATTTTGTTCGAAGTAAAACAATCCATGTGTATTTTCTCTTTCACCTAACTAAGGCATTTCATCTCTAGTGCCATGATATTTTCCCAGATGATCACTTTTGGGACCTTGTGGAATTTGCCACTTTTGGCAGTATGTGGTATTGGGTAAGGATTGTTTGAGGTTATTCACTGCTTCTTAATACCAACGGTAGCAAATTCATTTGTTCAGGCATAACTATTGGAGCCTTAATGAGCTGCTGCAGCTACCTCCAATAGCCAGAGTCGAACTCCTTGTCTCCATATACAGACTGTATGTAACATCAGTAGAATGGGTGTACTCAATGTACAACATACACTAATCCCTTCAGAACCATCACCTCAAACAATAGCACATCTCCTGTGTGTACATCTTCCATCTTACTGAAGCATGGTACCCAAAATAGGACACAATGTTTTTACAGTGTTTGCATCCAAACTGTGTCTCTAAATTGTCTTCTTGCATCCGTACTGTATGGCTGGAACTTTCCACTCTCTTAAGGGTGGGCAGGCAGGCAGACCAGAGGAGCTAAATTGCATGCCATGACCACCATCATGGTCTCTGCCTACTACCTGCCCCATCTGCATTCCTGGGGATATTTACTGATTAAAGTAGGCCTCAAGTGGCTCACTTGCTCTTTGGCCAATTAATAACCACTTCAGAGCTTCTTGGTGCCTCTGAGAGTTTAGTGGTGTCAACTGTGCATGCTACCTGAGAAAGCCTGGTGTGCGTTGTGGAATGGGATGGGGCAGTTGCTCCCTGTTTGGGCTCCTTGTGTCTAGACAGAAATTCTCCTTGTCCCCCAAATTATTCCTAACCATGCCTGTTGAACATTGGTCTCCCAGGCCCCTCATAAGGCCTGATCCTGAAAGAGTGCAGACTTACCTACAAGTCTGGCCTCCATGGTTCCTCCCAGTCCCAGTGGTTCTGCAGGGATGAGAGAGCTGTCAGCCATCTGACTGACCAGCAACTCCTGGCTGCTCTCCAACAGGTTACCCATCCTGCAAGATTTAATGGAAAGATAATTCCTCCAATTAACTGTTGGCAAAATTGAAGGCATTCATTTCAGTTCCCACTCTGTTCCTTGGCTATTATTAGAGCCTTTTTACAAGCAGCTGTTTGAACTAACCCGGTCTTTTTACATCCGTGGCATTATAACCAACCTCAAAAAGAGCTTTTGACAATATATTCACAGCATTATATTTCTGTCTGCATAACATTGCTTGACTTCACTCCTCCTTAATGCCTTTATTCCCTCTAGACTTGATTATTCCAATTAACTTTGTTACACCTTACCGTCCATAAAATTGAAGTCATTCAAACATCTGCAGGCAATGTTTTAACTCTATCTCATCCCATTCATCTTTCAGCCAGTCCATTGATATACATTGGCTTCCATCAAGCAATACCTTGATTTTAAAATTCTCAGCCTTATTCTGAATCCTTTTATGACATCACCCACTCTTCACATCTTTGTAATCTCCTCCAGCACAATGTCCTCCGAGATATTGTTATGACCATACAAAGTACAGAAGACTGTACTTTGCTCTCGTTCCACAACTTTGGGGTCACAAAATCCAGTTGCCAAGATGAAAAATTGAATACCTTATCTATATCAGGTATTAAAAAAATCAACTAGGATTCCTAATAAACACAATAACTGGTTTATTATCAAAATAAAACCCAGTGAATGAGGACATAAAAATTAGCAATATAGGAATATCAGTGCTTATCCCTCTAAATATCTCCAAAATACACACACACACATCAAGAAAATATAAAAGAAAATATAATATATCTCTCTGAAAGATTGACTACCTGAAGAAACACAATTTTGTCAATGGGTTATTTTTGAAGACAAGAGTATAAAACAGGGAATGTGTTGCTGGTCAAAGCACAGCAGGTTAGGCAGCATCTCAGGAATAGAGAATTCGACGTTTCGAGCATAAGCCCTTCATCAGGAATAAGAGAGAGAGAGCCAAGCCGGCTGAGATAAAAGGTAGGGAGGAGGGACTAGGGGGAGGGGCGATGGAGGTGGGATAGGTGGAAGGAGGTCAAGGTGAGGGTGATAGGCCGGAGTGGGGTGGGGGCGGAGAGGTCAGGAAGAGGATTGCAGGTTAGGAGGGCGGTGCTGAGTTGAGGGAACCGACTGAGACAAGGTGGGGGGAGGGGAAATGAGGAAGCTGGAGAAATCTGAATTCATACCTTGTGGTTGGAGGGTTCCCAGGCGGAAGATGAGGCGCTCCTCCTCCAGCCGTCGTGTAGTTGTGTTCTGCCGGTGGAGGAGTCCAAGGACCTGCATGTCCTCGGTGGAGTGGGAGGGGGAGTTAAAGTGTTGAGCCACGGGGTGATTGGGTTGGTTGGTTCGGGCGGCTATAGCCAACTGCCGCCGTGACATCAACCGACTCAACCTGTCCACCCCTCTCACCCACTCCAACCTCTCACCCTCAGAACGTGCAGCCCTCCACTCCCTCCGCTCCAATCCCAACCTCACCATCAAACCCGCAGACAAGGGAGGCGCGGTGGTAGTTTGGCGCACTGACCTGTACACCGCTGAAGCCAAACGCCAGCTCGCGGACGCCTCCTCTTATCGCCCCCTTGACCACGACCCCACCTCCCACCACCAAACCATCATCTCCCAGACCATCCAGGACCTCATCACCTCAGGGGATCTCCCATCCACCGCCTCCAACCTCATAGTCCCACAACCCCGCACCGCCCGTTTCTACCTCCTGCCCAAAATCCACAAACCTGCCTGCCCCGGCCGACCCATTGTCTCAGCCTGCTCCTGCCCCACCGAACTCATCTCCCAATACCTCGACACGGTCCTGTCCCCTTTAGTCCAAGAACTCCCCACCTACGTTCGGGACACCACCCACGCCCTCCACCTCCTCCAGGATTTTCGCTTCCCCGGTCCCCAACGCCTTATTTTCACTATGGACATCCAGTCCCTGTACACCTCCATCCCCCATCACGAAGGACTCAAAGCCCTCCGCTTCTTCCTTTCCCGCCGCACTAACCAGTACCCTTCCACTGACACCCTCCTTCGACTGACTGAACTGGTCCTCACCCTGAATAACTTCTCTTTTCAATCCTCCCACTTCCTCCAAACTAAAGGAGTTGCCATGGGCACCCGCATGGGCCCCAGCTATGCCTGCCTCTTCGTAGGATATGTGGAACAGTCCATCTTCCGCAACTACACTGGCACCACCCCCCACCTTTTCCTCCGCTACATCGATGACTGTATCGGCGCTGCCTCGTGCTCCCACGAGGAGGTTGAACAGTTCATCAACTTTACTAACACCTTCCATCCCGACCTGAACTTCACCTGGACTGTCTCAGACTCCTCCCTCCCCTTCCTAGACCTTTCCATTTCTATCTCGGGCGACCGACTCAACACAGACATCTATTATAAACAGACTGACTCCCACAGCTACCTGGACTACACCTCCTCCCACCCTGCCCCCTGTAAAAACGCCATCCCATATTCCCAATTCCTTCGTCTCCGCCGCATCTGCTCCCAGGAGGACCAATTCCAACACCGCACAACCCAGATGGCCTCCTTCTTCAAGGACCGCAGATTCCCCCCAGACGTGATCGACGATGCCCTCCACCGCATCTCCTCCACTTCCCGCTCCTCCGCCCTTGAGCCCCGCTCCTCCAACCGCCACCAAGACAGAACCCCACTGGTTCTCACCTACCACCCCACCAACCTGCGCATACAACGTATTATCCGCCGCCATTTCCGCCACCTCCAAACGGACCCCACCACCAAGGATATATTTCCCTCCCCTCCCCTATCAGCGTTCCGCAAGGACCACTCCATTCGTGACTCCCTTGTCAGATCCACACCCCCCACCAACCCAACCTCCACCCCCGGCACCTTCCCCTGCAACCGCAGGAAATGTAAAACTTGCGCCCACACCTCCACACTCACTTCCCTCCAAGGCCCCAAGGGATCCTTCCATATCCGCCACAAGTTCACCTGTACCTCCACACACATCATCTATTGCATCCGCTGCACCCGATGTGGCCTCCTCTATATTGGTGAGACAGGCCGCTTACTTGCGGAACGCTTCAGAGAACACCTCTGGGCCGCCCGAACCAACCAACCCAATCACCCCGTGGCTCAACACTTTAACTCCCCCTCCCACTCCACCGAGGACATGCAGGTCCTTGGACTCCTCCACCGGCAGAACACAACTACACGACGGCTGGAGGAGGAGCGCCTCATCTTCCGCCTGGGAACCCTCCAACCACAAGGTATGAATTCAGATTTCTCCAGCTTCCTCATTTCCCCTCCCCCCACCTTGTCTCAGTCGGTTCCCTCAACTCAGCACCGCCCTCCTAACCTGCAATCCTCTTCCTGACCTCTCCGCCCCCACCCCACTCCGGCCTATCACCCTCACCTTGACCTCCTTCCACCTATCCCACCTCCATCGCCCCTCCCCCTAGTCCCTCCTCCCTACCTTTTATCTCAGCCGGCTTGGCTCTCTCTCTCTTATTCCTGATGAAGGGCTTATGCTCGAAACGTCGAATTCTCTATTCCTGAGATGCTGCCTAACCTGCTGTGCTTTGACCAGCAACACATTTGCAGCTGTGATCTCCAGCATCTGCAGACCTCATTTTTTACTATAAAACAGGGAATAAACTGAAATCCATATTCTGGCATCTATGGTCAAATCAATGATCAAACACAACTTGCCCAGGAAATACAATATTGAGAGGTTTCTCCAATCACTGTTTCACATGAACAAATAGGCTTCACACTGAACTCAATAAAAGAGTTCTCTGGAATGGGAGAGATCAGCTGGGAAGCCCTTCCTCACAGGACTTTTGTTCTCCAAGTGAAGATCAGAAACCAAAGCATTCTCCATCCAGTCACTGTTCAAAACAGCCTCGGTAGGAAACTCCAGTAGAGCAAATAGTTGTGTGATTCCTAGGAAGCCTTGATTTAAAAAGGCCCATCCCTCTACTTCACTTGCCTCCTTTCATGTGATATATAAAATCTCTCTTTGCAAGCTTTCAGTGATTTGACTCAATAGCTCCTCAAGTGACTCCATATTTTATAGGGTTCGTGTGAAATGTCTTGGAACACTTTATTACATCAGGGTATCCTGTAAGTTATTTTTATTGCAGCTGTTTGCTTATTAATGAGACTAGCTGTTCAAGGTCTTGGAACTATCTTGGAATTACCTGCTAGCTGTCATCGTTGCATCATGCTTGCCAAGAAGATAACTTGGATATAACCTGTAAAATTGACTGCTTTCAAAACAACAGAACTTAACCTCTCAGCATGGCTTAGCTTTACAGAAGCTCATTAACTCCTCAAAGAATTGTACACTCCATTACAGAATTCAAACCATAGACTGCAATTGGGCTTTTTAAAAATGTACTTTAATATTTTCAGTAAATCTCCAAATGATTAAAAAAAACTTGGAATCATCATTTAATTTTACTTCCTGTTTAATAATAATCCATTCTCATTCGTGAGTTGTCACCATGGCAACTGTGCATATCCTTACAATGCTTCGTTTAGAAAAGAAAAACTGCATTTTCTTTATTCAAATCAAACCTAGATATGGAGTTTTTAACTCAAATGATCGAATATCAGACACTGTCCTAGAATCATGACACCACATCAGTGTCATCATCAGACCATGAAGATGGCATAAAAGTGGTACAACATGTTTTGCAGCACGGAATACACAGTACCAAACCCAATCACAGCTTCATCCTATAAAGTGACAAGACAGTGCTCAAATGAAGATCTATATCTTCAATGCAATTCCCTTTCCTTACTTCCCATTCAACTAACCAGTGAGGACAGAAGCGAAAGAATCCATGACTGGGAATCGGATTGCACCTCCCAATAATGCCAGCTTGTGAGGTGGTTTGATTTCTGGTGCTGTTGATGGTAGCAGTATAGAGTAGCTGTTGTTAACAGAACTCCAGTAATGCCTGGTTCTCTGTAATTAATAGGTTTTACTTCCTGTCCAATATAAAAGTTAATGGTAAACATTGAATCTATTTACATTGAAATGATCTGCACTGATGGCAACAATGTAATTTATGTTTTTATGTACATTCAGTGACATCAATTATAAAATCCATTATAGTCTGCAGCCACCTAATTAACGAGAACCTTTCTTAACAACAATTTTAGACCATCAAGGAATTAAAAAGGAATTTATTGACAATGAATAAAAGAACTACTTTCCAAATATGATTTGGAGGTGCCAGTGTTGGACTGGGGTGTACAAAATGGTTGTCACCGGATGAAGGAGCAGTGCTCCAAAAGCTAGTGCTTCCAAATAAACCTGTTGGACTGTAACCTGGCATTGTGTGATTTTAACTTTCCAAGTATGACATTTGATAAAAAATAGATCTTCTTTCTAAATAGAAATAATTCAATCATACCTATTGTGAATAATGATGAAAGCAATGTATTCCATTGTCATCCACATTTGGATTTTAAGTTCTATATTCTGATATTTACCAAGCTGTACTTAAAACTCCTTTGAATTATCAGGCAGAACCATCCTAACTCTCACTGTCATAGCAACTCAGGAGTTCAATGGATAGATGATAGCTGGCTATTCCTGCTTAAATCAAATTGTCAGAATCAGACATCCAGGCAATAGATAAGCCTTGGTTTAAATTAGTTGAAAGGACAAACTATATTCTAAGACCATTTCCTATCCTCTGCTGTAGATTGTAAGAAATTGGATCACCACTGTTAAATTGACAACTCCTGTTTGTTATAGGTGATGACTCAGTTCTGCCCATTTCATGAGTCCTCAGAAATCCATCAAGGAACATCATGGATGGTTGGAAAGTTAATAGAGAGGATAAGACTAGACAGTTATTTTGTACAAGAAAGGGTTGAGCACTGTTGTACATACTGTCAGTACACTGATTTCAGAAGACTGAAAGCTTCCAATAATGGCAACAGGCACTTTAATATTATTCCTCCACACAAGCATATGCCTGTCTGGAAATTTACTGAAATGTATACAAGCTGAAAACTATTAGTGGGAGGTAGTGGTCTCCTTTAGAAAGTAAAAATCGAACACTATTATAGCAATACCAGTATACCATTCATAATCAATATTTGGTCTAATGGACATATTTCTTTTACCTTCTATCCCTTCCTTCCCTTTTGGCTGGATGACTCTGATTGCAATTTTCAGATGCACTCTCCATTTGGTTGTGCGAGGTATTGAGCTGCCAAACCAATGTCTCTGAAATGGACAAGTGGAAGACACTCAAAAAATGGACGAGGATGTTATTAAATAGGATTCCAGATTCAAACAAGTTACCTATATGTCAATTGGGTCTAAGTTGGGTTAAGATACAATGTTCCTGCCTGAGTCAGATGTATATCTCAATTGCCTTGAGAAAAAGTAAAACTAAATGAAAAAGATAAAAATTAGAAAGAAAATTGAATGATTTTGTTTAACATCACATGTTATTTCTACTGGGACATTTATTAAATTATTCTTTCTGTAAAAGAAATCAAACTAGAGGCTTTATTATCCTTTGGTGTGTACTCAAGCTGTCCAGATAAAATTCATGTGTTTGTTATTTAAAAATAAATGGACAAATTGAATTAAAGAGAGCAAAAATGCAATTTTAATGAAGTACATTGTCTATTGTGGAATTATGAAATGTGCAAAGGATCTACATTTGCTGATTAATAAAAAAATGAATGGATTGAAGAGTGTTGTCACTATCCATACCATCCTTCCATTACTCAAAGAGAACCGCGTCATGAATAGAAATGAATGAATAAGCCCCAGTGTTTCAATTTGTCGTTTGCTAACATCTTTGGTTGAGTTAACTTTGAGTGTAACACAAATATCTAGCATCAATGAATATCCACATTTTGTCTCTGTAGAATCTGGATATCAGACTCCTTACATACAGTAATCAGGATTTTGGAATTATAAGCAGAATTCAAAACCTGCATTTTGTAATTTGGAATTTTGCTCTTGACATAATGCAATATGTAGGAATAAATACATGGATGGAAATTGTATATGAGAACATAAGAACTAGGAGCAGGAGTAGGCCCTCTGGCCCACCAAGCCTGCTCTGCCCCTCAATAAGATCATGGCTAATCTTTTCATGAGCTCAGCTCTACTTACCCACATTTTCACTATATCCCTTAATTCCTTTATTTATCAAAAAAGTATCTCCCTGCGCTTTAAAAGCAATTACTGAAGTAGCGTCAACTACTTCCCCGGGCAAGGACTTCCACAGACTAACAACCCTCTGAGTGAAGAAGTTCCTTCTCAGTTCCGTTCTAAACCTGCTTCCTCTTATCTTGAGGCCATGCTCTTTTGTCCTCGTCTTACCTCCCAGTGGAAACATCTTATCTCTTTCTATTTTATCGATTCTCTTCACAATTTTATATTTTCTATAAGATTCACCCCCTCATTCTTCTGAATTCCAATTAATATAATCCCATTCTATTCAGTCCCTCCTCATAAATCAATCCCCTCAACTCCAGAATCAAACTAGTGAACCTTCTCTGCACCCGCTCTAGTGCCAATACATCTTTTCTCAAGGAAGGAGACCAAATCTGCACACAGTACTCCAGGTGTGGCCTCACCAGCACCTTGTACAGCTGGAACATTATCTCACTACTTTTAAACTCAATCCTTTTAGCAATGAAGGACAAAATTCCATTTGCCTTCCTAATTACCTGTTGTACTGGCAGACCAACTCTCTGTGATTCATGTACAAGGACACTCAGGTGTCTCTGCTCAGCAGCATGATGTTACTTATTACCATTCAAGTAATAATCTATTTTGTTATTATTCCTACCAAAATGTATGACTTTACATTTCCTAACATTGTATTCCATCTGCCAGACCTTTGCCCACTCATTCAATGTATCGATGTTCCTCCTGCAAAGTTTCACAGTCCTCTGCACACTTTGCTCTGCCCCTCATCTTAGTGTCATCGGCAAATTTTGATACCGTACATGTTGTCCCCAACTCCATATCATCTATATAAGTCGTAAATAATTGCAGTACCAACACCGATTCCTGAGGCACACCACTAGTCACTGATTTCCAGCCAGAATAACACTCATTTATCCCAACTCTTTGGTTCCTGTCAGTCAACCAATCCTCTAACCATACTAATACTCCACCCCGAACACCATGCACCTTTATCTTATGAAGCAGCCACATGTGCAGCACCATATGGCTGGGTCTTAGATTTATAACCAACGCTATGTGGGGCTTATAAGTGCGACTTTGAATTGGAAAACTAGCAGGCAGCCCAAAATTGTACCTCAGGCCTCATAAACATGATTTGTTGAGCTGTAGTGATCCTAAGTTGTTTTACTTACAGTGTGGAAACAGGCCCTTCAGCCCAACAAGTCCACACTGACCTGCCGAAGCGCAACCCACCCATTTATTGTTACCTAACACTACGGGCAATTTAGCATGGCCAATTCACCTGACCCGCACATCTTTGGACAGTGGGAGGAAACCGGAGCACCCGGAGGAAACCCACGCAGACACTGGGAGAACGTGCAAACTCCACACAGTCAGTCGCCTGAGTCGGGAATTGAACCCGGGTCTCAGGCGCTGTGAGGCAGCAGTGCTAACCACTGTGCCACCGTGCCGCCCATTAGTGTCCTGTATTAGTGGAAGTGACAATCAGTGATTGGATTTAGGAGTATCATGGAGTTGAAGTCAGCCTTGCTACTTCACGTGGTTCCATAAAAATATTGAAACAAACAGATACATTTTGGTGGCTATCTCTGCTGAGTCATCAGAACTGTTGAAGAATCCTGAGCCAGCATTAATCATTGGAATCAAATTCAGAAGAGGGTGCACTGTTGTTGGGTGCTCCATTTACATAGGGAAAAGACCAGTCAATTGTTTTAAGCAGATTACAGGGACAGCCCAATATTGGGCTGAATTTCATTCAGGTGTCCTTGGGCATAAGTTGGTGGTCCCCAGAATTGGGTGATTGAGGTTCAATTTCTATGAGATAGTCTGCTCATCAAACTTTGGGGAGAAAATAGTTTTTTTTTCTAATTATCAAAAGCAGGTTCACTTTCAAATCAATGATACTTCCTCAAAAGTAATTTAAAATAGCCTGAAGCTGTTCAGTGTCAGGGGTGGTAGACAGGGAACGTAAAACCAATCTGAACTGATTTACAAATTCCTAACGTTCACAAAAATGCAAGACCTATAAAGTCCAGAGTTTATAACCTGCAGCAATAAGCTTTTATTTCACCATATAGCGCAGCTGAAATAAACTGTATACTGTCTTTGGGAAAACGTGTAGAATTTCAGGTTAAAATTTTCGCATCAGTTTTATGATGCATTGATACTAGCAGCATCCTTTACTATCCAAGGATATGCATAGGAAATCATAGATCATTGTGCTCAATTGTTAGTGCCTGTGAATGGAATATTGTGCGAATTTGACCTGTTCTTTACTGATTGCTGCTTCTGACAGGATAGGCTTGTTATCAGAATGCATTTTCAAAATTTCATCATTTTTGAATATAACCCTGTTATGTATCAGCACACTGTGAGGGTCCAATTAATTTCAGACTTGGCAAATCTATTCCTTCCTCTCATTTTTGTACAGTAGATTTACAAAACACTTTACACTGTCAGAGCTTTGATTTATTTTGATTTATTATTGGGTTAGTTGAAAACACAAGCTCTTGGACCCTCACTCCTTCTTCAAGGCTGGCACGAGAGAAGACATCTGACACAGAATTTTCTCTCACAAGCACCTGAAGAAAGAGCAAGACTCCAAAAGCTTGTGTTTTCAAATAAACCTGTTGGACTATAACCCTGGCATTGTGCGATTTTTGATCTTGTCCAACCCAGTCCAGCACTGGCACCTCCACATCATGATTTATTATTGTCCCATGTACCTGAGTACAGTGAAAAGTTTTTTTTAGCAGAACAAGCAGATCATAACATACAAGGACATACAGATCATAGGATGTTTAGGCAGAGCAAGGCATACAAGGTTATGGCAGCATAGGAGATGCACAAAGCAAGATCAACATTAGATTCAAAATTAGAAAGGCCCATACAGCAGGGAAGAAAATTCTAGAGAACATTCTAATAGGTTGATGCATTTCAAAGATTACTGTATGCTTATCGATGACATTAGAATGACAAGGAATTGTGATTGCATTTCAAAGTACACTTGACTGCAGCAGTTCCTCACTCCAGAAAGATCATTGTTTATGCCCTCAGGGCTCACGTTTGGACTAAAACAAACAATTTCCTCACTCAAGAGTTACTGTTTGACTGCTGAAATCCAATGTCTGAAAGGCATTTTTAATTCATATCAAGATTGATACATTTTTCCACATGAAATGTTTTCCCATGATGGAGAGTTTAATTTAGAGAAAAGTGAAATTCAGATCATTGTCACCTCATCTGGAGTACTGTGTCCAGTTCCTTACGGGAAGGCTATTATTAAGATGGAGAGAGTACAGGAAGGAGTGGGTTTGAGTTGTAAGGATATGCTGGATAACTTTGGACTCTTTTCACTGGATTGTAGGAGGTTAATGGGTGACTGTATAATGGTTTATAAAATCATGAGGAGTTTAGATAAGGTGAATAGGTATCTTTTCCCTAGGGTGGGGGATTTCAAGATAGGGGACATATTTTTAAGGTGAGAGAAGAAAAATTTAAAAAGGACATAAGGAGCAACTTTATTTCACAGAGTGGTTAGCATGTGGAATGAATGTCCAGAGGAAATGGGAGATGAGGGTACAATTGCAATGGTTAAAAGATAAGTACATGAATAAGAAAGGATTGGAGAGTTATATGCCAAGCGCAGACAAGTGGGAGTAGTTTCATTTGAGATTGTTGTCAGCATGGACTGGTTGGACCGAAGGGTCTGTTTCCTTACGGTATGACTCCATGACTCTATAATTGTATTTTTCTTTGTGGTTCCAACAGTAGATATGAGTGATATTGTAAGGTATGGGGAGTGAATGGAAGTCATACTTGTGACTCTACAGCCAATAAAACGTTGGATGAACCACAAAATACAATTGCCTTATTTAGTATTAAATACCACCTCTTACTCAAACCTATTTTTTTCCTTAACTCTCTAAGTCTATTATTCCCCTTATATAAGTTTTCAAAGTATGCCATGGCCCATCAGCTAGGATTTTCATAAATAAGGAAAAGACATTGCAAATTAGTTTTCTTCTTAGAATTGTAGAACTATATAATACTTCCAGCTCATTGAGTCAGAACTGAAAAAAAACCTGTAATTTTCTTTCTTTTATTAATTCACAGGACAAGGGTGTTGCTGGTTAGACCAGCATTTATTATCCATTCCTAAATGCCCAGAGGGCAGTTAAGAGTCAACCACATTGCTTTGAGTCTGAAATCACATGTAGACCAGACCAGATAAAGATGGCAGTTTCCTTCCCTAAACATCATTAGTGAACCAGGTGGTTATTTCCAATATTCTGAAACTTGAAAGGGTTCAGAAAGGATTTACAAGAATGTTGCCAGGGTTGGAGGATTCGAGCTACAGGGAGAGGCTGAACAGGCTGGGGCTGTTTTCCCTGGAGCATTGGAGGCTGAGGGGTGACCTTATAGAGGTTTACAAAATGATGAGGGGCATGGATAGGGTAAATAGGCAAAGTCTTTTCCCTGGGGTCAGGGAGTCCAGAACTAGAGGGCGTAGGTTTAGGGTGAGAGGGGAAAAATATAAAAGAGACCTAAGGGACAACTTTTTTATGCAGAGGGTGGTTTGTGTATGGAATGATCTGCCAGAGGAAGTGGGGAGGCTGGTAAAATTGCAACAGTTAAGAAGCATTTGGATGGGTATGTGAATAAGAAGGATATGGGCCGGGTGCTGGCAGGTGGGACTAGATTGGGTTGGGATAGCTGGTCAGCATGGACAGGTTGGACTGAAGGGTCCGTTTCAATGCTGTACATCTCTATGACTCTAATCAACAACCGATGCATCGTCATCATTAGATTCTTAATTCCAGATATTTACTGAATTCAAATTCCACCATCTGCTGTGGCAGGATTCGAACCTGGGTCCCCAGAACATTACCTGGGTCTTTGGATTAACAGAGACAATACCGCAAGGCCATTGCCTCTCCTATACTAGTCTGTACTCACTCCACTTTCCAGCATATGGCCCATAGACCAGAATGTTATGACATTTTAAGTGCTCATCTGAGTACATTTTAAAAATTGTCTGGTTTCCTGCTTCAAATAGCTTATCAGGCAGTACACTCCAGATTCCTACTGCCCTCTGGGTGAAAACATTTTCCTCAAATCCCCTCTAAACCTTCTACTTTCACTCAAAAACGTATGTCTCCTTGTTACTGACACTTGAAATAGGGAGAACAATTGCCTTCTATCCATGCCCCTCATAGCCTTTTATCCTTTATGGGGTCATAGAATCCCTCCAGTGTGGAAAGAGGCCATTTGGCCCATCAAGTCTACACCGGCCCTGTGAAGAGCAAGCCACCCAGACCCCCATCCTGTTCCCGTAACCCCACACTTTTTTAACCATGGAGAAAGTAAGGACTGCAGATGCTGGAGAGTCAGAGAAAAGAAAGTGTGGCGCTGGACAACCACAGCAGGTCAGGCAGCATCTGAGGAGCAGGGGAGTCAATGTATCGGGCATAAGCCTTTCATCAGAAATTGGAGGTGGAGGGAAGGTAAAGAGAGATCAATGGGAGGGTGGGGGTGGGGCTGGAGGGAAGGTCGGTGGGAAGGCTGAAATACAGTCACAATCCCCTGTCATTCTAATGTCATCAATAAGCATACAGTCATTATTCAAATGCATCGACCCATTAAAATGTTCTTTAGAGTTTTCTTCTCTGCTGTTATTAGACTGCTGAATGGGCCTCTCTAGTTTTGAATCTAATGTTGATCTTGCTCTGTGCATCTCCAGTGCAGCCATACCTTGTATGCCTTGCTCTACCTAAACACCTAATGCTCTGTATGTCCTTGTATGTCATTTTCTGCCTGTACTGCTTGCAAAACAAAACTTTACATGGGACAATAATAAATCATGATGTGGAGGTGCCAGTGCTGGACTGGGTTGGACAAGATCAAAAACCACACGACACCAGGTTATAATCCAACAGGATTATTTGAAAACACAAGCTTTTGGAACCTTACTCCTCCTTCAGGTGCTTGTGAGAGAAAATTCTATGTCAGATGTCCTCTCTCATGCCAGCATCTGAAGAAGGAGTGAGGCTCCAAAAGCTTGTGTTTTCAAATAACCTAATAATAAATCAAATCTCAGACAGTGTTAAGGTGGGGGTTTACTGTGATAAGTCAGTGAGGAAGGTGGAGCAGATAGGTCAATGGCACAATGCTGAGTTGCAGGGTACCTCTGGGGTCATAGAATCCCTCCAATGTGGAAACAGGCCCTTCAGCCCAACAAGTCCATACTGATCAGAATACCCACCTAAACTCATTCCCCTACATTTACCCCTGACAAATGAACTTAACCTGCACATCCCTGAACACTATGGACAATTTAGCACGGCCAATCCACCTAACTTGTACATCTTTGGACTGTGACAGGAAACCAGAGCATCAGAAGGAAACCCATGCAGACACGGGGAGCATGTGCAAACTCCACACAGACAGTCACCCACTGCTGGAGCCGTACCCAGGTCCCTGGTGCTGTGAGGTAGCAGTGCTAACCACTGAGCCACCATGCTGCCCAACATATAAGGTGGGGGGAGGGGGGATTTGGAACGTAGTGAAGTCAATGTAGATTCCATGCGTTTGAAGGGTCCCAAGGCTGAACATATGGGGTTCTTCCTCCAGTTGGTTTTGATTTGGCGTTGGAGGAGTCCCAGGATTTGGCACAACTGTACCAACCCACCTAGCGTGCCCATCCTTAAACACTCCAGTCAATTGAGCATGGCCAATCCACCTAACCTGCACATCTTTGGGAGGAAATTGAAGAACCCAGAGGAAACCCGAACAGACACGGGGAGAACGTGCAAACTCCACCCAGTCAGCCAAAGCTGTAATTCAACCCAGGTCCCTGGTACTGTGAGGCAGCAGTGGTAATAGTTGAGCCACCATGCCACCCTTATTATGATTATTTCCTGACTACGCCAATGAGTGTCATCATTCAAGTCTTTCTGTGGTGCGTGAGCTACAATAATAAACAACATGAGATTTGAAGGTAATTTCTACTCATTAAGATTACATTAGTCTGAGAGGAGTTCATCTTTTTTATGCAAAGTAGATGTATAACTATGATGGATTGGAGCTACTTAAGACTATACCACTCCACAGTAAATGTGAAGCCAGCAAATTTGGCAGCCTACCAACTTCCTGCCTTTTCAAAGCAGGTAGATGTCAGTTAGTCAGAAACAATGAAGCACAGTTTTGCCATCAAATGCTTTTTTTTTCATTCATTGGTTCCGCTGTGGTAATTATGTCATTTTCTAAAGGTTCTTTGTCTTAAATGTGTAATTAAGTAAAGCCTTAGCAATAGGTTAAAAGGCATTCGTCAGAACTTTTAGTTACTTTTCAAATGAGGTTTTTGTTCTTCACCTGAGAAAATGTTTCGAATGATATGACTGGCTATTCAGTTAACTTTCAAGGGCAAAGGGGTTAAATCCAATCTTTCCGATCTCGGGGTTATATATTAACAGACTGAAACTGCACATTGCATTTCCCAGTCTTCACCTCTGCCCCCATTTGATGGACTAACAGATTGCCATGTAGCGCAAAGTTAATAGAATAATTAACCCTCAATTGAGAAAATTATAGCTGTGCTGTGATTCAATAATGAAATGTGCTAATTGGATTCCTCAACATTTTGATGCGGATACCCATGCTCAGGTGAGTCACTGACACAGTGAGTGAGATAATAATTTCAAAGGAAGTGTTCACTACCGCAATGAAAAGCAGGAAACCTTCAGTGTGAAAAGCAGTAGATTATTTAATAATGAGAATGCCACAATGATTGATGCATTGATGCAATCCAACTCATTTCACACTATTGAATTCTATGTTTGTATCAAAATGGGAAAAAGCCAATCAAACATGGCTCCTCTGAAAGTGCTCATGCTTCAGACCGGAATTGATAGGGTTATAGATCTGCACAGCACGGAAACAGACTCTGCGCTCCAACTTGTCGATGCCAACCAGATATCCAAAATAAATCTATTCCCAATTGCCAACATTTGGCCTGTATCCCTCTAAATCCTTTATATCCATGTACTCATCCAGACAATTGAGCTATTATGGTATTCAATAGTGTAAAATATCTGTATTTTTATTTAGTAATTTTCCTAATCATTTCCAAAACATTGAAAATTCTCCTTGTTTACCTTTACATATGGGAAATTCTGTGGACTTATAATGTAGACTAGCCCAAGTCATGTCTGTCTGTTAACAAAGCTAAGATACCTCCCACCCTCATGTTAAATACCATGGAAACAAATTGCAATTAAGAATAGAAATTGAACTACACAGGATTTCTGTTCAGGCAGGATGTCTGACTGAAAAGTTGAGAAACCAACTACTTTTGTGTGTTGAATGCTACTGCGACCCTTAAAGCAGTTGAAAAACCTGTGTGGGTTTCAGATTAATATTAAAGTTGTAGCGTACTGTTATTATTCAGTTATGTAGTACAAGTGCTCCAGGCTGTAAAACAAAATACTCAGCAGGCCAATAAAAATGAAATGTCGCCTGACATGTTTCAGGGAGTAGGGAAGGTAACTGAGGATAGCAGGGAGTGTGAAGCAGAAACCAGTCTGGAAAAGTTCTGAATAAGGCCACCATGGCTGTGTATGATCTGTTGTGCTTACTGACTTCAAGGACCTTTCTTCAAAGTGTTCTGATGTATTTGAAAGTTCGCAGCATTCAGGATCGCTTGATTTCGCTTTTATCCACAGTCATCAGACGAGAGTGACATCTTGAAAGCCTCAGAAGATTAAATAGCAAAGCTCAGTCGGAAGCTAAAAAGAAAGGGCCAGGTCGGCCATTAAGGAGCAGGTCTTTTCTTGTCTATGAAAGAGCTTTCAAGGAGCACTATTGGAAGCAGAAGGCCTGCTAAAGAATACAATGAGGGGGAGAAAAGGAGAACCCAGAGTGGAACCAGAGGGAGGGGGCTCTGTGAATGAGGGATTAGTGCAGCTTCTCAGCAAAGAATGGGGAATCCTAGTTGAGATGAAAATGAGGTATTACTGTTTGGGAGAATTTGGTTCATTGAGCAGCAACAATATATGTTGGGGCGGACAGGGGAGACTTGACATTGCACACCACTAAGCTATGTTGACCCTCAACATTGGCCATATTAAAACTGTTTTATTTAAGTTCTTTAGGATATTTACATTAAAATATCTAATTGAACTGTTTGAATATTGTTTTGCAATGTGACAGTTCATTCTACTGCACACATTCATATTTAAAACATTGCTCACTTCAGACTGTCTCCATAACTAATTTAAAGAGAAACCTACGCATAAACATATAAGTGTCATCTGTTGAAGTTACTCAAATTTGAGCTGTGTAAATGCAGAAGCATCTCCTATTCTGTTAAAAGCAATGTGTGAAGGATCCCATTTCAAAAAAACAATCTTGTTACTTCGAGTAGCATCAATTCTTTTGTTTCAATATAAACAGGAAGTATCTGCTGAGTGGAGTGGAAGATTTTACACCCATGCTCTTCCACACAGTGACCATGATGCCAGTTGGCAGTGCAGAGCTATGTTTACCTTGTTTCCTGCAGGAATAAGAAGGGCATACTTGAATAAATTATTTAAGTATGTACATTCTAAGCCAAGATGCGAGCTATTTGGAGATTAATGCTGTTTGCAGGATGCAACAAGGCAAGAGTTAATAAGTGTGGATAAATATTTACAATTATAGTTCAATCAAATTTGGGAGTTATGTGGAAACCTTTCTTTGGGAGATTACATGGGACAGAGGAGATTATCAAAGTGCAGATTCAATAGACAAAACAGCCATTCCTCTTCCAATCTTTATTCTGACACCTGGCAGAGAGCTGGGAGCATCCTATCTATCTGCCCTCTAGCCAAGTGAATGGCATATTACAAATGCCACATTTACGTCTTTCATTGAAACAATGAACTCTGACATGCTGATGTGTCTGGTCTCCTTATTACTTTGTTACCAATTCTATTATAAACATAATTGCATTGTTGACCCACATATTTATAGAGTACTAGGGAATGCCACAGTTTTTCCTGGTGGTCAGTTCGGAGACATAGGGGTTGCTCAACACTTTGTGTCCTGTAAGTTTTCTTATATTCTTTCATGTGCTGTGAGTATTACTGGCTAAACCAATATTGCTCATCTCTGATTGTCCTTGAGATGATGATATTTAACTGCCTTCCTGAGCAACTGCAGTAATGCTAGTGCAAAAAGAGTTCCAAAAGTTTGATCAAAGTCAGGACGTTGCATGACTTAGAGTCATAGAGTCATAGAGATGGATAGCATGGAAGTAGACCCTTTGCTCCAACTCAGTTATGCTGACCAGATATCCTAAATTAATCATACTTGTAGGTAGTGGTGTTCCCATAAGTTTGTTTCCCTGGTCCTTCCAGGTGGTTGCTGTTGTGGGTTTGCAAAGTGCTGCATAAAGAGACATGGATTGCTGTGTTTCTCGCCCGTAAGTGTTTAAAGTGTTTAAAGACTTTAAACACAAATGGATTGCTGTGGTTCATCTTGTACATGGTGCATAGAATTGGCACACTGCATTAATATTTGAGTTTAAGATGGTGGATAGGGTGCCAACTAAGCTGGCTTCTTTGTCCTGGATGATGCTGAGTTTCTTGAATGCTGCAGGAGCTACATTTATCCTCATGGGTGGAAGGTATTTCATCATACTGAAAACAACTAATGCTGTAGTTCACCGAAGGTCGAGCAGCATCCATGGAGTGAAAGTAAGCTAATGTTTCGAGTCTAGGTGACCCATCATCAGAGCTATTTTTCACCATAGCTCTTGACCTTCTCTCTGAGGCTAAGCATACTATCCTCAACATAGGACTCAGCTTCATACCCTTATGCCTCCTCCTGCCACTTAATAAATTTTGGGCTTGTCCAGCTCTAATGAAGAGTCATCTAGACTTGAAACATTAGTTTGCTCTCTCCCCATGGATGCTGGCTGAGTTACTGTGATTTCCAGCTTTATTTTGCTTTCAGTACAGATTCCAGCATCTGCAGTAATTTGCCCCTTTGGTATTCCATCACAGCCCTGATTTGTGCCTTGTATGTGGTGGATCAACTTTGTTGAGGCAGGAGGTGAGTTATACGTTTTAGCATTACTAGTCTTTAACCTGTTGTTATATCAGTAGTCATCAACAGCAGTTAAGTATCTGATCAATAGTAACACCCACAATATGGGAATTTAATAATAGCAACCCAGGGAGATGATTAAAATGTCTCTTGTTAGACATGACCATTGCCTGGCACATGTGTGACACAAATGTCATTGAATATTATTTAATAATTCTGAGAGAGTTCAAAAATAATTGTGGGCATTTATTTGTACCAATTTGCTTTTTATTGTTATTTCTTTTCAGTTTTATTACATTCTGATATTTTGTTTGTTAAAATGCTTCTCCTGTTTGCTTTTGTGGTAATCATGATTTGGAGGTACTGGTGTTGGACTGGGGTGTACAAAAGTAAAAATCACACAACACCAGGTTATAGTCCAACAGGTTTATTTGGAAGCACTAACTTTCTGAGCGCTGCTCCTTCATCAGGTGGCTGTGGAGTCCACAATGAAGGAGCAGCACTCCGAAAGCTAGAGCTTCCAAATAAACCTGTTGGACTATAACCTGATGTTGTGTGATTTTTAACGTGGTAATCATAGCAATGGTCAGCTCAGAGAAGCAACTTCAAGTTGGAAACAGATTTCAAATTTAAAAAAAATGATTTATTAGACAACAGGATTCTCACCAGGCCCCAAAAATCTGGTATACTCACACCATAACCTCAACAGGAGGCCAACAGAAGGACCAGAAACGAAATTGGCTCCTATAAGAGGCGAGAATCTTTTATTGACTTTCCCTTATTGACTCACTTGGCCAAGCCTGTACTGTAATGAGAATAGCAATCAATGTAGGATCTATTGTGACCTACAACAGGGAAATACTGCTGCTATAATCCATACCCTCAACCCACAAAAGGCCTGGCAATTGTATGATGGAGGTATAATGACTTATGTAGAGGAAACCAAATGGGCAGGATATGGAAATGAAATCTAGCTGGATATTCACATGAGGGACTGACCTCTTGCCTATGATCTAATTTTAAAAAAAATATGTAATTGACTTTTAAGTGGACTTCAGGACCAATAGAATCGCTGGTGTGGAAGCAGGCCATTCAGCCCATCAAATCCACACTGCCCCTCCAGAGAGCATTCCATCCAAACTCTATCCCTGTCACCCTGCGTTTCCCATGGCCAATCCACCTGACCTGCACATCTTTGGACTGTGAGAAGGAAGCTGGAGCACCTGGAGGAATCTCACACAGACACAGGGAGACAGTCGCCAAAGGCTGGAATCAAACCGGAGCCCCTGGCCTTGTGAGGCAGCAGTGTTAATCACTGAGCCACCATGACACACATAAAGGTGATATGTACACTGGCTGAATCTGAGAATTTCCCCTCAACTCCCCTCCCCTCAACAATTTTGATGAGGTCAGCAGTGGGGTATTTTGCCAGATGCACTTATGGTGAAATATATGCAATTAGGAGTTTTCAGAGTCGTTCCTCATCATTCATGGTATCGCAGATACTTGGTTTTTGCTAATACTGCTCCATTCTAGGACACACACCAGGGTTAACTTTACATCTGACTTCCCATTTGTGTATGAAGGTACCTTACTTTACCTCTGTTTAATCCCTACAGTAATACATCCGTGCATCCAGGAGTTCACCAAGATAGGTCAAATCTGTATCCCACTACTTTGCTATTGTCCTTACATGTAAACAATTTCATGCAGGAGATATGTGTGGTTAATTTTGGACAAAGCACTGGGAGTGGGGGCAAGTTTTGAACCGTGCCTTGCTTCTGACAGCCAACCTTATTTGACATGTGAATTGCAGTCCTTGCACACACAGGATGCTTCAAGACAACTTGCTGACTGCCATTAAAAGGAGAAGCTATTTTAAGGTGAATACTTAGTCTATGTTTTGATCAGGAGGCAGGAAGGCGACGGGCGCAGAGATTATCACTGCTAGAAAACTGCTATTTCTGATTCATGTATATTTTTAATAAAAAGTCATGGCATGTGTAGGCAGAACACAAAGAGAATTTCAGTCTGGCATGATTCAAACTGCAGTGGGAGCATATTGATGCACTCACTTTGAAGTTTAACATAGTACAACATTCCCTCTTTTCTTTTTGCCCTTAAGATAAGCTCTAAAAAAGCTAGGGATAATTTTTGTCACAACTTATTGACCTGACAAATTCCTCTGTGTTTCTCTAAGCGCAATTAGTGGCCATTCCAACGGAATTCCTGTAGGAAATTCACCCTGAGGCATTAGGTAATTTAAAGGGTTTTCTTTTTTTGTCTGTCAACATTGGATAATGCAGTCCTGGATCCCAGCAAACAAAAAAAATGTAAAGAAGGTTTGGTGCATGAGGAATGTTAAGCTGCACAGAGGTTGTGAGCTTTGTTTTTGGAGCTCTCATTCTGGAGGAGGTGAGGATAGATTATAATTGCACCACGAGTCTTGAACAGAGAACCCCTGTAGGTAGAGTGGGCCTTTCAATCTTCTGATCAACGGACCCGAAACAAGAATGCAGGAGGGCTGCTTTCCCACGTTCTTTGACAGTTCAGTCCTGAAGATAGCGTCCTTTCAGATCTCACTTGCACTCCTTTTGTGCTGTTAGAAAAATGAATAATTTGTCCTCCTCTTTTGATATGCAGTCAGATTTCATCTACGAAAAGAGACCAGTCTCTTGTGTATTCAATTTTCAGGCTTCCTATCTTGATAAAATGATTCTCTTTCAGTAAGGAACATTTTTTAACCAGTGACATTTACTCTTGAATCACAGCCTAACAGTCAGACCCAATCAGCTCATCTGACACCACAATTATTTCAAAACAAGAGTGTCAATGCACCATATAATCGGAATTTACCCCATCTTACTACAGAGTTCAACCATAGCCCTCGGATTTTCATATTTTTCACAGTGATATTTGACATTTCTATGGTGGTAATTTTTCTTTACTTCAAAGTAGTCTGATCTGATTAAAATAAACTATGATGTCCCCATTAATCCCCAGAAGTGTGATGCTGTTAATTACACCTAATTTGTATTATTTATTTTTATTTTTAAGGCAAAATTGAATTTTCCTTGTTTTCGTTTGATAAACTCAAGCAAGATTTGTATCAAAACGATGACATGGTAACATTCCATTCAGCCTAACCTCCTCCCACATGCTCATCTGTTGTATGAGAAATATTCCCATCTTGTCCTATGCTGATGTCTCTTTACACCCTATTCCTCCATCCATCTAATTTATTAAACACTGCCATTGACTGCATTTCACTATTTTCTTAAGATTAGATTAGATTACTTACAGTGTGGAAACAGGCCCTTCGGCCCAACAAGTCCACACCGACCCACCGAAGCGCATACCCCTACACCTGCCCCTTACCTAACACTACGGGCAAGTTAGCATGGCCAATTCACCTGACCCACACATCTTTGGACTGTGGGAGGAAACCGGAGCACCCGGAGGAAACCCACGCAGACACGGGGAGAACGTGCAAACTCCACACAGTCAGCCGCCTGAGTCGGGAATTGAACCCGGGTCCACTGCTAACCACTGTGCCACCGTGCCGCCCACTGGCAAAATGCTACTATATAATTCCCACTTTGTCAGGCATTACTTTAAGTCCCAGAACTTTTTGGACAGGATTCACGCCAGCTTGATGCCTCACACAGTTGAATTGTATCTTGTACAATCTTCAGAGTTTTATCTTCTCTATTCAGGTTCAGCAGTGAGGCGTGATCATGAACACTTGGGATGGGAGAGAAAGTTGCTGAACAGTTCTTCACTGAGTATTGAAGCCTTCAAGACAAAATGAAGGGAAGAAAATTCTGGGACTCTACGTACTAAAAGAGATGAATAACTCATGAGCATAGAGTCTCTACAATGTGGAAGCAGGTCATTCAGCCCATCAAGGCCACACTGACCCTCCAAAGAACATCCCACCCAGTCCTTCATTGCCCATGGCTAATCCACCTAACCAAACTTGGGGATTCTATGGGCAATTTAGCCAATCCATCTAGCATGCAGGAGGAAAATGATGCACTCAGAGGAAACCCACACAGACACAGAGAGAACATGCAAGCTCCACACAGATTGCTGTCTGTGGCTAGAATTGAACACACAACCTTGGTGCTGTGAGGTAGCAGTGCTAGCCACTGTGCTACCCTGTTAGCAGTGCATTGCTGCAGCACAGAGGGCAAGATGCAAGTCCGAGTCCAACCCTCTGCACACAGCAAAGTTTTAGATATCAAACTCAAGTCATAACGGAGAGAGAGTCATCACCCTGGTGCAGGTAACTTGTCAGGGAGCTTGAAACTATTCAAGATCTGCCCTCATACAACTTTTTGAAATGAATCATAGAATGGTACAGGCAAAGCACAGTGATCTGTTTACCTTTATGCCTGACTTACCACAAGTGAGGAATAATGCAATGCTGAAGGGTCAGCAGACATCATGCCTCAAGATGAAAAGGTTCCAGGATTCAATCACAGTCTGTCCTGAGTACATTAACTCAGTTGGAGTTGGTGTTCTACAGTTGGACTCAGTTCCTTGAGTGCAGTTTTAGTCTCCCTGCCTGAGGAAGGATGCTCTGGCTATGCATGGAGTGCAATGAAGATTTAGCACACTGATTCCTGGGTTATCACTACTGAGGCACAACAACACCTCTTCTTCCTCAGGAGGCTCAGGAAATTTGGCATGTCCATAAGGACCCTCACCAACTTTAATCAATGCATAATAGAGAGCACCTTATCCAGAAGAATCACAGCTTGGTACGGCAACTGCTCTATCCAAGACCTCAAGAAGCTACAGAGAGTAGTGAACACAATCCAGTCCATCACACAATCCAACCTTCTTCCATCCATTGACTCTTCTCCACTTCTCACCACCTTGGAAAGGCAGCCAATATCATCAAAGACCCCTCCCTCCCCTGTTTTAATCTCTTCTGACCTCTTCCATCAGGTCAAAGATACAAAGCTTAAATACACATACGACAGGTTCAAGAGCTGTTTCTTTCCCGCTGTTGTTAGACTTCTGAATGGATCTCTCAAATTTCAATTCTAACGTTGATCTTACTTTTTGTGCACCTTCTTTACAGTGGTAACTTTGTATTTATCGCTTTGTTCTATCACTCTTTGATTTTGCATGTTATGATCTGCTTATATTGCATGCACATCAAAACATTTTACTGCATCTGGGTCCATGTGACAATAAATCCAATAAAAACAAGGTTAGATCAGTTGGGACTATATTCATTAGAGCATTGACTAATGAGATGGGAGTCTCATAGAAACCTCTAAAATTCTTACTGGAATAGCCAAATGTTCCTGATGACCAGGGAGTCCAGAACCAGGGCCAACAATCTGAGATTAGTGGTTTACCATTTTGGATTAAACAAGGATAAATATCTTAACCCAAAGGGTGGTGAGCCTGTGGAACTCACTGCCACAGAAAGCAATTGAGGCCAAAGCATTGAATATTCTCAAGGAGGAGGTAGATCATAGAATCATAGGATCCTTACAGTGTGGCAACAGGCCCTTCATTCCAACAAGTTCACACTGACCCTCCGAAGAGTAACCCACCCAGACCCATTCCTCTACCCCATTATCCTATATTTATCCCTGACCAATGCAACTAACCTGCACATCACTGAACACTATGGGCAATTTAGATGGCCAATTCGCCTAACCTGCTCATCTTTGGATTGTTCAATGGCATCAATCCCATCAGCTTTACTGAAACCTGAATCAGCCATTATAAAAATTGTATAAAACAATGTGTCAGAGGCTGGGGAATCCAATGGCTAGAAATCTCAGCTTCCAACTCCTCAGTATCTACAAGGACATGTCAGGAGTATATTGGAATACTCTTCTCTTGCTGGCTGAGTTCAGCTCCAAATCCATTTGCATACAATGAAAGAAGTCCTCTATGTCCCTCTAGTCCCATTACTTTATGGGTCGCAGTATAAATTTACTTGGTTCTCCATTATACATTTAGAATTGAAAAGATCCATCAATCAGATTTTTTAATGAAACACCAAACTATTGATTATAAAATGAATTCAATGAAGATACAAAGTTGGTTGACATGCAGCTTGTAATGTGAAAGTATATGTGTCTGTCCTTGTTTGTTTCTCCTGCTGGGTGTTTTTCTCTCTCTCTTTTACTTTCTTTCTATCTCCGTCCTTCTGTTTCTCTCCTCAGGAGCTTTCTCTGTCCTTTGCTCTGTCTCACCTTTGGTTCTTCTCTCTCTCTCTCTCTCTCTCTCTCTCACTCTGCATCTTTTTCTCTCCCTGAGCTCACTCACTCTCTCTCCCTGTCACCTCTGTGAAATGAACTGCCAAAGGAGGTTGTAAGTACAGGTGGATGTGAGTACAGTTACAATGTTTAAAAGACAGTGGGACAGCTACACGAATAGGAAAGGTTCCGAGAGATGGAGGCCAAATGAAGGAAAGTGGGACTAGTTTAGTGAGAAGCTTGATTGGCATGGACGAGTTGGACCACAGGGTCTGTTTCTATGCTGTATTACTCTCTGTCTCAATGGGTCTATATTTCCCCCCTTAATAACCCAAAATGCATGCATACACATGCATACGTTAGAAGACAGAACAGGATTTCTTTCTGCAGTGGTTCACTTTGAAAAAAAAATATTTTGTCCGCTAAGTGTTAGTTCTTAAACAAGGAAAGAATAAAGAATAGAATCTTCAGATTGAAAATGGTTTGCCATTTTAGTACATAGCCAAGTCAACAGGCACATGTCATCTCTGGGATCTTGGCAGATGCAGCTTGCTCATCAACACACAATGAACTTTCAAGGGGAGTGTTTGAAAAAGGCAAAATCTCGCATACAGCCTGTTTGATTGGCAATCAGAGCTATCTACCTTTCAAAAAAAACCACATTAAATTCAAAACTGTTCCTTTCTAAGTAGCCATCCGCTTATTGCAAGGTCTCACCAACGTGCCCAGCTGATCTTTGGATGGAGACAGAAGCAAATAAGCTCAAGGCCACAGAGACTTTGATGACCATTGACAGGACACGGTAATTAATGCTCAGAGGTATGAAGTCTTCAGTGATGAGAATAAAGGTCTCTGTCATCAATAAGCTGGAGGGTCACAGGTCCCTTTGGCAGAGCTACACACTCAGGTAACTCCACCTTCATCAGGAAATCCTATGTTGAGGGTATCGACTCTGTCTCCTCCAAATCTTTACTCCTCGCTCATGCCCTCATCGTATCTGGGACACTGTCTTTTCTAAAGAGGGCCTTGCTTGTCTGAGTGCCGTGCTTCATTGCCAGGTGCTGTCTTCCTTGTGGCCAGGTGATCATCTTGCCCTCTGTCCTTATTGCCCAATGATGGCAGGTGGATAATAAACCATGCACTCCCCATGAGGATCGTGACCACTTCTCATGCCACTTGGGCTGCTGCACTCCAATAGCAGTGGGTTATCAATGCTTGAGTCCCTAATTCTTTCACTAATTTCCTTGGGTGTTTATGTCTGGCTGGGCTCCTACTGTGCACCTACCTGCTTTCACCTGGCCTATCCCAGTCAGCTGTATTAGTCATAACATCCCCCATTAGCTAGTTGTGAATGAAGACCTCAATCTGTTTAACTGATTTTCATCAGGGAATGGGCAGGCTCACAACATTGCCCTCTTCCAGTCCTGGTGAATGTGACCAATGCAGGAATAGCATCCAGAAAGTATCAGACTGACTGGCAACCTTGGAAACTAAGATAGAGGAGATACAAAATAAGCTTAAATGAATATTTTTATTCTTTATTCATTCATGGGACCTGGGCATTGTAGGACATGAGGCAAAAATGAGTACTGAGATTAGAGTCGAGAGTGTGGTGCCAGATAAGCACAGCAGCTACCTTGGATGCTGCCTGACCTGCTGTGCTTTTCCAGCACCACACTCTTGACCTTTTGCTGGATATTGCCAGTATTTATTGCTCAGAGGGCAGTTAAGAGTCAACCACATTGCTAAGGGTCTAGAGTCACATCTCAAACTAACCAAGTAAGGACAACAATTCCCTTTCCTCAAGGATGTTAGTGAATCAGATCATTTTTTCTGATAATTGACGTGGTCATCATTATATTCTTAATTCCAGACTTTTAAAATTAAATTCAAATTGTGCCATGGCAGGATTTGAATCCAGAACATTACCTGGGTCTCTGAATTTATAGTCTAGCAATAATACCTCCTGGCTATCCCATCGTCAAAGATAAGCAGCAACTTTACTGTATATATATTAACCAAAATTCTTCCTCTGTTTTCAGCAGCTTGTTTTTACTTCATTGCGCTTAACCACCACCCTCAGAATTCCTTAACAAATGGTCATGTTTATTGTGTTCCTTTCAACAGGACTTGTGGAATTCCATGACCATTTGAAAGCTGTAAATTTTAAGTGGAGAGGTCAAGCTGAGAAACATCCCACAACACTGTGACATGGAGTGGCTGAAGGAGATAACGCCGGTGCATTTAAGGCAAGGCTTGATGTATGAACCAGGGAGAAGAGGAGAGAGGAATATTGGGGGCAGTATGAAAGCAGGTAATTAAAGTGTAAAGAAGCTTGTAAAAATGGACATTGTTAGGCTGAATGAACTGAATGGATTCTGTGTGGCTCTAGGCAACATAGGATTTAAATGGGCTTGCTTTGGCCACTGATGTGATACCCAGATGGCAGTTTTGCCTGAAACAGGGCAAAAGATGAGGCACAATAATAAAAAAAGATTCAGTTATATTTTTTCACCATATTTTCTCCCCACATGATATAATTTACTCTCAAAATGTATTAAAGTATATTATATGACTTTTCATAAGATTTAAATTAAATCAGTTTCCTCCAATACTGTACATTATTCACTACATATAGAATTGCAGTTAATATTTACAAGATTCATTGCACATTAAACATACAGCCTCAGCAGCTTTACCCAGCTTCCAGCCTCTCAATGTATAGTGCCTGAAAGGTTTCAGCCAGTGGCCTTTCTCCTTTGAGCCAGTACAGCAGCAAAGTTTGGGCATATAAAAGAGCATTTTTTCCACTGATTTCCAATCCAGTGGCTCTCCAACTATGATTGATGCTTATGCCATATTGATGCTTGTGCCATATTCCTAGAACTGCCCGTACGGCACAGAGACCTGCATTATAGAGCTGCTCAGGATAAACCTGGAGGGAAAAGAAAACACTGCATCCCTTTCCTGAACTTCTTTGTGAAGGTACTTTCCACAAAGAGGTCTCATCCACACCACAGTCCAGTTGAAGACAGCTTGAGAAGATGGTGAAACACCAAGCTCACACGCAGGTTCTGACCACCACACACCACAATACATCTTGGTGCTTTGATTCAAAGTTATGGCCATGAGACATTGTGCCAGATGAGCTTGTTGGAACAATGTCTCAATGAGAGTCATGCTGCAGGAGCACAAAAGGAAAATGATGCAAATACTCGGCCGTTCAAACAGCATTTGTGGAAAGTTAAGCTGAAAAGCCCTTTATTGGGTTGAAGCTCTGATTTTGTTAAAGCATGAACTTTACTAGTTGGTGTTTGGGGATGAAAGAAGCACTCCTGCTCAATTGTCCCAGATAAATGCGAAGCGTGTCTCACTTTTCAGGTCCTCTTCAGCTGGACTGCCAGCTGATGCCAACATGAGTCGTTGCCATGACCACAGAAAGGGCAGGGTATTTCACCAATAGAAATGCTGCTAGCTCAGTTTTCACATGCTCAATTCAGTCCTGTGCACACAACATTCACACTTTCAGCAAAATTGCAATCAGATACACAATTCATTGAGGAATGTTAGTCAAACATTCCTCCTCATTCTAAAAACTAAACAAGCAGGTCTGTGGATACTCCAAGTCAGTTAGCTAGTTTCCAGAATAATTTGTCCAAAATTACTTTTACTGTGACTACGTTGTTTCTCGAAGAAGCACCTGTCTTCTTGAAGGACTGCAAAGGTGCCATCTCCATTCCCTCTGTGTGCAGAAAGACCTACTTTGCGATCAATGATTCTGGTACATTGCATTGGCCACCGTATGATGTGAGGTCGGATCAGAACTTAGAGTATTTACTGACATGTTCTAATTTTAACTCTAGAATTGCTTTCTGTTTTAAATGAAAGGGTAGCTGCAGAGAACAACGAAATTACATAAATTCAGTGACTACCTGAAACCCATGGAATGTTGCACCAATAGGATTTCATGTATGGAGAGACTTAGCAAGAAGAGGTAAATCAGACTCTTGAGTATTTCCCCTCTCAGCACAAAGCCAACACTTGCAGATCTACCTGTTTTATCTGTTAGGGTATGTTAAAGACTGACTGCAAGAAGAGTTATTTTAAACACTCCAGCACTGCAGTTAAAGAAAGGGAAAAACTCTCTCTCTCTCTGGGTGCTGGAATTCAGTCACCATTGAAAAGGAAATCAAAATAGAACTTCTGCCAATGAGAACAACCCAGAGTCTTGAAATCAGCTGTTACCTGCCAACGTCAATGGTACTGGTGTCATCTAATAACAGCTGCAACATTATCTTACCTGATAATTCAGGGAAAAGTCTATATATTTTGTTCTTTTAATCTTTTGGAATTATCTTTTCTTTTGACTATGTGTGTCACAAGAAGAAATCATCACATGTTTAGTAAATAATAAACTCACTGACTTTGTTAATTCTCTTGATAACTTAGCTCCTTCCAAAACACAAGTTCATTTGTGTCCAAAGGAAAGGGAAGGGATTCCTTTCAAATTCACCTTGTTGGGATGAACCAACGGAGCTGGTGTAAAATGAAGGGTGTGGGGGCATTCATTCCTCCTTACCCATGAGCTTAACAATTTGGCATACCCTATTTAGAACTGTAACATCTTTAGGAATATTGCCCAGGGACTGTTCATATGTTAATACTGTGCGATTAAATCTGCTGCAACTACCAGAGCATGACTCTGTTAAGATATGTTACATACATTTGTGCCTTTGGTGTTTTAAAAACTAGATCAAAATTTAAATTTGTAAGGACTCAGTGAAGATTTTTATCTCACCTTGCCTCCTGTTATGAAAAAAAGCAGAAGTGTCTTTTTATTTTCTGGCATAAATTGACATCTTTCCCACTTGATATGCAAAGTTCCACTTAAGACTCAGTTGACAAATGATAATTAACGTCATAGAATTGTTACAGCAATGTCCTGTGACTTGAAAGAGGTTTTATCCATGTGATGTGTCAATTTGTTAATCTGCTCAGATTCCTTCAGTATTTATTCATCTTCTTTGTCTTTATCCTCTTCTGTCCTTTGAACATAAATCATCCCACTCATCAGTTTGGACTGGGATAGAATACAATATTTTGCCCGCTTGTCCCATCATGCATTCACCTCCAATACCCCACCCCCATTACTTTTATTATATCCCTTTTATCATGGGGTGCTTCACTTGAATTTGGCAGATTTACTCCAACAGCCTGCCTTAACTCAGGTCTCTGTTCTAGCTGGTGATAAACAAGAATATTAGGGAATTAGCTGCTGGCCTGCTCACAATAGGTAAATCTATCAACGTGGAGCTGGGTAATTTGGTTCCTTTTGTCGACTTTGTACCAGTGTGTGGGAGGATTAAGTAGTTAAATAAAATTGCTTAGAGACTTCTGTTCTCTCCACTCAGATCCTGCTGTCCTTCATAGAACTTTAATAGCTTCCTGTGCCAGTAAAGATCAAATTACCCAATAGCTTGCCCTTGTCTGTTCCTAAATTTAAGGTTTTATAATTTAAAATGACATAAATCAGGAGCTACTTTCCCAAAACAAGGATCTTTAACCTTCATTAAAATCATACAGTGCATGCTGCAGTGACTGTGCAATGACCTATGGATTCAGGTTTATAATTCTTTAGCAGTTTGAATCACATGTAGACAGGGTGGTTAAGAAGGTGTTTAGCATGCTTGCCTTCATTGCTCACTTCTTTGAGTATAGGAGTTAGGATATCAGCTTGTACAGGATGTTGGTGACGTACCCAATTCTGGAGTACGTATCCAGTTCTGGTCACTCTGTTATAGGAAGGACATTATAAAGCTGGAGAGGGTTCAGGAATAATTTATCAGGAATGTTGCTAGGAATGGATGGGTGAGTTATAAGGAGAGACTGGACAGATGGGGACTTTGTTTTACTGGAGCATTGGAAATCGAGTGGTGATCTTGCAGAAGTTTATAAAATCATGAGGGGTATGGATAAGGTGACTGGCAGATGTGTGGTGGATTTCAAGACTAGGGGGCACATTCTTAAGTTGAGAAGAGAAAGATTTGAAAAAGGCATGAGGGGCATTTTTATTTACACAGTGATTTGTTTGTTTGTGGAATGAAATTCCAGAGGAAGTGGTGGATGTGGGTACAGCAACAACGTTTAAAAAAAACATTTAGATAAGCACATGAATAGGAAATGTTTGGAGGGATATGGGTCAAGCACCCAAAGGCGGGATTATCTTAGTTTAGGATTACGGTCGACATGGACTGGTTGGACCGAAGGGCTTGTTTCTGTGTTGTATGACTCAATGACAGTATTGCCGATCTCTGGTCAAAAAATATCAAGATATTATAATAGAAATACTGGTGTCAAAGATCCAATGTAAATCTGGAGCACTCATACTCCAGGTCAGGCAGGATACCAACAGAAGAGCTGTCAAGGTTAAACTTGGCTAGCATTCCTTTGAACATGGGAGAGTAAGTGAGTGATCAGCTTGAGGTGCTTAATATATTCAAAGAATTTGATAGGGTAGGCATAGACAAATCATTTCTTCCTAACAGTGAATCAGAGAGTAACGGTGTATCGACCCCAATTTTCCAATGACCAGACAGTCGTCATTCCAGTGTGGGTGGGAGTGGTGCATGGGACCCCTTGGAATCCTCATTGTGGTAGACCCCAAAAGAATTGCCTGATGAACTGAAGATTCCACTGGGCAGTTCCTTTGCACCTGGAAACCTCAAAAAGTCTCCAACTAAACTGACAATTTGGAGAGTTCTGATCAAATTAAATAAATGATTTACCCTGGCAAAGTTAGATTACTAACTACATCTTTACATCCTGAGTAACAATGCATCTGGCCCTAAATTTACCTCACACATCTCCAGCTGTACCTCTGAAGACCCTGACTGACAACTCCCTCAGGATCCAACATGTATATACCTCCTCCTGCTCCAGACCAGACATGCCTCCCTTCCCCCACTCTGGATCCGATTTACCTCCACCAATCCCCACATTGCTGGGCTCCTCGTCCTCATGCAACCCAAAGCCATCCTCCCCCAGGACCGAACAGACTCTTAACTTCCACCAACTACCACCTAACCCAAACATTGCACCACTAATCTAACCTCCTTGTTAACTTGCATCCTCCTCACCCTGGCACCTTAGCCCTATTGACTTGACATCCTAACTGCTTGGAAACCTATCCTGACAGCTCTGTACCACGAGAGAATGTTCAGAATGGAAGTGTAGCTTGAATATCATAAGCATCCTCACCTTATGTATGACAAGAGAAGGAGCACAGTGGCCATCCTGGGAAAATCCAGCCTGTATAACTTTATTTAAAGAGTTTAGCCCATTCAGGAGTAAAATAAGGAAGTGCGTTTTCCACATTAAGAGCTATGGAAATTTAGAATGTTTTCCCTTAAAATATTTTGGCAGCCGGATTAAATGGAACTCTAAACCTGTAACCGATAGGTTTTCGTTTTGAACATCAAGGAACAGAAAACAAAGGCAAAGTTCAGGAAGATCAGGTATAACTGCGTTAAACGGCAAGCAGAGCCCGAGGAGCTGAATGACTTAATCCTGTTTCAAACGTCCCTGTATCCCAATGAATGAATCTTGAACTCAGTTAAGTTATATATGCTCTTGGACATGAGAGGGAGAACAGCCAAGCAGGGTTCACACTCATGCCCAGATCATTTGGTCGACAGACCATTTAGTGCAGGGGTGAGTGTCCTTGCCCCCACCATAAAGGTCTAGGGCAAGACTACACTTGCAATCCTATTGTAACATGTAGCTGCCATTGGGCTTCAGATAGACTTGAGACTGGATTTCCGTTCCCAACTGAGAGCCGATTGTTCAAAAGCAGCTCTCTTATCCCATGAGCTGCTGCTGGGACAGCTCCCCCCTCCGAAGAGGAGAGGTCAGGACCACCAGAAGGATGTGAAACTTTGAAAAAGTTCAGAAAAGACTTAAAAGGATGTTGCCAGGGTTGGAGGGTTTGAACTATAGGGAGAGGCTGAATAGGCTGGGGCTGTTTCCACACAGAGGTTGGTGCAAATGTGGAATAGGCTGCCAGAGGAAGTTTTTTTTAGATTAGATTAGATTACTTACAGTGTGGAAACAGGCCCTTCGGCCCAACAAGTCCACACCGACCCGCCGAAGCGCAACCCACCCATACCCCTATATTTACCCCTTACCTAACACTACGGGCAATTTAGCATGGCCAATTCACGTGACCCACACATCTTTGGACTGTGGGAGGAAACCGGAGCACCCGGAGGAAACCCATGCAGACACGGGGAGAATGTGCAAACTCCACACAGTCAGTCGCCTGAGTCGGGAATTGAACCCGGGTCTCAGGCGCTGTGAGGCAGCAGTGCTAACCACTGTGCCACTGTGCCACCCACTAAGTGATGGAAACTGGTACAATTGCAGGATCTGGATGGGCATATGAATAGGAAGGTTTTGTCAAGTGCTGGCAAATGGGACTAGATTACGTTGGGATATCTGGTTGGCATGGGCAAGTTGGACCGAAGGGTCTGCTTCCATGCTGTACACCTCTATGACTCTCTGACTCTAAGAGGTGAGCGCAGATTCCTACCTGGGCCAGTTTGATCAATTGCAGGAAAGATGTGGCTGGTTCGATGGTCAACTAACTACATGGGAAGGCAGGGAAAGTCCAGCTGGGTGAACCCACTTTTTCAGAGAAACTCCGATGGGCACAGATTGCAGGAGGAAATCTATCTAACCACTACCATTTACTTGACACTTGACATGAGCATCCCCACTGCTGGCAACATTCCACCAACATTGACCCCTGAGAGGCCATTAGTTGACCACATAACAATCTCATTTGACCTGTGGGCAAGTGGCTACTCAAAGCCTCACCCACCATGGTTAAATACCCCTGGGGTTAGCTTACCAATTCCAGCCACTGCTGTGGTGTCTAATTTTAACCCCCATTGCCCCTCACCTAGCTTGCTATTCTACCCGGGGGCCACACAATTGAACTTCAGAGTGTTTCTTGAGGTCAAAAGCTTAAACATTCCAAAGATCAGAAGAGCAGTGCTGTGTGATCCTACATAGTCCCCATGACTAGTTTTAGATGATAGTTTGTGAAGGAGCGATCCCAATGGGGTTGGGTGGTGGAAGCAGTGAATCAGCAACCAGATTCTGTCTCTGAATTTTACAATATTCACCATCACCTTGCCACTCAGTTTTTTTTAAAAATAGAATTCCCACAGCGTCGAAACAGGCCATTTGGTCCAATAAGCCCACACCAACCTTCCGAACAGCATCCTACCCAGACCTATCCCCCTACACTATCCTTGTAACCCTGCATTTCCCATGGTTGACACATTCACTGGACACCATGGGTAACCTAGGTAAAAACAATGACTGCAGATGCTGGAAACCAGGTTCTGGATTAGTGATACTGGAAGAGCACAGCAGTTCAGGCAGCATCCAAGGAGCAGCGAAATTGACGTTTTGGGAAAAAGCCCTTCATCAGGAATAAAGGCAGAGAGCCTGAAGCATGGAGAGATACGCTAGAGGAGGGTGGGGTGAGGAGAAAGTAGCATAGAGTACAATAGGTGAGTGAGGGAGGGGATGAAGGTGATAGGTCAGGGAGGAGAGGGTGGAGTGGATAGGTGGAAAAGGAGCTAGGCAGGTAGGACAAGTCCAGACAAGTCATGGGGACAGTGCTGAGCTGGAAGTTTGGAACTGGGGTGAGGTGGGGGAAGGGGAAATGAGGAAACTGTTGAAGTCCACATTGATGCCCTGGGGTTGAAGTGTTCCGAGGCGGAAGATGAGGCGTTCTTCCTCCAGGCGTCTGGTGGTGAGGGAGCGGTGGTGAAGGAGGCCCAGGACCTCCATGTCCTCGGCAGAGTGGGAGGGGAAGTTGAAATGTTAGACCACGGGGCGGTGTGGTTGATTGGTGCGGGTGTCCCGGAGATGTCCCCTAAAGCGCTCTGCTAGGAGGCGCCCAGTCTCCCCAATGTAGAGGAGACTGCATCAGAAGCAGCGGATACAATGAATGATATTAGTGGATGTGCAGGTAAAACTTTGATGCATGTGGAAGGCTCCTTTAGGGCCTTGGATAGAGGTGAGGGATGATGTGTGGGCACAGGTTTTACAGTTCCTGCGGTGGCAGGGGAAGGTGCCAGGATGGGAAGGTGGGTTGTAGGGGGGGGCGTGAACCTGACCAGGTAGTCACGGAGGGAACGGTTTTTGCGGTAGGCGGAAAGGGTTGGGGAGGGAAATATATCCCTGGTGGTGGGGTCTTTTTGGAGGTGGCGGAAATGTCGGCGGATGATTTGGTTTATGCGAAGGTTTGTAGGGTGGAAAGTGAGCACCGGGGCGTTCTGACCTTGTTACGGTTGGAGGGGTGGGATTTGAGGGTGGAGGTAAGGGATGTGGACGAGATGCGTTAGATGGCATCTTTAACCATGTGGGAAGGGAAATTGCGGTCTCTAAAGAAGGAGGCCATCTGGTGTGTTCTGTGGTGGGACTGGTCCTCCTGGGAGCAGATACGGCAGAGGCGGAGGAATTGGGAATACGGGATGGCATTTTTGCAAGAGGTAGGGTGGGAAGAGGTGTAATCCAGGTAGCTGTGGGAGTCGGTGGATTTGTAAAAAATGTCAGTGTCAAGTCGGTCGTCATGAATGGAGATGGAGAGGTCCAGGAAGGGGAGGGAGGTGTCAGAGATGGTCCAGGTAAATTGGAGGTCAAGGTGGAATGTGAAGTTGATGAATTGCTCAACCTCCTCGCGGGTGCATGAGGTGGCGCCAATGCAGTCATCAATGTAGCGGAGGAAGAGGTGGGGAGTGGGGCCGGGGTAATTATGGAAGTTCAACTGTTTTTCTACATAGCCAACAAAGAGACAGGCATAGCTGGGGCCCATACATGTGCCCATGGTTACCCCTTTGGTCTGGAGGAAGTGGGAGGATTCAAAGGAGAAATTGTTAAGGGTGAGGACCAGTTCGGCCAAACGAATGAGAGTGTCGGTGGAAGGGTACTGTTGGAGACGTCTGGAGAAGAAAAAGTGGAGGGCTTGGAGGCTCTGGTCATGGCGGATTGAGGTGTAGAGGGATTGGATATCCGTGGTGAAGATGAGTCGTTGGGGGCTGGGGAAACGGAAGTCTTGGAGGAAGTGGAGGGCGTGGGTGGTGTCTCGATCGTATGTGGGGAGTTCCTCGAACATATGTGGGGAGATAGGACAGCGTCGTGGTAGGTAGAGATGAGTTCAGTGGGGTGGGAAAATGCTGAGACAATGGGTCAGCCAGGGTGGTCAGGCTTGTGAATCTTGGGAAAGAGGTAGAACCGGGCAGTGCGGGGTTCCCGGACTATGAGGTTGGAAGCTGTGGGTGGGAGATCTCCTGAGGTGGTGAGGTTCTGTATGGTCTGGGAAATGATGGTTTGGTGATGGGGATGGGGTCATGGTCAAGGGGGCGGTAGGAAGAGGTGTCCTCGAGTTGATGTTTGGCTTCAGCGGTGTAGAGGTCAGTGCGCCAGACTACCACTGCGCTCCCTTTATCTGCTGGCTTGATGGTGAGGTTGGGTTTGGAGCAGAGGGATTGGAGGGCTGCGCGTTGTGAGGGTGAGAGGTTGGAGTTGGGGAGGAGGGTAGACAGGTTGAGGCGGTTAATGTCCCGACGGCAGTTGGAAATGAAGAGGTCGAGGGCAGGTAATAGGCCAGCGCAGAGTGTCCAGATGGATGCAGTGTGTTGGAGATGGGCGAAGGGGTCCTTGGAAGGTGGGCGGGAATCCTGGTTGTGAAAGTAAGCTCGGAGGCGGAGGCAACGGAAGAATTGTTCGACGTCACATGGGTAACCTAGCATGGCCAATCCACTCTGACCTGCACATCTTTGGACTTTAGGAGGAAACCGGAGCACCCGGAGGAAACTCACGCAGACACGGGGAGAATGTGCAAACTCCACACAGACAGTCGCCTGAGGCTGGAAAGTGAAGAATCACAGCCTTGAAAATTAGTACACGTTTGCCGTCTCACATTTCAGATGACACATTTTAAAATGCATAAAATATTTAGTCAAAGAGAAAGACACACATTTCATGCTGCCTTTTCCTAATCTTGAACTTTACAAGGTTCTTTCCATCAGTAAACTTCCTTCATCAAACAATTGTTAAATGCTGATTGACCTGTTCAAACACAGCTCCACCCTTTACAGCAGATCAATGGATGATATGGAGTAAAGTGCAGCATTTAATATCAGCACTAAGGAGGGGATTCTCAGCTTCAACAAGAAATGTCGAAAAATCTGCAGCAATTTTTAAAAATATTCAAAACAAGCTTTTCTCATAGCAATTTACCAATTCTCTGTAATGATATAATTTAATTAATTGACAAACAAAAAATGAAATGAAAAAAATTCATGATTCTGAATTTTCCCCTTTTATATGGTTTACAGATTTGGGGAGGAGTGGCAAGGGGGTAGGAAAGTCCTAACTTTGCTGTTATTTTCTCTGTTCCCACTTTTGTCTGGAGAGGAAAAAGTCTTTAGAGCAAATCTGCTCTGTAAGCGACCATTAGCAAACACTTGAGATTAAATCTGATTAATCTGCTATCTAGTGTGGTCCTCAACATGAGTGCTCCAATATCCATGGAAGGAAAGAAATGAGTGGAAATGAAAGAATGAGTTTCCTGTTTATTTGGCTTAATTTATCAATAGAACCGGAATGATATCTGTTGTCTTGATTTCCTAGATACCAGCTATATTGAGGAGCTGTCAACGATTGGAGAGGTCCCATCACCTGAGGCACACAGTCTCATCAATGAACATGATCGCATTACTTCCTGGAAGTGTGTCAATTGTCTACCCTCTAATCAAACTGGAAGTGTCAGGTTTGAGGCAGGTTCAGTAAAAGTTTTGGATTTCCTTATCTTCTGATGCATATTTGAGGATTAAAATCCTTCCCCCACCCTTGAAGTATTACTAAAACTGTAAATACTGATGCTGTTGAACAAGGCCCTTTGTCTGACTTGATTTGGAGATGCCAGTGTTGGATAAAAATCACACAACACCAGGTTATAGTCCAACAGGTTTAATTGGAAGCACTAGCTTTCGGAGCGCCGTTCCATCATGTGGTGGTTGTGATGAAGGAGCAGCACTCCGAAAGCTAGTGTGCTTCCAATTAAACCTGTTGGATTATAACCTGGTGTTATGAGTTGACATTTGTTGACTCATTGCTACATCTCAATTGAAAATGATTGTCACTTAATGTAGTATTCCCTCATTAGTGCATTGAAATGTTAGCTTCGATTGTGTTTGGAATGGGGTTTGAGTCCATCGCCTCTGATTTCAGTCACACCGTTGTATCAATGGGCCATTTCAGACTGATATGACCCTGCTGTAACAATTTCAGAGGTTGAAAGTCATTAATTGTAGGTAAAAACACGGACTGCAGATGCTGGAAACCAGAGTCTAGATTAGAGTGTGCTGGAAAAGCACAGCAGGTCAGGCAGCATCCGAGGAGCAGGAAAATCGATGTTTCGGGTGAAAGCACTTCATCAGGAGTAGAGGGAAGTTGCCTGCAGAGGGAGAGATAAATGAGAGGGGGGTGGGGTTGGGGAGAAAGTATCATAGAGTACAATAGGTGAATGGGGGTGGGGATGGAGGTGTTAGGTCAGAGAGGAGGGTGGAGTGGTTAGGTGGAAAGGAAGATAGGCAGGTCGGACAGATCATGCGGGTTGGGTTGAGTTGGAAGTTTGGAGCTGGGGTGAGGCAGGGGAAGGGGAAATGAGGAAACTGTTGAAGTCCACATTGATGCCCTGGGGTTGAGGTGTTCCGAGGCGGAAGATGAGGTGTTCTTCCTCCAGGCATCGGGTGGTGAGGGAGCAGCGGTGGGGGAGGCCCAAGACCTGCATGTCCTCGGCAGAGTGGGAGGGGGAGTAGAAATGTTGGGCCACGGGGCGGTGAGGTTGATTGGTGTGGGTATCCCGGAGATGTTCTCTAAAGCGCTCTGCTAGGTGGCATCCAGTCTCCCCAATGTAGAGGAGACCACATCGGAAGCAATGGATAGTTCAATCAATCTTCATTATTGTGATTGAGAAAATAACGCCAATTCTTGAACAGCATTGCACCTTTTCAGTTTGTTGACAAATGCTCAAAATCACATTCAGCATGAATTTACCCCAAGTATATCATGGAATCAGCTGGGTAGGGACAGACACTGACTATGTCGTCATGATTCTGTAATTGTGATGGTTGACAGTTCTTGGAAGCATTCAGACTTCATTTTACATAACTCATTCATTTCCATTGACAAAGCTGCCCTCTGCCCCATCTCCCTGGTTACAGATTAACTTCAACTACTCCTTCACATCAAACTTATTTGGCCTCATGGTCAGTTCCTTGGGATAATTTTGACTTCAGGCAGTGGTATAAAATGAATCAAGCCATCAAAGTTCAGGAGAGATTTACAGCTGCCAGGTAATTCCACCTCAGCTATTTCACACCAATGCCCAAAGTCAAAACCCATCCTTTGAGTATTTTTGGGATGTTCACTCATTACCTACTTGCATAAAACAGGCACTTCTTCAGCTTCCAATCTGACCACAAAAGCAGTGAGGTTTTGCCTTATTTCTTCATCAGTAACAGTAATGAGGACATCCTCAATAAACATTAACAGAAAATACACTCAGCCTGATGAACTAGTATAAATTCAGTTTATTATGCGACATAATTAGATTGTGCAATGTTCTTCAAGCAATGAGATGGTCTCAAAATTCAGCAGCATAAAGGGTTTGAGCTAAAGGAAGAGGCTTAACAGGCTGGGGCTGTTTTCCCTGGAGTGTTGGAAACTGAGGTGTGATCTTATAGAGGTTTATAAAATCATGAGAGGCATGGATAGGATAAATAGACAAAATCTTTTCCTTGGGGCGGGGGAAGTCCAGAACTAGAGGACTGTTGATTACAATATTTAAGACAATCTGCTGCTGTATCTGCTCCAGAAACACACCACCCAGAAACACATACAGATCTTGGCAGTTAGCCTTGGATGCACAGCCACCTCTTCAGTACAGTTAGCAGCAAACTGCATAGTTTAGGGTGAGAGGAGAAAGATTTAAAAGGAACCAAGGGGCAAGTTTTTCAAGCAGAGGGTAGTGCATGTTTGGAATGAGCTGCTAGAGGAAGTGGTGGAGGCTGGTACAATTACAACATTTAAAAAGAATCTGGTTGGGTATATGAATGGGAAGGGTTTAGAGGGATATGGGCCAAGTGCTGGCAGGTGGGACTAGATTGAGGATATCTGGTTGACATATTGGACCAAAGGGTCTGTTTCCATGTTATATAGATCTATGACTGTAGCTTGCATGATGCATACATAAGAGCTCTTTTGCTGGAGGAGCAGGGTGATGGACATTTAGCCTTGTTGATGAATGAGAAAGTAAGTATGAGTGAGACTGCTGCATGGTGGGGAGGCTTGTAATAGTAACCATTAATTGACAAGGTTTCCACTTAAAAGTTGAGCATGTGGACCTGCTTCAACGTTCCTATAGTCCTATCTGAAATGATCACATTCATGAATCACCATTGTTTCAACTTGCATGCTTGCTTGCACATTCTGTAACATTCATATGCCTTCATATTCTATATGCACAATTGCAAAGAAGGTGCAGATTTGCATCAGTAATATAATATTTAGTTAATAGCTGCTTGACTCCAATGGAAGTATTATCCACTCAGTAGTCTGATGCTCTTTTCATAATTTGGAGGTGCTAATGTTGGACTGGGGTGTACAAAGTTAAGAATCACACAATACCAGGTTATAGTCCAACAGGTTTAAAACCTAAGATTGAAGATTGAAACCTAAGATTGAAAGAAGATTGAAAACCTAAGGACATAGATTGAAAATGTTTTGCAATAGAACCAAATAGGAGTAGTATAGTTTGGACACAGAATGAAGCACCTGGAAATTTGGTGGAAGTAGGTTCAATTGAGACTTTCAAGAGGGTATTGAATGATTATTTAAATAAAAACACAATGCCGGGTCATGAGAAAGGAGATTGGCTCTCAGAGAGCCAGTGTAGGCACAATGGGACAAAGGCACCATAAGTCATCTGTGATTTTGTCTCCTTATCAAATAAGAGTCATAGAAGCATACAGCATGGAAACTGACCCTCCAGTCCAACCAGTCCATGCTGTCCATAATCCCAAACTAAACTAGTCCCACCTGCCTACACTTGGCCATTATCATAGCGTCAGAGAGATGTACAGTATGGAAACAGGTCCTTCGGTCCAAATTGTCTCTGCCAACCAGATATCTCAACCTAATCTAGCCCATATCCCTCCAAGTCCTTCCTATTCATATACACATCCAGATGGCTTTTAAATGCTGCAACTGTATCAGCCTCCACCACTTCCTCTGGCAGCTCATTCCTTACACGCACCACCCTCTGCGTGAAAAAGTTGTCTCTTTGGTCTCTTTTATATCCTTCTCCTCTCACCCTTAACCTATGCCCTCTAGTTCTGGACTCTCCCATCCCAAGGAAAAGACTTTGTTTATTTATCCTATCCATACCCCTCATAATGTTATAAACTTCTATAAGGTCCGCCCTCAGCCTCCGACGCTCCAGGGAAAACAGTCACAGCCTGTTAAGCCTCTCCCTATAACTCAGATCCTCCAACTCTAGCAACATCCTTGTAAATCTTTTCTGAACCCTTTCAAATTTCACAACATCTTTCCGATAGGAAGGAGATCAGAATTGCACGCAATATTCCAACAGTGGCCTAAACAATGTCCTGTACATCCACAACATGACCTCCCAACTCCTGTACTCAATACTCTGACCAATAAAGGAAAGAATACCAAATGCCTTCTTCACTATCCTTTCCACCTGCGACTCCATTTTCAAGGATCTATAAACCTGCACTCCAAGGTCTCTTTGCTCAGCAACACTCCCTGGGACCTTACCATTAAGTGTGTTAGTCCTGCTAAGATTTGCTTTTCCAAAGTGCAGCACTTCGCATTTATCTAAATTAAACTCCATCTACCACTTCTCAGCCCGATGGCCAATCTGATCAAGATCCCATTGTTATGTGAGTAACCTTCATCACTATCCATTACACCTCCAATTTTGGTGTCATCTGCAAACTTACTAACTATCCCTCCTATGTTCACATCCATATCATTTATATAAATGACAAAAAGTAGTGGACCCAGCACCAATCCTTGTGACATTCCACTGGTCACAGACCTCCAGTCTGAAAAGCAACTCTCCAGCACCATCCTCTGTCTTTTACTTTCAATCCAGTTCTGTATCCAAATAGCTAGTTCTCCCTTTATTCCATGAGATCTAACCTTGCTAATCAGTCTCCCATGGGGAACCTTGTCGAACGTCTTACTGAAGTTCATACAGATCACGTCCACTGCTCTACCCTCATCATATCTGTCTGTTACTTCTTCAAAAAACTCATTCAGCTTTGTGGGACACGATTTCCCATGCACAAAGCCATGTTGACTATCTTTATCAGTCCTTGCCTTTCCAAATACTTGTATATCTTGTCCCTCAGGATTCCCTCCAACAACTTGCCCACCACCAACATCAGGCTCACTGTCTATAGTTCCCTGGTTTGTCCTTAGCACCTTTCTTAAATAGTGGCACCACGTTAGCCAATCTCCAGTCTTCCAGCACTCTCTTGTGAGTATCGATGATACATATACCTCAGCACGAGGCCCAGCAATCACTTCTCTAGTTTTCCACAGAGTTCTGGGGTATACCTGATCAGGTCCTGGGGATTTATCCATCTTTACCCGTTTCAAGACATCCAGCACTTCCTCCTCTGTATAATGGACATTTTTCAAGATGTCACCATCTATTTCCTTACATTCTATACTTTCCATGTTCTTCTCCACAGTAAATACTGATGCAAATTATTCATTTAGTAGCTCCCCCATTTCCTGCAGTTCCACACAAAGGCTGCCTTGTTGATCTTTGAGGGGCCCTATTTTCTGGCTAGTTACCTTTTTATCCTTAATGTATTTGTAAAAATCCTTTGGATTCTCCTTAACTTTATTTGCCAAAGCTTTCACATGTCCTCTTTTTGCCCTCCTGATTTCCCTCTTATGTATACTCCTACAGCCTTTGTACTCTCCTAAGGATTCACTCGTTCTATCTTGTTGATACCTGACATATGCTTTCTTCTTTTTCTTAACCAAACCCTCAATTTATTTAGTCATCCAGTATTCCCTACACCTACTAGCCTTTCCTTTCACCTTAACTGGAATATACTGTCTCTGGACTCATTTCTGAAGGCTTTCCATTTTCAGCCATCCCTTTACCTGCGAACATCTGCCCCCAATCAGCTTTTGAAAGTTCTTGCCTAATACCATCAAAATTAGCCTTCCTCCAATTTAGAACTTCAACCCTCCAAACATTTCTTATTCTTGAACTGATCCAAATGTCTTTTACATGCTATAACTGCACCTGCACCACCAATTTCTCTGAAAGTTCATTTTATGCACGAGCCACTCTCTGTGTAAAAAAAGTTGTCCCTCACATCCTTTACAAAACTTTCTCTTCTCGCCTAAAACGTATGCCACCTAGTCTTAAAATCCCACAGCCTAGGGAAAAGGCACCTGACATTCACCTTATCTATACCCCTCGTGATTGTATACTCTCCATAAGGTCACCCTTCAACCCCCCGATGCTTCAGTGGAAAAAAATGTGCAAGTGAAAATGTATCCTCCATGGCCATTTTATGGTATGGCTCCAGTCAGACCCCAAATGGGATCCTGAGCTTTGTGACAGTTCAATTCTGCAACTCATTCCAACTCTGGCCTACTTCAGTGTTCCAGTGAAGCTTGGTTGTTTGACTGGGCACTTTACATTTTGTGAACTCAACATTCAGTTCAACACTGAGATAATTGTCCTCATTTTGTTCCTTTATTTCGTTGGTTCCGATTTTTCTCATGTTTCCTCTTTAATCTCTTTGCTATGCAATAAGGTGGCTGATATTCTGCCATTCATAAATCACGCAATCACATCTGTTGTTTTTTTTCTTCACTTGCCCCATTACCATTCCCTTTGGCTTTGTACTACGAAAACTTTTGTCATTTAATCTGTCCTATCCTCCACCCTCCCACAGGTGTTTCACTTATATAAAAAAAACCTGCCCCTCCCTTTTACTTTCTGAAAACCAATTACATTTTTAACGTTTCTCATTTCCATTGAAAAGAGTCACAGGCCTGAAATGTCAGTTCTGTTTCTGGCTCTACACATGCTGCAGGACCTACTGTTAATTTCCCGTATTTTGTATTTTATTCCAATCCATTGTCGGGTTTTATAAAAAATTTATATCCTTACAAACAAAAACTTAGCAAGACATCTTTCTACTCTTTAAAAAGATTTATATGAGATTACGAATCTAACTTCGCAGCTATGACTGAATATGTTCTCACAGGTCATTCTCCTTACGTAAACCATTCAAGCATCTTCCCCTCTCCTTGTCTTTTCAGTATTTACCCTGGAGAACTACAAAAAAGTGACATCAATTGAATTTGTATTGAATTAATTTATTGCCACGTGTACCTAGGCACAGTGAAAAGCTTTGTCTTGTCAGCAATGCAGACAGAACACAGAGTTAAATAGCATAGAAAAGTAAATAATAGGTAAACAGCGGCAAAATCCAAAACACAGGTACAGGCGAATGCTTAGAGTTTGTGAGTCTGTTCACTATTCTAACAACAATAGGGTTGAAATTGTTTTGAAACCAGCTG